>NW_028288649.1:6336666-6970333 GCF_059628265.1 Tinamus guttatus
CTTGCAAGAATAAGCACTGGGACAAAAGAAATACACTCGGTTACTAATGTAAAAATATGAATGCTTTGTTAATCAAATTGAATACTGTAACATAGGATTACGCTTCCTGCCCACATTTATTTGGTGAAATCTGTCAAGGGAAATCATGCCAGGGAGTCGCTGTAGACTTGTGACTACTTATCATTTCCACAATAAATCTATGTATAATTTCAGTCTGCCACTGACAGTTTCACACCACCAGCAGAAGGGTGTCTGTGTCAGGAACAGCTGCCTTTGCTCTCCTTAACGCACAGTCCTGCCGCGGAAACACAAACACCTCCGACTCTGGCGCCCCTGAGCACTTCTATCACAAACCAGGGAACAATTTTCCAACAAACTGCAATTTGTGCCACTTTGCTTTACGCTAGGCACTAGATGCTTTAGCTAAATGTGATTTCCTCTCCTTCTTTCTTAAATATATCTTCTGCTACTACTCTGGGTGCTTGCACCAATTACAAACAAATCTATTTTCTCTCTCCCAACTTGAGGAGGAACAACGATCAGTGAGGCTGGGACCAGCTTCGGGTTACAAGGAGCAACCAAGGAGTGACCATCCAAAAGTGCTATTGGGGCTAACACAATTTTTGGAAAACCTCACAGCCTGGGCACTGACTGGTCTCCCTGCACAGGACTCGATGCTCCAGGGCAGCCTCAATCCCTGTCAAGAGCAGAATGACTGGGTTTAGCAGGGAATTTTGGAGGTTTTGATGGATAATTCAGTTGCAACTAACAGACACACAGCTAAGCCCATGTAAAAAAATGCAAATGGATAAAAAAGACCCAAAATTAAACTGCAACCATTGCATTGCAAAAGCTGACAAAATACTGACAAAGCTGTAAATAGAATGAAATATAATGTTCAAGCGCTGTTCTGTTTTTCAAAAATGCAGTCTCTTCTTCTTCCTTTTTTCCCCTTTGTTCTCCTAAGTTTTGACTTGCATCTCAAGCAGGGAGAGAGTTATCACTGAAATGAGTATGTACACAGCATTAACTGTTGTTTCCAAAGATGAAAAAATTAGCCTTAAAATATGACATTTCAGAAATGACAAGACAAATACTGATGGTTAAAAATGTTTGGTTAAGATAAAACTACTCAAGATTATTTTTATGAGCCTTCAAGTTCAGTTTGCAGAAATCACAGGTAGTTTTGACCTCGTAATAGAGCAAGATTTTCACTTGGCTTTATAGGAAATAGACAATTCTCACAAATGCAGGCAAGCAGGCTATTTAATACCTGCTCCCACCATGAAATAAAATCCCTTGACTAAGTATCAGTTTTCCTTTCAAAACTACTTCCTGTGTCAATAATAGTTATAGATTGCCTAGTTATAGATAATAAACAGACTGTGTTACGTTGCAAGCATTTTTAAATGCTGGAAGTAACACCCAGACACTAAAAAAAGATAAGACAGTGTTGCTACAACAGATGGCTTGCGAGTCAATTAATGAAATAACATCTTGTCCAATCTCCCTATTTTTTCCATGATAGAAAAACAGAATTTACCAAAGAAATCATAACACATAACCATGAATATCCATAACCAAAGACTCACCTCCACTCCTGTTTGACAAGACAGCAGGTCATTTACATCCTAACAACTTGAAACAGGTTAATGTTTCTTTCATAATTACTGTCCTTTCTTTACTACAATCCCGTGGCACTGCTGCACAATGGAAATGTGAATTTAAATGGGAAAAAGGAAATGTTATAAATGCATTGGAATAATGCAATAGATTGCACCCTTGGCAAAGCAAGGATCATGTCTTCTCTAGAAAAGGCCAAATTTTCAAAGATGATTCATCCTACTTTCGATATCTAGATTAATACCAGCTTCCACTTGATGTGAAACAATTTATATACGGATGCCGGTAAATCCTATTGCAGAGCTTAATTACCCATACGCATAACCAGTTCCCATCATTTCTTTACATTAGATTTTTTTTTGGATTATGTATAAAAGCAGAAAGATCTCTGGTCTATAAACCAGAGGAAAAAGTATTAGTTCCTCTCTCCTGAAGTTTTATTTTCTTAAGTTTCTACTCCTTTTCTCAACCCCTTCTTAAAATTCTTTTATGTTCACTTAACCTTTTTTCTTTTTTTTTTTTTTTTGACTTTCCAGTAAACACGTTCAGGAAATCTCTAGATAAGAGGGTGACAGATCCAGGAGAAATAAAAAATGCACAGTACCAAGGGGAGAAAAAAAGCCCTAAAACATGAAAGAACATGAAAATTGCAGAGAAAGCAAACAATCCTAACAGCCCTTCCTTTCAAAGTTTCCCACCATCAGTAGATACACAGTGTTACTTACAGGAAGTATGTACTGTCTCACGAACTGCACAGATAAGGAAAAACAAATTTTTCATATAATTAGAAAAAATCTTGTATGGCCACAAAGTGCACGAAATGTCTGATCTGACACCCAATAAAGCCTGTGGGAGACTTTCCATTTCCTTCAAAGGTTGCTGGCCTGAACCCTGAACGTGTGGGCTCAGTAAGGAGAAACCTGACTTGTGCCCATGAGCAGGATGGACGAGGGCTGTTTTCCCCAAAAGCAGCTTTAACCCTCCCAGATCCACTGAGCGGTATCAGCCTAAGCTTCCCAAAGCCACCACATTTCAAGTCTTGAAAAGACCAAGTTGAATTACAAATGTGCGATGGGTGCTTTGATTTACTTTGTGCTAAAATGCAGCCAGCACACAAGATTGGCTTTTTACTGCCTCGTGGAGTATACAATTACACGAAATCCGCATCAAACTCATCTAAATAGCTGGCCATTTAACTGTCTGCTTGCAGCACACGCACAGTCTGTCATACTATGTGATCTAAAGTACAGAGTCAAGTCTGGCTGCTGGTTATAATTTAAAATAGGTAGCTCTGAACAACAGGGCCTTTCCCCCTCCTTCCTCCCAAGGAACAGAAAGCTCTTAAAAGGTCAGGCACCAATGCAGTTTACTGAATAAAGCTCAAGTTTGAAGAATGTACCTTCCAAAGTGATTTTACTACCTGGGATGTAATGAGTTTTACAGGCTCGCTTTGTTAAATTGCCCTGACAATTTCCATTTCCACTTGCTTCAATCATATTAACAGAAGCTAAAGTTCACAAGTAGTAAAATATTTCAGTGTACTGAGTTAGCTCTCTATAAAATAGATCATACACTTGACAAACATATAGGACATAATGTTTGGCATTCCATTTCATGTTTGGCTTGGCATGTCTCATTTAGGGCAGGACAAGATGCCCTACCACAGTATCTCATTACTCATGGAAATAAAACACGGCTACACCAAGGACCTGACAAATCCCATTAGATATGTCACAAGGACAAGATTTTCCCAAAGAATTGGTGAGGGAAGGAAGAGGGAACTACTGGAGAAATTCCACTGAAGGGAAATGAAGCCTATGACATCTCAGTAAATACATAAGATTTGAAAAGAGGATTGAATCCCTCAGAGAAACCAGAAAAGTGAACAAAACAGAGAAAACAGGGAACGGATAATTCTGTTGCCCATTAAAAGAGCGAACACACACAACTGGCAACACCTTATTGCACATTTACCTCTGCCTTTTTAGATCATGCAGCCCTTGGGGTATGCGATGGATTTTCCTCTGTCCTTGGTAGGAGGAAGATTTTCCTAGATTGCCAAGGCTTCGACCACCCTGTGTATCAACATTAAACTTAGATCTAAATTATGTTACTCTGATTTCTGCCTGTGCAACCAAGAGAAGGACTGAGCCAAGAAATGTTTTTGTTAAATCACCCACAGTAAAGCAAAGCAAGCAGCAAACAGAGCGTCTTGGCGTCTGTGCAACATCAAACAGCAGCCTACAAACCCTCCGAGTGAGGGACTCTGATGCAGGTATTTAGGAAGCTAGTTAATGGGCTACTGAGCCTCCTTCAAGGCAAAAAGATAAAAGCAAAACCAGTGTTCTCAAAACAAGGCTAAAACAAAAAAAAATGTAACTGCACATTACCATCCATTCATATTCATAAACATTAACTATATTGAAGCAGTTTCAGATGCTGTTATTGCTTAATATAAGGAAGAGGTAACATTTAAGCAGTGCTGTACTCATCAGTCATCGGTCCTCCTGCGTCCCAGGGCACAACTGGCTGGCTAGTTGGTGTCAAAGATGTTCATTAGATACACTTAGCTGATGGCACCGACCAAAGGCGGCAGGCAATATGTGCTGGGGAGCTGGGCATGTAATGGGAATGCAGTTCCCCCATCCCAGGAGGAATAAATATCTGCAGCAACTGAGGTAAGTGAAAGCCGTATGAAAAGAAACGCTCAGCAAATTTAGATGCAAATATATCCAGACACCACTATGCACCACCTCTAAATAGTACTGCACATCCAGTATCACCTCTATTGTAGCTCTGAACGCCGGCCTTCCCTGTAATAACGTCCTCTTTGATGTACACGCTGTGGAAGAGTTAGGGTATATTTACATTCAATCAAAACAAGGTCATCAGCAGGGCCAGGCGAGCGCAGACCGTATCCGTAACAGGCCTCAGTGTTACGGACACGGCCATCGGCCAGCGCGGCCACCGGCCTTCTGCGGGGCACGCAGCTTAAATAAATGAGATAAATAAATAAAATAAATTTGTTAAATAAATGAAATAAATATTGATTTAAATGCCGCTCCCTTTTGAAGCTTGCACAGTTATTTACTAATTCACAGTATTCAGCTATACGCAAGGGTGTGGGCTTTGGCAGTAAACATCGATGACTACTAAAATTACATCTGTGCATATTGCAGGACTTCCATCCAGGAGCAGGTTACTGCATGTCAGACCCTTTTGAGAAACCATCCATAAGCAAGTTTTTCTCTAAAAAAAAATATGCAACCGTTTGAGGTAGTTCAACCTTCAGGAAAGGAAGGATAGATCACCAACTTATTATTCTGAAATAATTTGTTCATGTGTCAAAACCTTGATACTCTTCCACAGTTGTTCCCTGATCCAATTTGTCATTCACCATCCAGGAATAAAATCTTTACATTTAAACCAAGTCGTAGAAGTTAACAGTGCTCTTGGTGCTACTGTTTCAGCTTGAATGACAAAGGACTTAACAAAAAGTAATGGTCTGACAGTAAACTGGACAACCATCTTTGTTTAACAATTTATTTTAAAAAATGATAACTCCGTAGTCTATAAGAAGCTATCTAAGCCTAATATACAGCAAGCAGATTAATTGGGCGTTCTACTTTGCTAAGAGTGTTTTGGGAACTCTAAGCTGGCTTAAAACAACTGAAATACTTCCCTCAACGAACATGGCTTATAAAAATCTGATGTGATCCTCTTAAAAGTGGTTCTTGCAGGAATTGCTGGAACCTTATCTATCATTAAAGCCCCATGGTGATTCAGTTGTACTTCCCTTAAAGCCTTTCAGATTTCTGAGGGAGGAGAACGCTGTGTGGATTCACCAGCCAAAGTGCCCGTGGTTGCCTGGGGTGGATAATTTGAAAGATTCCCGGAAAGATGGAAGTTCCAGCTCCAGAAGTCACCAGAAATCAACCAAGGCTCATCTCTGGGCACAGGTCCAGTGTTTCATCCTTCCCTTCAACCTACTCCCAGCAACATGCAGGACTCCCACTGGCAGAAACAAGAATTCTCCAGAATGATTAAAGAATGATTAAAGAAGAATTTGGATTTGGGATTTGAGTATTAAAGGCCATTCTGACCCCTCATTCCTAAAGCTTTCCAGAACCAAATCTCTCAGTGTACCACTCTGTATAAACTGTAGTGAAGTCCTAAGAGCAAAAAACACGAAAGCATGATTCATACAAATAACACATTGTTCCTTGTATAAAGGAGTATTGCATGCTGAATAAAGTTGTTAACTTTGGGCCAAAATTACAGGTCCATATTCTAAAACAGCAAACTCAAAACCACAAATCACTGCTGTGTAGCTCTGACCACTGTTAATAGGAAACATGGTTAGAAATGGTGGTACAAACAAGGCTGAGGGTCATCTAAATCATCTAAACTTCCAGACTTGAACTGCTGCTCACAGAAATCAAATTATTTACTTTTTTTTTTTTCATTTAAAACAACTTAAAATTGATTCCCTGGAAAATATTTGTACATGTTTCTACCCTTGGGATGCTTCTATTGTGACAGCAATATTTCATAGTTGCCTGAAAGAAATACTAGACACAAACATACCTGAGGAATGCATCCCTCAAAAGTGCCAACTTGAAGGGAGAATATATTTACCTTAGCAAATCTCTTGAATGTCTTTAAGGTTTTCTTCTATATAATATTTACTAAAGAGTGATTCTGACAACAAAATAATGTGAAAATAGAAATAGTAGAATCTGCGTACTACAAATTCTGTAACTCAAATGCCTACTTATCCCACCATTCAGTTTTCTTGTTAAAACTTTATAACAGCAAAATACCTGCATAGATAATGCAAAGGTTTTTGTTCTTTTTCAAAAAAAGTAATCCTAAAGACAATAAGCCAAAATCTGCCAAACCAATGGAATCTGATCCACATTTTTTAAAGTAGCCGAGATTCTATCACGACCGGAGGAAATGGTTCTGTAGAATAAAGACATCAATAATTAACGCTAGAGAGTCATCCACCCTCTAATGGCATTTTCTTACTTCCACTTTTCTTTGTGAAATGCAGCATTTTTAAAAGCATTTAACGTTTAGAACCACTTACATTTAACTGACATTTTTAAATCTCCATTTAAGCTGACAGTATTTTTGGAATTATATGCAACTAGTAAACAACACTGGGCAAGACTCTTCTGGCACAGCTCAACATATAGGGCCATCACATTTACAGTGTTAAACAACTGCCAAACAGTTGATACAATAACTAAAGACAAGTCAAAGAATGGAACTTTAACTATGAACATTTGCAAATGCTAGAAGGCTCCTTTAAAACTTGCACTTATAACATGCAACATCTGCATTGACTCAAAACCTGGTAAAGCATTCTAAAACTCAACCTCAGGAATACAGACAAAACTTAACAGTCGATGCAGTTTATATGCTTGCTAAAAATAAGAGTTTCTGCTGTAAAGCGGTGCTTGTCAATTGTAAAAGCACATATTAGGGAAGGTAAAAATACATATCACTTCTCAACTGAGAGATGGATGTATAAAAATTATTTTGTATTGCACTGCCAAGACCCTCTTGGGAAAATGGCATAGAGCTCTGCTCATTCCTGTCCAAGAAAGATGGATTGTAGCTGGAAAAGGTATAGAAAAAGGCTATTGATCACTGGAATCTTGTAAGAAGAAGCTGTCTCTAGTAGAAACACACTCTCGCTTTGCACACCTCCTGCAGCATCCAGGTGCAAACCAGCTTGGACCCAAAATTCATATAATTGCAATGCAATGGTGAAAGTCTCAAGGAACACCCTCTTGGAATTTGGTATATTTTCAGTAGTAAATAGACATGATTATGCCTTAGAAACACTTCAAGGAAATCAGCAAAGACAGAAAAGATTGGCAGAGGTTAAAGGAGCATGCTGGCATATGAACGAAGGGGCTTCTTCTAACCAAATAAAAAAATCAGTTTTGTTTATACTTTGCTGAGCTCAGGCCCTACTGTCCAAAATGAATTTAAACTGGGCTTGCTTCAGCTTGATTAAGCTATACATTTCATGCTTCAACAGATTCATACCTACACTGCAAACATTGTATAAGGAAAAGGCATTTTTGAAGGTAACAATCCCTGCGAAACACTTGCAGAATCTGAAGCCCTAAACTAACATGTAAAGCATTATCAAAGAAGTATCTGCAATCAGGCAATAAAGAGTATCAGCAGGGATCACTCAGTGCCTGATTTGATGTAGGAACCATTACGACCGGGTGACAGAAAAGAGTTTTTCCTCCCAGGATAGCCTGCTTTGGGTCTCAGCTACTAACATTTAAAAGACCTCTGACCAAAGCAAAGGAGAAAAAATCTGAAGACAAATGTGAAGAGAAGCTGCTGCTTGGGGAGAGCGCGGCCTTTGGAAGAGCCCGCGCTGGACTTCACAGCGGCCTCGAGGCCAGAGGGATCCAGCACCGCGGCCACCGCGGGCAGCGCAGCCCCTCGCAGCTCATCTAATTGCTGACGGACATACCATGTCCAGCCTCTTCAGTGTGCTCCTGGAAGGCAATCCATACACGACTTTGATACTCGGGAGAAGGAAATGGCGTGCAAGAGTGCAGTCGTGCAGGATGAAACTATTTATCTGAACTTGGAGCAAAGCAATGCACAGTCTGTACCTAGCGTTTCTTTTCAGCGTAGAAAACCCCGAGTTCAAGAATAATCAGAAGACTGATCATCCAAAGGAGAGACATTACACATTTCACCTAATGCAATTTTTGCTCTGAAAAGGAACCATTTCCATTGCTGCAGACCCAGCGAGGGCAAAGCCGCGAGACCCCCGCGACCCCCTTATATTCAGTGTGCTGTCCTCGCACCGCCACCAAAACCGTGGAGTTAAAGTTTGAAGAGCACAGTACAGTCAGAATGGTGGCTGGCAGGAATTAGGCCACGCTATTAACTCCAGGGGGCTTTTCACTGAGGAATGGCTCTTTAAGCAGCGCTAAAACACCACAGGAAAACTTTTCTGTGGAAGTTAAGCCACCGCAAAGGCCCTCCCTTCGCTGATTTTGCATGCTGTTTTATGCTGCATTGCTATAATAAAACAACAGAGCTATGTAAATGATGGGTCTGGTTCTCTGTAACAAGTTATAATTGGGGTAGGTGACTATGAAAATGTTTAGATAGATGGTGGGATCATAACCTTTTATGCAAAACACAGGAATAAGTTATGGAAATATGTGGGAAGCCCTGAGGCTATGCAGCTCGACTTCGAGCCATAGGCACAGCTAAAGCAGAAAGTAAATCACTAAATCCCGTCTCAGGCTCTCTGATTTTGATGTTGTTTTTGTTTTTGCCAGTTTTGCTGACAGATGAGAAAAAATATTGGCTGAATGTGAACAAGATTTAATTTACCGCCAATTTCCTTCCTGTTTCTACAGCACATTCCTAGAGAACGCACAGCATTTTATTTCCAGGGCTTAGAAAAATTACTGTTAAGTAGCCACAGCCCACCAATACATACTCTAAAAGGCCCCCCCAACACTTCTTGCTACTCGAGAGAATTGTACTACATTACAAAAAGTCCTCCAGAACATTATCAAATGGTCATCTATAAACGTGTTATACACTTATACAAATACTTTAATACTTATCAATTAGGCCTGCATATATAAAAAATCCTTGCATTCACACAGAGACACAGGAGTGTGATACGGCGCTGAAACTCCATCATACATAGACTGAGCAGAAGAGTAAAAGGGACAAGATACCTCTGCAGAGGGGGAGGTCCTTCTCCAGGGTGTATGCTCCCTCCTCACGTATCAGTAACATTTGAGAACCAGGAATGGTTTTAATTGCATGGGGAAATGACCTCTGAGGCCCAGATCCCAGCGACAGCTCCCAGAAAGATTTGTGCATTTGGGCTGAGGAATTCCAGCGCAAGCTTTCCCATGCCAAGCCTTAACTATTCCAAATACTCAACTACTCCAGCGCATACTTTGTATAGGTTACTTTGGGACTCACATAAGGACTCCTTCAGCTAGAGCAACTAGGAATCCGCTCTACACAGCAGCTTCCATGTCTGTGTCCTGCGATGCTGCTGGTATCTCCAGCCCTTCCTGCCCCTGCACCGAGCGCACAGTATAACGCACAGGGATGCTTAGAGCAAGGGCCTCTGGCAAAGCCAAGGCCATAAAATCTGCCCGCAGACAGGGCTACCCACTGATCCACTGCTGAGACTGGCTTCAAGTATTCCTCGGCAGCGTGAGAGACACTGATCTGATCTAAGATGTAAGGAAAACTGAGATTATACAACCTCTGAATTTCAGCAGCTACTTGCAATGTTGATTCCTACCCAGATATGGGATTTGGGGGTGTATATTTCTTTATGACACAGCACTGACATAAATCCTCATATGTGTTGTTGGACTTCTTTTACTTGCTATTGTAAAGGAGAAGTCATACATTTTAACACTTTAGTTATTTACCTTCTGGTAATTTTATAAAGCTGACATTTCTTATTTGAGAAGTTGTACTTCCTCAGTTTAATCAGATACATTTATTTATCCTTGTGAAGAATCAGAGGCATCTTACAAAATATATATTAGCTAATCATACCCATTGCCTGTCTGTCCACTTTCCCATATCACAGACTACAGCAATACACAGCATTAGCAACAGCCACCTGATAAACTCTAACAATATGTCCAGACTATTGATAAAAAGCATCCCTTAAGCTTCCTAGGATCTGTGTTCTCATACTACAAAAACACTTTGCCATGTTTTATGCTCATTACTTAGCAACTGCTCCTCTGTTCTAAGAACTGCATCCTTATTTATGCAGGCACTTCCCTGTACATCTCCCTCAAAACAACTAAATAGACTTTCCAAGTGGAAAAAGGACAGGGATTAAGGGAAGCTATGATAGTGTTTTATAAAACCGTAAGTGCCATGAAAAAGTGCATAGGGAACAAGAGTCTCCTTTCTCTTTCAATACAAGAATTAGGAGGCAATCAATGACATTAACATTTTCCACTTTAAAGCCAGAAAAGGAGATGATCCTTCAAAGAATGCAGAGTTAAGCTGTAGATTCTCCCGTAGCTGCATGTTGTGCTGCCATTATTTTTTTTAAGGGACCGGATAAGTTCTTCTGGGGGAGGCCTGGGGGTTCTGGAGCTGGTTCATAGAAACACAAGCCCTGGGAGCCTCTGGAGCACACGGGGCTGGCGGCTGGGCAGGCTCTGCAGGGAAGGAGCCCCACATCTTGCCTGGTTCTCCCGCTCCTGCTCCAGCAGAAAGCGCCGGTGCTGCTAGATGAAGCTCTCTTCTGAGCCAGCGCGGCCAGTTTCACGTTCTCACATCGCTTCCATTTATTTCAGTGATGTCAAAGCTAGACTAATGTGACTGAGAAAAGAATTTGACCCTTCACATCATAGCCTCCCTTTCCGAGCACAGATACATCAAGGGAAAGGGCAAGGGCTGAAAAAATGAAATGAGCTGCCATCATGACTCAGCTTGCTGCATGCATCATGAGGAGAGTCTAATTTGATAATTTTATACAATAGAAAAATAAGGAGTTTTTTCCAGTGATAAAAATTATCATTCATTCGTGAACTAAATTACATCTAAGCCTAAATTTATTTAGATTACAGTCAAACTACTCAGACGTATCAGTTGAACAAGCGACATTCATTAATAAGCAAATAACAAGCAGAGTACTCACTAATACAGTAACATTTAGACACTGAGAGGGGGGTGCACGTGTGCGCTGGGAATATCTATGCAGAGCTGTGTTTATTTGCAGGATAAACACCTGCACATCGCAAGGCTGATGAATTGTTACATGGGGGCTCACATCAATCCAGCAGAAATGCTACTGAAGTTTTGCACAGACCAGCAGTATCCACCTGCTCCCCAAACAACATAATCCAAAAGTTGATTTCCATGCACAAAGGAATCCAAAAGCTTTTTGAACCTGTGCCTCCGGTCCAGGCTAAGCGGACCCCAAAAGCATGCACTTAACCTCCCACTGGTAATCATGTGAATCATCTCCTTCTCCTGAGGAAACATGCTGGATACACTGATTTTTTTGTTTTTCACCTTACAAAAGCATTGTCCTCATGCTGAGCAAAAGAACATCACTAAATGATATGTCACTAAAGGGAAGGCTACGTATATTCTCTACCACGATAGTATTTTTAAAATCACAGATTTTTTTGATCATTTGAGAGTGCACTGCGTTTTTCCTGGTGAGTAAAGATGTCCTTACTGAATACACAGCATAGCTACTCTGAGACTGAGCAGCAGATTCCCAAGCTGCATAGTTGTGGTTGGATTACTCCTCCGTGGGGCGCTTGGAGTTTCCTGAGCGTGGAGGGAAAAAAAGAATTAATCTGACTCCAGTGTTTAACTCCTTTGCAGGACTCACATTTCCTGTTCTGCAAGCCTAAAGGCTTTGCAAGAGCACACGAAAGCTTCCAAGATGTATAGCTGTGTGAGCGCTGCAGATAGGGAGCCCCATTCTTCCCTCCAGCTTAAATTGCCAAAGCTCTGTGGATTACAGCAGTGTTATTACCAGTGTGTTCCAAGTCAAAGGAAAGTCAAGAACAATGTGTATTTATGAAAAAAGTCCAATTCTTGCTTGGCTGAAGTTCATAACCCTAAAAGAACCCAGCAATTCTACTACTCTCGGGCCTGAAAGTTGGCTACATCATTCACGCAGCAGCATCTGTTCGTGGCGCAGGGCATTAGGAGCGTGGAGGTGGATATGTGTCCTGATTATTTACATTGCGACTTTCAAAGGCAGAGGAATGTTTCAATCTTAGATGAAGTTACAGCACGACAAAAAAATAAAGTCAATCTAGAAACTAAAGCAACACTTGAAAAGGGAAGTAAAACACCACGGCAAGGTCTATTTGAGGTGATAGCTAGAGAATTAGCGTGATCGTATGTCCCGTTAGATTTTCTAAGCTAACTTAGTGGTTAGGAAAGGTGCTGAGCTAAGGTTTTTGGGAACAAAGCAACAGAGCATTGACCTAATGTCGTTCCATTAATCAACAGTGAAGTCCCATTTACTGCTACAAGTGCAGAATTATGCTAAGTTAAGCACTTCTGAACACCCTGTGAGAAATTTTTGTGTGCAAGTTTAACACATACGGTACAAGCCCTGCCTATGAAAGGCCACCTTCCTACCAGCCTAGATGACTGTAGGAGAGATACAAACAAGTCTGAAAGGGCAGGTGCATTTTTATATCCTTGGACTTGCTTGATGCTCTTCTTCCAAATATGCCTCCAGCCAACATACAGTCTCTTGGCTGATAACATGTGTCTAAAAGCAGGAATAGGATCATAAACTCTCCCATCTTGTTCTCAGAGAGAAACATAAAATTTGCCACACTAGACTAGTCTGTGAAGTCCTTCCATTACAGTCATGTGTCCTTGTTATCATCCCTATCCACCACATCAGCTGTTTCTTACGAAGCTGCTCACTGCATTAGTCTTAATTGCCTAGGAAGCCCATAAGACACATCCACCTACTACTTTGGTTTTTCTGAAATATAAGTTTAGAAGTTTGCTATTGCTATAGATCAACATCTGTGATTTGGTGCCTGAATACTAGACAGCGTTTAGTCTCAGAAAGCCTTCTAGGTTTGGGAAGATCTATCTTCCCCAAATTCTCTGTGATAAAAGCTGATCCAAGCATCTCTTCGGTCCAGCTGGGACACTGTGATACCCTGATAGGGGAAAGAATGGACTCCAAGAAGTCAGTTTATTCAAAACTCCCAAACAACTAAATAGGTGAGAGGATGAAGAGGGCATGTCCTTGATGAGGAGCACTAGCTGAGATCGTGGGGCTTGTGGTCATTGCTCCTAAAGGACTTCTTCATTGTGGTAAAATAAAATAAAAAAAAAAAAAAAAGGAGACACTGACATGTCTAATTTACAAATCGGAACCTTCCACTTGCTCCCAGGTATAATTTTAATTTTTCACTGTAATTTAACCCAGGATGCTTATTGATTCAGATCAGTGTTGCATACAAATGGTGCAGAAGCACAGGGTGAGATAGTTAACATTTTAGCAAGATAAATAGAACTGTTTACGGCAAAGTGTTTCACACACAGCCAACTGTGTGAAACTTTGACAACTGGCGAAGAAGCAGCCCAATACTGAATATGGGATTTGCTAGGGAATGATGTGGAATGTGGCCAGCTTCGTTGTCAAGTCTGTTTTCAGAGTCGCCAGCTAGTGCTCCCGTAGCAAATGAAGAAAATCATTTTAAAAAGCCAACACAAACACTTAACTTTATACAACAGTTTGCTGGGGGGAAGCAGATAATTAAAGAATGACATTAAAATGAAGCCAGAATATTTCAATATTGAACTAAACATCCCAGCATCCTGCTCCAGCATCAAAAGGGGGGAAAAAAACCCAAAGTTAACACAGTCAATAAGGCTGACATCCACTAGTACAAATACACAACCAACCAATATCCTGAAGTTTAGTTAAGTATAATTTTCAGGTATCTCAATCATGATTTCACGTAAGAAACCTGTGGTGTTCAGAGCATCAGATGTTCAGTGCAAAGGCCATATTTCAGCTCAGTTTTTATTTTCAAGATTAAAAATATTTTAGGATGAGGAGCTTTCACTGGATATTCTTTCCATTTTCTGCAGCTGTCATTTTAAGTAACAGTCCTTTAGTTATATGGTATATAGCATGGTATATGCTCCTATGTTTCTCCTAGCTGGTGTTTAAGCTTCTGCATGAAAGAGGAATGAGAAAAATATCACACAAGAATCGTTCTCGTGCCCTTCAATTCCCTTATCCAGCAATGCACATCGGGACCTATTGGGACCATCTTGTTCCAGACCCAGATCCTTCACTCTACGCTCTGGATGGCGGTTATTGCAGCAGAGTCGTCAAGAAGTGTTTCTTAGATTTAGACAACTGCCAACACTGATTAAATATTTCTTCAATATCCACATTCCTGACACAGGTGCTAAGGATGTCTAACTGCATTAGATGTACGAAAAGGAAAATGCAGAGTAGACATGTATCACCAGACATATTTACTAATCTTCATAAGTGTGCTGGGTATAACAGTATGATTAAATACACTTCCTTGGTAAATGCATTTGTTTCAACACTCTGGATGGACTGCTAGATATTAAAGAAGCTACTACACACTTTTTGCAAGAACCTGTATTATCTGTAACTTCCACAGTATATTTTCCTCCAGTGGACTAAGACTGTAAACAGAAAAAGGTAGAAAGGGCCCCAAAATGTGTGTGAAGACATCCACTGATTCTATAGTTCATACAGCCCACCAATTTCATGACTGACAGTGATTCAGATCCTCAAAGTTATTTAGAGAACTAACTTCTATTGATTTTTCAGATGAGCCAGACTCCTGGGTATCATTAAAAGTTTACATTCAAAGCAGATTAGGAAGTCTCATCACGAATATGTAATTCGGCGCAAAAGAATATTGCTAGTGCCAAAAATAGATTTGGCTACAGATTTTATTAGAACATTGATACGTTTTTCATGTGTTGCAGCTAGCTTTTCTCGCCTACTTGTGCTAGCCAACTCTCACATTACCAAGACTCTGCTTATTAGTTTTCCATGTTCTGTCTATATCATTTTTCTAAAAATGTAAAAATGCAGGAAAAGAGCACACGAACAAACCAAAGCATAAATCATGCGCATAGAGCACTGCCTTTTCTGCATTGTGCTGGTGTGACCCCTATGCACGACGAGACAAACAAGTCAGCAATTTCCTGGAGACGATTTTATGGCATGTCCTTTGTGCCATTTTTAGTAGGAAGATTATAAAAAAAAAAGGGGGGAGAAGGAAAAAAAACAAAACAAAACAAAACAAAACCACCTGGGCACGAGAAGGCGCCCGGGCGAGTGGGTGCTGCATAGATGCAAATGAATCCGCGTAGCGGACGTGTTTCCAATGGCAACCAGGAAGCGCTCAGCACAAGGAGCCAGGCCAGCTGGGAAACTGTTCCTCGGCAGCTCCATACGCGTTAGTTTTCCTAAACAAATGAAACCTTAAATGAGCACTTCTGAAAGTGATGGGCAGCCTAGAGTGACATAAACAGGCACAAGTCAGGCACCCATATGTCCCTTATCCGTGTTTCCCGCCTGCTGGACCACTTTGCCGGGGACTGAGCAGCATCCAAGGGAACAAAATGGGAGCTCGACGCACGTTTCATGTTGTTTTTCCCTGTGTCGGGTTATGTGGTGCATGAGGCTTTCCAGCAGCGATGGAACTTGGGGCCCGGATCCATCGGCACTCAACCTTCTTCCCGAGGCAGCAATACGAAACATAAGCAGCCAAAAGGGTGTCCAAGTGCTATAAAAATGAGGGAGGCGGCTGGGTTTGAGCATCAATAAAACGAGTATACTTTTACTCAAGTATCCACAAGACATTTCTGCTAGCCAGCATGGGTGGGGGTTCAGCTCTGCTTTTTGTTTTTCAAAGAAGATTCCTGGATTTCTGTGAGAAAAATTATATTGTGTTAAAACTGAGAAAGAACCTCTCTTTCCGACTCAGACTTCTCTCCAGGAAAACATCACCGAGCGCACTGACATTTCTACATACGTTTCCTCGCAGCTGCAGAAGACCAGTGCGCAGCTCCACCACGCTCCAGCCTCTCTTACCTTTACTCCAAAGCATCCTCGAGTGGCCTCAGACTTTAACATTTGCTGAACATGGGGGCAACCCCTACTTAGGTGTGGGTGTAATCGCTGGCAAGACATATGTGGTTCTAAGTAAAAATGGTAGCACTCCACTGATGTTAAGCACGTCTTGTCTTTTGTTCTGGTGCAGAGTCAGCCCCACGAAGGGTTGAATTTCACCGTTGCAAAATGAAGAGCTGAAAATACAGTGCACTACTGTATTTTTAAAGGAATTAACAAGCATAGTAGCATGCTAAAGTTTTAGATAACTTTTTCGGGCATATTCGTTTTTCTTTCTTTGTATCCGAGAGCTACCATTCACCACTATTTAAAGCAGCTCTTGAAATCCAACTGTTGTGGATACGTTTTCCAGAAGCAGAGACTAAATTCTTCTTCCTCCTCTTTCTTCATCCGTTTTCGGAGTCCTCACCGTTAATTCAGACCCTGGCAGATAACATTGTCTTTCTGTCCTGTCATGCAACATGGCTTCCAACACTTGCAAGACCTAACAGGCTTCTCCAGATTGACTTGCTTTCCCAGGCCCCTGCCTTCTCAGCAACGCAATGTACTTTGTGTGCAGTCATCTTAATTTCCTTTGAATCTCAGTTTCTCTGAATACTTTGATTGTTGCAGAGATAGGAAAAGCCAGTTGTATATTTATCTTGAATTATCAAACACACTAAAAAGAACCTATGCAGGATTCCAGGCACCATGGCTAAATATTAAAAATATAGTCGGCCTTACACAAACAAAACCACACGCACCAGCCTCCTCTCAATCAGGAAGGGGGAAACGTTACTCCAGCCACAGACCTGCCAGAACAGAAACCTCAGCCACTGGCACAGCTCTCCTCGCTCTAAAACCATCAGCTGTAGGAATGACACCCCAAAATGCTGGACAATCAAAAATACTGTATTTTAAGTCAGCTTCCCCTTTCATTATTTCCACACATGCAACCATGGAGGTTACTCTCGTGGTCCTGAAGCACAAGACCTATGTCTGCAGAACACCAAATATCATGTCATCTTTAAATCTCTAACTTCAGATCTATAACTTTAAATCTATCGCTTTATAGATTTGTGAAGTTATAGATTTATCCCTCCCAAGAAATAGCTATTCCAGATCAACCAGTAGCACAGAATGTATCTCCTTGTCTTGGGTTTCTTTTTTGCAAGTTGGCTAATGCATCAAATTGCCTATATTTTAACAAAGAAAGAGATGCAGTATATCAGAGAAATAAAACAATGCAATCCTTAGTAGGTGTTCAGATTCTTTGGCTTGCCATCTTTTACCCATTTGAAGCAAATATATTTTATCGCCACATGTCAATAAAAACTAAGAGCCAATAAAACAGCAGAGCTTGCATTGTGGGGTGCTGTTAAACAGAATGACAGGGAATCGTATCCAGTTACTTTAAGGCACAGTGGGTGAAGTTCAAGGCAAAAGAGCCTCATTTATCACAGAGGGTATTTTTTTCTTCACAAGTTTTGAGTAGGGTATTACTGAAAAATAAAAAGTTTCAAATCAGTGGCAGTCCTTTCAGTAAGAATGTTCAAATGAGGTGATGTAGTTATTAGTTGGTATAGTGGCAGTTGACTCTGTTTTCTAAACTACTTGCTCTTAAGGTTTCAGAATCTAGACCTGCATCATTTCTGGAGCTAAATCCTGCAATATTATGGGCTAACTGTGAGGGCATGGCAAGGTATTTTGAAAGAGCAATGGCTGGTTTTGCAAACCAATGGGGCCTAGAGCCTGAAGATGCATGATTTCACCTTCCCAAAGGCAGCAGCAAGAGCACGTGATTGATAGACATTTATTGTCACCTCCTCTCTCCATCAGTTCCTTTGCTCGGTGCCAGAGGACAGCTCTGGAAAAGGGGTATTTCACCTCCCTGCACGCTTGCTGGGAGATTTGAGGCATGACCCTCTCAGTCTCCCTGGACCACGCACTCCAGTGGCCTCCAGAGAGACTCTCCAGCAACATATACTTCGACGCAGCCTCATACAATCCCATTTATGTCTTTATAATAAGAAGACAGGAAAAGCTAGAACGAGGCAGTACAACAAACCTCCCCTGCGCTCAGTCAATCACTCCTTCGGACAAACCCGCCAGGCGATTAAGAAAGGAGCAGCTATTCCACGGCAAAGAAACCAAATGAAGACTGCTCCGAGGCAAGGCAAACGCAATTCTTTCCCAATGCGCTCAGCACAAAGGCATTTCCACTTGCTCTGCGACTCCAGCACGCGGATCTTAAAAATCTCTCCAGGGAGAGGGGGAGAGAGAGACCAGAGCCCGCCGCATGATACACAGCTCCGCAGAAACACACGCAGGAGTCACAGGATGAATACGCCAGAGGAGCCAAAGGAACAACAAAGAAAGATGAAATAAACAATCCAAAAAGCTAAGGAAAACACACACAAAATGGAGTCTTGGAGCAGCTCAGAGAAGCCTCTAACAATGCGGGTTTTCTTACCTTTGCCATCTGGGCCTGCACGCCATTTGCTTTGAGAGATGCTACTGCTTTCTGTGCTGCTGCCGGACTGTCAAAATCTACAAAACCGTAACCTAAAAAATAAAGAATAGGTAATTTCATTAATATCTCTGTGTGTGTGTCTGCATAAATACTTTCTGTTTGTCTGCCTGCCAGGTAGCTCTAGACAACAGTAAGACAGTAAAGTCCTCACCTATTTAAACCACCCTGCCTTCGTGTCCATGGCATTGAGAGCTGGGTCCCTACCAGGAGTTGCTCAAGGTATCATCTGACCATCAGCCTGGTGAGGCTGGATCTCAGGGACTGGCCGGGGATCATCGTCGGCTTCCAAGAGGCTTTTCTAGCACCAGTATTTGCAACAGTTCAGTTTCTAACCAGCCTTGTGCTTCCTAACTGCTGCTCTTCTCTCACTCCACCCCTTGCCGCTGCTTCCTTTAATAAGCATGTTATGTTCAAGCAAGGCAAGCAGCATTAAGTCCCTGCTGCGTATCAGCAGCATGTGGGAGTCATCTCCTGAGGTATTTTTATTTACCTAAAGATACAAAGATATAAAAAAGGCACAAAACGAACTTTTCAGAACTTCTAAGTGCTTCCCCATTTCTCATCTTCAATAACATTTAAAAGCCTTGCTCGTGAAGATCTCAGCAGAGTTAAGGAGATGCAAAAATTTCACCAAACGCTTATTTAGGCACCCAGATGTCTCAAAATCCACCCCAGCTACTTGGAATCCTTTGAAAATCCCACTACAGCGCAGGCAGGCATGTGCTGCTGGGACAAGCTGTAGCCACGGGTCACCCCTTTGCATTCCCCCCTGGAAGCCATAAGGATGAAACTGAACTGCCTGAAGGCTTTAATAATATTAGCACTAGCATATTTATAGCATAGCAGCTCCTTGGCAGACATCTCCATTTACTAGGTCAATACACATAATACAGGAGGCGACCACAGATATGCTTTCCCGCCGTATCCATTTTTATTTCTTTTGCCAGCCTTTCTTCCTGCTCGTGGGAGGCCTTATGCCTTCCTCTGTGCACCAAATCTATGCATAACGCTGAGTTTGTGACCACCTTGCCCCCAGGTTAGAAACATTTCTTGATTATTAGTTTGGTATGTATGCAGGCGTTAGCCAAATGGTGAAAGAATTTCACATGCATGGACTTTTTTGTCGATTTTTAAGACATGAAAAAGAAAGTTTTTTTTAAAAAAGCTAAGATTGTTCAAGAAAATGCTCATGCACTTCAGGCGAATGAAAATAACTATTTTGATAACAGGGTCAAGACCTGCACTTCTCTGTTCTGTTGTTTCCTGGTTTTTGTATTTTACTTTGGTGGAGGATGGAGGATATTGGCCCTCATTACAAACTGAAACCACTGGATCAGCTGCGCATAGAGGCAGTCTGTCCAACAAACACTTGCATGAAAGAGGGCACTGGAGTTTGGTCAGCTGCAGGGGTTGCTTTTTGCTTTACCTACTCAGCTTCCCCCCACTTAATTTTTCTTTTTTCTTCTCCTACTCGGCATGTCATTTTGAAATCAGCTTGTTCCCTACCACAGTTTGCTTTGCAGTCCTCACAAAGCTTCCTCAGCAGTGAGGAACTATGCAGTTTATGCTGCTTTGAACCAAAAAAAAACCTGCTACATGAGAGCAAGAGTCTTCCTGGGATTGCTGCAGTGTCTTTGCCCTCTGGGAGAATTGCTTCTGGGAGGCAGGAGGAGATGAGATTAGACGTCGCTTCAGTCTCGCAATGCTAGAGAGCCTGACAAGAAGGCAGAGCTGCCAAATGGGAAACCTGAGATGCCCTGGGAAGTCGGACTCCGCCATTAAATCTCCAAGACATGGAAGAGCTTGGAACGAACCCAGAATAATTTGGTGGGGGAGCGGGAAGAGACAGGACAAGATGCTCTCCTTGGGAGATTGCATTTCTTTTTATTTCTCACTGTGCTTACGCCTGAAAACAAGGAGATGACAGTGCAAAAAACAAGTTTTACTACGGACATCGAAAGCACATAATGGAGGTAGGTTTTGATATCCATCAGTGCACAGGATGGGATTCATGTATGCACCAATACAAGGGAAATGATTTTTAATGACTTTCCAGACAGCACTGCAAGAATATCTAAGTTAGTATTTCTCGCACATATAAACTGGAATGCGTAAGGCTATATTCTGGTGCTTTAGTGTAGGCAGCAAGCACACCTAACAGAGCGAATTACTGAAGATTTACATTAGTCCGTAATATTTAAAGCCAGGCACAGTGGCGATATAACCGTATTTTCCCATTACATTCAGTGCACGTCTCAAGACAAAAGCCCTTGCATCTTTACTTGCCTATTATGCATTCTAGTACTAAAACTACCAGCAGAGCTGCAAAGCTGCTCTTTTTCCTTTCCCGAGGTTCATTCCCATGCCAAGTATCCTTCTTGCCTCCCCCCTCGCAGCACATCTCTGCAGCGCGCACGCAACACCGGGACAAAATCACTCCGTGGCTGAGCACCCGCCCAGAGCACATCAATCTGCTGCGAGGGGAGCCAAGTTCCCAGGCTGTTTCAGCACTCAAGTATCCTTACAAGAACTTTGCAGTGCTATATAACAGAGGAAAAAAAAAAAAAAGGGAGAAAAGCCTGCTGTTTTTTTTTCCGAGAGTTTATGTTCTTCCGTTTAGATGTTTACAGCCTATGTTGATGACCCACACTGGCATATTTCATTTGTTTACAATCTTGCCTCATTTTTTTTTCGTTTTGGTCTCAAGCCCTAACAAAAAGTAGTGTGGGTTTTTTGGTGGGGGTTGCTTTGGCTTTTTTTTTTTTTTCTTTTCCCGACTTTTCCGAATAGATCACGGTTAGTGACCCCAGAAGCTGGGTCCTGAGACACCCCTGCCAGCTGAGGGACTCCCACAGCCCCCGGTGCTCCCCGGCGTGCAGGCCCGGGGCTGCGACGTGCTCGGGGCTGCGCGGCTGCGCTCGCGGCCCCGCTGGCTCTTCCTGGCTCCTCCTGGGAAAAGGCTGGAGCGGCCTGGCTGGAAGCGCCCCATGGGGCATGTTCAGGCCAATTGGACATCGCTGCTCTAGGAAAACGTCTAATGTCTACATTTCTTCTCCTTCTTCCAAAAACAAGTGCAAACCCCACCCGCCTCTCTCCTCAAATTCCAAATTCCAGACCTTCTCTCTTTTTTTTTTTTTTTTTTTGTGTGTGTGTGTGTGTGTGTGTGTGCAGTCCTGTAAACATTCTGGTCTGTGGATTCCTTTATCTTTTTTACTTATTTATTTATTTAATGTGTAGGACACAATTCTAAAAATTCACTTGGATTCTAAACCAGGACCTCTAGACTCTACGCACAAGAATCTATTGCCGCCACAGGATACAAAAACGAAAACTATTTCCCCCTTCTTTTTTACAAAGCTTCTTGCCCTTTTCCTTTAAGAGACCAAAATACATCCAGGCAAAACTGCATCGCCTCCCACTGCTTAAAGAATCAGGAACCGAGCGTGTCACTGACCTAGGTCCCTCAAGCCAAGTGTACTTAGTGAGGACATCTTAGGTGCTTCAGTGCTGCAACAAATATTTCTGTATCTCTAGTTTTGGGGGTTAATTTGTTTTGTTTTGAGTTTGGTTTGTCTTTTTTTTTTTTTTCTTTTTTTTTCAGAATGACATATACTATTACCTTGTAAATAGAAACACGTACAAATACAGAAGACCCAAGGCAAGACTGTCTAGATTAAGTGTTAAACCTTTCTTCTAAGAAATAAAATGTCTGCATTTTGCTTTGGCCTCACGCCATTAGAGCCAAATAATTAAGTTTAAGGAACAAAAACTGTGATTTTGTACCTGTGGGGGAAAGAAAACAGCTAAGCATCAGCAAGCCTAAGTTTATAGCCGGCTGCAGCGAGTGCTACCGAATGCACAGGCAGACAGTAAACATCTAGGCCTCCTATAACCTAAACGGCTGGGGGCCTCCTGGTCTCAGTTTCTCCGCTCCATAATTAAGCTTGGCAGCAGGTTCAAATGAATTAAAACTGAATGTCACTATTTCCTCAACAAATCCCTCATCCTTGTTTTTTCTTACTTGTCAGGAGAAGACCAGCAGAACAGCAATTAGTGGTAAGCAGTGCAGTGAAAAAGAACCAAGTATACACTAATTAGGTCACTCGCCAAACACATTCATTTCATTGGCAGATTTAATCAATGTTTTCCTCAAATGTCTTAAATCTCCTATGCTAATTTAAAGTTTTGTTATTGTTGTTACTTTAAACACAGATGGGACGCCTGGAGATTTTCAATTGCTTTTCGCAAATCCATTTCAAAGTAACAACCTCTCCTATAGCCTATTATCAATATTTAGGTGCAGATTTTAGGAAACGGCCTTTAATTTTATGCCCACACTTTGCTGCCTGCAAATACCCACAGGTGCAATTTTGTGGATTTAAGTAACTGCAGGTGCATACTGCTCTTAGCCATCAAACTCTGAGGTGCCCTGACAGATCAGGTACTTAAGGGTAATGCCAGATAACCTGCCAAGTAACTGGCAGGCTGCCCCTGCGCCCTCCCTGCTGATGCCTCGTGGGCTCTCTGGTCCCACTGAAGGCGCACGGCTGCCTCCGCACAGGCCAAATATCCCTTGTGACCTCGGTCAATCACGGCCACTCAGGCCAATCCATCTCCACGGCTGAGGCGGCCGGGCAGGGGAGGCCCAAGGGGACCTCCAGGTGGGTCTCCATCCACCGGAGACCCCAAGAGCAGCGATTCCCAGGCTGAGGAGCACCGGTGGGCCGGGGCGCGCGGAGAGGAGCCCCCTCTCCTCGCCCACAAGCAGGCGTCTCAAGGTTGGCTGCAGCTTCCTTCGGTGTTCTGGCACAGCGAAATGTACTCTCCAAATAAATCATCCAAGCTCCTTGTGCCAACTAGGTCAGGATCAACTCTGCTCACTTTTTGAGTTTGTTCAGCAATTTTGTGTTTCTTTGAGGGGTGGGAGGTGTTGGGCTCTTTGCAGGGAGCTATCTCGGAAATAAAAAGCAAAGAGCAAACAGGACCAATGATTAATTACTTAAGAATCAATGCATTGGTTAATTCAAGTAGAATGTACCTGATGCCACCTCTTGTTATTTTAAAAAGCGTATCAAAATATATGTAAGTGTGTATAATCCACTGGGCTACTTTTCTGTTTCCCCTGAAGTGAAGAAGCTCCCACTTCACACAACACTTTGGTGCGTTGCTCATGTAAGTTAATCCCTCGCACACACGTAGCTTGAGGGATGGGCAATGCTCACGCAGGGTTGCCCACACAACCTTGGCTCTGCCTTCCTGCACATCTCTCCTGTGCCCTGGGAGCAAACCGGAGCTTGGCCAGAGCTACAGCAAAGGAGTAGCTCCAAATCTACACCTCTCCTACCCTGGAGCGTTTCATCTCCTACCCTTGAGCATTTGCATTATGTAATTCTGGAGAATTTTCTTTAAAAAAATAAAATCAAAATTCCCTTGTGTGTAACTATGTGTGGGATTCCTGAAGGCCAGTGGTCATGCTGTGAGCAAGCCAGATAAGGGCAGAAGGGCGCCAGACCTAGATGAAAGGGCAGAAGGGCGCCAGGCCTAGCTGAAAGGGTGGAAGGACTGCTGACTAAGAGATAAGGAGATCTTGCGGAGAGTCAGATAAGGAGGCAAAGAGTTGACGCAAATAAGAGCTAACCTATCCTGAGCTCAAGCTTTGCAATATGCATGAACCTAATTAAGTTGTGTATAAGAGTGCACACTGAATGTTCAATAAACGAGTCTTGTCGATGACCATATGGTGTCGCAGTCTCCCTTTCTCCTACAAATGGTGACCCCGACGTGATGCAACGAAGGGCAATCCTCTCTCGGACAGAAAAGAAATCGGGAGAAGGACGCACCACGGTGGAGAAAGTAGGAGTTGGGTCCTCTGCAGCCAGGACGGTGCAAATCCGCCGAGCAAACGCTGGAAGGACGGCACCCCCGAAGATCATATAGATGGTTTCGGGCCATACGCGCCACCGGAGCCTGGAGAGCTGCAACAGCGCGCTGACGTCAGGAATGGATAGGCAAGTGGCGTATGAATTATTTACCCGTACCTTACAACAATGTAACGTACAGGGAATTGACTTAAAGAAAGAATTACCAGGATTATTAGCATGGGGGTACGCAAAAGGTTGCTTCATGGTGAAGCCGGGATTGTGGAAGTCCTACGGAAATTTGGTGAATAGGCTCGTGCAATCCCTGGAGCAAGCTACTGATGAACAGGCCCTCTGCAAGCTTTTGATCTGGTGCAGAGAGAATGGGTTCAAAGCCGAGCCCCATCTAGTATTCAAATCCGATGTGAAAGCAAAAAGCAAAGTGGCCGCCGGAGTCACGGCAGCCTCTGCAAGCACTTCAGGACCGGGACCGCCACGCCACCGACAACGGCTGGTGTTTGGAGATCCATCGCTAACCCCCCCGCCCGTGCCTGCCTCTGTGCCAGCACCTGCGGCGCCTACAACGTCTGCGCCCCCACTTCCGGACCCCGCCCCGTGTCACCTGAAGAACGGCCCGGCTACGTCCAGGACTTGTTGAATCGCCTTGAAAAATTAGAGAAGGGGGCCGGGGAAGAGAAGGCGAATGAGATCAAGGAGACTGACGTTGCTGAGGGCTTGACAACAGCCAGGGGGGAGGTGCAGGGGAATTTGATCTGTCTTTTAAAGTGGGGGTTGAAGAATTGTAATGCTTTAAGTGAGGACAGAAACCGTTATTAGGGCTATTATTTCTGTTTGCTATGTTCGTCTGTATTATGTGTTGTGTCCTTTGTATAATGATGCTGACACGAGGTATGGTTGAAAGGAGGAAAATTGTATGATCTGTAGAGTCATAATGGGATCTTGAGAAAGAAGATGTTTGCCTGCCCGGGAACTGCAAACATCCTCTAAACTAGTTTGAAGGTCAAACACCTGAGAGGGAGGAAGATGAGGAAGGCAGGAGCCTCAGACTGACAGCTGGGACCACTTACTGGTATGCGCACCTGCGCACCCAGGAGGGAAGGTTATGTGACTGAAGGCGGAGTTTGTCCGCCCCCTGGTCTGCCTGCTGGCACGTACTGGCCCTACGTGGCAGCATGCACCGGGCTTAAACAGACAGTGCAGAGAGAGGGGGGGTGAGACTCCTAATACTGAGACCCACGTTGTCTCTGCGGGGACGCCCGCTGAGTTAGGAGCCTGTCAGCAACCCTCTAATCTGCCAACTCGAGAAGATGTTCAGTCTCAGTATCCTGCCGACAAGTATTACCTCAAGAGTAGTTATTCATACATTGCTTATTAAAGATGCTTTCACCTGAATAGAGGCTCGCAGTAGCCACATTGTTTTGGGTGATTATTGCCAAATCCCAAGCCCATTCGCACCTAATTGGTGACAAGGATCGGCTTTGGCAATTGAGACAGTGGAACTCACTAGTGAAGTGCACAGCTACGTGAGGTCGTGCCACTCGACAGAAACTATGTTTTTGCTGTTTGTATGTGTAGTCTTTAGATCTTTATTGTATAATATATATCAGCAGAGAGGACTGATTAAGTCCTATTATTAGCACACGGTCATGGTTGCGAGGAACTAGAGGGAATGTGCTGTATGAACCTTTCTGATCATTCAAATTCCATACATAAGCAATTGGAACAATTGCATGAATTGACTACACATTTACAGCACGATACAGGATTCGGCCTTGACAACTGGATAAAAGGTCTCGGTTTGGGCCCATGGCTAACATCAATTGTGCAACACTTAATTACCATAGGGATTGTGTTTATTGCAATTTTGCTTCTTGTACCATGTATCTTTAAATGCTTGCAAAACATGCTTACGCGAATAGTTAATCAAGAGTGGAATACAAGCTTAGTAGCCCAAAAAGAAAACGGGGGAAGTGTAGAGAGCATTGTTCAAACCTGGTTAATGGAAAAAGGACATAGCCAGGCAGAGCTGATACGGGGGGCTTAAGTAAGACAAAGGACAGAGTTTCCTTGAGATAAAGAAGTTGATGCAGCTGCACAAAACAAAGGCAAACAGGAACCGGTTTGATACCGGAAGAATGAAGAACCAAAAGCTGAAATACTGGCTACAAAACAAAACAAAAACAAAAACAAAAAACAAAAAACAAAAAAAAAAAAAGAGGGGGAGAATTGGGAATTTTTTAAATTTTTTGATTTATAGATATTGGAACCAGATGGGTGCCAGCGAAATGGGTGAGACCTTGGCTGGAAGCAAACGCGCCTAGATCAGATGTAGCAGGCAAGCAACCAGTACCCTAGCTGTGGAAAGTGTGAGCCTGCAGAAGGAAAACATGGGAGGAAGAAGTGTTACTGTTGTTATTAGCTGTATGTTGTAGCTTTTAGGAGGTAGTATTGCTTTTAACGCTATTATAGGGGTTAATGCTGCTTTTAGCGCTAATGGATATGTTATGCTTTTTAGGCAGATTGTTAATTATAACCAAATCAAGAGTTGTTGGCTTTGTGGAACAGCAGATCAACTCGATGCACCGGTGTTAGGTATTAAGTGTTGGGATGGTGTTGTTGATCCTATGTTGCATTCTACTAGTTGTGCCTTGCTTATTGAAATGTGTATCAAATATGATTGAGAATGCTGTAAAGAAGGTTTGGCTGGCTACAATCACTGAGCAAAACGGGTTTGATGATTCCACTAATCTTGTGCATTTTGGTGGTCGTTCCCTGCCTGATTAAGTGTCTGAGACAGACGGTAGACAAGGCGATCAAAGACATATTTTGGGTGAACCATCAAGAATCCTGGCTTGCTCAAAAACAAGAAGGGGGAATTGTGGGATTCCTGAAGGCCAGTGGTCATGCTGTGAGCAAGCCAGATAAGGGCAGAAGGGCGCCAGACCTAGATGAAAGGGCAGAAGGGCGCCAGGCCTAGCTGAAAGGGTGGAAGGACTGCTGACTAAGAGATAAGGAGATCTTGCGGAGAGTCAGATAAGGAGGCAAAGAGTTGACGCAAATAAGAGCTAACCTATCCTGAGCTCAAGCTTTGCAATATGCATGAACCTAATTAAGTTGTGTATAAGAGTGCACACTGAATGTTCAATAAACGAGTCTTGTCGATGACCATATGGTGTCGCAGTCTCCCTTTCTCCTACAACTATGACTATTCACTTATTCTTAAAACTGTTTTGGTAGGTGTGCTCTGCAATAGGATCACCTGGAACTGTGATTCCCACTAGGAAATCATGTCTTTTGGTGTAATGAAGTTTCTAGTTCTTGTTTCTGGCCTTCCACAATTCGAAATATTGGATCTGAAATCTGGAATTGCCAAGAGACTAAGTGTATCATTTGTGAGGGGTCTCCAAGACGAGTCTCCAAGCTGTTTTGGATAGAAAGGAGGACACAGTTGCTTTAAGAGAAGGCTTATTTTCTTTTCCTTCAATGTATTTGTTGATGCTGCCTAGAGTTGGGAAATTGAAAATCACTCCCAAGAGGGACTGTGAAAAGAAAGAGCAAGACTAGCCTAGGGAAGAGGCAACAGTCAAAACTGTATGATGAATTAGAAAACCGTGAAGAACAACAGTTTTACCACAAATATCTACTTTTTTATCATTGTAATAGCACCTTCAGACATATCTATATTCACATATGCATACATTTGCACACATCAACAGAAAGTGTTTACACAAACACTAAAATTATGCACAAAATACCTACACACATACACACACGTACCTACTAGTGAGCTATTTCTCATTCACAATTAGATGAGAAACCACGCACATTTCTTGAGGAGCTAAGCCAATTTTAGTTGCAAAGTTCACTTTTACTCAGTGTTTAGCTAGTGTCTCTTAAAAGGTAGTATTCATTTTGACAATCAGGTTGTCCATATAAAAGTGATTATCCAATAATTTACTCTGCAATTTTCATTCGCTGTTTTATGCTCAGATAAAGAATCAAGTTAAAGTCTTCTAAGCCTTGGAAAATTAGAGTTAGCAAGCAAAGAGGTTGAATTGCCCTTGAACACAAAATTACAGAAAACAGACTTTTTTTTTTCTCTCTCTTGTTCATTTCATGCAACAATATTCTTACAGCTCCAAAAGCTTAGAATAATAGTAAAGTAGTTTAAGTTCTTACTATATTTAAAGTCCTTACTATTAAGAAAAAATGGGTTTTGGTGAGTAGAAATTGATGAATCATCACACTTCAATTAAAACAGTTAATATATAGTTGAAGAAATAATTGGAAATGGAGAGTCCAAAATGGAAGAAAGGAAAGATAGTCCCTTCATTTCAGATTACTGCCCAGAGAAACACCTACACTGTTAAGCACGCATATAGAGCTGCATTTTTTGTTTGCTTTAGCTTGATATGGAAATATGGCACAAAACTGTCACTTTGATTATGTTCCTGACGTGATTTCTTTTACCTCTTGCATTACTTGAATCTTCTTTATAACAACAGAACTGGAGAAAAACACCTCTGGAGGTAACCAACAAGCAGTTTTTAGACATCTGTTTGTAAACACATTCTTAATTTGAGCATTGAATTTCTTTGATTTAAACACAGCATATATGAATGCAGATTATTATTAACTGAAGTGCTGATTAATAATATTTACATGCAAAAACTACGGAACTTGTGACATTCTTTTCCTGTAAACTTTCACTAAATTGAAACATTTTGCGATCTCCAGTTGGTAAAGAAAGCAGTTCAAAAAATCCTATAAGAAAGATTCTTGTATATGGAAAAAAAAATCTATCTGCCTGTCTATCACCCATCCACCCAACTATCTTATTCTGGAAAGCAGTTCTTCAGAAAGCACATACTCCCTGGAAAAGCAGAAATAAAATCAAAATTGAACAAAAGCTATTTGTGAAATACAGTTACAATAAAAAAGACGGGTGACAGGAAGAGACGTAGTACAAATTTAGCCTGTAGGCTGAGCAAGAAAATCATATTGCACTTGACTACTCTCACTCAGTGTTTATGCTGCATAACTGGCAATTAAGAAGCATAAAGACTGGCAAAACGAACAAAAAAATCTAGAACAAATATATTCCACATTCTGCAAATAACAGAGGTCTATTTGATTACCCATACTAATAGATCAGGTCTTGGGGACCTTAAAAGTGACCCTAAATGTGAATAGCTGCTGGCTACCAAAAAGCAGCATATGATCAATGTATACAGAGAGGAACAAGATTTTGCCAGGACCTGGCAAAGAAGGAAAATGTTGCTGGAGACAAACTGAAAGTCAGGAAATATTTCCTGGTACTCTGCTAACAGTGCACTCTTGGATTAATCATACAAAGCAAACGATGGCGATCTCATTGCTCGAGTTACTAAATATGGGCCGAATAAAGACAAGAACATACTGTAAATCTTGCAGTGGCAAAAGGGCAAGGGAGAAACACTTTTCCATCTTTAACTCTGGAAGCTCTTCTCTCTGCAAGTCCCACTGCTTCACGGTCAAAATCCAAACGCAGATTCACTCTATTTTTAAACCCAGGAACAGCTCACATCTAAATATTCCATATAAACTATAGTATGATTTCATACTACCATATATATATATATATACACACACACACACACATCAAATATATAAAATACCATAACTTTTCTTATCAGTATATTCGTTATATAATGTAATCATTTTGATTATTTTTACTACCTTTTTCTTTTTTTTTAGCATTGCTGCTAAGTATTGTGTGTCTGTGTCTGAGCTAAACATTCCACTTGAAGTAGTGACTGAATAAAATCAAATATTCTCCCAAAAGCAAGTACTCCAAGAGCGGTGCTTCATTCTGAATTTACATAAAAGGCAGGGAAGGATTCAGCAAACATTTTTTCCCTTGACTCAGGAAATATTCAATGATTCACCTGTGATAATATTCCACAATACTCTGAACAAAATATTCAGAATTTGCAGCTTTGCATGAAGATGTTCTAATTTCAGTATAGAGAGCCATAGCATCAATGAATATCTTCAGTGAAGAAATACATTGGTTGAAAAAATGTGAACCTGCAAAACTATGAGAAATGAACCTCACACCCAAAAGTTAAAAACAATTCACTTTTTAAACAATCACTTTTCATTTTCATGAAGATCTGTCCTCCGTAATTACAGATATGTCCAGATGCTAAAGTTCAAAAATACCACAAGAAAGACTATTTCCAGCCAGTAGGAAACACTGACAGTCTCATGAGAAAGTCTGTTCTTATGAGGTTTCATGCTCAGTTATGCAGACTCCAGAGCTTTACTTAGCTTGGATAATGTTTGGGTAAGATAATGAAACCAAATCTCTTGAGATTTGTCCATCACTTCTTTTTGGAGCCAAGCAACTGAAGAAAAAAAAGGGTATTTAGAAGTAGTTTAGAAAACTCATAAAGCCATTATCCTTGAAAGCTTCCAATACTTGTGCAGACAAGCAATTTTCTCTTTTAAATACTGGACCCTGGTTTAGAAGAAGCTAACCTGGTTACCCACCAGCTGTTTGGGCTAAGAGCATGTAACGGAAAAAGCTGTGACACTAACCCAACTGTATGAATTGGAAACTAATATTGTCAGCTAACTGCCTTTCAGGCATGGTCTCTGTCCATTAGTTTGGGTATGACACTCTCAGAGACTTTCACAAACAAAAATGGAAAAAAAAACCCAACGTCAAGGAGAGTTCTGCTTCTAGTGAATGGTATATATGGAATAGAGCAATGAAATACTGGGGAAAGAATGAAGTCCACCAGCAGTCACCTCTTTCAGCATTAAGCTTAAGCAACACTACTATTCTAGGAGACAAAAGGAGGTGTTCTGTATCACCCAGCATTCCTTGTCAACAGTAAAATATCCTATTCTTTTCCTCCCCGTGCTAGATTGCTCAGCAATCATAACATTAAATAACTGCAGATACTTGCGAGTTGGAAGAAACAATCTGACAAGAGAAGATACACTTGGCGATCACACTGTGATTACTGTACTTTATTAAAAATAATTTTCATTTCAGTATGTTTTGACAAGAAAATAGAAAGCATCTTGTGCAGGCTTCAGGAAATATTAAAATAACCCAAGGTGATGAACATGTTATTATCCAGCCTGTTCCAGAGGGAGGATGCTCAAGTACTGAGATGGTTTTCATTTCAAATGCACATTCATTTTCAAGACACCACACTTGAAAAATTGGACTGTATATTTGTCATACAGTAAGCAGTGATAAAGAGCACAGCAATTTATGTTCTTTATGCAAAGCACTTGTAATTCAGAAAATAACTATAGTTACTGAAAGGCAGCAAAGTGGTAGCGCTTTCCCAAAAAGTGAAAGATGTTTCTCCATGCCAGTTGGCCAATTCTAGCATGCCAACCTTTGCTAAGATAAACATTTTGAATAACATGCAAAGGGCTCCTGTTCCAACCCATCAACACTCATGATGGGGCTCTAGGCAGAGATGAGCAATATCTTCCAATTTTTTTTTTTATGATACTGATACAAAGAAAAGCAGCACCATCACCATAAAACACCAATGCCCTTTTGGGCCAGAGCAGGATTTCAGGAAACCAGTGGTGGGGACAGTGCCTCTTCTGCCTCTTCCAGACCTTCACCTGTATCTCTGCTGGAGCAGGGATGGAGTCTGCTAGTGTCACGCGTGCCCTACGGAGGGGAAGCACCGCGGGGCTGCGTAGGGCGGCGCACACTTGGCCACCGGCCACACCACCGGTATCACGGGCCCTCTCCAGACTCACTGCCTAAAGACTTTGGTCTCACACGGTATTTCAGCCATTCCTTCTTTGAGTCCCTCTATAGTATTACAGATATATTGCCCATCGGTAGTTACAGGGCATTCTTTTTCTTCCGCAACAGATCACTTTGGGCTTAAAATATCGCTTTCCCCTTCCGAGCCTCTCTTCATATGTCTGCCACAGCTGTCCGTAGCCTGAAGTTCAAAAATGCTATTATTATGGTACCTCAAAAATAGCTATTTTTTCAGGCTGAGAAAGAGAAAAAAAAAAGATATGAAGAAGAAAATCACATCAGGAAATCTCTTTTCGAGATCCTGAATTGATTTTTCAGGTTCAAGATAGTTCTACAATCTAGATAAGCACAGGAGATGGAGATGCAGGAGATGCAGATAACGTGTTTGAAACTCTGGTTTCTAATCTAATTTGAATTTCTGAACCTGTAGTTTTCCTATTTCCTTTACAAATCATATACCTCAGATATATGAAAAAGAATCAAGTAAACAATACACTATGTCAATCTTAAGGAAAAATCTCTTTCTTTGACTTAAGGTCACGGAGCATGTAGGAGGAGAGGGCGGATATATGGGACTGTAAGAGAAATCCTGGGCCTTTGTATAATCCAGATGACTCTAACCGTGCCCTACCTGACCACATGAGGTCACACCAGTGACTCAGCAGTATTTCTCTAATACCACTCTGTATTTAGTGGAAGGATCTAAGCTGAGACATCCTGCCACTGTATTTGCTGCCTTCATAGCCGTGCCCATTGTTGTCTTATAAGCTTACAATATCATCTAATATGTCTTGCATCCCTTCCCTTTTTATTTTTCCCCCATAGATAAGATTCCAACTTACGGAGCAGAATTTTACTCTTTTTACTTCTGCAGTAGTGAATTTTACTATTGGATTTATTGCCCGTTTCTCACACTACGTTTTTCAGGATCATTTAATCACCTGCCTCTATAATTGCCTAATGCTTCCAAACTCTGTGCGACTAGCAAGTATCGAGGGAGTCTCAGCAGCAGTGTCACTGAACGTGAAATGGGAAATCCAGCACATGCCTTAGGAGGGAGGGAGCCAGGCACTGCCAACAGTGTCACAGCTCCAGCTCTGCAGCCAGTGGCAGGCAACATCAGCAAGAAGCTACATCGGGGGTGACCATTCTCTTAAATATAGAGGCATCTTTGGGGCATTTCTTTCATCTACAGTCTCTACAGGACCTTAAGGATTTAATAAAAGAGCAGACTCATTGACATATATATTTGCCCAGTGAAAGGCCAAATATACATCAGAGAGCACTTTTTACCCCATGAAGCCTGCTTTAGAGAGAGTTTAACACCAGAAGATATGGGTTGAAGTCTTTAAAGTCTTTTTGTTTGTTTTTGAAATGAAATAGTATGAGAGGTATTTTATGTTTTTAAAATCCTTGAATTTTAATGAAATTATCCAGAAAATGACTGCAACAGGATCTCAAAGAGCTTGTTTTCAGAAAGTGGTTCTGTATCAGCTTGGAAGGTTAAGTAAACCAGAAAAGAGACAGAAAGCAGGGAGGAGTTTTGCCAGGACATACAAACCCAACAAATACATGTTGTCTAGGAAGGCAAAATGCCTATAGAGAGAAATGGGCATTTTAAAAGCCCAGGAGCACCCTCACATGCAATGTAAAGGAAATATCAAAGCAGCAACCAAAAATTATTCTTTAGCCTTTCCAACAACACAGTACTGAGCCTGACATAGTGCTGGGTGAGGGCTCTCAGTCGAGTTCCTCACATTCATTTTTATGGGCGATAGAGCTTCAGTGCAGTCTCTCTCAAGCAGACACCAAATACATGTTGGTGTTGTCAATGCAAAGATGTGCAAATGTTTTGAGACCCAATGTCTGTTTTCTGTCAGCAGTAAGAACTAGGCAGATGAATATCCAGCGTGCATGCATGTGCTTTCTTAGCACATGGGTATCGTACCACAGAGGCTTTGGGCTGTGTGCTTTATCACTGACCCACTGATCTGCAAGGCATTTGGCTAAGTAAACACGCAAGGAAAGCAAGCTCCTGCACTCCCAGCCTGGTTCTGGAAGCAGCTGGGCTTGCTGGGAGATGATGATGCAATACCAGTGGCTCAGGGCCCACAAACAGTCTGTGCAACAGGCAACCAACGTCACTCCCATTACACAGGGACGGCAGCATCAGAGACAACTTCTTACCTTCCTCGTCACTATTTTTAACCTCTTGGGCAGACCCAGGACTCTCTCTTCCAGAGCTTCCATCAGGTGACACAGGCAAAGAGTGCCTGAATTACAAAAGGGGAATTTTGACTCTAATCTCCAGTTCAGTTGGGCAATAGCTTCTGAAGACTGGCATTCCTCCCAAGGTTACTAGGAACAGTCACAGAAGGAGCCTCCACCTTACCCTAAATATTTACTTATTTTACTGATTTACTTACTATATTCTCGTGCATTTACAACCAGGCTCAAAGAAATCACATTACTCTTTTCTCTCCTCCTACTACTCTATTCTTTTCTTTTTTTTTCTCCCTGCATAGCTGGGACTGACATTACATGTTAAGTAGAAGAAGATTTTCTTCTCCATAACCTAGAAACAAGCAGAGGAAGCACCTCTTGCAAAACCTGAGGGTGGCACAGGAAGGGAATGGCCTCACCACTGGACAGCCTTCCTTTTTCTTGTCCACACTGCAACTTTGCCCAATTTGGTATGTCCAGTTCTCCTTCTGATTGGGCATTCTGATACTGACAAGAAGATCAGCATTTTTGGCATCAGAACATTTTTGTTCCAGATAACAAAAATCCCTTAAACACAACACAAAAAGCACCATACCCAATGGTGGTGCAGTTCCAGTGCTCAGAATACATGTGGCACAAGTGCACTGCACTTGCTTAATGCGTTAACCAACAGAATTAAGCTTCCCCCAAAGAAGGTCAACATTTTAGTGTATATGAGGAAAATTGAGAAAAAGTCAGCTTCCAACCAAAAAATAAACTCCACATTTCATAGCTTACAATGAAGCAACTGAAGACTAAACATCTGGGCTTTTTGGATATCATCCCAGATGCTACATGTAGCGCTGAAGCTCTTCATCACTGTATCCTCTTAAGGATTTGAATAGAATCATTTCCCCTAATATATGTTGTTTCTCTCCAGAACATACCTCAAAAAGTGTCTGTTGCAGTAAGATCTTGGGGCAAGGCCTGTTTTTCTTACTGCATGTGTGGAGAGGGTGCGGAATCTTGGGCTTTGGTTTCTTGGGGATCTCCAAGACTCCCCATAACACAAATTGTAACTCTACAGCGGTGACAACAACAATAACCTGTGTGAACCGCGAGAGAAACCAATGGGAGTCGTATTATCAGAAACACTTCAATAAATCAGGAGCACATCTAGAAGTGCCATTGGAAGCCGATGGGATTTCGTGCTCTTGCGATGCGAGCGGCGTGTCCCCAGTGCCATAAACCAGCACCTTTGGGCACCTCCCAGCTAGGGCTGAACTAGTGCATCCCCGGGGCACAGGGAAAGCAGCGCACTGACCGTACAGCCCATCCAGCTTATCCAGGCCTGTTTATCATCAAGGATAAAAAGGCCTCGCATGGTGCCCCTGGTTTCATCGTTACTTTGGCAAGTAACGATGGCAAGTACCGCACTGCACCGTGCCATGCTGGCACCAGATGCTCAGAGCTTTTAAAAACCCCGTTTCCTTTGGGTGGCTTGGTATCCTGCTTTGAGAGGTCAGCTTCCCACAGCTGCGTAAGCAATCCAGGCATGGGCTGATGCAACCAGGCTTTCCTGGAACGGCACCGTAATGACTGCACCAACTCTGTAGGTGACTCCGTGCGAGAGGTCGGGTTAGATCGCTGCATAGAGTCATGGAATCACAGAATGCTTAAGGTTGGAAGGGACCTCTAGAGGTCATCTAGTCCAACCCCCCTGCATACATTTAAACACCATGAACTGCTGAGAAAAAGCACATGGAACAAGGCCACCGGAAAGCAACTGGAACAGTACAGAATTTCATAAACCAGAGGCACACGGATTACAACTAGAGCCAAACTACACAGTGCAAGAGAGCCACACAAAAGAAAAGAGAAAAAAAAAAGAAAAAGAAAAAAAAAAGCATTGGATAAGGCAGAAACAGAATTACCCCTAATAGACAGTGCCTCCCTAGAGCTTTTATGCTCACAGCCAAGCAAAACGGCTATGAGCAAGAAGACAAGAACTGCAGACTTCTGGCATGGCTCTTGAGACACAAACAATATGAGAGACTTGTTCCCATAATGGAACAAAGAGGTGAAGCAGACCCCTTGAAACAAGCAATTCATGGTCACTGTACCATCAAAAAAGGCATTAAAAATGAGTTTCATCTATGTTTTCAGTTTATTTTATCTAATATAAACATACATGTGTGCACATACATGCACACATACATATTTTAAATCTTTTTTTTTTTTGATTTGCTTAAGAGACTTTTCTCTAGTGAACTGTACACAAACATCTCCCCCCCACCACCTTTTTAGACATACATTGCTATTAGCAAGCTCTTTGGTGGGCTTTCCTTTTTGTTTCTTTTTTTTCTCCCAGACAGTTTTGTCCATTTTCTTTCCAAAACTGAGATGAGTCTGTTCTTCACTTTCTATCTCCTCTTGTCCTGTTTTTCTAAGGAAGCTTAAAAATAGAGAAAATCATGCATAGTGTAGGAAGATGGTTTGATTAATGACATTTCCACTCTTGTAAGTCATTTCAAAGGAATCACTCTATCCAGGGATGACACCAGGGAAGATGTTTCCACAAAAAATTTCCAGTAAATGTATAATCACACCAAAGGAAGCAAGCAGACAGTCAAGATTTCATGCTCTGGCAATGCAATTCTTTTCCTTTTCTTGTTTGTTTGCTTTTTCGCTCCACACTTTGTGTTTCCCTCATTTCCCATTAGGTCTCCAAGAGACCTTTGCGTTAGTCCATGCTGTTTCTTTATGTCACTGTCAATTGCCAAAAACATCATGAGAGAGTCTTTCCACTAATGAGATTTTTAGAAAGAGAAAATGCCAGCATTTCTAGATGAATCAGAAAGTACCACATACTTAAAGAGAAAGGCTTTTGCATGAAAGACACCATGTGCATAGGAAGAGGTTCCTGAGGAATTCTGCTCATCTTTTCCACATTCTATCACGTTCCAACACCCAGTCTAGCTGCCTCAGGAGGGCTTTGGTCATTAAAACCTCCTCAGCATAACCAGTCACGCGATCTGTGGTCCTCATTGCAAGGCCAAAAATGACAGAACAAAGGAAATGAAGCAGGATCCTGCTGGATGTTTCCATTCGAGATTGTAATTCATTTCCATGGCAGCGTGAGGAGGCTGACACCCGGGTGGTGTCGTAGGCTTCAGTCCCCTGTGGCAACAAGCTGCACCAGCCCTCGCGGCTGTCCCCTCACCAGGACTGGAGAAACCCTGAACACGAGGCTGGGGCCTTGGAAGGTTTTTGAACGCTCTCGAAACAACTAAAATTTTATCCAGAGAACATGCTTCCAATGATAATTAGTTTCCTTCTCAAAGTGGAGTTGTTGCAGGAGAAAACCTGTTCACTACCACCCAGTTGAAATTACCTAAGCTTCTGATACTGAAGTTAGTTCTGCCTGGTTTTAGACACCGTTGATTAATTAGACAAGAGGGTAGTCACCTTCCATTCCGTACGTGTCAATGAAGGTGCAGAAGAGGGGACTCCGATGGGCCATCTGGAGCACCAAAGGCAGGTTTGTGCTCTAAGCTGTTTTCCAGGGAAGAATCTCTCACAAATACAAGCCAGGGCAGCACACCAATTTTTATAGCAAGGCTCCGTTAATGAGAACACTGCTAATGAGAACACAGCACAGACAAAAGATTCTCTCATAGCTTGTCCATTCAACACCAAACACTTCCCAGTCCAAATCCAGAAAGATTTCCTAATAGGGATTAGTGTGTTTGCATTGTGAGCCAGGGGCCTTTGGAACAAAACTACCAAGTGTTTGGTCAGGAAAAGTAATTCGGGCCAAATATTGTTCTCATTTGCTTTTGGTCTTTTCTTTCCCTCCCCTCCTTGTTCTCTCCCAGTGATGATCAAGAGTACCACTGTCACCACCACTTCTACTTAGCACATTGGAAAGTTTCACAAAAAAACAGCTCTTGCTCGATTCCATTCATTGTAGTTGGGTCATGCAGGCAAACAGACCATAGCCAGAAGTTAAAATGAAAAGTGAGTATTCAACTGGAAAGCATGAACTTGCTTTGCCTTGCCACTCCTCTGTTTTTAAAGCAATGTGCTTCTATGCATACCTTTAAAGAATTGGAAAAAAAATAAATGAATCCTTTCAGCTTTTTTCCTTGAAAAGGAAAGGTGGATATTATGCATGATATTATATATAACCCTAAGAACTTTTAAATATAAGCATAAATGAAAAGAAGTCAAGGTATTAATTGGTATAATTTACCATATTGACTAGTGCGCACGCACACTCATTCATTGCCTCCAGGTTCAGCTCTCCAGTAAATTCTGAGTTCCCCCCAAAAAATTGCATAATATGAACTGTTATTCAAATCCAAATGTGGGTTGAGACAGATCAAGCAACAGGCAGGTTCCTGCAGAGATGTAGAGGGGAAATTATAACTAAGACTATTGCCTCTCACTTGCAAGTTAAATCAGTCTTAACATTCGTTCTCTGATTATGCCTGATACCCAACAAATTAACTAGTAAGTGAAAACAACTCTCTATATACCAAGCTGGCTCAATTTAGTGAGCGTTTCACAATTTAATGAGCATTTCATTCACCATCATTGAGTTTCTTTCTTAAAGTAAAATAAAAAATGCATGAATTGAATGTTCTAGACATTGGCCTTCTTTTGTAGTGCTGGGAGAAAGGGGAAAAAAAAAGAAAAAAAGAATTATAGACTTCAGGTACATCCAGTAAAAGTTTCTTATTTCCATAGGAGATCAAAGCATTTTCCTTAATCTCTTCTTAAGTAAAATAATTTAAATCCATTTTCATCATTACTTCCCGAGGCTGTAGCCTTTCAAGGACAGCAACGCTGGTCTTTAATCTAAGGTATAATAGCATGCTTTATACAGGAGATGTGGAAGTTCCCAAATCTATTCACGCCAGGAAAGGGCAGCAAATGGAGCCAAAGGACAATTACAGCAACTTTGCATCCATCAGGCCTGCCTCCTCGCCGGGGATGGGTGAGAGGTGCCTGACTACAGGCCCAGGAGAGCAGCGCTGGGCTTCCCGCGGGAGGCCACCTCAGGCCTCGGCGCCGACGTGCGCGTCCGGCCCAGCGCGAGGCCCGGCGAACACGGCCCCGGCAAGGGGGCCGCTGCAGACCCCCCGTGGCACAGCCGCTGCCCCAGCACCAGCCCACTGCTCACACAGCTTCCCCACTTCCTATTCATGCGAGGTTTTTTTTTTTTTCCCTCTTTTGGCTCCAGTTATTGTGCATTTGTAAAGTACTATAAGCTCCTTGCATGCAAAACATCACAGTAACACAAAGTTTTATGGTTATTGTTGTAAAAATAATCAAAATTCAGAGGGGAAGGGAGGATGCCAGCTGGCAGGTTGAATATTTAGGCCTGCTTATTGGCAGCAGTTTCCCTATATGAGCAGGACCACTGCTGATGAGGCAGCCTGGGCTTCCAGCGTTCAACTGGTTAAGGAGCTGTTGTCAGCTTATTTCACAGAAAGCTCCTTGTGGCTCAAAGTACTGTCTGATCAGCCTTTTTTTCCACCCCAGAGCCAGGATTCCCAAAAGCGGGAGTCCTTAAGCACACGCTTACAGTAAAACCGGTGTTTAGGTGCTTTGGTTAATCAGACTCACAATGAAAAAGCTCTTCAACTTAAGAAACTGAAAAGGCTTTGCCTCCCCGCCACATATAGATAAGTAAGAGCATTTGTTGGCAGGCATCCTCTCACTATATCGTTTCTCTAAAAACCACATCTGCCTCAGTTTTCACTAAGTACATATATATTACATATATATATTATATGTACATATATATACATATATATGTACATATATATATTATATGTAGACATAAATACAAACACATTTACAGATTTTATATGCATTTTTAAATAAGTCTCTTCCTTGGGGATTGTGCCTTGGCAGTGCAGAAAGACCCTAAGAGTGAACTGACAACTGAGCTTTCACTGCCAGCCATGACACCTCAACTGCACAGGGCGAAGGGGGAGACTCTAATTAACAACAAGTTTTCTGGCTACCTGAGGAAAGTTATGTTACCTAATGATGCAGGAAGGTGGATGCATGGCACAGAACGAATCAAAGTCACAGACTGTATATTAGCTAACACGGGAACTTGCTGAAAGCTAAAAAGAAGCAAAATCTCTGAGGATATGAAACCACTTGTGCAAGAGATTTTTTGGAACATTAAGACCATGACTGCATCAGCAAAAGCCGACGAAGGTTATGAAAGAAGACAACAAACAGAAAACTCATCCTGAAGTAATCACTCTTCCTGGAGTAAGGAACAGTTAATAATGAGGAGCTGACAGAAAGTAACTGAAAAATGAAAATAACGTTACAATTTATTCAAAGAGACAAGATGGTTACCACTCACAGGAAACATCATTAATTATGACTTCTAAAAGAAGATTTCTCATCTTGTTGGAACTTATTAGCAGCTGACTGCTCCAAGGTAGGTTTCAAAACACAAGAAGATGGCAATTATATAATGTTACTAACCAAAAGAAAACCGTAATGACGGAATCAAAGATTAATTCTACAATTTCTTATTGGCAATTTCCCAAGAATTAGAAATGGAAATGTCAGTATAGTGCGGGGATGCCAACAGCAGAGCAGAGAAAATAACAGGCACGTCTGACACTTGTCACCACTGCCTCACTGCAGAAAGACTAAGCAAACTTGCAGAATGTTGCTTCTCCCCATATGGAGCTACAGTATAGCTCAGGACACGTTTATATATTAGGCCCGTTTCCCAGGATATCCAAGGAACTAATGTCAGAAGTCATTCTAATTTCTCAAGCTCAGGAAAACCTAATGCTCTCAAGCCTTAAAAAAGCAAAAGCAGAGGACTACAGTATCTAGTAGAAGATGAGATATCACTAGAAAAAAATTAAACTTCAGGTAGTTTTGAGCACAGTTTGTAGCACAGGAAGTCAGGACTGACACATCACAAGATTTTTCTATGTGAAAAAGCAAAAATAATGCAGCAGCTACAGCTGCAGCTCTACAGGTTCCAGGCAGGTTGACCTGAGGTCCTGGGTTAGCAGGGATACTAGCACGACAGAGAACAAGTCAAAGCAAATATTAACTCCTCCAAAATATCATCTCAAAATAAGTAAATAAATAGGTAAATAAAGTGTGTGGGGGGAAAGGTAGTGTATAGAACAAAGGAGAAAGCAATTGGTAAACAGTAGTGTAACAGGAAAACACATGATGACAGTGGTAAGAAGGAGAAACATCTGCCCAAGGAGCCAACAGTAAAGTTTGGCATGGATTTAGGTGGTAAGATTTTGCTAGTCCGTAGACCACTTAAAAAAGAGCGATGGAAAGTCTTACTAGCTAATCAAGACCAAAGCAAGTGATTGGAAAAACTCTTTCCGGAGGTGCCAAGAAGACCAGCAAGAATTCGTAAACTTCCGAACACCAGAATTAGCTAAAGCAATGTCTCACCTCAGAAAAACAAATCATGAAATCAAAAGAGGCAATAAAAGTTGAGGACAAGGCTAAGCTGGGGGGCATGCCAGCAGCATGCAGTAATGTCAGCAGTGGTAAAATGACCACATTCTTTCCACAAATCATGGCACTTGAAGAAGTCTCCAGGACAGAGAAAAATAAAGAAATTGGAGGGAAAACAAAGGTGATATAAATTACTGTGATTATTAGTGACTAGCAACATAGATGACATATCTTAGCAAACCTAAGGCAAGAGCCAACTAGATTCACAGTCCAAAAAGACCACCAGATTTTCACCTTCAGACCAGATTTTCACCTTCAGAGCAGCTCCTGAGGAGCACAGAAGTGGCAAAACAAGCTGCTTTCCTCACTCAGGTTTTGGTGGCATCTGTCAGCCTCCATCATGTAACAGAGGCCTCCAAAAGTCCATCAGGAGCGAAGCAGGTCCTTAGTGCCACACACGCGAGGGGCCGTGGCTGGGCTGCTCCTCTCGTGGGAGGAGCGCATCCCGAGCCGTATGTTCCTCTCACTGCCTTGAAGAGCAGGGTTGGGAGCACCCTGCTGCCCTTCCTCCTGCTCCTTGAGTCCCGCTCATCCCAAATCCTCCACACCAAGTGAGACTTGAGCAAATGAAATAAATGCATGGGAGCCGAACATGTTGTTTATCTCTTGCCTGAAACTGCCACTGATTTTGCTGTGAGAGAAGGATAGATATGATCTCAACATCAGCTTGGCCTCATAACAGGATACTTAAGGTTTAGAGTTCGGTGCCAAAATAGAAGAGCCACAGTTCAACTACCGGACAGGCCTCAAAGTGTCACACGCAATAATAATACCACAAAAAAAAAAGATGCTTTTAATGATAAGGTACGAAAAAAACAAAACTTGACTAACAAATGAATTTGGAAAGTAAAGAAACAGAAAGCACAACAGAATTCACATGTGCAGGCATTGGCATGAAAGCTAGGAGGGATATCCATAAAGACTCATCAGCAAACGGTTAAACCTTCATTTATTTCAGCAGAAGCTGGCCATCAAAAGCAATGCTTCAGACCAAACTCTAAGTACTCTTCACCTCAGCAGATTGGTATAAACAAATATCTACACATCTTAAAAGATAACATACCTACTGAAATACGTAGTCTCTGAAATTGATCTTGAAAAGTGTGAAAAGCAAGCCTGATCGTCTCCTTTGGCCAGAGCACCAACAGGCAGTAAGAGGGACAATTAAAAAAAAAAATCCCTTCAGAAAGAGTTCAAATATATATGACTTGACATGGCCAAGACCAGACCAGGGGTGACAACACCTATAAAAGCCCCAAGGAGTGTTGGAGATGAGAAGGTGTTTTCCAATCATAATACAACATTTACATATTTTTATTATCTTTCATCATTGATTTCCTGTTGGTGGTGATTCATCTAAAAGCAAAACCTGTGATTTTTTTTTCCAGTGATTGTTCTTTGTTTTTTATTGTTTGTTCATTTTTGTCTTTTTTAAACATTTGGGTCTGACAAGAGGTGAAGCCTGAGGAATAGGAACAGATAAACCTGACCAAGCACATAATGCTGTCTCACCAACCGCTATTTTACAAGATGATACAAATAGCAAGATACTGCAACAATCATTGATTATTTGCATTAGAGTTTAGAAGAACGGGTTACATAAAGCTTGGGCTCCACGCTGCACGGTCTTGAAGAAATCAGAAAGGGAGATGTATTTCTTCTCTCAAAGAACTATGGATAAAATACGCATGACAGTTTAAGCTTGGGAGGCCCAGAATGGTTATTTATTTTTCCTTTCTGGGAGAGAACTATTTGTTTGTTTAATTGTCCTCTGCCTTTTAATAGGGAATGTCAAGGAATCTTCAGTTGACAGGAAAAACAATGCAGTCTAAAGCACTGCAGCAAGCAGGCCTATTATTCACAGGGTAGGGTTATTCATATGATGTGCATGCTATCTGCTGCAAACAGGAGAAACATTTGCTGTTTTGCTCAGATGAACAGAGAACAGCTTCTCCATGCTTTTATCTATTTTTTTCAAATATTAAGTATTACATCACTGTGAAATAAATTAATTGACCTGTGCTGCGAACAAATAAATTACAAAATTCAATATGCTGCTTTGAATTTGCAGCTCATTTCAGCCAGCCGGTTTTGCTGGAGCTCTAACATATGAGTTAAGTAAGCCTTTCTGACAGGTGTAAAAGCCTTTCCTACCACTTGCAAGGTTACGCTAGCGAAATATGACAGAAAATGTGGACTAGTCACAATATCGTATGTTCCGTATCAGTAAGTATCATAACAGAAGGGCTCAGCACACCAAATAAAATGTACTAGGTGGTAAAAACAACGGCCGCGCGGGAATAACGACATAACCACGCTGGGCTCCCGTTTGGTTGGGTTGCTTTTCCGGAGGATTAACCCACATGAGACCTCGTTATCTGGGAAAAGGAAAATAACCACCTGATCCATCAGTGGCTTCCCACTGCCCCTGGTTGGGAGGTAGGAAGCAGCACCTATTTATTTTCTTACTTCACGCTACGGTCAGTTAGACAAGACTTGGGCCGTACGTGCGCGCGCTGCCTTCCTCTCCCACCCCACGGCACGCGCCTTCGCAGCGGGGCTCGCACGGGGCCCCTGGTCCCAGGTGGACCCGTGCGGCAAAAGCATCGTCCGAGTGCTCGGGCGAACACTTGGCAAAAAGGAATCTGGGTGGAGAGGCGGCAAAATGGCAAAAACGCATCTGTGTGGAGCGGCGGGATGGCGTCGGGCAAGGCCTCCGCGCCGGCGCCTGCTCCAGCAGCCGCTGCAGAGGGTTCGCACGAGGGCCACGCGCCGCCTCGCGTGGGGAGATGGGCACCCAAAACCTGCTGCTCTGAACGGCCCCGCTCGTGGGAACGCCAGCCACTAGTCACTAGGATGCAAGGGAAAAGAAAAAAGGAAAAAAAAAAAAAAAGACATCAGCACCGATCTAATGCTTCGATTTTTTACTAGGGAGACATCTGTTTATACCAGGCTGCCTTATGTCCATGAGAAAGCAGAGCTAACCAAGATAGTTTAGAGCTGGCAAGGAGCAGGATAGAAAACCAGGTGTTTTGAGTTTTAGAAACCTGAATATATGCAAACCACACAGCTTTTATCTCCTTCCTCTCTTTCCTTTAAAAGGGGGGAAAAAAAATCTTAACAGATCTTCACAGAAAGAAAGAACAAGCGAGGAATCAACAAACACAAAAACAGCCCACCAGGATAAATAAACTGGGGATTAATTTTTTTTGCTCCATGACCATCAACAAAGTCTATCAGCTTGCATCTATTTCTGGAACTTCCAATTCAAATTACATCTAATGAGTTTACAGTACAATTTTTAAAGGGTCTCGCCTGAGTCATAAAGACTGAAGCAACCATTAAGCCCCATTTGTTAACAGCTATGATAACTACACTGTCATTATGCACACTGTAGGACACTGTGCTGCACAAAGGACTAATGTTATTGCACCAGACTAGAAGCACTTTAAAGTCATCTTGTAAAACTAGTAAGACAGGCAAAACACATTTTCTGATCATAAATAAAAATAAATCTGTCAGTTGCTAAAAATTATACATTAGCATCAATGGTACATTTAAAATACTGCATTATTCTGCCATTTAAACAGATTGCATTTACCTTCCAAGTTCGGCTTCACAGTTTCGGTTAACTAAGGTTACCAATACACATAATTGTTGTGTTTACATCTTTGTTCATGTTTGACATAATTTCTCATCTTTATTCCCTTCAAACTATTTTCATTTGGGGCAATAACCCAACCTTCCTTTTTTTGTTGTTTTGTTGTTTTACTATTGCTTAATGCGTGATTCTTGTTATAACTGTTCACTGATGCAATGACATATTGTGTCTGCAGATATGTTAGACCAAGTGATAAAAGCTGTGGAGCCATACATGAAGCTTGATGGGGTAATCAGAGCTTATCAATTTGTAATTAATTTGTCACCACACTGAAGATGGGAAATTGAAGCCTTCCGACCAGACTCTGACCTTAATGTATACCTGAAGAACACTAAAGACCTCAAGGATTGTTCTCATTTATGGTGACAGAGCTAGGATTGGATTTGGAGGTTTTGCCTTCAGTTCTAGAATAAACAGGGTTTTCAGCAAAAGAAACAAATATGAGATATTGTTAAAAAATAACAGTTATCTACAGATCAAGGGGACAATGAGACAGTGCAGAATGCCACGGCTGCGATCCCTCAGGCTGGAAGGTGCCCAGGAGGCCTCCAACAGCTCTTTGGTGTCAGAAGGAGGTCTTGCCAAGAGTGCTGCCATGAGGGCTTGCGAGAGCTCGTGTTGAGAGGATAGCAGCATTGGCTATAAGCAGCAACAAGTGCTGCCCTTCCAGCCAGGTGACAGCCCCAAGGCAGCACATGGTGTTCTGATCACCTGCACAGGGCTCAGGAGAGCATGGTTTCCCTTCCAGATTTCACCTTGGAAAGCCTAATGACTTAGATCCAGTGAATTAGAAGAAACGCCCTCCTTTCTAGAGACAGATCAATCACAGCACAGCATTCTGCTTAGCATGGAAGAATATGAAAGATAACTTAAAACTAAATTTAAAAAAAAAGTCTCTGGAAGGCCCAATTAATGACTAGTTTATATAAAGCTTTAACTAGGTTATTGCTATGGTGTCTCCTGTTGGAAAAATGAACACATTTTTATAGAGAATTTACGGAAACAGAATGAAACAAAAGACTTGCTCAAATATATATTGAGCTAAAAGGTAGCCTTCTGCATTCTAGAGAGGGAACTAATGCATTGCTTTGTATTTGCTTTAGATGCAAAAAGGCAACACCAGAGGGAATGTGTCCTTGTTCCCTCTTTCTTAACAAATCACTTTAGCATAATCAGTTTCTAAAATAAACTATTTATAAAATAATTCTCTATGGATATTTATTTGGGGGCATAGTCATATATGTATAGTATATACATGTACATACTATAACTAATATTTAGTATATTAGTAGTTTAGTATAATATTTCAGTTTAATTAGTATATTTTAGTCTTAGTTAGTATAACTAATATTTTAGGAATAAAATGTGACAACATGTTCCTCCTGCTTGAAGAAGGACTCCCATTTGAAGGAGGAGGATGGGAGGTGCACAACTTCTAAAGGCAGAGCAACCTTCTAGTTTCTCTTATCAGTCACAAACCCACTATATTACAGTGCTTACTTGTTACTGGGGCTATTTCACTTATAAATCAAACTCACATCCTGTTATGATCTCTTGCTAGATGTTTCCGCCTAAGAGGTTTTAACTTTTCCTACTTCCCACTGCAATATACTATATTTTTTTACTGCCTCACAATATCCAGCAGTCAGACTCACAACTTACTCTATGCTGGTGCTGAATTCATGTCTAAAGGTTTACTACTTCTCATGAAAGCAAGCTGGGGAACAGCAGCATAAAGTTCAAGACCGGACTAGGGAATTTCTTAGCTGTTTGCTTCTAATTCCTTCTGACGTGACCCCCTTGCTGCCAGCGCCCCCAGACACTTTGCCTCTCCTGGGCTACACGCTCAACTGCCAGGACTCTCCAAGGCATTCAACATCTTGTTCCAGCTCGTTCCTAAGGCAAACACAAATACCACAAAGCTCAACAGTGGAAAACATTGGGAAGCTGACAGAGACATAGTATTCTCCTGGAATGAATAAATAAATAAATAAATAAATGGACACAAAACAGTGCAATGCTTTCCACAGACCTTTCACCTTTACGTTGTAATTTCGACGCGAAGTTGAGACAGCGGAGTCACCACGGAGCAGTCTGATGGTCAGGCCGCCCTGCTGCAGGGTGGAAGAGCTGTGTTGAGTCTGAACGCTGATTCAGACTGAGAACTCGAGCCCACATTTTTCACTTTTGAGCAGCTAGCGTTTTGGATTATGTGTCTCTTTCTGGTAGTTATGACCCCGTAACAGTAGGAAACTAAAGACACAAGACAGGCAAGCACAGAGAGAATATCTTTTACTAGACGTACTGTTTGGAAGACAGACTTCTGAGCACACGAAGTTTCCTTCAGATTTGAAAAGGAAGCAGACTTCCCTTCCCTGACTTCTCCCTTGACTCCATTTCAAAAAATCTTGCGTTCATCCCTAAGAAGACTGGGCAAAAAAATCCTCGGAAAAAATATCAACAGATGGGAAGACCATTTTTTGCCCTGTTTCATCCAGGAGTATTAATTCACTATGGACTCCAGCTGACAGACAAGTGGGACCTCAAAGGGTAAAACTAGCCCCGCAAGAGCAGGCTCAATGGGCCTAGGAAAACACCAAGCAAAAGGATGCCACTCTCTACAGGGGGTCATGTTCTCTAGCTTATTTCCAACTTAAAACAAGTCGGGGAAGCGTTATTGCAGCTGACATCACTTGCTCATACGCACATTCCAGAAATAAAATAACTAGTAAAAGAGAGTTTGGAATTAGCAGTTTTGTGCAGAGGTTTGGAGGTTTGGCTTTGAGAGTTCTTTGGTTTGTTTGCAACTACAGCTACCTATAGTTGAAGTATTTACAGAGAAGAAAATTTATGTTTGGTGAATGGTCTGCCTTCCTGACTTTTTAATGGTATCAGAGAAAACAGTCCTTCTAGCTCAAATTCTGTATTGGCATGTCAGCTCTGCCATCCAACCCATAAACACATCTAAACTGAGCTGCACAAATGTTTTCAACTGGCCCAAAAGGGAAAGAAACGTGTTCAACATCCCATCATCTTAACGCTGTCTCCCCAAGTATTCAAGCACACATCTGTCCTGCATATTTCTTCTTTCACCAAAAAGATCCAATAAAAAGCAACTAATTTACAAGCCAGCCACTAGATGCTTCAATATATTACTTATGTCAAAAAGAAAGCAGATTGCTTTTTAAAAAACACAACTATTGAATATATTATTGTCTCTTGGACCTGGAAGTGGGCATCAGATGAGAGGCTTACAGAACCTGCTGAAGCCAAGGAATAAAAATACATTTGTAAAGTAGCAAATTGACTTATTTTAAAAGGCATGTGGAGGTCTCCCTGGGTGTAACTCGCATGCCGAGGCAAAGAAACATTTTATTTGTGTGTGTGCAAACGGAAGGTTTCTGCCTGGGGCCGTTTGGGAGCCAGCAGCTCTGTGCTGCACCCGTGCCCTTGCCACGCAGATGCCTCCTCGGCCCGTTCCCTCCAGCTTCTGAGTGTGGGGCCAGCGAAGCCAGGCTGAAGGCCGCCCCTCTGCCGCCTCCCGCTCCGCTGCCGTTTCCTCTGCTGTCCTTGTAACGTTCCCTTCCCTCAGAATCACCATGGGCCTTAAAACCAAAAACAGATTTTCCACCCCATGCACATTGCCTTTGCTCTCCTTCCTTTCCACAACCTAATCCCACCTTTTTTTTTTTTTTTTACTCCAGGTATTTCTAGAGCAAATTGGCCCTTTCCTTCCTTTCCTTTCTCCCTATATTGTTGTCCATTAAGCTGTCTACTTTTAGAGACCTCTATTTAGATTTCACAGTGATTCTCAGGTATCAGCTTCATCCTAAAATCTAAGATGATGAAGGGGAAAAAAAAAAAAAAAAAAGGAATAATGGGGGCTAATATATCTTTCTGCCAACCTCCAAAACATAAACATGACATGAAGAACAGAGAAATAATAGCATGGTTTGATGGTCTGGCTCCAAAGAAGTTCTGCCATCTGGGGAGAAATTATTTTCCAGGCATAATAAGCTCAGCAGTTTATTAATATAAAACACTTATTTCCCTTTCACAAAGGGAAAGTAGAGGGAAACAAAGAAACTGAAAAACCTAGGTCCAACAAAAAGGAAAAAAATTATAGACATTTCAATTTCCCATTTCTAATAATGTTTATTCCCATGAGCATAAAACATTAGTCCTCTCCCTTCATGATAATGTGATAGCAATATTGGAAATACAATAATACATATAGAGGAAAAAAACAGCTAGCAATAAATCACATTTTATTGATAAAGAATAAGAACTATAAATGACATTCTCCAATTAGAAAAGTGAACAGAAATGCTTCTCTTAGTTTTAAAAAGATCTTTGGTATTAAAAATTATTTATGATTTCCCATTCAAACATTAAAAAAAAAAGTCCATATTTTCCTCTGAAATCTATCTATTGGAAGCAGGTGTCTTCACAGTGGAAAATTATTTGCAAGGTTGAAGATAAAAAAAAGAAAAGTGGAAGCTAGGTTGGTTGTGGGATACTGCCCTAGCCTTTCACCTCTGCTGATCTGGAATGGAAAAAAAAATCTATCTTGGGTCATAAGTCAAATGGGCTTCATGATATCTAGGTGTCCCTCAGGACGCAGACGGAGAAATGAGAAAAAGAGAGACATAGTTGGACTTAAATCCTGCTTCTGTATTGCTGCGAGGCTCCTTCCAACCAATAAAACCTCACACAAGCAAACTCCTTCCTAGTGAATCTTACCCCGGTGGGTCCAGGCAGCTCCTGGAAAACCTAGGCCTTCAGTCACCGCCACCGCCACAAGGGCCTCGGGAGCTCTAGGCCGTGCGTTCAGCTTCTTGGCAGTGGGCAGAGCTCTCAGCGTGGAAAACACAGGGTTAATGCCTCTCATTTGGGGCACAAATGGCTTTTTCAGATCTCCTTGTGTCCTTAGACTGCTAGACCTTCAAGGATGTTACTACTTCGCATGCTGAGCACTAGAATCAGTATAGATTAGGACATACACCCAATTATTCCCATAATATACCCATGCACACAATTATACCCATCTACTTTCATATCTAAGTAGATGCAGCACACATTATGGGCCAGAGGAGAAGAGCTAGAAAATGACACTTAAGAATTACATGACGAATACCATACAGCAGAGCTACTACTACACTATTAAAGCACCTGTCAAAATACAGTATTTCCTGCAGCTATGAAACACAGCGCTCACTCAGGGCACGCCGCAATAGGATGGAAGCAACGATATTAAAATGATATTCTGACAAGCTGCAACACCCTTCACAAGGCTTTGTGCACAGTCAAGGACTCAACCCTGCCATTAGAGAGGACACGAAAGGCCTTGTGCTGTCCTTCCTGGGGACGAGGGCAATTAGAGCCCTGCACACCAAACCAAAAGCTCTTCCTTGTGACCTCTGGACTTTCGAAAAGCCGCAGAGGAAAAGATTTGGCAGGCCTGCCCCGAGAGCATCTCGCACTACTTTTAATCTGCTTCAAGATTTCCCTGCCCTCAGAAACGCTGAACTCTTCCTCTGTGTGAACAACCTGACACCAAGCCAGGCAAAGGGCCGTGATTCGGTCAACAGGAAGTAAGCGGGGACAAAAGGTCCAAGTTGAGGAATGCTTCTCTGGGGCTCTTTGGATGTGCAGCCTCGTCAGACTGCACTTGGGGAAGCGCCAGCATCAAAATGTACTCCGGGTAACTGTGGGCTTTGATTAAAAAGCCACAGTGCTTAATAACAAAACCTGACTGGAGAGAAAGTAGGGCTAAAAGAGAAAGATTTGAGCTTATGAAAAATAGCTCGTGCCTTCAGGCTCATTTTAAAAATGTGTTTTATTGACTTTTTACTCGATTAAAGGATATTCTTATTCTCTCCTTAGAAAGTGCCCGCTGCTTCATACTGCACATCAATACATGGCGAGCTGGTGCAAAAGGCTTCGGTAAAGCAATCGAGAGCCACTGTGTGAACTAGTTCATGTTTCTCTCTGCATCTCGGAAAAAATGAGCTCTTGAGCTGTTCAGAAATCCCATTAAACCCACACATACATAGAAAATAATTGCATTTCCAGAACGTCAGCCTGTGCACTGACACTAAATACTAAATACGTGTAGACCCAACCAGTTTCTAAACGCTCCCGAGTTAACTGCTGTGGGAAGCAGCAGCTTCCAAGCAGCTGAAGCAACTGCCATTCCCAGCTCTGGAAGATTTTGACTCACTGAAAAATCTGTAAGTGGTGACTTCTGGGCAGGCAGAGGAAGGTGCTCAATACCACGATATGGCATTCAAAACTTTATATTTGTCCACACATGTAAATGCCCCTTGCATGGGAACGTATGTCGTAGCGATCTCTTGCATGTTGACTATATGGGACTCAATCAGATGCCTTTTTTTTGTACTTTAAAAATGTTTCTGCAATTTCTTCTGCCCAAAAGGAAAAAATATCCTTAAAATGAGACTCAGACCTGAGATATGACTTTCTAAAATAGGACTGTAGATTTCTCTCTGAGTAATTTTAGCTGGATGACTAGAAATTTCAACTGAATTATTAAAAATAGAAAGATTCTTTTTCCTCACTGCCAGAAAATTTCCTAGGGCCCCAAAGTCAGCTGGCTCAGAAAGTATCACTAATAAGTAGAAAGAATTAAAAAATTCACAATTCTAAATTCCTCACTTCAATTTTTAATTGTAGTGCAAAACTTTTCCCACAATACTATATCCTGTGCTTATAAAGGCCTTTGTATTCAAAACACTCACAGTTCGGCATGAAACCTAAGTACCTCTAGAGGAGCAAACTGCCATCTATCAACTGTTTGGCTACTCCTGTGTAAATTCATATTCCGTGAAAAACGCAAAGCAGCTGATGGCTTTTGTTTGCCAAAGCTGAGCAGCTTTGGGTAACTCGTATGTGGACCTGCACAGTTACTGTGGAGCATGTAAGAACTTGCTGCCTTACGGTAACTCATGCGGGCCTTTACCGACTCCCTCGTCGCTTTGTTGACTTTACCGTACAAAAAAGAGGAAAGAAAAAAGTGGTAAGAAAAATATTTTGCAACAAAAGTAATTTCATACAATGCTTAGGTCATTCTGAGGACATGCTTTTTAATTAAGAAGGGGCATGACGGCCCGGCAACTGTTTTGAAGAACGGAACACAGTGCTAGCAAACTGAAAAATGTTGCACTAACACACACACAAAATACTGCTGTATGCGAACACAAAGGTGGTGTGTCAAACAACAAAAACAACCCCTCCACTCTTCGGCTGGGAGGTTTGTGTCCATTTGTGAAAACGACATTTCAAGACAAACTGGTTAAGTCCAGAACAGAACCAGAAAAATAACCACAAATCTACACAGCGTGAGCTAAGACGAAAGACTGAAATAACTGGGGTCAGTTACTGGAGAAGGCAGAAGAGGGATAGCGTAACAGTCCTCTGGCAAATTAACAGAAGCTGCAATGTGTAAATGCTAAACTATTTTTCCATGTTCATGGGAAACAGTAGCTTCAAATGCAGCAAGGGAGAATTAGATTAGACATCAGAAAAACTTTGGCTAACCACAGCATACATCGTCTGGGAATGTCATCGAATCTCAATCATGGAACATTTTTGGGATAGGATGGAGCAATAACTGTACAAAATAAGTCACATATTGTTAAGTCTGCCCTAAAATCAAGCGGATGGACTAGATATATTCTTGAGGTCCCTTCCAGCCCTGACTTCTCTAAGTATTATTTTTATATAGGCCCATTTTCATCTCAATTAAAAATGCAGAATTTTTGCTATTATTACACTGGATCTCCCGCACAACAACAGGTTTATACTACCTACCTGTTTCAATAATTTGAAGCCTCTAATATCTTTAGTAGCCTAATGAAAAATCATACAGATTACACTAACTACCGTCTGGATAAAGTCATATTTCATTGCAATATTTTCTTTTTACTTTTGACAAAACCCATATTTCTCTGGTGCTAACCTCTTGAAAATAAAAGAAAGATTGGTGTTCAAAAGAGTATTTTCAAAGTGCACCTAGAAATCCTGATTTTATCAAAAATTGCTTAAATATAAATTTCAGGCTATTCAGACAGCCAACTATTACACAGCTGGTACTTCTGTTGCTTTGCCTGTTACAGTCTGGTTGAAATCACATTCATCCCTCATTGTAAAAGCTTTGACGAAACTTTTGACACTTTCAGCGTCCAGTAACAAGACCTATGAAGAGCACCTGAATCTACCTTCTGGACATACTTTCTGCAATTGTAATTTGGCAGAAAATAATCCAAATTCATAGTAGTGGTAGACACTTCTGTTGCACTGACTTCCTCGAGTTGTCTCCTCTAGGAGTCAGACCTACAGACAGACACATTAAGAAAATGTGAGAGATATTCTGGAGCATGGTGACTGAAAGACAAGGAACACTAATTTTCTATTTCCTTCCTTGCGGGTTTTGTTTTGTTTTTCCTCTTGTTTGTCCGTGTGTTACACCAGGAGGCACAGTGGAATTAAGCAGAATATATGACCCAGATGTCAGTGCATTTGTAGTGGAAAAAGGCAATTTCAGAGTCTAGTGCTTAATAAAAATTTTTGCATGATTTCCTACAGCTGTTATCCATGTGTTATTTCAGGATAGCTGAATCACTGCACTGTTAAAAAACTGAAACAAACATGCAAAACACGCTGAAAATGCAAATCCACAAGTGACTTTAATGTGGGATGTAAGCACAACAAGGCATTTGGGGCTAGCACTGATAAATAACCACGGCATTATCCTTGCCACCATATTCTGGATTCCAAAACCAAAAACCTACTGAACATGTGTATTTGCCACATGTAATTATCCTGATTTAGACACTGCAGTCTCTTCTTTCCCTTAGGTTTAATCCTGTTTACTTGTGACATTATGGAGATAGCCATTGCGTTCCTGAATCTACGGAAAAAAAGAAAAATCTGGAGCTTACAACAAAGACTTAATAGAACTCCTTAAATCTGAATTCAGGGTTCACTTATGGATCAGTACAATGTGTATGTTTAGGTTTGCAGGTTGATCCTGGAGCTTTAAAAAAAAAGGAAAAGAAAAGAAAGCTTTGTTTTCCTTTTTTTTTTTTTCCTGAAATGTTAAAGAGAACAAGAATTGTTTTGTCCTGTTCAGAAAAGGGACGTGATCACAACTCCTAAAGAGCTTTTTGCTCTTTGCTGAATCGCTTCCAAACGAGAGAGGCTCGAAAAAACCTGCCTCTTTACTGCCTACGCAGCCTTTTGGAGAGAGGCCGCCTGCCTAAATCTGTCACAGAAGAGGGACAGGAGTTCTGCAAGGGGTAAGTTTATTCTAAAAACCAGGTAAAAATAATACCCAGGAGGAAGGTAAAAGCCATCTTCTGCTGACATCTTTGGTGGAATCAAAAATAGGACCTTGAGTATCCAAATAGTTAGAGCCAAAAAGCAAAAGAAAAAGACAAAATAAAAAGAAGAAAAAAGAAAAGAAAGAAAGGAAACAAGATACTTACTATGCTCATGAGTACATTGCTACTGCACGTGGGTGGCCATTTGCAAGAAAAAAAGATGCTGGGACCAAAGTGTCCTCTAGTACAACCTCAGTGACCTCCAACTTGCACTGCAGTTAACTTGCCTATTGTATTTGCTGATATACATCAGGGTTTTAAAATAAAAACATATCTTGGGTGAGATATTTCCAGAAACAGATGCACAAAGCCTTAGAAGGGTTTTGTACACAGCATGGCGTAACCAAGTGATCCTGTCCAGCAAAACACCGGAAAAGCTCATTAATCAAGAGCCAAAAGCCCACACTGGATTTTTGTATTTATCTTTGCATAATTTGTTTATGTAAACTTTGCACAATATTTTTTAACCCACTGTACCTTTGGTATTTACTTATCTTCCTAGAAGAAGATTCCTGCCAAATAAATAATTAGAAAATAGATTTTCTCGTTCCTGATTATTAATTATTGTCACTAATATGAGTAGGAGAGGACATTTAAAGAGATTTTGTTATAAAGTAGAGCCTACTCTGATATGTTCATCAGCAATCCTGCAGTTTCAACCGTTAACATTTCTCATAGTGCTGTAACATTAATTTTTTAGAAAATGTAAGGCAGATGGCTGAAAAGTCTGTTCCAGGTAGGACATACTAGGCTAGGATTTAGGAAAGCCTTTTCTGGAGAAAAGGACAGACATCTCCCCCATTTTGCAGAGTTTCAGGCAATGTGGGTTTAGCCAAGCTAAGAGCCACAGAGACAGCGAGGTGTGAGAGCTGGTACGAGAGAAACCAATTTCATATCCTGCAAGCTAGAAGGCAGACAAGTATTCATTTCTGCAGCACCAGGAATAGGATCCCGATCAATAGCAAATCCATACTGCATCTGGGAATGATCCTCCCGAACCTGCTGCCTATAATCCTAGCTAACAACACACGATCCCTGACCTCCAAATGCTCTGCTATCACCTTCGAGGGGAAAAAAAAATAAAGAAAAAGAAAAGTTAAAACTAGTGGGAATGCTTGTATCAAATCCCTTTGCAGCACTTTAACAGTAGCCATTCGTGATGGAGAGCTGAAGGTCCGCACAGAAATGCTGACCCATAGGAAGTCACTACAGGTGTTCACCACAGAACTTGCTTTTCTCTTTTAAAATTCCTTAAATATGATTTGTCTGAAAAGATGCCTATGGAACAGCATTTGTTGTTTACAAAATGGTGGCCTATCAATAATGGAATAACATACCCCAAACCCAGCTGCTTCACATCCCATTCATCAGTCTTTTGGCTGCTTATGTCAAACATTGACAGGTTTAATGTATTAAGAGATAAGAGTTTGTCCTTGGCTCTAGTAGGAGGGAGGAAAATGAAGGCTGAACACCTGCCCACAGCACATACAGAGAAATGTAAGGAGCAAAAACGGGGCCTTGAAAACACTCATCCTTTTGTGTCATATGATCAGCCAGTACAGACCAAACAGGACGTACAGACCCGCATGTATAAATCTTTGTGCCACTTGGGGCAAGGACAAAAATGCAGATCCCTGAGCTACAGTATCTCCTTTTGCGTGCACTCTGGGCCACGCAGTATCAACAGGCATAACCCCCAGAATGGTTATACCCTAGACAATTCCCAAACGTCTCCTGGGCTTTAAAAAAAAACACCTATGCAAATGCATAAACCAGAATGTCCTGCAGTAACACAGGGCTTATAGCCCTTGCAAACTCGAGCAACGTAACAGATCTAATTTTAATTTTCTGAACAAAACTACAGATAGTCAAGAAAGTACAGATATTTTCCAAAGATGGCCCTATGCCATAAGACATGAAAGTCTAGAAGAAATACTAAGAATGAACCATAGTGCCTCTTTCCTGCAAACAGAGCTGAGGAATGAGTTTTGAGCACTATTATCCTGAACCAGCCCTGCATGTTAATAAATAAAAGGCACTGATGAGGCCTCCTAATGACAAGTTTGCCCAGAGAGTTAGGGGAGATTGTCCCATTACAACTTGTCCTGGGACTTTGACCTGTCTTGCACTGTCCTTGGAGCAGCTGCCTCCACCCTAGCAATTTTCTGGATAAAGGAGAGGAGGCCACAAGGCTGAGCTCAGATCTGGCTTCTGCTTCCCCTCAGAGCTGGGAGCTTGTCCAACACTTCCCAGGACAATTCTCGCATTTGTTGGGATACTTCCCACCCAGATCCATTGCAGCTCTCTACGCGACTCAGAGCAAATTCACTTAGCTCATACACTTCCCAAGGCAGCTGCTTTGGGCAAGGAGGAACCACTCCAGCCTCAAAGACCGGGATCTTCTCTAAAGGTTGGCAAGACTAGTGAGAGCCTCCCTCAGGCTGAGGATGTCCGCACTGCATCCCAAGTAAAGGATGCTTATTTTGCCCTACACTGTTTACATTATTAATTTTATTCACATTAGTACATGTTATATTCAAGATCCTCCACCTGCTCTGGGCATTATACACTGTTAACCATTGGTAGGACTGTCTAATGGCAAACACTGATGTGGAAAACCTGCTCTACCACACATTTTCTTTACAATCTTGTAAAGTGGGATTAATGGTACCTCCCCCACATCCTGGGGTGCTGGGAGGTCAACTGCATTTGAAACTGGGAAGTATTCTGGTACTTGAGCGACACAAGCCATAGAGGCGTCCAAGATCGACAGATAATTCTCATTTGTACCAGATGGGAAAACACTGAAGCAGAGACAACTTAAACAACCTGTCACTCAAGGAAAATGTGCGGAAAGTGCTACAAGGCGAAATCTCATTCCCCCTCCCCCTCAGCACTTCACACGTCTGGAACAAGCTTCAACGGGGAGAGTATTACTCGAAATCACGGCGCGGGAGCCACGTGAGCAGCACAAGGCCACGCGCGAGGAGCGCCAGGCACGGCCTCCTGCGCCGCGTCGCTCTCGTTAGCACACATCGCCACACGCACGGGCGCAGCGTAGCACAACCACTCATTCTGATAGCGACTGTTCCAGGCAGCCAAGGGAAGCGCCGCCTGTCACTTCCAATCCTGGGCGACGAGCGGTGCGAGCGCAGCTCCACTCCTGTCCTACACCTCAGAGCACCGCGGGGCCATCTGCTACCACACCAGTTTCAGGGCAACGTAGTAGCTAACGACTTTGGAAGAATGACTCCTGATTTCCGCGGGCAGTACCTCTGCCTGGGTGGTTTCGTGAAAAGAGTTATCAGGCAGGGAATAGCTATTTAGAAACCATAAACATGGGGACAGCGATGCCCAGGGGATTTGCACGTGTTAGCTTTGCTTGCAACAACAGATTAGGAAATCAGATCGAGAGCTGCAAACAAGAGAAAAAAAATAAAAGGTGGAGGAAAGAGGGAGAAACGAAAGTTACACTGATGGGAACTGTTGCAAATACTGCATTTTTCTGAAGATAGGTCTGATAAGAAGATGAAGAGAGTTTATACCTCCTACATTTAAGCAAAACAGTTACACAGCAATGGTATTTCCCGTCTGCAAAACAGCCACATGTGGTGATTTACAGTCCCCAGGAAACCAAAACTTTATAAAATGATTGTTTTTACTCCCAAATGTTCAAATGAAAATTCAAGGAGAATTTTCAAAAGTGTTTGCAAATTAGACAAATCTGCAGTCATATCTGTAAGTAAACATGTATCAATATTTTACCAGAAGACATATTATAAATTTCTTCAAGGTCAGCCTTCCATAAATACCCAATTTAAAATAAGTCTTTAAAAAAGGAGTGGCAAAAATCACAGATTTTGCTATGACTTTTTTTTTAACTATCACAAACCTGACATTTTGTAACATTACATTCAGCAGTTCAACTGATTCTCTCCTGGAGCTCATCCACTTTAAATTTAAAGCAGCAAAGCATTGTGACCACGCTTCTGCTCTCTGATGTTTCAAAATGCTGGTGGCATCCTCTTCCCCCAGCCATTAGTGTGTCTCCCACTAATCTAAACAGTACATTCCACGATCATTCACAGCAGTAAAACTCACTCTGTGCAAATATTAATGGAGAATGACTATTAAGATGTATGAAAATAGCCATATTATATATTCAAACACATATTCATGGCGGCACCTTTTTCAGCATCCACCCGGCACTACTACTACAGTGTTATTTACCTGAATCACTGCAGCTACTGCCTGCAAGAGGAGCGCTGATGCCTGTTTTTAGTAGATGAATTTTTGTAGTTATTCCAGCAGTATTACATGCCCAGGAATTAATACATTTTTTCCCATCAGGCAGTATGAAAAATGTGGAATTAAAGAGTCGGTCTTCATTTTTTAAACTCAATTTTAGTGTTTAGGATTTCAAGTGCAGATTATAGATATTTACCCAGGAGTCAGTCTGAAACTATTTCACTTGACAGGACTCTCTGCTTTGGTTTTCTTAATTGCACCAAATAGCGCAGTTTTCTTCTGGTCTAAATGGTTTACATGAATTTTCCAGTCCCTGGAGATACTGCAACATTCAGTTGCAATTTTTCTTTTTTCTTTTTTTTTTCTTTTTTGGTGAGATACACATAGAGCTGCAAAGAATGCTCAGGAGGTTTAATTCTAGCTTCAACAACACTTGCCTCTATGGCTTTATTAGCCATAGATATGGCTAAGGATAAAAGACATAACCTCTCCCTCCTTCAACTGCCTGTTTCCATGAAAGGGATCTCAAAAATAGACTAATAGACCTCCTGTGAGGCAATCTTAAATTCATTAAACTATTTTAAGGAACAAAAGTTCTGACTATTAATAATTCAGTCTTATTACTGATCCATTTAAATACAGACACTGCAAAATCGCTTTGTATGCCTATTAAGTACAACTTCCCAAGCTAACAGTAGTTCATTATTGTGACAGTTCTCCAGTTCAGGCTTACTAGTTGCTCCTGTTATGTGAATTAGGAGTCTTCCATCATCTCTAAGATAAGGACTAAAAATGCATGACTTTGGAATATCCTTACAGAGTACTCCTTATTCCTAATTTTCCTGTTTATCATTCATGACTGGTCGTTGGCAATTTTCCTCAGGCCAAGCAGCATCCTCACTGCATTCAGGCAGCCTGGCCTTTCCTCCAAATCTGTCTTCCAGGGGGACATTGTCCAGACAGGATTTCCATTTTTTGAGTGACCAAAAATACACAAATAAGATTTCTACAGTGGAGTGGAAATGATAAATAGAAAAATCAAGCCCGGTAGAAATGTGAAATGAAAATTTACAGGGCTTTTTGCCAAAGAAAGAGTTGGTTGATTGGTCACAACACAAATAATCACTCTCAACAAGTGACAATTCTTGGTTACAAATTGATAATTCATATCAATCTTACTTTTTGTGACGGTATATACCATATTTGCCAGATAACAGGGATGTGCACTTTCCAGCGTTTCTCTGTTCACGGATTGGTTTTGGGGGGCTTTGGGAGGTTTGGGGGATGGTGGGCAAAGCATGACAGCCCTGCTCTCCCTTTGTCACTGACGGGCAGATAATTAAAGGGACAAATGCTAGTGGGCACTCATTTCGAGGGAAGGATTTGATCAAGTTTCAGATGATGATCTCAGTGAAAGACTGAACATTTGTTTCATTAGTAAGTTGCTTTAGTTCACCTGCATTCAGTTGAGCATAAAGAGAAGATAAAGGGAGCAGAAAGAGGAAATGAAGGGAGATGTGGTCCCTGTCTATGAATACATGAGCTAACATCCTGAAAAAACAGGGAGCCTGATTATTTGCATTACCAGTGAAGGGCAAAATAAGAAAGAACGGCCTTCGCAATGCTTAGAAATCATTTGAGAAGCAGGGCTGGTTGAAAAGGAAAGACATGCAAACTGAGCCTTGTGTAAAGTTCATGCCAGGCCACCCACATGTAAAACATTTTGAAAAGCATCAAATAATTGTTAAAATCACCGATGTTCTAAATATTTATAAAATAGGACTTCCTGAATACATTTTAAAAAGTCAGACTCTTTGATTTGATTTGATCATAGAAAGGATGATCAATCTCACACGCACATACACAGCAAAAAGAAAAAGAAAAAAAAAGCAAACAGAAATGGTGTAAAGGCATTGATATACAAATTCCCAGTTTATAATGTCACTCACACACTTACTTGGGGTAATGCAGCTGTTCTGATCACTTTGATACCAGCAATTTGTAAACAAACCGGAAGGTTTGTTCGCTGATGAACAGCAACATTGAATAGAGGTCGTCAGGAACAGCTTTACAAGGAAAGATTGCCAAAGCTGAAACGTATTTGCTGGGCTGAGTAAATACAAGAAAAGAGGAAGGCATTATAACATTGAACTATAATATTGAAGGGTAAAAAGTAAAGACCAAAAAGAGAGATGAATTAATTAGCGTGGTGCCCAGAGGTAGGTGAGGAGGGCTAATGAAGAGTAGTGGGATTAAATTAGGAAAAGTAAAATTTAGGCTGAATATAATGGGAAAAAAATCACCTTACTAATAATGAGATTTATTATTCTGGGAATTAGTCTCTCAGGTGAGCTGATAGAAACACCTGCCGAGGACTTAGGACTTTCAAATGTAGGTTGTGCAAAGGCATTAACGCATAAGGAACATATATAGCATGCATGAAGACACGTACGCCCCGGGCACAAAACCCTTCTGGTGGGGACAGAAAGAGCGGACGTGGTGACATCCTGCCACAGCTCCATGACAGCACTGCCCTTGCCGACATCCTCCGCACGAAGGGCGGCACGCGGCTGCCCCTCGCCAGCCCTGCGTTGAGGCATTTACACACGGGGAAAAGAAATGATGGCCCGTGCGTGCGGGAGAGCAGCCACAGGTTGTCCCCATGTTGTCGCGTGTGCCTGGGGGTTTTGGTCAGCCTGTCTCGCCCAAAAGCCAGAATCCACAAACATTTTGCAGGGAGCCCCGTGGAGATTGTGGCCGCATCAACAGGATGTGCCTCGGAACTGGCAGGTCCTTCACCCAAGTGAAAAAAAAGAATTAAAAAAGGAAGGGTTAAATGTTGCAGCTTTATCAGGAAATTTGAGGCTTTAAACTGGAAGCAATTTGTTCAATGGCTATTTTGACCACAGGACTTCCTAATCTTAGTTCCCATAAAGTCTGGCTTGGAGCCAGCCCGAATGGTTACTTTCAGCTGCACAGATATCTTCCACAGAGGAAATAAAAGGATTTTAAACCTCGGAGTCATTTCCTTTGGTTCTCGGCTCATTCAGAAAAAATGTCCTTTTGGTCAGTGATATCTCCAACTTAATTCCTGCAGCATGACTTTAAAAAAAAAAAAAAAAAGTCTTTGTGGGAAACTTTTTTCTGCAGCTTTGGAGCTGTTCCCTGCAAACTCTTTGCCAGTTGGTGTAAAATACCTCCTTTCCCTTCACAGTCTGGCAAAGCCCAAGGCCTGCTACTCCTCTGCATTAACTCTCAGGTTTCTGAAACTTCTCATTCAACTTTGCAGTCCCTTTGAGGTTCAAATGAGGCAGCCATATGAACTACTCACAGCTGTAAGGGCCTGTGGAACCGAGCATCAAAATAATGCTGTAAATGCACTGTAATTGCATGGTATCTGTGTGCAGCTTCATGTTGCTTGTGCCCACAGAGCACATGATCATCTGTCAGAAGGAGCAGTGCATCATTTTCCAAGAAGGTTTCCACTGGTTTTGCGGGACGGTCAGAATACATTGTACGCTTGCACAGCTCATTTGCAAGAACAACTGACAAAAATTTGATGATTTGGCCCCAAACCCAAAAAGTGATGCAGAGGATCCAAGCAGGATATGTTTAAAACGAGCACATGGAGCAGCCAATACAACTGCCAGGAGCTTAAAGACTTCTTCAGGTGAGTGCTATAGCTACTCCTTGAGGCTATCACCCGAGCGCACTGCAAGGGCTTCACTGAAACAGTGGAGATGATAACGGCTCTGACACGGAGGCTGGCGGTAATGACCAAATTCACTCCAAGCACGGCAGGCCTGGGACACTACCTTTACATCATTACAAAGACAGAGGAAGCTTTTTAAATCTCTCCTCAGGCTAAGGCCTGTGATATTTCTGACAACCCTTCTATAAAACAAAATCCTGAGGTGTGAGGCTTAGTATACATGGTAGATTTGTGCATCCCGTAATAGTCTGCTGGTACATCTTCTGTCCTAAAATGAACTCTGAAGCTTCAAGAGGCACCAGAGCTGACATATGTTTACAGAGAAGATTGATATTAGTGAAATTCAAGGCCTTGTTCAGCACAGTGCTTCAGCATATATCTGATGCTAAGTACGCACGTCCTAACATGACCCTGTTATATTCAGAAAATTCAGGAGAAGGAAGAGTAAAGGACACAGAAAACAGAAACACTAATGAGATGAACCCAACCGTCAGCCATAAATGTCAGCGCTGATCTGGTTGTTGATATGAAATCAGTCTTTCTAGGAATGATTATAACTAGTCCAAAATTGTATTTTCAATTGTTATTTATGAATTATGACTTGCATAAGGTCTATGTAAATGCTCAGAATTGTTAATTCTTGCTTTATAATGATGCCAGGCATTGTATGAGATGCATTGATATTTCAGCTTTGATTGAAGTACTTTAACACCCTTGTACACACACTACAAGCTCCTTGATATCACTGTCCAGCGTAGGGCAACTGCAAACTGAAGGCCTTTCTCACCATATCTCAGAGATCATCTTGCATAGCCTCAGACTAGATCTGCAATCTGCAATGTAGAGCTCTGTTAGAGAGGAGATAAGCTGATCTCATTTCTGTTTTTTGTCTTGAGGAATTTGGGAAGAGATCTGATTAAAAAATAAAATAAATAAAATAAGCAAAATAAATAAGCACACTTTTCTGTACACCAATCTAAACATCCTTTGACTGAAATGTTTGCTTTGTTTAAACTCTTATTTACCAAGATAAAATAATGATGCAGAGACAATGATGCAGCCTATAAAATGAAAGGCGTATGTGAAGTTTACAGGACAGCTAGTTTTTCTGAGGTTAAAGTGGAACAACACTGGAATTATAATGGCACTTTTTTTCCTTTCCTTTCCTAGTTATATGCAAATTCAAACCAAATGTTGACTGGAAATTTTCTCCCCTTTACATTCCTCTTCTCTTCCCCCTCCCAGGAATGCCAAGCCCAGGAGCAGAGTGTCAGTAAAAAGACTGTCCAAACTGAAATGAAATTTCTGGTTTCACTTAGTCCTCTGGGCAACATGTGCTTTCACTCTTCCCTAAAACACAGTGGGAGCATGGGGCTTTAAAATCATAATCCGAAAATCCTATTTTGTTATGAGCCTTATTAGTATGAAACGACCGAATGATACTGTCCACATCCAGTTAAGATAATTGAGGAGCATTTCACATCCACTCCTCTGCCTTATCCCCACTGCCCAAACACAGCGACCTTACCTTGCTAGGCTTCTGAACATTAATTTGACAAAACAGGTTTCGGAGTTATTTTCTATTCTCTGATGTGCAAACCTACAGGCATTGCTTAGGCCTTACACCAGCAAACTAAGCAATGAGTCTGGCTCCACCCAGAGACTGGACACTAGTTTGTGTCCTTCGGACAACAAGAGGAGGAAAAGTCAAATAGATTTTACCTACATAGACAGCAACTTGAAGGAACCACCCTATCAAACAGGGAGGAAAAATCAAGTTAAGCGGGAGCTACCCAACTTACCATGCCAAGGATCCTATCTGTACCTTTCCCATGGGAAAGCCGCCTCTGTGTGTGCACAGCGCTGGAGAAAGCACCACAGTGCAAAAACACTGAGGTATTGGGGAATATGGTGAAGGGACCACTGTAGCACTACGATCTGAACTGTATGGTGCAGATGGAACAGGCCGTGCTTGGGGTGAAGGACTCCTGTCTAAAAAGAGAACTAAGAATAAAAGCAAATGATCAGACTGAGCCAGATACTACCACAGAGTTAAGGTTATACTGCTGGCTGCCCGACCAGGATGCGACACGAACCGCAGCATGCAGGGGAAGATGCAGAAAGGCAGGAAGCCGAGCGCTCATCGGGGACCTTAATTATCTGACGCAGATTGGGCAAAACGGGTTATAACGCAAAGATCACATTTTTTTTTAGGTGCTATTACACAGAGCAGCTGCTTAGGAAGTCCAGAACAACAGATGCAACTCTGAATTTGAAATGGTCACAGAAGAGGTTATGAGACAAATTGACAAAAGTGAACAGTAACAAATTGCCAACAACAGATGTTATTCACCCTCCCTGTCCTAAAAGCTCCAGGATGAAAGAGCTGACAACACATGCTAATAAGAGGTGGTTAGCTGCCTTTTTTAAAAAATCAACTTCATACCTGAAGGCTGTGGAGTGGCAAATGTGATGACAGTGCTCTGAACAGAATCCAAGTGAGATGTGGGCAGCTATTGGTCTGCAAGCCCCATGTAAAATTAGCAGAAATTACAGGAACAGAATAAAATGTCTAGGAATATAATATGCAGAAAGAATTAACCTGCCTTATGCAGGTTTGCCTCACAAACCTATTGGAGTCCTTTGAAAAGGTCACTTAGGATAAGGGTGACCTGGCTAATAGAGCCTGCTTGGGTTTTCCAACAGCATGTGACAAGGCCCCCACAGAAGGTTTCTGAGGAAACCTCAAAAGCAGCCATGGCTAAGCGGAAAGTTCTTGGATAAACAACCGGTTAAAAGATAAAACCAGAGGCTGGAGGGCATGGTCTTTCCTACAATAGGGGCACGTCACCAAGGGACTTTGGCATGGACCTGTTCCAGGTCCCACAGCGCACGTGCCACTTCTTGACCAAGAGAGGGGGTCACCCAGTGAGGAGACTTGGTTATCTGGGACAAGAAAGAGGGGGCCAGCTGGGAAAAACTGCAGAAGGACTAATCAGACTAAGTGACGAGGTAACAAAGTAGCAGGAAAAATTAAATGCGGGCAAACGTAGAGTGATGACTTGACAGAAATAAAAAAATCCTATTTTCACACTTTAACTTGATGCGCTGTCCCTATATATGTGTACGATATGTCTGTCCATAGGTATATCAGCTCAATGCACAGTCAAAAAAAGCAACCTGAAGTCTAGAAATCATTACAGGAAAAAAAAAAAAAAAGAAAAAAAAAGTAAAGAACAAACTGCAGAAATACCTCTCTCGATTTCCCCGCCAGCCTCTTGTTCCCCATAACTTTTGAACCGGCTGCCCTTTTTCAAACCAATTTGACATAGGTAGCGATCTCAAAATAGTTCTAAAAGGATGCAGATCAACTGCATTTTTAGACATCAAAGAAAACACTGCAAAGAGCCACAGATGAAAGGCTTATTAATTCCACCACTCTCCAGATTAGTTGCCCCACACCCTCCACTTTTAGTAAAACTATTCTAACACTTCTGCAGTAGCAACTCAGGGAAGTACAGCATGGCAAGAGGTAGCTATGCAAGTCTTTCCAGGGTAAGAAATCACATTCACCCGACCTAATAAACATGCACGCACCTACAAAACCCAAGGCATATCTACTTCCTCTTTCTTCTCTAATAACTGCCTATACTACCAATAACATCTATTTGTGTTAAAAAGGAAACAACTACTAGAATAATGTGCAACAAATAAACAGAAATTAAACAGTGGCATTGCGAGCACTGATTTCTCCTCAGTCTGGGGGTTTTATAAAGGGAAGCTTCATCAATTATGTGTGATTTACCCTGCAATTTGCAGTGAGCTGAAGGGACTGACAAGAGCAACCAAGACACCTCTGGCAAAACAGGTCGCTCAGACTTTTTCTTGCTGTTTTACAATCAAAGGTTGACCACGAAACCCTTTACTTTCTGCAGAACAGCCTGCTCAGTTGGGTAAATATGCAGGCAATTAACATAGAGATAACATGCATTTTAACAGAGGCCCCATTGACCCCCATCTCCCAGCTGCAACCTTTGCTCCAGAAGACGATAGCATAGCAAAAGTATTCAATTAAAAAAAAGCCATGAAGGGCACCAAGTCCATTTTAATCCATTTGAAAATAAAGGGTGTTTACTGCTCCATATTTAATAAGTTAAACAAACAACATTACCACTAACACCACAAGCAACAAGGGCAGATGGTGGAGAGATCTTTATAGAGATCATATTTTTATATATATATGTGTACATATATACTACATATTACATATATATAAAATTTCTAGTTCTTTTTCCTTTCTGCAGACTCAAGCAGAGTAATCTATGAGCAATGACATGGTTACAGCTTGTTTTCTGATGAATTTGAGTCTTGCCTTTCTTATCTCTGCCCACGTCCTATCCCCACTGGGACACATTACGATTTCCCCAATAATTCCCCAAACATTCTAATTCCCACATCCCAAATCTCCCTTAGTGCTTCTCCCCACCCCTATGATATCCTTAGTTCCATCCCAGATTCCTTGCTGTGGCTACACCACTGCCAAGCAAGTTTTGCTTCACTCTGGTTATTTGAAGTGCCTAAAAACTAGGCCCACCCTGCATCTCCTCCTGCGAAAGAGCTAAGGCACCACTCTCCATAGCTGCCAGTTTTCTGAAAGCTTTATCAGGGCTCAATATATGACACTTCTGGTCTTCTTTCACATTTCCTTGAAACCAGATGATAATTTAAAAAACTGTATGTGAAGAAAAGATGGAAGAGCTTGGAAGCTCTGAAATTATAAAGGAAATTTTCTTTTTAATTGAACTATTTGTAATTTTTTAAGTCAAACTTCTAATTTGGGGGTCCAGGGAAACCATATATCACACCACTGCCATCTAATGGAAGAAAACATCAGCCCATCATCGGGCCTTGAGGACAATCCAGTCAGGATTGTCAAAAAACTATTTTGCCAAATAATACGGTCTCTTCTGCCATTCCTAACATGGCCTCCTCCTTTTCTTCTCTTGAGATTTAGCTCTCCTCAAAATATCTTGAGCTGAAAAAAGTCACTAAACACTGTCCAAATGTAAGGCTCTTCTAAGCAAATCTGAGGAGGAAGGTATTTTTGTTTGGTTTTGTTGTCTTTTTTATTTATTTAGTGTTTTTTTTTAAAGTGTTCAAATTGATTCAAAGTCATAAGATTATTTATAGTACCCAAAATTAACTATGCACATTGGCCTTTTTCAAAGCCCTGGGCGGCAACGTCTGTAGGACAAGGCTGTCTTTTAATTATTTTTTGTAGAGGATGATTGTGCCATGTACGATAGATTAGTATCTTTAGCTTTGCTGCTGTACAGCCACTATAGCCTGAACTGATGTAGTAGTATCAATAGCACCCATCAGTTCTTTCTCCTGAACTGGTGTGAGCGGGTTTTTGTTTGGAGTTGAGGGAGCTACGTCTTTATTGCCAGAGGTTGGAATTCTTCTCCTGCGCTGCACAGCTATTCCTCCTCTGGCAATCATGCGCCATCTCCAGACACGCAGCCCTCCAACACCCAGAAGACAGACTGGATAAAAATGACGGCATGGTCTATTACTGCTTTACTTTCACAGTATATTATCCACCAGGAAGGAGAACATTTACTTAATTCACTTGGGTGAGGCAGTTCTACTGTTCCAAACAAACGGCAGGAACGTGTCTCAGGAGGGCAAAAGGCAAACGATGCCTGTCCTGATCGCTGGCGCCACGCGAAAGTGAAGTCGCGCCGTAATCAACAGAGGTGATGCTGAATGGTTCCTCCCGAGTAACTGTGCTCAATAAGCGCCTCTCGATTGGATTTATTATCGAATTGTCACTTGCAGGCGTGTGTTCGGCATACACAGTATTCTCTGAGAGAGTCTAACAGACCAGACTGGAAGGGAATTGAGGAGCAGGAGCAAAATGGGCTCCTGTGGAACCACCGCAGGCATTTTCCGCAGCTCAGCTGTGTCCTGCTGGAGGTCTTGAGGCCTCATGAACCAACATCACAGCTGAGTGCAACTGCTGCCGACCAGCCTTCAAGAACGCAGAGGCCCAGCAGATTTACTGATACATTATGTTATGCCAAGGCATCAGGAAAAAAAGACAGACAGACATTCAAGTTTACGGGAACTGACTCTGCAAGACAGGTGAAATAGCCACAGCATTGCAGCTGAGTTTTCAAGAAAGCTGATTATGAACCACGGTTCAAAGACAAAAATACTCTCCTCTGTTCACTTCTATGATATGAAATAGATGTTTGCAAGTCAGCTGAGACCACTAAGAGCCTGCTAGCATTACCCAGTCCCAAAATGCACTTCAAATGGATGCCAAGCTATTGGCAAAGTCTTATACAGACCAATGAACCAAAACTTTAATCACTGTGTATAAATGGAAATTTTATTTTTTTTTACTTCACTGTAAGGAAAAAAAAAATCAAATCAGTTATTTGCCAGCAATAGGGGCCTGCAAATTTTGGAAGCAGTAAATTTAAGATCCCTGGAATAATCACAGATGAGATATGTCACAGAATACTTGAGCATCTTGGGTCTCTTTACAGAAAATATTTGCTAGGCCATGAGTTCATTTATGAAAAGATAATGACCCAGGAAATGCTTTCCTTAATTGCAATGAAGCTGTTTAAGAAAGTGTCTGGGGAACTAATTAGAAAAGAGTTTCCTCTGTAGAGAACCTGGCTTTAAACTCAATAAGCAATTTTTAGAGAACCGGAGGCAGAATGCTGCTTAAACGCAGTAAAGAGCATCTCCCGAGGTGCTGAGACGGAGGTGGCCGAGTCGTCCTGGTGTCAGGGGCGCAGACACCCTCTCGCCATCACAAGTGGCCCAGAACAGCTCAGCAGGCCCTCCTAGGCCCCAGCAAACCCTTCTTTCTTTGTGCACCTACCCATCTCCAAACCCATCACCTGCAAGGTCAAAAGGGCAGCTGCATATATATTCTTTTGATACATTCGCCTGTGCTTTTTAAATCAAGAAGCTGGTACTTCCTTAAAATTCGTTTTTGCGGAGCAGCAGGATTGTGCATGACCGAGTTCTCAAGGGGTGAGCTGGGGTGAGAAGCTGGCACACTGTCACCTCCTCTCCAGGGAATACTTTCACCGGTGCGTAAGCAACCTTGTCGTTCCTCACCACCAACTCTTTTCATTGTACTTGGCTGCACCCCTGCGAGGTGTTTTCCCCAAAGACCTGCTCCTCATCTCACATGACTACATAATAATAATAGGTCTTACTTCCAAAGAAAAGCACTTAGTTCCTGAGCAATTCTTGTAAGAAACACAGGAGTGGAAAGATTTAACAACTAGAAAATAAATTAAAAAAAAAATGCTTACTTTAAACAAACAACCTCATGATGTTCAAAGGGATCATGATTTTCTAAAATTTTTCTAAAAGAAAACTGGCCTGGCAATTTTGCACTCTTTTTCTAGCTTAAAATGTTGCAGAATATGACATCAGCCACACCATACAGTAAGAAGGACATAATTCAACAGTTTCCAAAACTAAATGACAAATGGCAAGGGGGTTCTGCATTAGCGACAAAATTAAAGCGAGCGTTGCCGTCCCTTTCCTTCCACGAGGACCTGACGCAGCCCTAGCACGTGCTGTCCTGCAGCAGGACGGGACCTGCACCACCACGCAACACTCGGCTCTTCAAACTCGGGGGATTTGGAGTGATCCACGGGTTTGCTGGTTATCCACTGGCATCCACCAGAAGGGGCACCCCTCTGCCTACTCTGCACTCTCTGATCAAGGGACCCAGGGCTGCATTAGCAGGGGCAGCTCCAGCTCAGTAGTGAGACGGCTGAAGACCCACACATAAAATTTGCAGGCTCAGCCTCTATCCAGCTTCCACAAACCCCTCACGGTCCACAAACTCACCAAACTAAAATACTCCATATTGCTGCACTTTGAATAACTTGTGAACTATTATGCCGCCGATTACAAAAATCTTTGGAATGGATCGGGAAAAAAGACAAAGCAAACAAACAAGCAAAACCGACGCACAAAAAAATCACCACATCTATTGTCTATGCCGGCATTGAAAATAGGATTGATTTATTTTTACATGAGGCTAGAGCTTCAAAATTAAATAAGCCTGTTTTACAAATTATTTACTTTCTGCAAGATCCATTTCCCCCTTGAAGCATGCTGTGCCTGCCCTCCTAGTGCGAACAGTTTACAGGCTGTGATCAGGCACAGACCTACTTGGCTCAAATTTTTTTCTCTCTCAAAATGGCAATTCTGAGAATCATAAATAACACAGCACAGTTATTGCAATTTGAGCTTATTCCCAATGAATAAAAAAATTTAACTAAATAGCTTTCCATGTAGCTGAGCCACCTTCTTCAGCAGCTTATGATTTTACATGGAGTGGTTTCATGTTGATAGTCACTATCAAATTTTGCCATCTCAAATATCTTAGGAATAACAGCAATTAATTAATGAATACAAAATGGAAATGAATGAATTTGTATGATCACAAATATGCATTACTCCTCATAGAATGTGTGCCAAAAATTACTAATATTTTAAGTCCTAAAAGTGCATTGCCCAATGTATTCTCTAAGTCATATCTATTACACTCTACAAAGTTTTGTTTAGCAGAGCAGATGCCTCCCGATCATCGAGTTCAAATTCATTAGGATATGTAAGGATGCTGGCAAACTTAAGCAGATGAGTAGCACCAATGACTTAAAACACAAGGCAGGGCAAACTCCTCGTGGGAGATACGAAGCAGCACTTCATCACGCCAGTCCAATTATCTCCAACACTTGCAATAAGCCTGCAGTTATCCCGTTATCCCACTTTTGTTGCGCAAATAAACTCTCAATTTATAAAATAGGTCACGGTAAAATTTAAGTCTTGGTCTAGAAACAGCAGGGCAAATGGAGAAATGAAATTGTATGGGACACATGGTGGGTTAACATAGATGAACTAATGTTTGTTTTTCAAAATTTTTTTAAGCATAAAGCCACCGCAACCCTAATGAAAGCTTATCTGCATCTCCAGTTATTGTATTTTAAAGTGAGCACATCATTGCTAACAACAGGTTTCTTGACAAGAACAATGTCTTAATGAAATATTAAACTTATAAACAGAGTCTCTATAGTTCGCCTCTTCATGTTAGGCACATTTCTCTCCTAAGGCAAACACTCCTAGTCAACAAATCAAGTCGCGCATGGTTTGAAAAAATATACATAAAATGAAGAATACGCAGTTGAAGTGTTTGTCTCCTACACATTACAGTGATTCATAGCTTTTATTTATTAAAAAAAAAAATCCCACAGGTGGGATTTAAGACTTTTAGTCATTCTCCCCTTCTCATCTTCCCAGGTCCTAGCGCAGCAGTGAGAATAATCGGAGCTCCTGATTAAACCAGGAAGTAAATCTGCATGCGTGCAATTAAAGTGTCTGCAAGGGCAGATGCAGATGACAGTAACTCAAGCGCTAAGAAACGGGCTTGTGTAGCTGGCAGATTAACTGCTCTGTATTCCATTGCTATGAGGTATGGAAACCGTAGCCATTACTCACTCCCCCCGCGCGAGGCACCAAGGGCGATCGCCAGCGGGCCAGCGCGGAGCTGCGCGGGGAAGAGCCCTGCTTCTCCTCAGCGCCTGCTTGCCTTTCATTGCCCCTGCTTCTCAACTTAGCAAACACACTAGACCCAGAAGGGAAACGCGCAAGGGGCTGAGGGAAGGAGGGGAGGGAGAGGGAAAACGCCAAAGCGGCCAAAACTCTCCGACTTGTTCATTAGGGGTTTTTTTGTGTGTGTGTTTGAACATCTGAATGAATCATGTGTCTGTTTTTCATTATTCTCCATATGTGATTGTTCCCGGCTTTGTTCAGTGATTTCTGGCCATTTTGTCATGACTGGGCTTATTTGGTGTTATATATTGCTCCATTACAGAGTGCTTGGTGCTGCTCCGATGCCTCGCTTAGCATCGATGCCACCAACAAAGCACAATCTCAACACGAGAGGTTACGTCAAAAGGTTTCCCTAGTGAACTCCCGAAGCATAGATGATTTCTTTAGACGTGACTGCTTAATTCATAGCAGGGAAAATTCCTCATATAACCCTCCTCCTTAGCACCACGATCAGAGGGGGGAGCCTTTTGAAAATCTTTTTTGTTGTCGTTTGGAGAATAAATTCAACAATTTCAGAATGTTACTCTCATTTTTGGAAGAGCAAAGCTAAGCGGTAGCCTGTCTTAACAGATGTGCACATTGATACACGCCTTGCTTGAAATCGTTTCTTTGCTTTGTTAATCATTTTCCATTTTTAGGTTGACTAAATAGCTTGGGCAAAACACAAAAGATGCTGAAATGTAATTTGCAATCTCCAATTACAGGAGAATTTCTTTATCATCTGTTCAAACTTAATCCATCCCCCTGCACCCTATGAACGTAACAGGATGCTGCACTCCCGTAACAGAAAATCTCATACTTCATGGAAGATGAGTGAGATCCGGAAGACTGGAAAGGAACGCGGAAAATGTCTGCACTTGGTTTGGTTTTGTTTTTTTAAGGCAGAAGGAATGTGGGTCACCACAAATTAGAGTCACTTTAGCCCACTTCCAACTTCTGGAAAAAATCTTAGAACAAATAGTCCTATAAATCCATTCACAGACCCGAGCGGATACCTGGCGAGCGGTAACACCCGGTACGGATTTCCCCAGAACACCTAACGCCAACGCACCGCCGCGGGCAGCAAAGCGCTCTGCGCTGCGGAAGACCCCGGCTGCCCCTCACAGCACAAACAGGTGGGAGAAGGAGAAGCCAGCTCAAACTGCAGTGACCTGGGTGCCAAACTGACCGGCACATCCCATCTAAAAAAGCAGCTCGCCCTGGCCTCCTTCTGAGGAGTATTTCCTCAAAAGTCCTTTCCCAGGTGTGATCCTATTCAGCCTTTTCAAAACTGCCCTGTCCAATGGATTAGAGAAATCATTTGTGAACTGTAAAGAGGATGCTGAAAAGCTAAGTGTGGCTGGCATTCTATGGATTAAATATTGGAGAATACTCTTAGCAAATTAAGGAATAGCCTGCACAAAATAAATAAATAAAAAGGATAAAATCCAATACAGACAAATGAAAAGGACTAGCCCGAGGAGGGAATAATGGAGAGCTCAAAGGCCGGTGCCCAGTGAGGAATGCCTGGCTGGCGGCAGCGCTGGCAGGAGCGGCCGGAGGCGCTCTCAGCACAGGGCATGCAACACCCTGCATCCCCAAAAAAGTATATATATGTATTTAAATTGGATGTATATATAAACACACACATATCCATTATACAGGCATACAACCAAGAGCACAGAGGACAAATGAAACCACCTTTTGACACTAGCAAAAAGGGTGGGATCGGGGCTGCGTGCCGCTCCGCGCCCGGACTGAGCGCTCCGGGAAGGACATGAGCTAATTAGCCCGGGAGCAGTGGAATGCGATATGAGCCGAAACGCGGAGCTAAGGACCTCTGCGGAGGGAGGAAAACGAGCAGTGTTTAGTCTGAAGAAAAGGCACGGCAGGCACACAGCAGTCTTCAAATGCATACAGGTTTGCTGCAAAGAGGAGAGGAATGAACTGCTCTGCATGTCCACTGGGGATAAGGCAAGAAGCAATAGGTTTAAATTGCATCAGGGGAGATTTAGGGTAGACATTAGGAAATGCTTTATTATCGTGAGGATAGCGAGCACTCTAATGGATTGCCTAAGGAGTTTGTGGAATCTCCATCTTTGGAGGCTTTTGGGAACCGCTTAGACAAACATCTGTCAGGAGCCGTTTAGGTAGAGCTGATCCTGGCCCGAGGCAGCGGAAAGGACCAGACGACCTCTCGAGGTCCCTTCCAGTTCTGACTTCTATGAGCAATTTTTTTTTTTTTTTTTACTTTATTTTTTGGCAAACTAACTGAAGAAGAAGGAAACTGTACCCAGCATTTAGAAGGAGCAATACATTCATTCCTCTTTTATGCCACGATGCATACTGTTAATAAATCCAATTATGTTTATGATCTTTTAATGGTACTACTTATGTCATAAAGATCCATCTTTGAAAATACAAATAAATATATCTCTCTGCCCTACAGTATAATAACACAGCATGAAAGTAAACTTTTAAATGCTCCAGCTTGCTGCTATATAGCCCCTACTACAATAATATCTAAACAAACTACAATATCAATGGCACCAAAGCCAGATGTTTATTCTTTTCTAAATTTTCTCATTCATACTCTTTATACTCTTTTCACTTCACGTTTTTCTATTTTCCAAACAAATCTATTCCTTATGTCATTTACCACAGGCAATGGGAATGAAAAGGAGTTCTGATCATGTTGTACCATGTTTGAAGGAATGGTTAGGGAGACCACTAAAGTGTAGGCTTTTTCCACCAAAATCAGGGCCAACCACAAAGCACACTTCCCCAGACCCACTCCAGCAAGCTCCAGGGGCTCAGCAGAGCACCACGGCGTTAGATGACCAAGATAACAGAGACATATGTATTTCTCTTATGGATTTCCTCTAACTGGTTAATATGCTTTTAAAGCATAATCCAGACCACCTCCATCCTAGTTGTTGCCCATTTCTAGTAATCAAATTAAAAAAGAAAAAGGATGAGGATGACACTTGAGAGGAAAATGAAGTACCCCTCAGTCCTCTGTCATGGTGAGAAAGGGAGAAAAATTCCACATGTCCCTGTCACCAGACAAAATTCTTAGTTGGAGTGCAAGATGGTGAAGACCATCTCAACCCTGAGGTTACCAAGGTAACTCCAAATTTTCCTGTCACAGCATTCCCATTTCTCATCCCTGTTACCCAGTAATTCGGGCCCTTCCAGCAATCCTGTTCCTGAGTACCCAGCTCTTCCCTGCCCAGGAGCCCCATCCCCTGACTCCTCTGAACCAAAAGTCCCTCCTGTCGCACAGGGCCCCAGCTAACGAATGCTGTTGCTGGCAGGGAACAGGTAAACACACTTCTACAGGCAGCAAGAACATCTTTGCTGCAGCTGGCAGCATTCTGCCCCTTCTCATAATTTCCACAGATGTCTTTCTCTGCTTCTCCTCCTCACACCCTGTTTTGCCACTGGTGAGATATTTCTGCATGACAATATTTTACTTTATAAAAAATCATATAGAAATGCTGCCCAGAATGTGCTTCTTATGAGAAGGATCCACTAAAGTGGATCCTATTACTCCCAAAAGATTGTGTACATCGCTCATGTGGCACCACAGAGTCATTTAAAACAGAGCTCCCACAAAATGATGGCTCTTCAGACCAGCAAACAAATAATAATTTCCATCTTGAGATATTTCTACATATCTTAGACAATATTTATCCTTATAGATACAGATAAATAGATATACATACACATACAAGTATCTGGCATGCTATATTTCATGAAAAGAAGAAACGCTCTGGTATATTAGCAAAGAACTGAAATTGGAAGAGGAGTCATTTTCATATCTCAGCATCACAACTTGCAAATCTATCTTTGTTAGAAGGAATATTTTCTTCCTCCAACAGTGCAGGCCACGACACGACAACATTAAAAAAAAACACTAATATTGCTTGTGAAAGTTTTCCCAAAGGTTTTTTGTTTTCATATAGGAAATCAATTTGCATCACTGATGATATCATTCAAATCAGACAGCACTATGTGGTTAGAAGGTAATTTACTTTTCTGCCGAAGCAATTTGATACTTGTTCTGATTTGTGATTTTCATTTTGTTTGTTAATGAAAAAAATTAATGAGAAATGTTACTGGAAACACAACTCAAAGCATTGCCATTATTAAATATGTTTGCAATATACCGCACATTATGTTGATTGCACAGTTGGAGCCAAAGCCTTGGCAGCCAAGCCACCCGTCAATCACTCAAACAGACACTGAACTCGCAGGGAGGACTTTCTGCACATACCTTTGCACTGATTTGTGTTCTTGTCAAGGATTGCCTTCGTTGATACAATTTTCCCATACCTAAAAATAAAGCAAAAAAGAGAAATTCATGTTGTTTTTCTATAACTATATACATATAGATGTGATTTTTACATATGCACGTGCTTACACTCATGTTCCAGTTTAGAAACTTTTGAGATTAATATACATCTCCTAACTCTTCCCAAGTAGTACTTATTTGAATATATTTTAGTCCTCATAGATAATGCAGTACTGCAAGGCAAATCCCTATCATTAACATGCTGAGGGGCAATTTGGATGCCATTGGGCAGCTGTAGCTTGTTGCATCAAACAACTAGACCAGATCTTCACCTTAAAGAGATTAAAACTTAAAGAGCAGGTTCAGCAGTCAATGTCTCTTAACTCTCATTAAGGAAATTGCAGAAAAGGATTATTTAAATACAATTTAAATTCTGAATGCAAGAATTGAAGGAGGAAAAAAAAGTAATATTATTTCTCAAGTCATTATTATATTTTAACTTCAGAGTTATTGAAGAGTTTCTGCCTAGAATACCAAGACTTCATTTTGCCATAATAATAATAATAATAAAGTATTCTAACTCTTTCAGCTTTCATTTGGAAAGCTGTTCCCATAAAACACAAGTTTTGTGATTACTGAGAGGCTAAGGAGCCCCCATCCTTGGAGATACCCAAAGCCTAACTGGACATGGGCAACCTGCTCCAGGCTGACCCCACCTCAGCAGGGGTACTGGACCAGACCATCTCCAGAGTCCCCTTCCAACCTCAACTATTCTGTGATTCCCTATCACTACACAAAAGACTACAATAAAATTATACCTCCTAACGGCAAATCAGCATACTAGATTATGTTCCATAGGTGAATCAACATCAAATGGACAATAAACCACCTAGATATATGACAGAACAATTTTTACTTGGTTAATCTTTATTGAGCAATACAAATCTGGTGTCTGAGGCTTTTGCCTAAAGTTTAGCAACCAGGATGTGAAAGACTTTGCTGCAATTCTCCTCTCTGCCTAGGGATGAAAGCTGAGCCCATCTATCCTGCTATGCAGAAGAGGGTGGCAAGAGCAGCCAGAGCACTGTGCTGCACGTTCAAGGATGTGCCCTGCTCTCCCTTGCTAATCTGTCCAGCACATCCACTGAAACAGGGGGAAAGAAATTAAAAAGGAAGAGAAAGAGAGAACCAAAGACAGACCAATTTGGAAAATGGCTCCTTCGGGTATTTGTCTTGGCTATAAAGAGGACTTAAACGTCTCACAAGAGAGAGAAGCAGCACCAGGAGAGACTAAGGACAGCTTGCCTCAAATCCATGCTAGTACCAGGAAGGAAAGCTTAAGGTAATTTAATGCCCTATAGACAAAGTGCTCGGTCAAAATTTCCACATAGTAGATAGCACATTGCCACTTAGCTTTAGGGAAAGACCACATCTTCTTCATGTTTTACCCTATTTTTTTCTAACAATGCAAACTGAGACCTTCTATTTTCACCAATATTTTCTTTAATAACCAGCGGAAGTATTTGCTTCCATTTGATTTTCATTCTGAGGTGGAAAACTTCTTTTTTATTTCAGACAGAAAGCATTCTGAAAGACAGAGAACGTGAGGAGGGCAAACTGAACTAAAGATCCTACTGGTCTGTGCACTGTACCTTGAGCCCCAGTTAAACTTGCTCTGTGGATAGGTGGGATTTTGTGCTCCAAAAGCAGGTGTATTTCCATCACTCAATCCGTCACGATGGGTTATATGGGCAGGTAGCTGAGGCTCTGCTTTGCCTGGCTACGCTTCAGAAACGCACACAGCAGCTATAACGTTCACCGTGGAGATCACAGGCTTTGTTAACCTCAAGTGCTTCAAGAATTGGGGTCTTTATACTCCCTTATGTTCGTTTCACTTAGTTATATAATTCTTCACGATAATACCTGGAGTTGACTTTGGCCTCGGAGACGTTGGAGCACATACCTTAGGAAGGCATAGCCAAATCCCCTGCCGCGATGATTTACGACTCCTCTGTGGGCCAACCTGCCCAGGAGGAAATTTGGCCCATGCAGTGGCTCTTCGTTTATTTGATTTAAAATCAAATGCATGAAAAACATGTAAAAACATGCCTGCCTTGTACAGTAAAGGGCCTCTGACAGATACATGGAAAAAGAATCCAACAAAAATCAGTGGCTAACCCACAACAACCTCAAATAAAACCCAACCCCTACCTAAGCTTCCGCCAACAAAAACTAACACCCGGCCTCTATTTTAGCTGGGCCACTCCTCATAAATTGATGTGCTGCTTCATCCAAGGCATGTGAGAAGGCAGAGCTACCGTGTCTTGCCAGCACAGACAGACATCCACGGTTCCACTGCTTTTATCCCCAGCTTCCCAGAGTTCCTTGCTGCATACCCTGATCCTGCAAACACCCAGTTATTTGAGAGATTTCATTCGTGAAGGAAATTCTGCTCACTTCGGAAGAGGTTTCTCAAGCGCATAAGGTTACTGCACACGTACGTGTTTGCAAAAACAGACGCCACAGCAGTAAAAGGTGCCCCAGGAACACGCAACTACAGGCAATTAGCTGCATGTAGGTCTTTCACTTTAATCTACGGCTATAAACTTTGAGCTCTACCACAAGAAAGTAATTGGAATTAATTGGGAGAGTTTTCCTAAATATTTCAAGCAATTATTTTACAGCAATCAGAACATCAGCTGTGATGAAGAATGTTAACATGTGTGCTGCATGCAATCAGGCAGACACTTCATTCCTACAAATATATAATATTTCTTTGTTGCACATGTGGAGAGGGGTATAAAGTTACACTTCCTTCTCAACGTTGTTTGGCTTTCCGTTTGTGTGAGCGTTATAAGAGTGACTCGATCCACCCTGAAGTACCAAAAATGTATTCCTCAATTGCAACTTCATAGAGATAAGAAGAATAAAATGTTGCTTACGAGCTGCCCTCTAACTCTCTCGTACTTAAATGGCAAGTACTATAAAATCCAACAGCCTGCACTTCTGCTCTACAAAGTATTGGCATTATTAATGCAAAAACTACTAGGCGTGCATGAGAAAACAAGAGCACTATCTAATTTCCCCCAGAATTACGGTGCACGGAGGTATCTTTCAAAGCTTTTGAATCAAAAGCTCTGGCCAGAAAATGATAATTGTGGAATTGAGTTCACCTCAATACCTTATTACCAACCCTTCAATATAATGACTGCGTCATTAAGGTAATCCTACTGCATTACGGTATCAGAGGGAATAGATGTTACGAATCTGTGAGACGGCTACCTCCGAAAACTACTGAAAATCTGAGCTGAAATTTCCATTCAGAGGAATTTCTTTCCAGCTTTCTAGACTAATGCCTTGTTTCTTACATTCTTCCCACGCTGTTATTTAAGTGTAGCAAAGCACAAATACATCTTTCACTTGCTTATTTTTAGTCCCTTTAATCCCTTATTGCAACAATGCTTTTAGGATGATTTTCAGGTAATAATTTTATTTTGAAACCAGTTGATTGCAGGTATGAAAGAGCTTCCACACCGAGCACGGCACGGTGAGGGTGTGAGTGAGGGATGACCGAGGACGCTGGGGTGCAGCCCCAGCCCCTGCTCTGCCCTGGGGCCCCCTGTGCCGTCGCACCCCGCGTTTGAGGGCTACTCAGCCCAGATGCTGTGCAAAGATGCAAGCTGTGCAGAAAGGAACCCTTAGCGGGCGTCGCGGCTGCCGTATCAATAGTTCATTTCCAGGCTTTGCAGGCGGCCCACGGGTACTTGTATTTCAGACCCGGGTAGCGTGATAGGTCCCACGTTAGTTATTTGATAACTGCTGTCAAAACAGAGACTGTGGAGGAAGCAGTTCAGCTGCAAGAGATACAGCCACAGCAAGGCAAGAAATCCTGCCCACTGCGTGTCCCGAGCCCTGGCATCCGGTGCCCTGGAAGGACCTGCAGAACTGGAGCGAGGGCAGGTGACCCATTCCTGCCAGGGAATGACCACCTGCCAGGTGGCCTCCATGCCACCCGGACACGGCAATTCCCGCACAGCCCAAAACACGGCCAGCAGCTCGGACCCGCAGGAAACACAGCTTTAACCACAATGAGGGAATTCCTCACGGGGTTTAAGTCAAGTTTAAATTGGGGATTATGCTGATTGAAAAATTTAAAGGGGGATCTAAGTCCAAGTAACTTGTTCACAGAAGTCTTCCCTGCTTTTTTAAACAAATGCAATTTCCGAGTTTAATAATTACATCCCGAGCGTTTGGTTCACTCAGGGTCTTATGCATTGCTCAGAGCAGAATTTGCCCTACTGAAAACAGCCACATTTCTATGCATTTAGGTAATATATACTGTTATCTCAGAAACTTTTGTACTGGAATGAATTATGACCAGAAGTAATTGGATTTAGATAAGCAACTTTGAGGCTCTTTCATTCTTCTGAATTAATATATGAAGAGCATAACTGGGTTTATGTTGTTTAAGAACAGACTCTATTAGGAAAATCATGAATTTATGAAATTTTCTTCTCCAAGAGGTGTTGTCCTAATAGATACACTACCAAGCGAACTAAAGCCATCCAAATATGCACAAAAGGGAAAGTCACAAAGAAAGAAAGTTCTAATTTGCATGATTATTTCCGGGCATTTTATCTATCACACAACACATTCAATGCTTGCATTTTTTTTTTCCCTCTAAAATGTAGCACTTGATCTCCTAGCCATTGAGAAAGATCGGGCTGGTTTGTTATTCTGGATACTAATTTAAAAAATGGAAGGTTAAAACCCAATTACCTTTTCATCCATACAGCGATACCACAACAGAACATATAGCCCTCAGAGCACCTTTTGTTTTCACACACCTGTACAAGTTTTGTGGAGCAAAGGGAGGTGATGGCAGGGAACCTGCTGCTTATTGGATCAATAAAGCCTATCCTTCTGCCCCAGACAGTAAGAGTTCAATTTTTCTTGCCTTCTTCACTTACTTCAGTCCAGCTGTCAACTTTACAGAAATCATTTCTTCATGGAATATAATAAAAGGCAGTAAAGTAATTTAAAATAACATCTCGTCCAAGCTTTCAAAAAACATCACAATAAGGGGTAGGGGTGGAGGGAGGCTCTTAAATTCTTTGGTTGTACATCTAAAACAGAGCCTGGACTTCCAAAGGGGCTACTCGGTCATTAACAGGGAATCCTGCAAAGGGTGGGAGATCTTCAGCAATTTTGGCGCTCAGGCCACATGTTTTGATTCTTCTTCTCCCAACGAAGTTAGAAGCTCAGTTTTAAGCACACAGTAATGAATATTGGGACACATATGAGGAATGAATTGTCAAGAGAAAGCAAGCTGGGTAAGTGTTGAAGGAACATGCTCATATTGAAGACTATCCTCTAGTACTGATTTTTACTGTCAGGAAAACCTGAAAAGATTTGGTTCATATATGTGCTTACCTTACCCACCATCAGCCCGCATTCAACGAAAACTATGTTTTTCATAAGAATGAGAGGGGGGAAAATAAAAGCTACATTAAATATCTAAGTTAATTAGATGTATGTATGAACACTGTTATTACTTTAGACAAATAAAAGACAAGATCAAGCAATTCACCTGCATAACAGCTCCATGTCCAGGAGAAAATACCTAAGAGGTTACTTCAGAGGACGGGTCTTGCCATTTACATTACACGACATTTACAGCTCATATTCATAAATCCTGCTTTTCAGGAGAAAGTGCAAGTACCATTTAGCTCAAATCACAGGTTTCCAATCCAGCACTGGAGCAGCTGTGATCCTTTTTCTGTTCTTTTAGCAAACAACATAGAAAACTGGCAGTTTTAGTGAAGTTCACTTGTAAAATTTTACAATTTAGGGTGGGGAGTACTGCAAATGGCCTGCTTAAAATGTGCGCAGAAATGCCTACAACCAAAAGATCCCGTCATTCTTTCCTTTCCAGCGTTCCTAAAACGCTCAGCATCCCTAAGACACACAGGAACATGTCCTACATGCAAATTAGAAATATATGCACAAGGCAGATATTTGCCAAATCATTCTTCTAATTGAAACTAATCTGCATTCACATTTCCAAATGTTTAATGCGCACCCACTTCTAGAAAAACAGTCCCACATGAAAGTTCATTGGCTCTGAAGATTTACTGTAATTATTTTCACAATTTGGGAAACTAAGTCCGTGTACACAGAAGTTACACTCTGAATGAAATTCAAACAGACACTATTTCTGGAAATGTAAAGCAATTAAAGCTTCACACCTGCATGAAGTATATCACCTTGGTGTGGAAAGATGATGTTCCCTATAGCTTGGTTCCTTCCCTAGCCAAAATAGAGATCTTTCTGCCTGTATGTAAATGAAATTAAGGAGCTTGATCCAACACATGCAGAAATCAAAGATATTTTTTTCATTGCCTTTGGTAGGCACAAGATCAATCCCTACTTATGGCATCCACAACACTACAGATTTGTCATAATCTTGATATCTGAGACAGAATAAAATGCCACTTGCCTCCCCACGGAAGTCTGACATTTTGCTTTTTCACTAGTGCATTTTTCCCACTTTTTTTTTTAAAGTAATCAAGACATTTGGCTCTAAGTTGCCATTTCATTTTAAAACGTTTGTTTTGAATTAACACTATACATTATATTTATATGTCTTTATGTTTGACACAAAGCTACTGAAGCTATTTAAAACATGCTTACATTACTGTATATCATGTTTAAATTAAAATTCTGACGTTAATATTTTTGCTTTGATAGAAAGCTATGTTTTTCCCTCACAGTTCTGCCATGACAAATAACCAGTGTTAATAATTAATTACCAAAATATTTTACAGTTGCTAAATTAAGTATGGAAAACGAAATTCATGCACAAATTAATAACTGTGATTTCATGCAGAACACTTCAGTCCGTCTTGTGGGCCATCATTAAATCTTCAACTACTAATTATTCCGTATCCAAGAATTCAGATGTCCTAAAGAAATGCAACTTTTGTTTGCAGACACTCAGTAGCACCACTAAATTTTCCGCATAATGATAGGATGCATTATTTGGAAGGATGCTGAGGGATGTGAAACCCTTCACTGAATATGGTGTGGTTTACTGCAGCCTGTCACAAAAAGCAAGGCCAGGCATAACCCGTTCTCTGAAAATTAGGGTGGGGGGAAAATTATCTCATTCTGTGAAGACATCGCTCATTGGTGTTAGGACAAAAAATCGGGCAGATCTTCAGCCTGCAGACTCTCCCCTACTCTACGATTCAATTTTCTCAGATACTGTGGAAATACCCCCCCTTCCACCATACCATTCTGGCACGCAAACCTTATTTATTTTGTATGCTCTTGCATGCCGGGCTGCCTTGTATCCTCCCTCTCCTCCACGGGGTCGCCCGCTTCCGGCGGATTCCCTGCAAACCGGGCAGCGGCACGGAGCCGCATGCCACGATATTCCTCTCCAAAGGATCCAGCCATTCCACAATGGCCTCATTATTCAAGGGAACTCGGAGCATTCGGTTTTGGGCAGATTTCCTGACATTTCGCTAAAACAATTTACTCTTAAAAGAGTTCTGTGACTGCAACATAATGCACAAAAAAATACGCATCGCAGGCAGATGGTACCGCTCTAATAACAGCCAAGGAACTAAAAGGGATTAGAAAGAAAAGGAATTAAAAAGAAAAGCAAGAACCCCAGCTACCACCAGGGACTGTGAGCTCAAACTGATAATTTAAAGCTGAAGTATTTTATAGAGTTCACACAGAGGCCATTTGAATCAAATGCATGAGCGAGACTTCTTGAGTTCACAGAGCTCCCATTTCGTTATTTACAAATTATAAAATTCCAGGTACTTCGGATGTCTTTGGACATGACCTTGCCTCTGTTGGGACAGTTTCTTAAGATTTTTACATTTAAAAATATATATTTTAAGAACTATATCACAGAATTGTTTCTTTTTCTGTGGTATATTTATTTTAAACCTTTTATTTTCAGGGCTGGAATGTCGGTTATATTCATTTGCCACACGCTGAACTTTGACACAAGTGGTGCAAAGAGCACATTCTTCTCTGCTTGAGATTTTTAAGGAGAAATAACAAGAGCATTATTTTCAAATTTCACAATTGCATGGGCAAAAGTGAACACTGCCTGCCCAGAGCTTGGCCAGAACAGCTCTGGTTTTGAGTTTCTTTGAATTTTACTTAATGCCACCAAAACCAAAGATTCTTAGCCCATTTTATTTAGGCAACTGCAGCACAAGGACAGCCTCAGGACAGGGTGTGGAAATGGATTTGATAAGTTACTTGTTCACGATATTTTTGAAATACTCATGCACATGTTTGACTTTAGGCATGTCAGAAGACCCAGTGAACTTAAATGGGACTATTCATGTTTAGCAAGGTAAAAGCTCATAACTTAACATGCTTATTTGGCGAGGAAAGTTTGCTCTACAGCCTCAAATCGGGAAACATCCTTACCTGGAACACGTACATGTACGTTTCCAGTTTGCAAGCGCTTTGCTTTCCCCAGTGCAAGGCCGGTAATAACTATGATAATTATATCTAAAAAGACCAATCTGTTCTTGCTGGCAACTTATCGCAACTCCCAGGTCAGGCTGCAAAGGAGGAATTCTCAAAAATCTGAAATGATCAGTTTGCCAAAAATAAAATTCAAGATAGATGAGGCTGCCCATCAAGTCATATATATGTATGTGGATGCAAATAATGTTTTTAACTTTTTAATGTTTTCCAAATGCTTTAAAACCCTGAGTATAAACACAGCTTTTAATGAAGATTCGCCAACTGCAAAAATGCATTTACAGATTTAAAAATATATTTAGAGCCACTGCCTATCATAAAAATAATTATGATTTATTGCCCAAATGAAGATGGACATAATTGAATGTATCAGCCTCACTTTAGCAGCCTGCAAATATTAAAACCTACGCTCTGGGTCAATCTCTTGGTTGCTGGAAATGTGGTGCCCAGGTTCCAGGGGCTGTGCCAGTTTACCCCAACTAAGCAGCTGCCTCGTTATTTTCCATCTCTTAGTACTGAAGTGACACTTAAGATGACATGGAGGGGAATACGGCACGGTTAGCACATCTCATAGCCCTGTGCTCGATAGGCGAACCTTTCAGAACCAACGAGCCCTAGACCCACAGAAGCCTGCAAGGGACCACACACTCGATCAAGCTTTGGGCTGGACATTCTGGCAGTGCATCTCCTAAAGACGAAAAGCCAAGCTGGCAATGCTGACCTCCTCTTCAGTTCAGCTTAGCCCCAGAACGAAGCCTACATGGACAAGAAAGCCATGGGATTCACCAAATAAGTGCACTGCCTGTATGTCCAGTCTCTCCTGTCCTTAAAAGGACACCTAGCTGGTCTCCCTACACACAACTCTGCATGGAGAGCTATGAAAAAGACCTGCCCGTAACCCACCTCATTTGAGGCAGACACACAGCAACGTGCAGAACCGAGCGAGAATTTAAATATTTCATCATCCTGCTGGGAGATTTTTTCCCAGGAAGAAATCATTCACCAAGAGAGTTAGTGGCCACATCTTGAGCCCTAATCAGTAATGCTGGATTTGGAAGCAAATTACCTTCCGTTGGGCTTGGAAGCCCTCAAGAACAGTCTTTCATATATTACTCAGACACCTTCGAACTCAGTAGGTAAATGAGATATGGTACTCGATCCATGTAAAGATTTACATGAAAAACAGACCTCATGCTCAATATTGGACATATTTTGTGAGAGCGAGCTGAATCTATTTGGATGAACCCACAATCTTTCTGTTTACTGGAAAAGGCGCATGGCACAGACAACTGCTCTTATTCATTAATAAACTAAAAAGTTATTAACTTTTAATACTAAAAATAAGCAAAAAATATGTTTGAGATATGTTTTTACTTTGTTTGTATCTATTGAGCTTTTGTGATACACTCAGGGCATGTTTTCAGGCCTCTCTTTTCAACCATGAAGGAGAGAAACCTGCATTTAAAAAAATTTGAAAGCTGAGATTCCATCTTATCGCATGCCTCAGGATCTAAGGGCTTAAGAAACAAATATTGTGAACTTTGCAATAAACTTCTGAGGGTTGGCAATACCAAGGGCAACATCTTCATCAAATACTAGTCAACATCCTCAGCTAGGGGAAAAATGGTGCTTGGCAGCTGCTTGTTTCCAGTCCCAGGAAACAACCTTGCAAAGGAAAAAAATAAACTAAATAACAGCAATGAACAAATACATTTTGCTTTCTGTTCCCTGCTTTATAAAAAGAGCTGGATTTAAAGGGTTATAAAAGCTCCAGTGCTGACACCACTCACTTTACTGCTATCATACACATAAATGGCAATTTTATCCTACACAGATAAATTATATTTCAGGCAGCTGAAATATAATCTGCCAAATGTGCTGGGTTTAAAAATTAATAACACAAAATTTACTATGAACACCTGTAGTGGCAAGTAAATTGCTTCTTGCACAACCCATCACAAGCAACGTCAAAGCATAGAAACAATATAAAAGGGACATATGGTCAAAGAAACATCCTACTAGAAACAGACCTATGGCCAGCAAATATTTATAAACAGGAGCAGCTACTCGGTACAGGGCGCAGCGCCCACAACACAACTCATAAGTTGAGCACGTGCAGTATTAGCCTCCTGCAGCATCTTATTCCACAATGGCCACTTACTCAGACAACGGGAGTTTTCTCCCCTTTCCCTTCCTGCTGTTCAAGAAAGGAAGTTCTCCAAAGGGCAACATCTTGAGCAAGAAGCTACAGGAAAATAAAAAGGTCTACAACAGCTATTCGCTTCCCAGGCGCCTCTGCCCTTCGCTTTCTTTGGGCTTGCTCCAGAGACCACTGAGATCAGAGAAAGACCTACGGATTTCCCCTGTTCTGCAACTTCTGAAAGCCATTAAAGATTCCTCTCCATGCAGCATTCCATTTTGTAAGACCATTTCCTAAGTTCAAACTTCGGTTTCTTTTTGATTCCCTCATTCTGAGGACAAAAGCTCCTTTGTTTCGGCTCCCATGTTAATGGGAATGTTATCTTATCTCCAGTTTAGCCTTTAATACCAAGCATAGTCAGAAAAGAATCATCCTCTTGTTGGAAATTTAAACATTTGTGTATGCTAACATTGTTAAGACACATGTATACATATAAACATACTTATAAAATCCAAGTAAACTTATTCTTACTAAAGATGTTCGAATGATACTGAAAACCAGTTATAGTTTACTTATCTCCTTTCTGAAATAGTTTCCCCAAATCCATTGTGAGACTGAAATGACTGCATCCTAAGCAAGACAATCCTCCTTCAACTTGTCTGCAAGGGTAGAGCAAGGCTTACACAGCAGGAAAGGAGGGGAGAAGCAAACGGTGAGCGTAGAGGGGAGGACTTTCCCAGAGCCACCCAAAGCTGAGACACACTCAGCGCCACGGCCAAACGCTGCGATTCGGAGAAGAAACAAACCTGCAAGCGTGGGGAAAAGCAGAAGAAAATGACCCTGGCCCAAACGCTTAAGGGCACGTGGCGAGGGACGCAGGTCTACACCACGGTCACGCGTGGGCTGCAGGAGAGCACGCGGCGACCTCGCTAGCGTTCACCTAGCTCACCTAGACGTTCCTCGAGGAGGAGAAAAGCACAGCAGTGTCCACCACTTCATCAGTTCTGCACGTTAGTGCCCCATGTAAAAGTAGAGAGCGCTTTAAAAAGGCATCGTCTTGCAAATGCCATTTGCCTGAAGCCTAGGCAGTGTTGTTCCACAGCCCCCATGTCAGAGCTCCTCCAGCATGCTGTTCCCTCCCTTATCCCTAAAATCAGCATGTTCCAGATCTGACCAGTTTGGGCAGTTAAAAAAAAAAATCCACCTTGCACAGAGAGCCTTTTGATTTATTTGTCATTTTGGAAGCCTTTGCATTTTTAATCCCTGCTCTGCTGATCCTGCCTCGCCTCCCTCCTCCCCTCCATGAAAATTTGCTGCTCTTTACAAGCCCAGCTCTCTGCAGAAAATTGATTTCCCCCAGGACACAGCCATGCCACTGTTCTATGCATGGCTACTAATGACCATCCCGCTCCGCAGAGACCGCTGCCGTGGCACTTCGCCCAAGCTCCATAGCACTGAGAGCGCCCAGAGGGAAAACAGGAACAACCTGCAAGCTTAGCTAGAGTTCCCATCTCCAGGAACTATCCCACACCCATTCTTCAAAGGAGCTTTTACGAGAGTAAAATAATTCTCATTGCTTTCGGTCACTCTTTGCTTCTACTGCTCTAGATTGAAGTGTGTAAGTCTCTGAAGAGTGATGCCCAGCAGCAATTCCTTCCAGTGCGGAGGAGCAAGGGAATGAACTCTAAACTCAAGGGGCATTGACACTACAGTGAAGGGCACTCCTGGAGCCCGTGTTGGGGTTACTGTGGGAGCTTTGGGTGCTTTTACGTTAGGATATTCAAGGGCAGGGAGGATTCCAGCATAGCCTGCAAAAGACACCGAGGAATGCAGGAAAAACTCTGGGTGCTGCCGTTCTTGCTGTTTTAGCTGCTTCACAGGCAGTTTCCCTGTCAACTTCTCCATCTCCACGAGATCTGCGATCTCACCTTTGATTGCAGTCAAGCCCCAACGCCAGCATGACAGACAGCTCCTCCCTTGGCTCTTGCTTGGCTCTGATGCCAATAGGTAAAACTTAATGTTTCCACTCACGAAATTGCTTTTTCTCTCTCTATGAACATCCCATCGATGAACTTCAACTCCTTGATCCCCTCGAAACCAAGGGGGGTGCTTGCAAGAACTTGCCCTTGTCAAGGGCTTGCCCTGGCACAGAAATGCGAAGGGGAAGCAGAGGAGCAAGGGAGGGTACACGACACCTCATCTCCTTCCCTTTCCAGCTGGGGATTTTTCTAGGTGTTGCAGCTAACTTTTCTCATGGAGTTGCTCTACTTGTTTCAGCAGGATTAAATAATGACAAGGATGAACGGGGGGCAAAGATGGGAACAAGGCTAAAATTTTGGGAGGTATGCTATGACTTTGTGGTAAAGTCAGTGGACTAAGAGCACTGTCTTGAAACCAAAAGGTAAATTAAAACAACAAAGAAAATTCAGAGGTGAAAACAACAGCTAAAATAACTTTAAAGGTTAGTTTTGAAGTCAGGAGAGGGGCTTAGCTACTGATTTTCAACTTGGTTTTAAAAAAGTCAATAAGGCCAAACTCTAAGGCGGCAAATCAGAAAAGCTGGAGTGGGTAAGGTGCCTAAGCCAAGAAATGCATATTTAGAGCTCACACTGTCCAGCAGCACTCTGCAAATTGCACCAGGATTTCTTTATATAATTCCCACTAATGCTGGCTGATGCTAGACGAGGAAATCCTCCACAAACGAGCAGGGCAATCCATCCCAGAGCCGGGCCTGTAAAATAACACACCACCTGGAAACTTCCAGGCACCTCAGCACAATATGGGTGAGTTGAGGATAAAGTTTCAAGCCCGAACTCCATAATTTCCTGTCTTTTGCTAGGCTGCACAGCTCTTTTAATGTTATGCTAATGCCATTTTTGCGGGTGTGATTGAATTACCCCGCCGCTCTTGATGCCAGCATTAGTGGATGTCGGTGTAACAGGAGAGCGGGGCCTACGGCACACACTGCTCCCAAGCACCACTTAGGAGCACCATGGGGGCCTGCCCAGCTGCAGGCGCCCATGGAGCTCGGGGACGAGCGCGACGCACGCGCGGGCCCACGGGAAGGTCTGTCCCAATGGGTCCTCCGGCCAAAAAAGCGGCGCCCCTGGGATCCTGCTGCCAGCGCCGGGACGTCTCCTGCCCCGCCGCCGCAACTTGGCAACGGAGGAGGATAGAGATGTATTCGCCTGGCGGCGTTTCAGCATCAGGTGCAGGCGCGGGTGCTCGAGGCTGCGCCGGGGCCTGCCTCGTGCTCTGGTGACGGCTCTGACTCGGCCTGCAAGGCTGGCAGCGGGTGCCGGCCTCGCGCGCTGGTGACGGCTCCGACGCGGCCTGCAAGGCTGGCAGTGGGTGCCGGCCTCGCGCGCTGGTGACGGCTCCGACGCGGCCTGCAAGGCGGGCAGTGGGTGCCGGCCTCGCGCGCTGGTGACGGCTCTGACGCGGCCTGCAAGGCTGGCAGCGGGGGCCGGCCTCGCGCGCTGGTGACGGCTCCGACGCGGCCTGCAAGGCTGGCAGCGGGGGCCGGCCTCGCGCGCTGGTGATGGCTCCGACGCGGCCTGCGAGGCTGGCAGCGGGGGCCGGCCTCGCGCGCTGGTGACGGCTCCGACGCGGCCTGCAAGGCTGGCAGCGGTGCGGAGAGCTCCAGGACGCCGCCGCGGGGCCTTCGGCACAGGATTCTCATCGACAGCCTCGCCCTGCTAAGCGGCAGCTACCAAACAAGGGATTCGCACTGCAGAAATGTTCCTCTTCAGAAGGGGATTGCATTAGGGAAAAAAACGGGGGAAAAAATAGAACGAAAGAAAAATATGAATGGAAATAAGAAAGGGGGGAGACGAGGAATGTAAATTTGTTGCACAGTTGGCTTGGTGCACGCTAAGCTGCTCTGACAAATAACAACCTCCGAGGATCTACAACGTATCCTCGTCCTACCTCCTCCCGCTCCGACCCACTCCTCCTTGCCACAAGAGGCCCCTCACGCTGGCCGGTGCCGCCAGAGTTACCGCTGGTCGCAGCACCCCGGGTCCCAGCGCTAAGGGAACGGCCTGGCACCCGAAACGGTGGGCTTGTCGTTAGGGGGAATTCCTTCTTTATATCAAAGAGAGCAAGAGGGACAGCCAAAAAATGCCAGATCCTCACAAGAACGAGCACTTCAGATCCATGCTACAGAAAGCCAGGTTTTCCATACTGCCCACCAAAGACAGTTGATGAAATGCCTAAAAGTTAAATATAATAAGATGTGTATTTCAGTGCTGCTAGTATTTTATAGCTGTATCATTACAGCCTGCCTTCCCCTTCTGTAAGATCTGCAATCACATCCTCCGTCCAACTCTTACATTAGGTACTAAGGAAAATCGTGCTATGAGTATATTGCCCTTTTTTATTTAAACTCTACTAATGCCTTGGTCATATTCCACTCTGTTCCATTGCAGCAGCCAGTTTTGTTTTCCATTTAGAAGCAATTGCTATGAGTTTATTTTTTTCTGAGACTCAAGGGGCTGCCCCTATTTGTATCCTCCGGCTCCCTGAACTGCAGTGTGATTATGGATGAATTCATTTGTTATGCAGTTCAGAAGGCACTTAATAACCAGTATATTGAAATGTTTGAGCTAAGTTACAGTAATTAAAAAACTTCATAATCATACTCCATTTAACTGACAATCCTAAATTTGGTGTCGATTTAAGTAAAGCAGAAGGGACAAGAAGCATGACTAGATGACTAAAGAAATCAAGTTCTACAAAAGTAAGATAAGGCATGGCTTAGGTCCAAATTCCTTATTATTTTTAAACAAAGCTTCTAGGCTGTTGCAGTTTTCTTGTCAGATGGGCTTTTGTTACTCAAAGACAAGGGTGGACTGACAAAACAATTCACAACCAAAGGTAATGCAAACTTCCTAGGTAGAAACAGAAGCTTCTGGTTGGGACACACTTTCAGGACCAGCATATCATGGTTTCTACAGGAAAAATATTGCAGCTTGTTCCATTTCTGCTAAGGCACCGAGGCAGCCCTTTGAGCATCATTTCTCCTGCTCAGGAGCATCATCCCGCTCAGGATGTTCCAGCTATGCCACACACAAATAGAGGCGGTTTTATAAACTACACGTAACAGCAAGTTATCATGAAAAGGAAACAATTTCTAACCTTAAATAATTAGTTTGAAAAACATTCAAATACCCCCAGACGTCATCTGTAGTCCTTGATGAAATTATCCAAAATCCCTGCCTTATAATCAGAGACTTGAAGAGCTCCATCTACTTTGATTACGAAAGAAAAAAGTCTGAAAGGTGACTTGATTATAGCACATAAGTACATCTTGGAAGAGGACCCAGTGGGGAGCAAAGGAGCAAAAAGGTCCTTAATCCAATTACACCAGAACCGTCAGGTCAAAATTCAACACCAGAAGGCTGTTTGGGAAGCGAGTCAGAAGTTGTGGCAGGGCCCATGGTTAACCAAAGCGACAACCTGGTAAGAGCAGTGGTTGCCTTGCTGCTGCTTCCTCTCCTCAAACCCAGAGCGGGTGCTTTCCTCAAGGCCATTCTTTAGACACATATAAATTGCTATATTCAGTCCAAGAGCAAATGAGGGAAATATAAGGACTTCAGACCAGCAGGAGATAATACTAGATCATCCCTTGGACTCTTCTGGATCTTAAATGCTATGAATCTGTGAGGCATTTCATCCCTTTTAGGGATTAGGTTCCTACTATAAAGAAGCCAAAAAAATTAATGTTCTTCTTGAATCAATGAATTATAGAAAATAATTGAGGTTTCATAATTGGATTATAATCTCAGGGGTATATGGAAATGCTGAACTGGGAAACTGAAGTGAGGAAAGCGTGGCTTTTTTTATTTCTTTTTTAAAATGTGATCACCAGGCAGTAACACCCATAAATGCTACACTTAGCACCCATATTGCCCTGAAACATTAATATGGCTCTGATCCTGCAACGAAGAGTATGTGAACAGACCGCTGGGCTCCCATGAAGTTCTCATGTGAGACTGGGCGTACACTGACAGAGTTTATTTCAGAACAGGACTTCACTAGCCACATTGCTGTTATCTGCCTCATTTCCACACAGCCCAGGAGAGTGGTCTTTGCTCTCCCTAGCACCCGTGAGGGGGAGGTAGAAAACACACGCACAGAGAATGAAAAAACCTTTTCGGATTTCAGTCAGATCAACATCTTTTAAAAATTAAGCTGAAAACATTCCATCTTTTCCTGTCTGGTTTATAATGAGGCAGACAGAAAACCTCTGACGTGGTTGCAAAAATTCTGAGAAATGCCTTCTCTAGTGAACATCTTTTTTAAAAAAATACAGTTTTTAATATAAATCTAGCAGCAGCGCTTGTCACACACATAATTCTGGGAAGTTACCAAATACTTGGAATGAAGGACATTGCATGCTACATAGCACGGAGCTCTTGTCGATGCTTGTTTGGAACAGTATGGGAAAGTCTAGCAGCCGAACACAATGACATTTTTGTTCCAGTGCTGATAATATTCAGTAGCTTTGCCATCAAAGCTGGCCTGCCACTTCTCCTCGTATAGAAGTTACAGCCATGCTCCGAGTGCCTTGCCTTTAGCTGGAAGCAGGACCCAGGTCATTCCGGTTTCTGGGGCAGCGAGTAGGCATTTATGTATTTATTTTTTATTTTAAGCACGGCTAGCATTGTTTCTGCACAGGCTAGCCTTAGGACAGCAGTATTTCTCGGGCAGAGCAGCAGACTGTCTGCGCACGCTGTCCAGGGAACGGCGACAGAGGTGGATCTGCTGCACAAATGCCAGCACAGGCCCCGACCCCCTCGTCCCCAAAAGCTCTGCGGGCTCCCAAACGGCGCCCAGCTCGAGCGCTCCCTGTTCCCTGCTCCGCTCCCCCTGCACGGACCCGGGACACTTCTGCTGTCCTACAGCTGCCATCCCTTTGCCAAGACACCCTCTAAGGGGAGAGCAGCCCCGCTGACCCTCCCGACTGGCCGCACACACAAACACACGGGACACCTGGAGAAAGGAAGAGGCCGAGGAAGGAGTGGGAAGACGCGCATCTCCAAGGAGGCCAGCGGCAGCTCATGAAGCGAGTCTGCCCTTTCTTCCTCCAACCCCCTTCCTGCACACTCAGCAGAGCAAGCTGCTTGTACAGTTGTGCCCTTCACATGGCTACATAGAAGACTCAATATTTCTGCTATGAGGTTTTTTTTCCCCCCCTCCCAAGGACTTTAATTAAAATTCATCAGAAGAAATGTTTTCAGCAGCAGCGTCTGAGAACGCTGCCTCCTCCCCTATCTTCCATTAAATCAGGTTCATCCAACTTGAAAGGAGACGAGAAACCCTCACTGACACTCTGTCACACTCCAGTGAGAAGACGGGCACATTCAAACCAGGGTGCAGGTGCTCGTTTATTACTTTACGCCGATTTTTTTTCTGCCTTTCTGGCCGACAATGCGAACGCTCACATCCCAGATGGACCTCTCTGCAGCGCTGGGGGCAACTGCTGACCTAGAGTTTTGTTTTCCCCGATGAAAGAGGAGAGGTAAGGATAGGATCGGTTCACTGCCTACCAGGGCAGCTTTAATGTTTGTTTTTTAACCGTGCGAGGCATTTGGAGATTATGGTAATGGGAAATGAACACACAAGCGATTTTTTAAGGATAAACAGGTAAAGGAGAGTGAGAGAAAAAGAAAAGAAGTGACGACTATGCACATCCATGCCCATATTGACACAGCGCAAAGATGCAACGTTTACATAACTGAGCCTAAAACCGCAAATCAACAGATTTCAGGAGCCAAGATTTAGGCAGTAGAAATCCAAGTTCACTGAATTGTACCATTTTGGACCCTGGGGAGCAAAGGCAAAACATACCCAGCAGCACTACTGAGCACTGGCACTATGAAGATGTCTCCAATGATAGATTTAACAAACCATGTCCAAGCCATTACAGTCCTCTGCTTTTGTCTGCTTTAGATATGCTTAATATTTACCATTTGGTTCCTGAACACAGCCGTTTTGACTTAAAAATGTTAACCTGGACTTCATTCTTCTCCTCCATGCCTCTTTTAGGAAAGCCCCTGACAGTAAGGCACTTGAGGTAGATAAGAACACAGATCTCCCCCACCTAACCCATCAGTGTTGACCCTGCTCTCAACACACTAACAAACAGCAAATTTGCACGGGGCCCTGGCTGCTTGGAACCAGTATGCTTAGTCCAACAGGACCCCTTTGCTCTACTAGGTCAACTCTTTCCTGAGACTTTGCTTTCCTGATTTTACTTGAAACACCAAAGCAAATCCGCCTCCTTCTCTCTCCAGCATGGCCATTCCTCTGCTTCCCATGAAGACCAATCGCTTGAGCAGACTCCAGAGCCATTCACAATTCTCCTGTCACCCAACCAAAGCACCCACTAAGACTTCAGCAGGAACTACTTTATACAGTGCCTAGCTGTATAGGCTGACCTCAGGGAACAAGCGCGCTTACCACCATGCCCCTGCAGTCTCTGCTATGGCAGGAGAAACAGTGTCAAGTGGGATTAATTATAGGAGACATTATGTGGTTCTGTTCAAATCAATACTGAATCCAATAGTACACCTCGCTTTAACAAAAGCAGTGTTACAGAAATCAGTACAGTCCCTTATATCCCCAAAGATTATTCCATAATTTCTTCTACTTCTAATTCAGGATTTACTCTACAAAACAAAACCATCCCCCCCCCCCCTTTTTTTTTTTGACTCATTATAGGGATTTTATTTTGGTTTTAACTTTAAATTATCATGTACAGCAATTGTTTTTTAATGAAAAACTTAATACGGGAAAAAAGGAGGAAACTTTTTCTCCCCTATTCTTTCCATTCATCAGTTCTCATGTACTATGTATGTGTTATTTTCATGAAAGGTAAGACAAATAAAAGTCTTGCTGTCTTAAAACATGGCAGAAACAGCTGTACCAGCATCAAAAGCTTGCTGTACAGTTGACTAACTGACAGTTTTATATTTGTTGTATCTATGAGCAAAAGCCCCTGTCCTCAAAGGCACCTTGGACCCATTCAAAACCTCAATAAATTCAGCAGGTTCCTATTAGGGCAAAAGGAATACACAGAGTTCATTTCAAAAATAGTCCTCATTTTAAGTAATGTGTGCATTTTCAACTCATAACCTCGGCTGCATTATCCTTGGGGCTAGCCCTTTAGTAGAATCCAAACAGTAACAGGCTGAATATTTATTCAGAGGTTCCACAGGGACACAAACAAGGACGTTCAGTCTCGAATGACAGGCTAAAATCTGAAACCTGATGACTTGTCAAGGAGAGAAATTCATGATACCTTCAGCAAGGGGAGGAAAAAAAGAAAGACTTGGATGATTCACATAAAATATGGATCGAAAAACTATTGAGGGAAAGCAGCACTCGTGACAATCACAATTCAGCAGGGATTGCCCTTACGTGCAAAAACACTGAGCTAGAAGATCCTGGTTTGTCTTCCACAAGAGTCAGCCTGACTAATGGAGAGTGGCACTCTTTAGGTTTAATTATTTGTGCTACAGTTATTTTGATTAACTCCTTTAATTTCACCCTGGACCATACAAAGGTATAACCTGCGTAGGGGTGATAAGATACTGAATCCAAACTTCCTTTTCAAAATTACTTATAGCGACAGAACTTAACTTCTTTTCCACAGATTATTTCTTGTCACAAGGAAAGAAAACTAAGAGAACTTAACTTCTTTTCCCCAAACATCCTTCTCTCATATTTTTAAAAAGTTAGGCGTAGACCAAAGACTTGTTCACTGCAAACATGTAAGAAAAGACAAACTACTCCAAGAGAAACTGTGATTTTTTTTTAATTAAAATATTTTGAAGTAATGGAGCTCAGAATTTTAATATGTATCTGAAATTTCTTTCAATCTCCATGAGGATTTAGTTAATAAGAATGTGCAAATAGGAATATGTGATGTCCAGCGTGTCAACAGGGATCTAAGAGAACTGTGTATGTTTTTGAGAGAATCTTGGAATTCTTCTGAATGAAATATAATACTATGCATGAAAATAAGAATGATGGGTTGTGAGTTTTTTCAGAGATAATCCTTTGTATCTTGCTTTCACAGTAAAATCTTTACATGTTTCTCTCTATAATCTATGAATTTTACATCTTAATGTTGAATATCTTTTCTTTTGATAACATATTTTAACCAAGAATACCCATGTATAATGGCTTGTACCAATGGATGGTACATAGACTATGTATCTCAAAAAAATAATCCTAATGGCATAATACTATTATTTTAATGGAATGCTTAAAATCAGATTTTTAGAATACCGTGTTTGGTTGATGAATATCATAGGGGACAGACATAATAGCTCTTTAAAAAAAATGGAGGAAGGATACAAGAGGCAGAACTGCATAACATAGGTGCCATGTGAATCCACCTGTGCCTCTCTCCTCCTTTCTCCAGTTTTTTTGAAAGCATTTTTACTCAATTTTCACTGAAAATACAGCAGAAGAAACATGCCTAAAAACAGCCTGTCCTTGCTTGCTGAACATTCCTACTCACTCTTTTTCAGCGTAACCTTTCACAGTGTCTTGTACAAAGTCCCAAAAGATCCAGTGCAACCTAATAGCTCTCAGCTGCACAAGAGTCTGATGCAACTTTTCTGGACACATGTTAAAAACAGATACTGAGGATCACAACCATACAAGAAGAAAATCTTCCAGCGGCACTTGATTTTATTATTTATTTACGTGGTTACAGTGCGGCCTATGATGACTTGTTTTCCTTTAGTTATATGAACAGTTTGACAGATTACTGTGACAAGGTTACTCTTAAATTGATAAAAGGTTTGATAGTGTTGGAACATTTGTCAGAAATGTCTGACATGGTGTGTAATGGACTCTGCACTTCAGGCATCAATGGCACTCCAGGCTGCTGCGTGCTGTTTCGCGTGCAACCCGCACCACGCAAAGCTCCCAGCAGAAAGACAGAAAAGCAGCCAGGATTCACCAAGGCAGCCCCTTCCTTCCCTGAACACTTTCGATAAAACAGTTTCGATAAAACAAAGCAGTTGCCTATTCCACAGCCACTCAACAAAAATATAATTTAAAAACGTTACATGTCACTTAGGTGGTAGTCTTCTTGCTAGAATAAACCCGGAACTGGGAAGTGCTGTGATAAATGTACATAGCCACAAGCATTTCCAGCATTCCCTATACTTCTAAAAGAGAAGTATTGAGTTTTTAGAACATTATTCTTCAACTTGCCAAACGACAGAAATAGTAAGCGACAGTTGTACTGCTGGCAGCCTTGTCACATGCTTGGGCCAAGGAAATGGGTTCAGAAGGGCTCACTTGAGGTGTTGGCAGCGAGCCTAGGCAAACCGGTGTCCTGGGCAAAAGCTGGATTTTGTGAGTATCCTTCCCAAATGCAGCCCTTCCTACCACTTGCACTGCAAATAGTAGTATGGTTTATGGATTCATACTGTCACTTCTTATCTTGTAGCAAATTAGGCTAAAATTTCTATGCAGAAACCCTACGAGCTAACAGCTTCTACTGTTTTGTGAATATCTGCTTCCCTTAACATGAAGGCTCTAGCCATGTTTGTTATCCTTCCTTTGGGTGAAAAAACTCCACTGATGTAAGTGAGAATTGAGCTAAGGAGGAGTTATATAGAAAGCATCCATTTCTAAAGGCACAAATGTATGTTCTCAGAAAAATTTCCACTGTACAGCCTGCATTTTACAAATCCTGTAGACTGCTGCTCTATGCACTGCACTTTTTTGAAAACAGTCAATAAAGCAAGGATCTGGAACTTTATCCATCTCTAATACATAGCCATCTGTAAAGGTTAAAAAAAAATACCTTGCTGCACACTACTTTAAAAACTACATGCTGCCATGTCAAATTCTCGTACTTTCAAATATTTCATTTTTCCCTGTTTCCATCCCTTTTGTTTTGATACTTTTAATGTCCAAATAAATAAATAAATAAAACACACACAGCGGGCTTCTCCTCACTTCGCTTCAGCCAGGGACATGAAGATCAGCAACCTAAGTGTCAGTATTTTTCTTAAAGAGCACCTGTGCACACAGAAACTCCACGAGAGCCAGACAAAACCCCATACTCCAATAGCAGACTAAGTTTGGTGGAGAATGTGCAGGATTTGGTCAGTACTGAGGCATCTCTGAGGTGGCTGCTGTGCATTTCCCAGAAGCAGACAGGGAGCCGGAGATGCTCACCACATTTCATGACTCAACAGCTGACTTGGGCCCCACATCCCTGACAGCAGCACTCAATAGCAAAGCCATGAGGCTCCTGTAGGAGTACTCACTTCATCCCTGATGAGCTGCTCAGATGAGAGCGTTGATCTGAACCTAGAAAGGATCAGACTATAGGCAGATGTGTATCCAAACAGCTTTGTGAATGTCAACAGGGCTACAGCCAATTTATACCCGCTGAAGATCTGCCCCTTGAACCAGGATTATCCGCGACTGTCACCAGCAGAAAGTATCAATGACTACAGATCATACAAACGTCGGGTAGACACACCGGCACTCCACCTCGCGTGGAATATGAAAAACCACCAGGATCCTATAACCCTGGAGACACTAAACACGTTCTACTTTGAGATTTTGGTAGCAATAACTGTGAAATATCAGTCACAGAGAAGAGTCCCACGCTCCCACGACTCTTCTCAAATTCAGATATTATTCCAGTGAAGGCTTTCCGCTACTATCCAGTCCCAGAAAGCCTTCGCTGGATAAAACACCCAGAGTAGTTCTTCAGCACTTATGGGCAAAATCAGGAAGTGCAAAACGATATAAAATGGAACATCTCCTCAATTTTTCACTCCTATTGAAAACTTCAAAACAGCACCAATTTGATTTCAGTTCACTAGATCAGCCTTAGACTGTTTCTTATTTTACCAACATCCATTTAGTTATCCCTAGTTGAAATGCCAATATGCAGTGAAAAAAAATCATTGCTGTTCTCTTTTTGGGGAAAAATAAAATAAAATAAAACTAAAAAAATAAAATAAAATAAAAATAAGGACACCCCACTATTCTATGAGAAAAACACTGCAGAGCCCGGCCTATGGCATAAGAGTTTTATTATTCTCTCCATGTTCTTATTTTACTACTACTACTACTACAGTTACAAAAAAAAAAAAAATAATAATTTCCTAAATTCTAGCCAGACAATCTCTACCTGTAATCTTAAACTGGACTACTCCTTTCTTACATATTATCAGTAAATACTCAAGACTTTGCAAGCCAAATCAGGGTCTCATTTCTGTCCCTATTACCCATTACATTCAATCGACTGAACAGGGGTAACCAAGTGCACTGTCTTAGGTAACAGCGTGGTTGAGGATGCACGAGGAATGAAGAGCTCCTTTCTGCTACCACTCCAGTTTTAACAGGAATAACCACAATAAACCTGGGACTTAGCAAGGAAGTTTGCAAATATGATTTTAGAATCATATTTGCAGGAGAGCTAGAAGGTGATACTTTCTACACCATCACTTTTCAATGGAACAACAGTTAATTAGATGTTTGCGACAAGGCCACTTTCACTTGGTTTCCTACTCTGCTATCTCCAAGCCCAGCAACATGTGACATAGCAATCAAAAGAAGTGATAAATGATGCAGATGGGAGCACCCATGTTTTGTTGTGCTCCAGTTTATTGTTCACAGATTATTCCAACTGTAAAATCTGCCCTTAAGATAATTTTCCTTCATATGTTTAATAAATAAATAAATACATATAAAAATAAACAAAGACAACATGAAGACCCTCTTTACCTCTCTAACTCCCCCACAATGCATTTTAGGAACTCATTTCAGAAACTCATTCTCACTACCTCCTCGCACCAGAGCAATAGCAGTGAACCACCAATCTTGCACTATCCTCCTGAGGACATTCGCGTGCATTTCGGTGACAGGCCCATCCCAGCCGAACCCAAAGACATGCAACATTTTCAGGGCACTTACGGCTGGCACAGCTTGATAAGGTCCTGGTCAGTGGTGCCGGGTGGAAGGCCTCGAATGTACAGGTTGGTTTTACTCAACTGTTCGCCGCTGCTGTTGTTGCTGCTGTTGTTGCTGCTGTTTGTGCTGGGGCTGGGAGGAGCCATGGGGTGAGGAGCTGGTGCATAGGACTGCTGAAAGCAAGCACACAAAAACAGAGGTCTTGGTTGGAAGCCAAAAGCATCACAGATTCCGGTGCATTACTGAGGGAATTCAGGATTAAGGGCGCTCTTGCCCTGCCCTCCCTCCGCCCAGCCACCCACAGTGCCCGTTCCCAACCCTTCGCCTGGGGCTACCCTGCCCAACGTGAAGGGGAGCCAATTCGGGTGTTAAGCATGTTTTTGACTTCTTAACCTGAAATTCAAACACCTCGTTTCATACAAAACGAGGCTCTGAAATGACGGCTGCACTAGAGTAGTTTGTATGAAACATGTAAGTTAAATGTAAGTTGCTTCAAGAAGGTCTTAAGACAATTTTAAGCAATTTCAAGGCTGAACAAGGAGTTTCTAATCATGTGAGGCATCCAGTACAGGTGACAAAGGGGTAGGTAACCCTGAGAGGAAGCAACAAGAAGCCTGCGGAAACCCTGGTGTCACCATGGAAAACAGGGCTTGGGAGAGATGGGTAATTCTGATCATGCTAGAGAGCAGCCCTTGTCCACAGCCCTACCTCAGTGCTTGCATCTACCATATCAGAGCCTTGGGAGATGGATATATTTAAACCAGCAGCTTGAAATGGTTTCAAACAAGTCCCTTCATGCAGGGGAATCAAGAAATGACAGAGCACTTAGGGGGAGCATAAGTGACAGGTGAAGCTGGGCTTCACCAGAGAAGCTCAGAGGCTTTGAGGAAATAGATAAAACATTGTGTCTGCAAAGATCCCTTGCTTCCTTTCCTGCCCTTCTTCCCCACTTCTTTCATCTGAACCAAGATCGGGAGCATCCCACTAAGCACCAGAACATACAAAGTGCTCTGTGATCTGACCTGGTTATAATGAGACAAAAGTAGGACCCATTAAATAGGGAAAAAAAAAAAAAAACAGTCTGATAAAAAACCCAGCGTGCTCCTCATGCTGGCAGGCAATGACATTCCCTCTGGCGGGCAGCGAGGGAGAAGGGATGAGGTGCTTCCATCGCCACGTCCCAGGGCGGATGCTCTCGCTGCCGATCCGAAGCACTTGGCGCACGCGGACGGCACGACTTGGCGCACGCGGACGTCTTCCCGCCGCGCGCTCCCCATCGCCGCGAGCCCCTTCCCAGAGACAGAGGCGCGAAGCAGCGGGACGGCCTCGGCAGCCACTGCTAACGCGGCCGGGAGCGCAACCTCCGGCTTGGACCTGGAAGCGCCAGGCTTAAAATAACCCGGCTGAGGCTATATTTAAACCTCCGGGCACGCCGGGGCCACGGCGGACGCAAAGGTAACTGCAGCGAGCGTCTGGCCCTAGCTCAGGAAATAGCCCACAGTTATTTTGTGCGTTGCAACATCCTGAGCGCCGGCGATATAGAAAAATATAAAGCCAAGGCAGCATTTTTACTGCTTTATCTCTATTCCTCCGTTTGTACGTTTTACATACGCGCTGAATGCATGTAAATGCTGCAAGACAGAGACAGAATTTTTTCCAAGCCAATACAGTGCTGTATTCTTTAATAATTAATTATTGGTATTATACATGTCATAGCAGGGGATAATGAGTAAATGGCCTATTCTCACACCAAGTTAATAAGCTAGGGGGAAGAAAAAAGAAAAAAAAAAGTGGAAATACACCTTTAGAATATAAAGAGCAATTTTCACTCTATTAAAAGATCTTTATCCTCACACAGAAGAAAGCACTAGGGGCCTAATTCTAATTTAAGCTTAGGCCATTCTATCCCCCTTGGCCAGCTGTAAGGGGACCTAGAAGCGCACCAAAATTACACTTGCACTGATTTTAAGGCCACAGCTCTAAAAAAACCCTTCGCATTCATTGCGAATGAGGCCACAGGATAGGTTTTTCAAGCAAGACCAGCTCAGACAGCCGCCGAACACAAATGTCCCTGCTCTCCGCAACACCCAGAGAGGAGCTCTGAGGTGGGTAGAGGGGCAGCCACACTCTGCTTCGGAGGGCAACAATCTGCTCAGACCCACCAAAACTACCAGCCTGAACCCTCTTCACTAACAAACCTCAACCACCGCAGCCTGTAGTAATTTCCATGCACATCCCAAGCCCCAGAATAGTGTCCGCAGAAGGCTATAAAATTGCCTGCACCAAGGCTGATGACATCTTCTGGCCAGCTGCCAGGCTAAAAGCTTCAGCGCAGAAGCAGGCTTTGAGTTCTGGTTCCTTGAAGCAACGAGTATATGACGGATGGCAGGAGGATGCGTTTCGCCTCCAAATGAGGAAAGGGTCTGTTCGTTAATCTCTGTGTAATAACCACAGTCAAAGAAGTGACTGGAGACCTGAGGAGGATGCCAGGTGTAGATCACTTCCAACCAGGGTCTGGCCAATGGCCAGGAGGGTGCTCACTACCTGGGTGCTGGGCACGGACATCACTTGACATCTCTCTCAAGTTCTCTTTTAACTTTGCCACCGCAAGAGCCACAAAGAGCCTATCAGTCCAGGCTGGATCCAAACCCTGTGACACCAGTTACAGAAAGCCAAGAGAGAGATTTTGCAAACAGGTCCAAGCGCAGGAGCTAAAAAAAAAAAAAAAAGGCAAAATCTATCCGCTTTCACTTCAAAAGGGAGCTGCGAGTCAGAGCCAGCTTCACTGCTAATTTTTCAAAAAAAACAGTGCGCCCGACTCACTTTTCAGTTCCTATGCTTCATTATTCATGTGGGGAGATCCAACTGGTCTGTAGATCATTCTAAGCAGGCAATTAGTTTAGCACGGCTGGCTAATAGGATTGTTTCTTTGAAAAATGAATGAAACTTCTCCTTTTTTATTATTTAAAAGCAAGAAGTTACCGCGCCTAACGCTTAGCCAGCCCTTGGGAATGCACCCTTGCACTTAAGCCCTTGCTCTGGGCCTCCTGAAACACAGCGGCCCACACAAGTGCATGGAGCTGAGCACACATGAGGAGACACCTTGGTCTTTCTTACTCAATAACCCCGAAATGCTGAACTAGAGGCCTGCTTGGTTACAAGATGAACAACACTCCTCCTTCCAGAATCCAACCCCTTACGCAAGAATGGGATGTTTCCTCCCATGGCAACCGCCGCATTCTTACGGAGGTTTTTCGCCTGTTGCAAGTTTAGTCTAAACCTTTTTTTCTTCTCCTGGAGCAAAACAGTATTTAAAAAAGACAAAATTTAGATATATCTAGGTCTTTTTACATACAATTCCTCTTGGATGCGACTCACAGGCCCCAGATGCCAAGCCGTAGAGTCTGCTTTATTAGGAGCAGCTGGCTCCTTGGCAGGCCTGCGAGGCGGTCGGCCCTGTGGTTTTGGAGTGGCCTCAGAGCCTTGGATGCAGCTGGACAGCTATACTGATGGACTAGCCAGTTTGTGTTCACCTTTGGCTATGCTGAATTTGTGCTCTTTCATCCACTTGAAAGTAAAGCCTTGGAAAGATTCGCCAGTAACACCGATATGTTGACTCTTCCCATCAATGTGTGTATTTCCTATAAAAATAGGAGTGCAAGACACAGCCCTGCATTAAAACATGTGTTTTTTAACCAACTGTGAATACACACAAACCATTTCACTCTGAATAGGGGGGGTTTCAACTGCTGGTTTCTCTGTGTCCAAGTGCCATGCAATTTTAGCTCCCGATGAAGAGGATAAAATGAGGTAAGGTAAACTGTGTACAAGATAAACTGTGTATGATTTTACAGCTCACGCTAGCTAAATACTGTTCTATTTACACCTACTGTACAAAGAAGTAATTTTTGAGAGCTTGAGGGTTTCTTCTATAGTAATGATGAGAGGATGCCACCAGTTTGCAGACCTGCTCATGAGACTTTGTAGCTGAGTGAATGGCCAATCTCATCCTGAACAAGAGATGATCAGAGTTGCAAGAAAAACGGACGCAGGGCAAATGTAATATGAAGACCGAGATGATAAACGCAGCACATCTTGTGCTGCAGGTTAAAACCTAACTCCGAGGCAGACCTCATGTTCAGTGAGGAGCCGCAGCAGCGGCAAAGATACTTTTCTGGTCCTTGGCCAGATGGAATAGAAAAGTGAATAAAAGAGAAACAAATGGAACTGGCAACACAGCAACCTCGAGTACTTTAGAAAGGCTGCAGTCAAGGGGCCCAAATCCTACTTTTCTTCCCGAGTTTGCGCAGCATTCACCGATCTTGCAGCATCCCGACAAGATCCTCGTCTAGCTCCCATCTGGCCAACGAGGGCCTCTTGGATGCTTCCCCGCAGAACAGGATCCTTCCCCAGACAGCTACCGCAAACCAAACCAACGTATTAGTGTGCCTGTTGTCTAGCCTCTCTGCACAGCGTTTATGCAGAAGCAACAACCCCTCCGTTTGTCAACTTTTCCCTTTGTAAAGGGCCTCCAGTAAAAATGTAAGTGAAGTCAGAAGATGCAGAAAGACAGTAAGGCTCAGAGTCTGCTCAGGCACGTTTGTTGGATATATGGAGAGCAGTGGCTTGGAGCTCCTGGCTCCTGCTCTCTCTGCTGCCGTTTTATCACAGTGTTACCCCAAAAAGCCAGTTGTTTTGACTCCTTATGTCTCAGTTTACCATCCTGAAGTGATTTTTTATTTTTTTAACCTTGTCACATATTATATAATGTTTTACGATTTCTGGATGAAAGGTATCATTGAAGAACACACCCTTACTTTAAAATGGAGAAAATACTATTAAAATTAACAACAAGAGTTAGCCTTAACTTTTGCAAATGAAAATTATTTCTCTTTACTATGATTTTTATTAGCAAAAAAAAAAAGATTTCTAGTAAAACGTGGGAAGAAAAAAGCCCAGTCCTCCAACAGCTACAGTAGTCATGCAACAGTTAGACTAAATTTGAGATCTGATGGACCAATAAGTTGTTTTCTGAGACCTTTCAGCTTCACATATAAAGCTCTTGAAATTAGTAGGCTAAATACGTGTGGCTTACGATTCCCTCAACCCCAGCATGAAGCACTACAGCTCCATAAAGCAGAAATTCAGGCAGAATTTGGCTCACTTTTCACTTCAAACAACATAAAGGGAAGCTGGTTTTTCGATTAGGACTGCTTAGTTTTTAGCACTTGCTGGGCACCTGCAGGAAGGTGATACACAGGAAGCAAAGTATCCAAGGGCAGAGGAGAAAATCCCTTATGGAGAAAGATTTGCAAAGTATTTATCATTTTATAGAATTCTCTGCTTTAAACCAGCAAGGGCACTGAGGGTTTAGTAATCACTAGACAGGCTGATTGATCAGATCATCTTGTATTTCCACCAAGGCTGATGCCACAGTCAAACAAAACAACTCAGCCTTCCGCGAGGCAGCGTCTCCCTCCTGCCTAACAAGAGGCATTCAAAGGCATTTGGTCAGGTAGGAAGCAGCGAGTTCACCCTCAGTACTCAAGAGCACCAGATAAATATTCCTCACTCTGGAAAATAACCTTCCCAGCCTTGTCTCCCCCCAGTTATTTCATGGCAGGAGGTTCCCGTGACAGGCCATTCCTGTGGCACTATTTATTTCTCAGCAAGGGAGAAGGTGATTTTGTTTCTTTAGATAAAGTATTTTGGCAGTTTGGCAAACTCATAAATAATAACCCATATTTTGCGACATAAATTAGCATTATTGCTTCATTATCCAATCCATTCATATTTTATTGATGTACTGAGACCAAGTGTGAACAGCATCTAGATCTTTAAAGTACTAAATCCGGACAATCTGGACTATAAAACATTGCAGTTCCCCCCAGAAGAATATTTCAGAGCACACGATCAAAATATGACAGCAATTACTGCCTGTGATACAACATTTTTGTGACAAAAAAAGGCAGGGCAGAGGGGCAAGAAATTTAAGTCAGCAGAGATGATTTTTTGTGTTTACATTTCTGAACATTCTGGAGCTATGCGTGTACCAAGATGCCACGAGAATGAGCTCTCAGTCCCTTTGAAGGCTAATGATAAAAGCGCAGAATCAAAGTTTGATATTTAACTTGCCAAGTGTGTGTAAAAACAGAATGCATTTTGGTTCTCAAGAGTCTAAATTTACTCTCGAGGTATTTGTTTACTCATGGCAGACCATAAGTGCCTTGGAAAGGGGATGCAGGAGGCACGTAGCTCTTTGGGTTGCTTTTCTGCACGCAGGCCACACATACCACAGCAGCAGCCCTGCTGCGAGGACCTGGGTGCAACAAAAAACTGAACTTGCAGCACAGAACAACCCCAAGTCTGACATAATCTATTTATTCTCTGCACAAACATTTGGTAAACAGAGATCAGGAGACAGGGATTTTTTTTTTTCTCTTACAGAAGGAAAGCCCTGTCAAAAAAAAAGTCTTTCAAAACCCAACCCAAATTTATTTATTTAAAAATGAAGACAGACCCAAGACATCTGAATTAGCTGGCTTGTGACGGGCTCTGAAACCCCATTTTAGACAGCTCCCTGCCTCCTAAAGCCAAGCAGTCTGCGCGAGACCCAGCTCATAGCCTGTAAGTTTTGCCAATTACCACACGACGAGTTCATCCCTTTCAGAAAAGGGCAAAAAGTTCTTCCTTTTTCTTTTAAATACCACTTACAGTAGGAAAGGCAGATGAGTCTGTTTCTGTTTGTTTAAAGAATAGAGATGCTGAGTTTTACTCAGTCCTTTCTGTCCTTTTCCTCAACATTCAACCTCCAACAAGTGATGTTGATCTTGAGGATTAATTTACTCAAAGATGCTGTGAACGTGTAAAAATACTCACTGATGACTTTTTGAATCTCTACATTATAAGAAAAGGTCCAAATGTTCATCCCATCATCAGGGTTACCTGACCAATCATATAACTGGTTGATACTGCCGGGCACTCACACTAGTGTCAAGGCTGGAAATCCCGAGAATGCCCAAGCTACTACTGAACGTTTGGAGTCTCCTGTATTTTGTAATGCTTAAAGTTACTGGAAGACTGCAACTATTTTTAAAGGAGATTTTGACATCTATTTCTTGACAGAAAGCAAATAAAGCCCACAACTATTTTAAAAGGTGAAAGCACAGCTCAGTGCCCACTTTGCTTCTAAATCCAACACACGCTGCTCCTGGCTGGATAGAGTCGTCATTTCTCCCTGCACTGCAGTATTCAGCAGCCTTTTCCCAATGTTCCGGTTTAACTAGAGTTTCATTTAGTCAGAAACATTCCACACACTGTGTATTGTAGCACTTTGCAAAGCAGGAAAGAAAGACACGAGTTGATCACGATGAAAGTCCTCAGTCTTTGCCCATTCCTTCAACAAGAGACTTCTGCCAAATGTCCAAAGTTTCAAATGTCGTTTGACTCATGCACTCAGAAATGTTGACTCAATTAAAATATCCACACAAAACTAACTTGTAGTTTGATACAAGCATTTTTTTTTCCCCTCATATCTTATAGTGGCTCATAGTTAATGTAGAATTTAATTTCATCATTAATTCCTCTCTTCTCACTTCTCTAAAATCACAACTACATTCTGCTACATGTTGTGGAGTGATGAGCCAAGCGTCTCGCTAGCATACACAGATCTGGAATTTCAGGCAAAACATTTGGGCGTTTGTGGCATTTACTTTCTCCAAACCACGCGGGACTGCAACAGGAATCTGAACTTCATGGCACGAAGCTCAGAGGTGCAGAGCCTGTCTGCATGGGGCCTCAGCTTCTCCGCTGCTCATCCGTGTAAAACCCAGGGCAGTATCAACCGCGATAAGGAGCTTTCAGAAGAAAAGCTTCATCTGTTCAGATTCCTTATGCACCTAGAGAGTAAAAACTTGCAACACATTCATCTGTATTTTACCATATTTTTCATCACCATCATATATTTCTGGATAAACAATAGCATGAAGATGTTTATTTTTTTCAACACTGCAACAGTGCCTTTAATCAGTTTTGTTTGTATTCTGGCTTTTTGACCTTTTAATATTCTTCACTCACATATGATTTATTTTCTTCTCTGGAAAGAATATGTGCTTGAAGTCATTTCAAATGTTAAATTGGGATAATAAAAATGAGAAAGTCTTCTTAATAAATATCCATGATAAATTTCATAGCGAGCTTCATATCGCAAGGGTGAAGAATGTGACAAAGTTTATATTTTAAATCAGATGGATATAAATATTCTGAAACTCTTCATATCAGCATTGCAAAGGCATAAACAAAAATGTTGAGCTAAATAAATACAATTTAAAAAATAATAGGTCTTCATGCAGCTGGTCCTGGAGGTTGACTAGGTAACACCCAGAGGTCCCCTCCGGTCCACATTGCTGTCCGATTCCATGACTATCAGCAAGAAAAGTCTCCAAATATGGATATATAACATTCATAACATTCATATAACATTCTAACATTCTAAGACAGAATCACTTAGCACAAAACTCTCTCACCTCACGCAAAAAAACTTCATGTTGACTTACTTTACTAACAAACACCTAAGCTATCTCTGCACATGCAGATACGAGCTATAACAAATTCCACTGCACGCAAAGATTTTACTAAAATGGATAAATCCAAATTTTACCCTGCACTATGCTTTGACCTCTAGTTTAGTTCATTTACTAAAGTCAATATTAAACAACATTGCACACTTTTCAGCAATAGCAGTATCCTTGGGTCAAAGGAATTGAAAATGCTGAAAATTCTGTTCTTCAGCTTCTATCAAGATGTGAAATACAAAATACAAAAACACTAAGAAATAATAAGAAATAAGAAAGCACTAAGAAATAAGAAGTCCTATTGCAAAGAGAGTCTGGTTCTAAACCACGTGAAATGAAAGAAACTGGCAGCTCTTTAAAGGTCTATGACATGAAAACTTAAACCTAATAACATTGACAGTTGCCATAAGATATCCAAAGTTCAGTTTTGGTAAGACTTTGAATTAAATGTGACCCAAACTAAACAAATGTATTTTTACCTGCCCCCCCCACACCCTTTTTTTAATATGCTTTTTAAAATGGAGAAGACAATCTTACAAATCAACACTTTATATTGGCAGTATACTCAAACCAGGACTCAGAATATCGAGGTACAATCTCCAGTGTGCATAGGCACGCACTTGATACATCTAAAGTGTAAGCATCAGATTTGCAACTTTGGTCCAGGAAAACTTGAAAAAAAGAACTCCAAAAAAATAACCAATACTTCTTCCTAGTCTCATTCCTGGGAAGGGCTGAACAATTTGTTGCAAGAGAATAATTGATGAAAGAGAAATTTTAACTCCTAAGCTTATTATTCACTAATGACAAAAAAAAAAAAAAAAAGGAGACGTGATAATGGAAGCTTCCCAGTAAATGTGAATACAGTCAGCAGTAAGAGCTCCAGAGATGTTGGGCAGACATCACTACCATTGGCATACAGTTTTAACTGGCAAAAAAATTGGAAAACATGGCCCAGCTCTGAGCATCAAAAAAATAAGCATCCCAAACCATTTCCAACACTTCCTATATCCTGTGACTGCCTCACAGTCCTCACACAACTACACATATACAGTATTATTAAAGTATAGTTATCTCATGGACTACCAGAATTAGAACATATACATTTCACTGAAAACCTGACTTTACTGTTAAAGATATAAGTTTTCTGTTTGAATACATAAGGGATTCAACCTAAAAATGTAAAAAAAAAAAAAAAAAAAAAAATTAAAACTGTATTAGTAACATACTAATATCTGCCTGATCCTTCTATGCCTAATAATCTGGTTTTATTCCCCCAGGAAACAATGGCTTGCCATTAAATTTCCTAGTCTGAACCCTGCACTAAAGCAATATTTGCAGGGTGAAGAGTCCACCCACGAAGGAAATAATCCTTTATGAGACTGCCGTGCATTCACTGAGCTCCACTTATAGCCAAATTCCCTCATCCTACCATACCCAAGAGCTGCAGCCCTGAAGGAGAGGACATCTGTGCCTCAGCACTGCAGCCCAGGAACAGGCCCTGCCTTTTTGGTGCCCCACAGAGCTGGACTTGCACCTTCTCTTCCTGTGGCCCCATCACTCAGGACATCACCCTGTGCTCAACTCATCTGCAAGAGCCTCTGTAGTAGCTGCCAGGCGCTTAACCATGCACTACTCTAGTGAGGATATGACCACAATTAGAAAGTTCCCCTGTGGGCTAAATAAAAAAGGCTTCTGAGCCACAAGCAGCATCACGCTAAGAACCTCCTCTGCCCTTTCCTTTTTTCCTCCCCCTTTCATCAGCAGCAGCTGCCTGAAAATGCCTTGGAGCACCTGGAAGGCAAGGAGCTGTGTGGGAGCTGATGGCAAAATGGGCAAGTACAGGTGAGGGTCAAATGCAGAGGGATTGATGCAGTGTGCATAGAAGAGTTCTGAAAAATATGGCAGTATGTACATATGCGTTTGATACATTTTTCTCTCCCCACACACCTTTCCTCAGCAAAAAATCATTTTTTCTTTTCTGCTTGTTGCTTTTTATGACCTTTAGTTGCGTTGCTGGGGATGTTAACCCAATCCAGAGAAGCAAGACTTTAGAATATCTTTCCCCTCCGTGGCATCACACAAAACAACATGCTGCATAGCCTGCTTCTCCTTAAAGCCTTGCTCTCCAGAACTCCTAAGCGCCGGCTTTCTGCAGCAAGCCTGCAGAGCTAAAATTAGCCAGCAACACCTTCCCTTGCACCTAACCACGGGATAGGAAACAAACATAAATAGGGAAATACAATATGTTCCTCCAGGTAGAGTCTGCATACTTTCATCTCCGTGAGAGGCAGAATTAAAGGGCACCTGTACAAGTAGCTGCTCACAACACAGCGCCCGTTACTAGCATTGCAATTTGCCTCCTGCATCATTAAAAAGGAGCCTGCTTCTGAACACCTCCTTAGTGGCTCAATCTGGCCTGAGTCAAATAACTTCAGGTCTGCGCTACAGACAAATTATTTTATTAGAAGCTGCCAGGTTACCAGACATATAATTTATTCTACCGTGTTTCTGCATAGTGAACAGAAGCCTCCAAGTGGGTCCACCTCACTGTCCGCTATCACTTCACGTTTCACCCAAGGGGGTCGCAGGCCGCGCGCCTCCCTGCTCCGCTACTGCAGTGGAGCTGACGCGCGACGGACGGCAGGACTTGCAAGGTGAAACACCGCTCGTATTCCTCTCTCATCTACGGAGCGCCGTGCAGTGCTTGCCAGCCATGCAGAGCAGCCACAGCCCTTCTCCTAACACCTGGTCCAAAGGATACACACAAAATCTGGTGCATTTAAGTCAATTAGCCGGTTCAAACCCAATGAAGGGCTGAGGGCTGCTGCAGCAGCAGCAGAGCCTGCACCCAAAGAGAGAGCATAGCCAAATTATCAACATGCAGCTGATTTGGGACCTTTATTTTTCCTGAGTAGCAGCAGCAGGACTTGTCCTCTAAAATACACACAAAATCAGAAATAAGGGCTAGTTATGCGCTGTGTAATGCTGGCTAGCCAAAAATCCCAGTACATACAGCCATTACGACTGAGCTTGCACAGGGGCCCGACGACCTTCTTCCAAGCTCAGCACGCTGCTAATTCATTCCTAGCTCAGCTCAACCATCTCTTGTCCATGTCGCACCGCAGCAGAGCATGTGGCCACGGAAAAGGGACAACCCAAGCGATGCTCTAGCTTGGCCACAAAAGCCTGAGGTAGCGCCCTGTGCCTGCTGAAGCCACTGTGATCTAAGGAGGCCTGAAGAAGGGAGAGTCAGAGGCGCTCTGTAAATCCCCCAGGATCTGTCTGCTTTTATTTTAGTAGTCATAATTACAAACAGAGCTATTTTGGTCCTAAAAATGTTCTGAACTTTTTTTTTTTGTCCCTTTTTTTGGTCTTTTAAAGTTAGCCACAGAACTTCACTTGGAGATGTTGTGGCAGCGGGCGATTCCGCAGACTCACGGCCTGCTTTCAAAGATGGTGTTTAGCCGCTATCCATTTGATCAGGCAGCAACATTCTTGACTGTCTAAACATGAGTCACAATTTAAAGACGCCTTTAAAAAACTTCAGCAGGAAAAAAGCGGGGGAGTGTGGCATGGCGGAACAACAACAGCTACAAAAAAAAAAAAAAGGCCCTGGATACAGAGCTTTTGCCCAGCATCCCAAGTCCGTGATCCAACCATGCTGCCAACAAAAGGGAATTAAAAATAAACAAACAAAATGCCCCTCCCCTGACACGAGGGCTAAGGAGCAAAGGAGGTCATCACTAGTGACTCCTTTTAAGCCATTCATCCAACTACTGGCAGCAGAAATAAGGCAGAGCTTCATTACAAATGGAACAATAAAGAAAAAGGAAGTTGAGAATTAAGGAAGAAATGCTCACAGAGAATAGATGGCTTTATTTATTTTTCAATTTATTTTTTGTCAGCCATCCAAGCAGAATTTTTTTAAGGTGTACTTAAACAGTACTAAAAAAATCATGAGCCCCTTTCTGATAAATTTCATGACTTTTTGTTCTGAAATATTTTCTTATTTACCAGCACCTTCAAAGATTTCTACAACATTCATTTATGAAATCAGAAGACCTCTACATGAGCAGCAGCCAACCTTACCAAAGCAAACGCCCAAATTATCCTGCCGTGATTGACCATGGTCCTAATCTGCTATTCCTGTTTACAGAGTTTTAAAATGAGATCAGATGGCTTAAAAGACAAAACCAGGAGAACTCTATAGTAGGAAAAAAAAAAAAATCCACCGCTGATAAAAAAGCCTCCCAAGCCTTCCCCAAAGCGAAGCACAGGGTGTTTGCCGTCCCCAGCCAAGGGCTTTGAGGCGCCGCAGCCGTCCGCGTGTGTCCCAGGCTGGCAGCCATGGGAAGGGGCGCGGGAGCCGCTCTCCAGGTGCGGTCCAGCGTCCCGCAGCTACAGCCACCGCTTTGCGGCGGCACCCGGAGCCTCTCGCGCACCTCTGCCTTCCCGACGGGACACAGATGAGCCTGGATGCGGGCATCCGATGGTGCTGCTGGCCCATCGTATCCACTGAAAACAATGCAGTGCATAACACAAGCCACGTGACAGGGCTGCTAAGTGATTGCCTAGATGCCTCATAACACAAGAGCAACTTTCCCTACATCTATTTTTAATTTAGGAGAACCGCAGGTGAGACCCTGTCTTCCTGCCTCGGGGAAGGAAACGCTGGCAGAGCAGAAGGTCTCTCGACGAGCAGAACCAGCACTAACGCTTTCACGTGAGCCAAGGTAACGGGATAGTCATCCTTGCTGAAGACACAGCAACATGGTTTATGCTAGCCAGGTAATCTCTACTTCCTAGGCTTTCTTACAGTGGTCCCCTGGCCACTGGTCTCCTCCTTTAAGCTGCCAGTTTACCTGGATAACTGACACGACTGTTATCATTAGAACAGCCTCCACTCAGGCAGCCACTGTTTAACAGCCACAGGCTGTGGACATAAACAGGAAAACCCTCTAAAACTCATTTTCAAGATGTCTGTTAGCCCACAAAGTATTTAGCAGGAGCTACACAACACAAAGGTTAAGGTAGTTAGTATTTGTGACAATTGCAGTTTACTATTCAGTCCAATGGCAAGAACATCTTCCCATTTATCAAGGGAACAGATTTAGTAACAAGCTGCACGCAGCAAGAAATAAGTGAGAGATGCAGAGAAAACTCGCATTATTGTGGCATCTGCTAGAGCTATTTTCGACCGGTGTCCCCCTGTGCTGCTCCACTGCAGGGCTTGCGAGTATTCACTAAAATTAAATTCCACTTCTCAGGCATTTGTAAATAGGCCACAAAAACTTAGCAAGTCTTAGAGAGGGTTTTTTTTTTTTTTAAAAAAAAAAAAAAAAGTATTATTTTTGTTTTTTAAATGCTCCTATCTTTTTCTCTAACCGTTTTTAAAATGTTGCAGCCTGTGCTTTGCAGTGGCCCTTGTGGCCTGGACTCCCTCTGCTTTCGAGAAAGGCTTTGCCCGTCCCTCCTCAGCTGCCAAATATGAGATGGTTTGTGACAGCTCCTCAGCTGGCTTGGATATAGGGTCAGACTCAGCTAGTCCCAGAAGGCATTTGCCCTGAAGACTGTGCATTCCTCAAATGTGACTTCTAATACTAAAAACAAAATTTTCATACTCATTAGCTCCCAATGGTTTTAGGCACCTCATTTCCTTAAAATCATGACAAAAATTCCTGTTCATCTTCTGCGTCACTTATCCACAGGTACCACTCGCAGCGGTGATGCTAAATATTAACATCCTATCATTTTTTTTTTTAGGACTGATTTTTAAAAGGACTGATTCACTGTCATGCGGACCCTGCATCCTTTCAAAGCAGACTATTCAACTCACATTTAATTATGTTTTGTCTCCCATTAGGAAGTGGCAGTCCGACAAGACAGTCAGGAAAACATAAACGCAGAAATGGCTTCGAGCAGCGTTGCAAGCCCTCTACTCCCCTTGGCAAATCTGAGTTACTCACGCAGGCAAGGGCACTGGAATAATTGGGACAGTGAGAAAATATGCTTAAGTGCGAGAGCAAAGGTTGTGCAATCCAGCCATACCCAACTTCTAGAAAAACATATACCATCTTTTTACCCACCCTGCTTTTTAATTTCTTTCAGATAGAGTTCTTGTTATTCCAAATCTATATTACTTTAAGAGTCAAAGAGAGAAAAAGGAAGTATTAGCCACATGAGACAGAGGAATAAAATGGTACGTCTGAATTTTGAGTTAATCTGCTAATGGAAAAGCCTCCTTATATCACCAAGTTTGGAACACAAAATGATCTGAACACCTCATGATTTGAATAAGTCACTCTCAGCAATATGGAGGGTTACTGCTTTAGAACACCAGTTCGTACTATTTCTAGAAAGCAAGAGTTCATTCTGATCCCAGCTACGACCAACACATTTGTTCAACATTACCAAGCTTGATTAGCATCCAAAGAAAGGTTCCCCTTCCTTAGCAGGATTATAAAGGGAAAATCCCCCTTTTTTGTTTGTTTGTTTGTTTATGTATATAAGCTTTCTTGGGCATCTGTTATGGTGGAGGCTGCAGTTGCCTCCCGCCCCAAAGACCACCAGGCATTACCGTCGCACCACGTGTTGATGCCACAAGCACTAACACCACAGAGCGCCCACACAACCTTGCCGTGCCACGAGCTGCCACCCTGCCGCTCACCATGGCACTGACCACACGACGGCAGCTCCCACACCCGGGCACATTCCCTGCTGGTGCCCCAGCCGGAGGAGAGGGGAGCAGGGGCAGAGCTGCCTCGCGGCCGCCTTACCTCCCCTCAGCAGGCCAAGGCGGCGCGCGGCCTCCCTCAGGCCGTTGCTCGGTGACCGCACGCAGCCAGCGCTGTTGCCATCGCAGGGACTTTCCCCCTGAGGGGACCTTTCCCTGCTCTCCTGAGCCATCCTCTTCTCACACCTCCATGCAGGTGCTGCCAATCCCATCTCCATGCAAGGCTCTCCCCCAAATCCAGCCCCAGCTGCTCTCACTGGTGCTTTGCCAGATATCACACAGACCTGGTCCCATTGTGGGACTATCAGCTACAGCTGATTGTATCAAGCCTCTCTGAACAATGCACCTTGCTCCTGCCATCAGCAGAGCAGGTAGGATGATGCAGAGGAGGAAAGATAAAAACACAACATGCATCAAGAAAGTGAAAAAAGGAACAACTTCCTTTGATGTGGGCAACACTATGGGCTAGGTGAAGCTCATCTATCTGGGTAACTCAAGGACGGATTCCCACATGAGACTCCCACTTTGGATGTGTCACAGACAGTGACAGATGGGCTTCCCTAGCCTTGAACAATCCAGTGGAGCTTTGCACCAAACTACTGGCTGGTGCTGTGCGAAATGGGACCGTGTCAAGCACATGAGGCAAGCCAAGACAGATGTGTAAGAGCCTTGTATGCACTATCACTTCTTAGTGCTTGCTATTTTCTTTTTTTCTACACAGGAAAAAAAAAAGAAAATAAAAAAGAAGAAAATAAAAACCCTCCAAGCCTCAACTGAAGCCTGTTCTGAGGCAATAAGTTTCTACTCACGGGAACGGGCTGAAGCAACAAGACCTTCCTCTTGCAAAATGAAAGAACAAAACCACTGTCCAAATAATCTTAGACTTAGTTTCTTTTCTTTTCCAAAGCAAAACGTTGTTGGAGCCTCCCAGAGCCTTCTTCCGTTAAAGAGCTATGCTGGTTCCATCACATGAAGAGAAGTGTGTAAGCAGATCCCTGGTCCTGAACCAAGTCCAAAGGGGCATCATTAGAGCCCAGTGCAGGTAGGAGAGCCTGGATGCAGCTGCTCCACACAAGAGCTACACCTAAGGCTCAGCTTTCTCTGCACTGGGTCCAGATTTTCTTCTTATCTCCCAGCTCCTCACACATCACTGTGCTTAAAGAATTAACAAGAAAAGGGAAAAATAAAAATCAGGTTGGACTTGCAACAAAAAATTTACGGCCTGATTTGGAATATATGGGCAAGCCCTAAGAGTGGCTGAGATCCTGATGAGTGGTTGTAGCTCATGCTTGCTTCAGGGGGGAATCGCAGGCACTTTGTATCTGTCCAGCGACCACCACTACCTCCCAGCTCAGTTCTGCACTCGCCTGTGTTAGGCCAAGGCAGACAGCAGGAGGGAAGGTGCGAGGGAAAAGTGGGGCTGCAGCGCACTTTCTACCTAGAAATTCCCCTGAACACTGCTCGTAAATTATTTCCATGCCTCTGTTCTGTGCGCTGGCTGCCCTCAGCTTACCTCTAACGCACGGTGGTGGGTCTGACATTGTACAAACCGATTCTTTTAACATTTACTAGAGATCAGATTAAAAATTAAGCATGCAAACAGAGGAATCCCTGAGGAAACCTTTGGCTCTAGCAGCCCAGCTCTGCTCACAGCAGTGTGAAGTGTACACTGGGAAGAGTCAAACTCTATCTTTGACAAAATAAAAAACATAACGAAAAGGCCCAGAATTTAACCAGTTGAGCCACACCATTTCAACACCTCTGAGTTCAGTCGTACGTGATACTATCATACAGTAGACATACTTGGCATACAAGTGTGCGCAGAGCTGGGACCTCTGGGCCTCTTGCCTCCGGCTCAGGAATCATTTATCACACAAGCAATGGAGGACCAGGGAGGTTCACCCTGGTGTGATGCACAGCTACCTGTGTGCTATTTCCAACACTGCTGTTAGTTTACTGAGTTCTTCTGACTTATCTGTCACTAGGGACTCCCATTTTCTTCTATGCAAAATGAGATCAATAACTTATTTTTCTGAAGACACTTGGAAATCCTTGGCCAGAAAGCACTATATGTGAATATTATTACCATTAGTGATTGCGTTCTACCACTCTCACGGCTATTCAAAATCAGGCCCAGAAGTAGTGCACAAAAGAGCTATCTAACAGCTATCTGCAAATCTAGGCCAAAGATAGAGGTCAAAATTTTAAGTGCTATCATGCTGTAGGATTTCCAGACAAGTACCTTTAGTTGTCACACCATTTCAGGCCCATTTCTGAAGCCCATTTAATTACAGAGGGAAGAAGCATAAGGGCCAAAAAAGTCCTTTTTCTGAAGTCATGCGTACGCCCATATTTGTTTAATGTTTAACAAAAAAAAAAGTGTGCACTTAAGTGAAAATTATTTCGGCCTTTGGCACTACTCAATTAAACATGCAAATTTTAGACTGAGTTGATTTTACTTGAAATAACCGGATTACATGTGAGCATTCTAAGGCTAAATCCCGCTGATGCTCTGTCAAACCTCATTGCTGAAAATCACCCTTTCTCCATGCTGATCATAATCTGCCAGACTTTTATCGTGGAAAGACGATTCACATTCAGCGCAAAGAAAATGAAATTCAATCTAAAGTTTCTCATTCAGTCCAATTACATAGATGTGTGCACATATCTGCTTCATAGTTAATGAAAGATTTTTAAAATACTTTTCACAAGGCTCAGTTTTAAGGTTTGCAAGGATATCAGAAATATATAGTCCACTCAAGTTTTAACTCACTGCACCTCTAAAATCAAGTGAAAATCTTCTGGATATCTTATAATAAATGCATAATATATGTTGAGCAATTAAAAAGAAAAACATTTTAACCACTGGAGTACAGCATTTCAGCCCTTCTTCATTTCATTTTTTCTAGAGGCAACTAGCAAAAGGCCAGGTTAGCCGAGGTGGTTGGCCAGAAGTAATAAAGGCACACGCTTGATCATAATGAGCAGAGCCGCAGTGCTGCTAGGACCTGTGCTGGTTGATCTGCAGCAAGTGGCACAGACCCAGCAGCTTATTTACACTGAGTTGAAGTAATTTTAATATAAGGTCATATTATGTCAGGTAGACAGGCCTTCAGACAATTAAACAAAATAGAGTGAAAAAATATATCTTGGATATGTATTTTATGTGACATGAATATGCAGCCAACAATTTCAAATGTCTGAAAGTCTAAAGCCTGTACAAAAACCTGACTTCCTTTTAGAAACATCAGCATAACCTTCAACAGTGCTAATATTATTTTACAAGTGACATTTAAACAAGGGAGATTTCCTATTTCTCATATAGCTGTCCTGAAACTACAAGGAATTAAAGTCAAATCAAAATGGAATCATTCAGGGCCTGATTTTTTTTAATTTAATTGCAATTTAATTGATAATATAAATGACAATTAGATCATTTTGGAGTAGCAATGGGATTGTAAAAGCAGAAACATTATTTTATTCATAACAGCGGTACTTCCTTCACTAAAGAAAGTTTAAGAGTTTTATAGACCCAGCAGCATTGGAAAACACTGACCTCCTTTAAATCTCAGGCTCGCACCTCAGCGCAGCAAGGCAGGTCCAAGATTTACAGCTTAGTGACAAGCCTGCTAATTCATCACCACTAAACCATCTCGAGTCCTTTGGAAGCTGCACAGGTCACAAGAGGAAGCCACCAGCTGCTGACAAGATCCCTTCCCAAATAAATTCATTCCACAAGTAGTCGGGCTGGCACTTGTGCGCAGACATGTGCACACGCATACACACACGCACGCACACACACGCAGACCCTTCATATCCTGCTCAAATAGAGACATACAAATCTTGACTCGTCCACTATCATCTTCTCAAGTGAAGCACAATTGAGCAAGAAAAAACAAAAGTAAAAAAAAAGTTACTAAACTGTAAGAGAAGCCTACACAAAGAGGCGAGAGAAGAGGGGAGAAATGCGACAAAGCTCCATCCCTTGTGACAAGTCATTTTTCTCTGAAGAGCAAAGTGTCCCAATGGTTGGATACTTTAGCTCAAAGAGTAAATGAAAGACAAAACACAGTCCCACGAATCTGTAAAGGAGACTATGAAAGAAATGAAGCACTTGGTGGAAACATCTAAAAACAGCGTTTTCTCTGGGGCATAGACTCCACTGCATCAGTCAAGCCACGTGGGTTTTAGATGGCACCATCACTGGAACTAGCGTTAAGTCAGTGCAAGCCCAGCCCATGGAGCACGGGGCGCCCCAACGCCCACCGAAATGCGGCCCCATGCTTGGGCAGCGCGGGCCTGAGGGGGCAGCAGGCCGCGTTGGGGCTGGAGGCCGCATCCGCCCCGGGCGCCGCGCGACTCCAAGGGTGGTTTGGAATGAGTAATCTGGCCAGGCTGGCTGTTGGCGTGCTGGGCCCGGAGAGCACTCGGCACCCGCGCTCGGCCTGTAGCGCTCTGTTTACCCGGCCTTGTGGACCACCCATCCGGCACATGGCCACGTGCTTCCCAACGGCTGTTTAGTCTTTACAAAGCCCCACGGCTATCCTGACACAGGGAATATTTTTCGTAGAAATATAGAAAAAAGATTTTTTTTTTTTTAAAAAAAAAAAAACAACCTGAACTAAAAAAGTTACTTCATGTCTCCATCTAGGACAGACACTAGCAAGGGGATACAGCAAGAAGAGCTGCGTAACTGGCAGCTCTCCATTAGCCTTTACAATTAACAAGCCAGCTCATTGTCTGGGCTGTTATCTAAATTACAGGCTAGGCATTTTCTGCTAACATATTTTCTGACTTTTTAAACACTATACTGTACAGTACCTCGGACAAAGGGGTCTTTCTCTAATTCGATTTAATTTCTTATTTTCCTGTTTTAAAAATTAATTACTGTAACTATAGCCTTAAGCAAAGAAAGGGTGGGAGGATATGCACTTTTAGCAAAGAAGGCCAAAGAACTGAAGCTCAGGTATTGGGCAAGGAGGGGGCTGAGTCAGAGGCAATAAATACCTCTGATTTTTAAAAATACTTGAACCCAAATTAAACACATTTGAACCCTTAAATTTCATTAAAATCGAAGATTCCTATGTTTCCATTTTGGGGTTTGTCACGTTGTTTTATCAGCACTCATCAGCAGCATGTCGTCTGACGGTGCGAGCAGGATCAGCCCCTTTCGTAAGAAGTTTCTGGGCCACAGAATACACCTGCACATTTTTCTCTGTTGTTTTTTACATCCAACCCCATTAGAAAAATAATATTTAAATACTGACAACTTTCATATAGTAGAGGATCCAAAATAATAAATGCTAAGTGTCATTACAAAAAACATACTCCATTATATACCCTTTAAATACAGCAACAAATGATTTTAGACATACACAGAAAAGAAAGAAACATAAAATAGTATAGCATACATCTGACTAAAGCACGGAATTTGGCATCTTTTTTGTTTAAATCAGTCCTCAGTAATGACCACTTTTACTATTTTCATTTAACTGTTTTTATTTCTTGAGATTCCCCTCCCAAATCACCCTTTTATGTTTGTGTATGTGTGTAAAATCTTATATATACAAGCCTATATAATTTTCAGCAGTTATTTTTTCATTTCATACATTTGAACTGTTTGTTAGATATATTAAATACAAGTACACACATTTCATCAAACCTTTCTTTTGGCTAAAGGAAAAAGCGAATAGGGGGAAATGGCACCTGCTTGTACAGCTGCCTATTCATTTTGCCTGAGGAGTCACCAGTGTTTAATTACTTTTTTTTTTTTAAAAAAAAAAAAGCTTTTTTCCATTGGTGAAACCAATTTGGGAAAAGTAGCCAATTTTTTTTTCACCATGTATGTCATCAACAGAAATATTAATGACTGAATGATGACCGAAGACCGAAGAATGATCAAAGAATCACCACGCTAAAAAAGGGAGAATTTGCCTTAACGTTCTGTGAATGAATTTCATGTGGTGAATTTACCAGCTACCAACAAATCTGTTTAAAAAAAACAGCAAAAATTAAAAACCACTGGACAAACATAAAGAAGATTCTCATGACATCTTCTGTACTTGGTTTTCAGGGTAGAGTTTTACCAGCGCGATTTGTCAAATCAGGTTGTCATTTTTTAAACTGGAGAGAAACAAAAGTAAAGCTTTCCTTAACCCAGCAAGATTACACATATTACTCCATCCTTTTACCAAATGGCTGTCCTGACACACTAAATCACTCCACCATGGGAAAATATGTTGACTTCTGAAAACCTCTTTTATAAGACTCCTACCAGCAAGCCAGCGCTTGCTGAGAAACGGATTTTCTTTTAAAATGTATACTTCTGCAACACGTTAATCTGCAAGTACTTTATAGTTCATAAGTAAAGAATATGGATTTTTTTCTGTTGATTCTTTGAATTTCTTTTGGGATGTGGTGCTGTGCTATGATGAGGGTCTTCCCTCTAAAGGTGCAGACATGCCAGATTTAACTGATGATCCACTGGAACATTTTTCTCATGTAGGTACCTTGGTTTCAGACGACACAGTTTTCTGTAATCTGAAATATAAAGCTAGGAGAAGGCCTGTCACCACTGTATCTAGTTATTATTTTTGAGAACTCTTTTCACCTTCATTTTTCCCCAGTCGCTTTTACTGCTAAGACGCTTTAAAGTCAGGTTTACCATCTAGGACCCGGACAGCACAGATGTCTCATATCCAACCCTGAGCTCATCCTGAGCATCAGCAGCTGGATGACACTTGTGAAGTATGAAATGCAGCAACTTTTTAATCTGCTCCATCTGGCACCTGGAACCAAACCGGGCCTCTGATGCAAAGTCACCACGACGCGAAGCTAATTCTGACCCCCTCTCTCCAGCCCAGCTCTAACAATAGCACAGAGCTGCTTTGGGATCAATAACTTAAAAAATGTTTCCACTCTCATCTGGAATCCAAACAAGTCTGTTGCAGAGACAGCACGAGGAGGACTGAGGCCAGACTTGTTTCTTCTGATTTTATACTACCATCAGTTTGTCTTAGCCATGCATCTACCAATCACTCTATAGAAATGCCTGAATTTTGAAGGTTGAACACACATTTGTAAACACAACACAGTATATACTAATGCAAAGTTCTGAAAGTGAAGCATTAAGATTCAAAAAGACGGCGTACAAGACTTTTATGTGAGCAGATAATAGGGTTTTTTTAGCTGAAACCTTCTTAAAAGTTCATCTTCTCTAAGGAAAGAGGGAAAATGCAGTGTGACAGACTGCACGTACCATGTCTACATTCACATATAAAAAGATATTTTCAACATTTCAATTCAAAGACAAGCAATAAAAAACCCTCTCGTATCCTTAGGATGCCAAATAATCATTTCATCCATGTTATAGCATCAACTTAACAAAGACACGACTTGCCTTTGCCATGTAGTTTTCACATACAAATGAACTGAGGATAACTCATTGTTATGGAAGTCAGTGGGATTGTCAACTTTTCTACCAAAAAAAATAAAAAGAGAGAGAAAGTCAGCAAGATAGAGTTGGCTCTGAACTGTGGAAAAAATACTAAAGATGACAGAAAGACCATGATATTTTGGCTCTTCTGAAGCCATTATGATATTGAGCAATATGCTGCAAACAGCTATTGCAGTAAAGTGCTGCAAGACCACCTCCTTGGTGAATAAAGGTCGCACAAGGACTCTCTCGAACACTTTAAGCTGACTGGCTAATTCTCTGTCTTCTGAGGGGTTTTTTTACACATATTTCCACCAAGAGTTTTCGGTTCTTCACATACTGAACAGAAATGCCATGGCCATGAATAAGCAAGCTATTGCAAGACCAAACATCACCAAGAATCTAAAGGAAGCTTTTTTATGTTTGTTTGATCTTTTTCATCAAAACCATATTAGCTGTTCTGCTCAAAATAGACAGAAGGAACCCTCCCCGTCCCCAGCTTTGGCCTGGGTGGGAAGAGCCATCCAAAAAGAAGGGATGCTGCTGAGATGCTGGAGCAGTGTCCTGCTGTCCTGTCCTCTATGTGATTGGTGGGGACAACCAGCCCCACAGAAAGCAGCGTGTGGTAGCACCTCAGGGACACCCAGCCTGCCAGCCCCATTGCCACCCAGCACCCCCTTCCTCACCAAGCCCATTCACTCAGCCCAGCCATGCTCTCAAGGTCTTTTGAAGGGAGGTCCATGGGGATGCCCATGCATATGGTGGATCAGACTGTGCATCCCAACCCATGGATACATTTCCAACGTGTGGCTCTAATTCAGGCACTATAGCACTTAAATCCCGCTAAGACCCTGCTGGCAAGACCAACAGAAATCATGCAGGGCTCACGTATCTCGTGTGCCAAGACAATGCTGCCCATGTGCCTGCAAGGACACAACTTGGGCACAGTCCCTCCCTCCATTTGGCAGCTCCCTCCTTCCCGGTTACCTCTCACCAAATGACACCATCTCACATGCCCTGGCCCACGCCGAGAGCCCATCAGCAGCCAGGGACCCAGTGGGGATCATTGGTCTGAATGGGCTTCCTCTCTGTTTCCTATATAGCCTATTCTTTATAAAGATGCATACACGTACACTGACGCCTACGTAATGTATACAGCATATATACACATGGACAGTACAGAACACGTACTTCAACAAAAGGCCTCTTTAAATTACAAACTGGGACCACATCAGTCACATTAATAGCTGCCATGGCAAAACAATTTCACAATTTGTGCTCCCTTCCATGTATTAGACTTTCAGAAAGGGAAAACAGAGAAAAGATTGGAATTTCTCCCTCTACTTTGTCAGACCGTAGGGCCAATGTAATTCTGCTGTCTTCATTACATTATTTTCCCCCAGAAACAGTAATACTCCAAAAAGATTAAATTAAACAATACTTAAAAAAAATCAAGCAGTTCTTTAATTTCATTTCAATACCATGTTTCTCTTCCAACAGCCTCTCAGATGTGCAGGAAATGGCTTAATGATGTGCCTGTATTGAAGGGAAGTGCGGAGGTATCTGTGCATGTAGCTCCCATCCCCCTGGAAGTTTGCGCAGCCCCTGCTCCCAGCCCCTCTCCCCGCGAGCCAAAATGGCTTCACCGGAACCTCCTTTTATCACCGTAGCTGCAATAAAAACAGTACTTACAGGACATAATCAACTCCACTCGCAGTATCGCCACAACTGTAAACACCGTTCACAAAACGGCGGGCTGCAGAGCTCAGGCTCGTTATCTAATCCTCTGGAAACTTTACCCTACTGCAAACAACGGGAGCGCGGTGCCAGCCAGCACCGTGTGCTCCCACTCAGCGCCCACTGCCCTTCGGGGCCGCCGCTGCTCCGCTCTCGCCGCTGCAACGAGCGGGCCTGGTCATATGAAGAGCCACTTTCCCTTTCCCAAAATTCCCTCCGAGCTAAGGACGGCGACACCGCTACCTCACGCCACGCTGCCTGCCGCCTGGGCAGCCCGGTTCCCGTCCTGTCTCCCCTCGCCCGCAGGCCTCCGGTGCCGCTGCTCACGCTCCCGGAGGCTGTGGAAGGCCTTGCCTACCTGCCCGAGGCCCCTGTGTGCCAGGCCCTCTCCGGGTTGTTTGCTTGTGCTGGTCAGGCAGCCGAACCACGCAAGGAGTTTGCATCTGCCTTATAGGACAGTGCTGCAACAGAACAGGCTTTGACAGCCAGACCTACCATTACAAGGCAGGCACAGATCTCTTGTTTTTTTTCCTCTCTTTTTTTTAAAATCCTCATTTACTCAGAATGAGGTAATTTGAGCTAACTAGAAAGCAATCCTTTCCTTTTTTTTTCCCCCACTCACAGTGCTGAAGCCTCCTGACAACACATAGGAGTGGGAGCTTCGCTCAAAGTGGCCTTGGGAACGGCAGGATGCACTATCGGTTTCACAGCTCTAAAAGGCTGGAATGTGAGCATCCCTTCGCACATTTTCATTTCCTCCTCCGGTAGAGAGGCAGGATGCTGCTCGCTGTGCAATCACAGCCAGTCAGCACCACGTTAGCACCATCGTACCTCGCAGTGGGATGCGGGTCCTCCATAATAAAGAGCAGCACAGGCTGCAAGGGGAAGTAATCCCGTGCGAGACAGGAGTTCAAATGCAGGGTGTGTTTTCTACCCCAAATCCTGCCAGATCTCACAGTGTTTGAACAACCTCGCCCTCAGGTATGTCTTACTGCTGTGAAAAACTGCTGCCTTTCAAAGAGTCAGCAGAGTTTCTCTCTTCTCCTCTCCTTTTTCTCCCCCAATCCGTTCCTTCCAACTTGAATTCCATAATCAGTTCGCAGAGGATTGTATCACATTTTCTGAAAACCGTGTTAGTCATTCCTGCCTCCGTTAGTCTCTGTCCCCACACTCTACATCTCATTCGAAGTGTTGAACCACAGAGCAGTGAAGTCGTAACCTGCATTGATTTTTAAAATCTGCTTGTAGAGAAAGAGGAATCCTCCTCTATAGATCAATGTACAAGACTCTCATGGCAGAAAGGTCACACATACGGGAACAACCTTCTGCAGCACTGTTAGTCTGGAGGGCCTGATCCAGCCCTCCCAGCGAAATCATTGGGAACAGCATTGGTTAGTAAAGCCTCTTCATGGCTCTCAGAGACTCAAAAAACACATTTCAAAATCATATGTAGAAGAGGAGAACACCCATGGCTCTATCATTTACTATTTCTTTTGATTACACAATACCACTAAAGAATTGCTGGTATGTGACAGATAGGCATACTGTAGAAAATGTTCGCTTTTACTGGAGAAATATTTGTACAAACACAGTACCCATCAGCTTCATTCAACAGTTCTATTGCATCATAAATCACATACCTAGCAAATACTTCTTCACAGCCACATCACTTTTCATTCAGCAATTTCAATGCTCTCTACAAGCTTTAAAAGATCTCTGAGACACAAATCAACACTGATACAGATATGGAAACCAGGGCAGAAGACATTATATTCCATTGCTCAAAATCATCTATTGAAGCAATGGCAAAATCAGCAATATAACTAAAACTCTAAATCCTATATTTCTGCATAACTGGTAGACCCACCGGCCACAAAGTATTTAGCATTGCTGAACCCAGATGTCATTCCTTATCGAGTGGCTTATACTGACACACTTATTATTGATATAATTCTGCCCTCAAACCATCCTATTTTTTAGTTGCTTATTAACACGCTTATTGACTCACAGCCCTATAGTATGCATTCATTTAATACAAAGATACTGATGGTACAAGGATAGTATGCCACAATTTAACCAAAGTATGAGGCCTTTTGATTGAGACTCCATAACATGACTGGACACCTTTTTGCCCTACAAGTTTCCTAATAACATTACTGTATCTTGGGTCCTAGGTTTGTCTACTCTTTGTTCATTCTGACTTTATGTATGGAAAGGAGCATCAGTCTGGAGAGAAAATAAGACACTGTCTCCAAGTAAGTGGCAGGATGGTATGCTGGCACGTTTAATCACAAAGGTGGCAACTGTCTGATTTTGTTTTTGACTTCAATTTTAGGGATTAAATCTCACATCAAACTTCAAACTTAGGATTTGAAAACAGAATTTTCTTATCGCCCCATATGAATAACTTGCTGCAACACCAAGTAAGTTTTACAGCATTGGCACACTTTGGTCTAGCATAGGGATATAAAAATTTTTGCTTGCTTCAGGTCAGACCTAACTTCCAAGCACCATTAGAAGCCATGTGCTGGGGTACACCTTAGCACTATCCATATGGAGACAAAAGTCATTTTGCATCAGACCATTCGAAATGAAATCACAGGCCACATGCAGCCTGCAGATTGTGTCCTAGCGAGCCAGATGTTATGTGACTGATTAACCACCGCCTTGTAGGGGAATGTGATGAGCAGAGCAGTAAATGTCCTCTACTCAGACTATCCCAGAAAAAAAATAAATAATAAAATAAAATCTTCTTTTAGTTTATGGTGCAGAGCTATGCTGCATTTTCAGTGGCTCATGGGGCAAGGTTCGACTCTCCTTGAGGCAACCTGCATATGGACTGATCAACAGCAATGAACGGCAGAAAAGTGGCAATACTCTGCAAGTCCTCCTCAGACCAGAGCAAGGCAAGGATGGGTGTACAACACATACTCACATAACCAATCAAACCACATCTGAGTCTTCAAATTCGGAAGGACTAATCATAAAGACTGAAGACACCTTTCCAACGGTAAGGCTGCGCTTACTACCTTCGGACACAGCACCTACCTCAATGGGAATTAGCTGTGTATCTAATAAAGACACTGGGATTAAAAGGAACGCATGAGGAAAGAGTTGTCACCAAAAAGAAAAAAAAAAAAAAAAAAAAAAACATGAAAAGGATCTGAAGTGTGAGGCAAACTGGACCAGGAAGAATGGGTAAATCTTTGCAGGCCTTTGCACAGGAGCATTGGGGCACTCAAAAATGCTAAATCCAAGAATGCAAAGGCACTGATCAGACATGCCAGTTTGAAATGCCTTTTGATACAGAAAAAAGATCTACAGCACAACGGTTAAAAACAAAGCACAAACTTCTTTAACAGGTTTCTATGACAAAGCATGGGGAAAAACCTCACAAATCATGTTTGCCTGGGAATCAGTGAGCACCTTGGATACTAATCAGCTAATTCACATTTTATAAGAGGGTCTGAAGACACTGCTTTTCAGGTTTATCTTATGACCAGCAGTGCAGTGTGAAAGCATCATGAATCAGCCCCATTTGTGTGCACTGTGCTGTACAGCTGAAGACTTCAGACACAGAGTACCAGAGGAGGGGGACATTTTGGGGACTGCCAATTAACTGTCAAGTGACACCCTGCTTTTAGTGTGTGTACAAGCATTTTGGGAAACGTCCTTTCCGTGTGACAGCTCAGGTAACACTTGAAATTAGTGCTAAAAGCACAGTAAACTCCACCAGATGAAGCTGCTTCAATTTTCACCAAAACTGCTATTGCCGTTTCCCAGCGACCTTAACTTCCTTCATGTGTCTCTCCTTTTTTTTTTCTTTACCCTCTTAAAGGCAAGTAGTGTTGATTTTTAAACACAGTGAAGAAACTCATTGTGCAATGTGCATTAACTGCTTGTCTCACATTTCTCCACCTTCACTTTACAGTCACTTGACATTCCATTGAAATCACTGGTATTTTAAAGCTCTCCAGTAACACGGCAAAACTCTTTATTGGCACTTACTTGAAACATCAGGCAGAACATCTAGAATGCTACTAGATACACAGAACAGAGGATATTTAAAAGTTATATATATATATATATACATATATATATACACACACATATATATCTCCACTACCTTCTCCCTCCACCCCAACATCAAGAGAATATATGGCAGGTTTTTTGTTGTTCTGCTGCTTTCTAAAATACTGTTCAAGACTGATGTTTCCATTTTTTTTACAAAGAGCTCAGCCGGTTTTGCTTGCATTTGTACTAATTTGCTGAACTGAAGTTAACAAAGCAGCTAGTTGCACCAGCCTGTCCCACAAAAATGTCCATCATCTCAAGGTCTCATGCATCCCATAGAAAAGGATATCCTGATCCTGGCTGCTCAAACAGGGGCCAGAGCTCACAAGACTGCTACTCGGATGCTCATGTTAAACCATGAGCAGCCTCATGAACCCCTCCAGCTCATTAGCCTCTTGCATTTAGCAATCATTTATACTTCTGGATGAGTTTTGATTATAGCTCAGCAAACTTTAGACAAAAAATAATTAACCATAAGTGCATTCATTACAGGCAGGCACCCATAAACTGCAATACGAACATCAACTAAGCTTCCCTAAGTGACAAGGAATCCCTCAAGGCTCAATTAGTTGCCACTACTTGCTCCATTTCGGATGTTAGCAGTCCTAGTCTTTCTAAATGGGTATTAACTACCAATAACCATTTACAAGCAACCATTAACAGTTTTCAAACTGATACCAACGACGTCTCTTAAAACCAGAAGCAAAGCGGAGCATTGCTTTTATTTCCGTTACACCGGTGATTATTTCAGTGTGTTCCATTTCCACATAATTTACTTCAGTAAATCACCAATGGCCACACATGTGAATCTAGAAGTTGGCAGAAAATGCTTTGCCTGCAATGAGGAACCTGCTAGAAGCTTGGGAGAGGGATTTAGATACACACGCTTTGGGATGAATTTCTTCTCCACAGCTTAGATCCAGGAGCAATGATTAATGATGCTTGAGATCGTGTTAGTGCAGAACACCTGCTCAAACCGAAGTGCAAGGCACACAAATGGTGACGAGCCTTCAGGGCCACGTCTTTGCTCCTTCTCTGTATCAACAACAGAGCTTTGCCTGCCAGATACAGTGTAAACGTGGCAGATACTGCAAGAAATCATCATGGCCTAGTGATTTATTGCGTATTAATTAATTGTTGGTTGCCCATTCCTGTGGCCACGTGTGTGGCTTCACTGCTCCAACCTGTTAACTACAGACAGGGGCAAGCAAAAAGAATGAAACAAAGATGACCTGTCCCAGCAAACTCGGAAAATGATTAGCCAAAACAAGAGTCTGATACTGATCCATGTGCTGGGTGTTGTCAAAACATGCAGAAGTCTGACAGTCTGCAATGGGGGAACCTCCAGAAAGCTTCCAGCAGAGCCCTCTGAGCTGAGCTCAACGGTGAAATTGTCATTTCATACTCCTGTGAGCGGGACTAGAAATAGCAAAGTTCTGAACACCAGAAGCCATTAAAATTATGATGAATAGTAAATACAAAGTCAAATGTGTCAGTGTTCACAAATGCCCTTTAAAAGTATTCCCTTTATTTTCTAGCTTTTACAACTGAGTGACACTTTTGTCTTCCATTTTATGCATTTATTAAAGGTGATTTGACTCATTCCAGTTCTGTTACCCAGTGTCATTTATATACTAAATAACTCCTTTTGTGGACTCATGAAGAAGGTACTAGATAAGTGCAACCAACAGTATTTTGAAGATGGTCCAAATTTTGCCTGTATTAATACTGAAGGATTTACCTTACTTAAATTCCCCTGAATTAAGACACATTCTGGAAGTGAAACCTTGACTTCTTCACCTCATCTTTTAAGCCCTCTTGCACCACCTGCATCCCTCTTCCCCAAGGTCACACAGCTAGCAGCAAAGCATACACACACCAATAGTAAATAGCAATAGTAAAGAAATAGTAAAGTCCTTTTACAGCTGTTACCCTGAGACCCAGAGAAGCAACAAAAATAAATTGAAAGAACATATTTTTTTAAATTATAGGTCCAACTTAACTTTGCAGTTAAATAAAAAAAAGGGGGAAAAAGGAAAAAAAAAAAAAGGCAAATTCTCCATTGAAAAAAAACTCAGCAGCGTGAAGCAATAGGGAGGTGGGTCACAGAGCCTGCTTGATTTTTCGTGCATAATCCTTAAGTACTCTAGTTAAAGAGGGAGAAGGGAGTGAGAGAGAATAATACTTTCATGTTGCTTCGGAGATGCGTGGAGACACACTTGAAAAGGGCCAGGGGAAAAGAGGAATAAAAGCGATGCCTGTTTTATATTACACTCTTTCAAGCACATGTTGCTTGAAAATAAAGCATCTAAACGCGGCATCTGTAAGGGTCAACCAGGAGCGGGGACGCGGCCAACGCGGCTGCTGTTACGACCACGCGCTCCGACGCAGAGCTCCTGCAGGCACCGACTTGGAAACACGGGAATGAGGAGTCGCCAGCGGCGGCAGAGAGAGGGCTCGGGAATGCTGCTGCCTCTCCCGGGAATGCTGGTCCCTCTCCCGGGAATGCTGCTGCCTCTCCCGGGAATGCTGCTGCCTCTCTCGCGGCCCGGCGCGCACCCCTCCGCTCCGCCTGCCGCGCGGCGTCGAGCCGCCCTCCGCGAACCGCCTCCGCGGCGCTCCAGCCTCGGCTGAATTTTAATCAAGGTCCTTTAAATGCCATTGAACAAATCCATATGCTATGGATTGCTTCTTGTATGCCTCTGGCCAGCCGCTATTTGGAGGGTCATTTATTATTTTTAGAAAGGCAAAACAATCCAGAGTAATAGTACAAATTACAGTCCGTGTAGAAGCTGGGTGCAGGCCACTTTTGGTGATTTAGTATTGCAGGTGAGCAAACCTTTTAATTATTCCTCTGAAATGACCCGCTGGTTGCCTCCATCTGTTAGTCTCAGCAGAGCAGCAGCTAGATTTCTCTCATGGTGGAGCAGAGGTTAAGTTTTCAGGCCACATTGATGTCACACCTGGGTTCTGAAATTGAGAATTGTGCACTAGAGACAGCAAAAGGACAGGGCATGAGGACAGCTCTCACCTGCAACAGCAGCAGTAAAGAGCCCAAATTTCAGAAGGGTTTCTCTAGATCCGACAAACATAGCAAACCTGCCTGTAAACTATTTCTTGCAAACCCATGGCAGGTGCCTCAATTACCAAACCAGGACTGTGCTCCCAGACGATTCACAGGCTCAGCAAAAAACTCATTAGAAAGTGGAGGGGGCAGAAAAAAAAATGTGGTCATCATTTGACTGCTCTGTTCTGAGAAGAACTATATTAGGGAGGTGTGAGCCAGCAGACTGCTGACTGCTACAGTTCTTTCTCTCTCCCATAGATAAGTCAATTAATCAAACTTTGCCTACTACCTGTCAAAAAGGCTGCCTCTGCCCTCTTGCTGAAATACAGAAAGAACACAGGGGCTCTTTCTGTGCCTGCAGTCTGTCTCTTATTTGAGGAGCTGATCCAGGCATTTGGGGAAAACATTATTTCATGCTGCTAAACAGTTTGACAAAAAAATCTCCTCTGTCTTTTTCTCCCTGCCCATCAGCTGTTTCCTTTGTAAAAGGAATTTCAGCTGAAGAGAAATTTCGCCGCTTCACCTGAGGCCTCGCACAGCCTCTGACCCAACCTTCAAAGCCGCAGCAGTGGATCCGGCAACCGACAGCTCCTTCCTGCAGCTCCTGCCCGCAGCTTTGGACCAAGCATCACCGTGGGGCACCCTGTGGCTTTTCTAATTAATTGTGGAATGGCGTTTTATGCCATGGGAGACCGCACTGGGCAAACACTCATTTTGTGGCTTTGCTGTGTTGCTCCGTGGAAGAGCATTCCCACTTGGCTTTGAATTCCTTGCAGACAGAGATTGCGTTCAAGTCTTCCATGCTCTTCCCCAACTTCCAATCCTCGATTCCAATCTGACAGCCAAAGTAATGTGGTTGAGCAGGCACAGCAGAGAGACATGAATCAGAAAGCCTCTGCATCTTAATCCCTCATTCTGCTCTGGCAGAGAGGGTGTAAGAGAGAGACCAAAATTTGGCCCAGAATTTCTACTTCCCGTTCTGTACAATAAAATCATGCCAACCAGAGCGAGCTCTCTCAATCCCAAAAAAATGGAACTACATGAATGTGAGACTCTAATTCTGTCAAAACCAGCAATAGAAACAATAAGCCTTGGGCTAGCAGTTTTTGTAGTTCTGCAAGTTCAGACAAGGATAACCAAACTGAGCGTTTCAAGAAATGGATGTCTGAGAAAACCGTTCTCCCAGACACTTCATGTCAGAAGAACATGATAAAACTCAGAGGAGCAGCATGGGATGGGATGTCTCTTTTTCCCTGTACTATTGCAGACATTCCCATGCATTGCCGCAAACATTTGTGTATGGTATTAACTGGAGACTCAAGAAACATTCTTTAGGAAACATGCCAAGTCCTCCTCCCAGCACAAAGCAAAAAAAGTGGTAGCATTTTCCCTTGAGTAGTCTGCGGAATTGGACTTCCATACATCTGCATTTCAGAAATCTGCTGGAAGCAGGGTTAGTATTTTTGTTCAGTTGCTGATGGTAATGAGTCAACGTGCCAGTAGCAGCTATTGTTCCTGGCAGGTTTCCTAAAAAAGGGATGTTTCCCAAAGATTTAGCGAGGAAGAGAATGGAATCCCAGTGAGTTTGGTTCTCATCCAGATTTGAGGAAGGTGTGAAAGGGGATATATATTAAACCTAATAGCGTTACATCAAGGATAACAAATGCAGGTTAGGACCATTACAGGGCCGTTATTACTCACCAGGGCCAAAAGAGTGCCAGGGATTTGGGCCTACAGTCACCACAGTGTGAATTCAAATCCACTGCAATCAGTGGAAGCACCACGAGTTGTCCCAGCCACCTCTGAATGCACCTCTGTCACTGACTACATAAGACATTTATAGTAGTTATTTCTTTCATATCTTAGCCTGATGAAATGCTAAAAATGACCGGCTGTTGAATATAACCAATTCCCAGAATACACTTATTTTGGATTAGTTTCTGAATTAAGTTCTGAACTAAGTCTATTTTTATTTGTGTTGAAATAGACGTTTCAGTGTTTTTTAGCTGCTTGAGCTGCAGCTGTTGCCACAGACTACTTTGATGCAGCGTGAACACGAGTTGGATTCAGTGTTATTATTTGGAGAGCAATTAATTTTTAATAACTCTTTTGCATATAGATTTTTCTTCTAACAGTTAATGAAAATTCTGTAAGAGGGAGATTCAAAATGCTCTTGACAAATTAAATTCCTCATACTTGAGCACAGTGAGAGGCCACAAACTCACAGGCAAATACATCATTTTGTCTGTGTTTGAAGCCAATAGACTGAATTTGATTTCAGTTAAAGTTGTATCTCTCCCTAATTTGGATTTGCCAGACTTATTTTCTTTGGCAGTCACGGCCTAAGGCATCAACTAGACAAAGAAACCTCCAGTCAGAAAATCCAGCATCCTCCACAGTCACAACCTTCAGACATTAAAAACATCCTCCTTCAAACCAGAAACTCTAAGCCACGCTCTGACTTGTAGGCAGTGTCCTTCAATTCATCATGATCAATTTGCTGAAATGCATTCTCCCATTTCAAAGAAATCAAAATTCTGGAAGTACAAGAAATTCCTATTTCCATTTCTCTAAATACAAATACTCATTTTCCCTGGGGAACTTGTGTTAATTTTGCTGTAACTTATGAGGGAGTACTACATACGAATTAGTCAAGGCATATACCAAAATCTTGCCTGGACACTAAAAACTACAGCCTCCTTGCAAACCTTCTATTACTTTCCTCATGTATTTGTTTTCCCTTGTGCATGCTGTGCCTCCCATATGCATGGCCCTTGAGAACAGTGTACATTGAAAAGCGTTATCGAATTCAGAGAACATAAAGGTAGATTTTTTTAGGTTGAGTGACTAATTTTAATGATTCTAGAAACATCTTTTTTTACAGAACATCAACTGTCGTCTTTGGTTCTTCCCACTTCATAAACTGGCTGATAAGTACCTTGAAACATCTACGCAAATACACTCATCAAATGAGGCAATTTAATATAAGCAAGATGTTTGGGGAAAAATCTCTAATAAAAAGAGAAGTTAGTCTTTCATCCAGACTCAACTGCGGATTCATGTAGGCAATACTCCCAAAGATTTTCCATGAAAGAATTGTTTCCATTGGCTCTTGGACTTCGGGATTCTTGGAGTTACTCTCCTAAATGATGTTTCTCCAGTTGCAAAGCCTGATGATTTCCATTTGTCATACTGGATACGCAACAGACGCAAGGATTTTGGTGTACACTCTAATATTGACTAAAATATTAATACAAAGCGGTGAGAGGAACCAATCTGGAATAGCACCATGCACTTTGATATTAGCTGTGTAATTTCCACCATTAAATAGTCTATTCCCTCAATTAGATTCTAGTTGTTGCAGAGCTAAGAGTCAAGAAAAGAAAAGAACCTTTTGCCCCATTAACATCTCAATCTCTGCAACATATTTTAGGAATCTGTGCACTGAGGAACTCACTATGCACATAAAACTTTGCAGAGAATCACCAGTCAGCTCCAAAGTCTCATTCCTTTAGCCCTTGAGTTGAAAATTAGAACATGGCATATAAGGAATTTTCACCTGAAGTTTAAAATGCCTGTATACATAGAAGTTTAATTTATTATTCTAATGACTTTCACAGCTTGAGATTCTCACTGGGAGACATGCCTGCATGCATTTAATAAGGCTGCAGAGATTGGGACTATTCCTGAAGGACTTTCTGAATCATTTCCAAAGCATCTTTTTATAGCCAGCAAAGTATAAATTATGTAAAAAGGCATTTAGATAGATACCATCAAATCTATTTGACTGTTAACCCCTCTTTGTTAGCTTAATCTATAAACCTGAAAAGAATCAGTTTTTAGCATTCCAACACCACGTTCACACATTTAGATGTGAAGATGTAATCATTCCAAGAGCTGGGGAGGATGGGGAGGGGGATCAAGGGAGGCTCTTCACACTGTCCTCTTTTCCTCTCCAGAGACCTAAATAGCATGTCCATAGCAATAAGACAGAATATTTGTTATGATGTACATAACTCACAACCATAAGGGATGACTGCAGCAATAGAGTTTTGGAAATCTAGTAAAGGGATCCAATGTACTAATCTAGTAAATGGTCATTCATATCCGCTCTCCTCATTTTTGAAATGCTGCTTTCTCTGGGGAGGCAGGAATAGGCAACAAATATTCCCATGAAACATCCAAGCCATCCAGTAACAGAAAATAAAGAGAGTCAATGACAGAAGACAGAGTTCCGATTAAGCCATGTAGGTTTTTTTTCACAGGATCTCGCTCTGGATAAAGGAAGATCAGCATTGGCGCAACAGCTTTCTGTCCCTTTTCATAAAGGGCATTTCACTGCCTGCTTGGAGATCATGTATCACAATGAAGAGTATTAAATAAAGACCAGTCAGAGAGGACAGGAGTGTGAAATTCTCCAGATTGGCTACCAGTGGCTAACTCTGGGTCAAAAATACCTCTTCTCTGCGCAAAGAAGATAGAAGCAACACGCCATGCATTTGTGCCACTTGAGGCCAAAATCCTCAGGAGAACAAAACACCTCAGATTTCGATGCTCTTATAGCCAGACAAGATCTTTCGGCCTCAAACACGAACTGCAGCTTGGCTGTAATCCAGACTCGGATCTGATCACCCTCTTCTTCGACCATCTCTAATCATGAGTAACCTTGATTTGCTTTCTAGCTTGGTGAGCAGACCAGCCGAGCATGAGCCCCGCTCGCCCCGTGGCAGGAGACGGGGCTATACGTACACGAGAGGAGCGCTCTCCCCATCAGCCTGGCTTGTGCTTTGCTAGACTTGCCCAACAGGGAAGCTCCCGTTAACACATCTGACAAGAGCGCTTTGCTCCCCCCGTGGAAAAGGGCTGCGAGATGCTCGCTGCAAAGACATTTTGTCAGCTCCCCACTCTGAGCGGCCACTTTTCATACACGCCAGCTAAGCAGAAACAACCTGAGGCTTATGAATACTTATCAGATTGTGTGAAAGTCACAGGCATCACACTGCTGTCTGCCTCTCAATAGCAGGGGACTTCTGGGTGTCATTTGGGAATGAAAGGATGCTGTCATTACTCCAAGAGGAGAAAGGGAGCCAAATGAGACTCGTCGTGAAAGCGGGCCAATGATGGAACATTTTGATTAGAACATATGACACCAAGAAATTGTCTGCTGGCAACCATACATTTTCCCATTACAACAACAAGATACAATGAAAGGGAATTTCTTTTCCAACTCTGACTCTACTGGGAGGATTCTGAAAACTTAAGTTTCATGAGACAACTGTCTCTAGAGAGGGAGTCACAAGAGAGGAAAAGCATTTGCAGCAAATATTCTTCCAGGGAACAAAAATACAAATTTCTTGTACACACTTGTACTTCCTTCATTCAGCAATGAATGAAGGTGGGGTAAAATCCTGCCTTTTAAAGAAAAGAGGCTATCAAAAGTATTCTTGAGGGAAAACATACGCTGCCTGACTCTCATTCAGAAGATAAGCCAGTGAGTTGATGGTATCACTGAGCACTGCTCAGGAGCAGCCAGCAAGGGCTGGAAGGTGGCAAGAGGGAGAGTATCGGGGCGCTGTTGGCACCCACCAGCCCTGAAAGCCGAGCAAAGGGCAGCTCAGCCCCTCTCGGCGTTTCACAAGCTACAGCCAGAGCGGGGCCCTGTGCTGGCTACTCTCAACACACGGCTCAGCTTCATCTACCTCTCTGTCGCTGCTTCTCCCCCTCAGGTCTCCCTTATATTCACATTAAAAAAGGGGAATCATCATCAAAAAAAAAAAGTTCCTATGTTTAATTGGGCGGTGCAGTAGAAAAACATAACTTTTGCCCTTCCTCTACCACTGTCTTTCCAACTGGTCGTGGACCAGAAGTGTCACCCTGGCAGAGAAGTTTTATGCCCTTCCCAGGAAAGCAGAAGGATTCCAAAGCGCTCGCTCCACCTCGCACGCCTTGGCAGGCACCCACACACGGTCAGTGAGTCCATCCATCCCAGCTCATCTTCTCCCGACTCGTAGAGAGCAGAACCCGTCCGAGGGATGGAAAACACAGGAGGTTTGGATGTGGGAAGCGCCAAAACCAGGGCCCACATCCAACTTGGGAGGCATCTGGAAACTGCACCGCAATCCTTCCTTCCGTAGGTCACCATCCTTACGGATGCCAGCGGCTATTCTGAAGGACACGCTGTCTCTTACCTGTCAGCTCTCCCTGCATCTTAGAAACATTTCTACGAAACATTTTGTTGAAATTGGTTATGTGCTTGAGTGGAAAAGGAATTCTGTGACAAAACACTCAGTAACCTCCGGCCTGGCTTTGCCTGCAAATCTCTCCAAGCAGTCGGTCGCAGTGAAAAGTGGTTTAAACGCCCAGTGAGAGCCCCAGCCAGCCTTAAAACTGAACTGACCTTCGTTTAAGTTGAGTCATGGTTTGTAGAAAGCTAATCATGTACCTGTGAGTCCAAATAAAAATAAGCACATAACACTTTCAGTTAGATCGGGGCAGCTGGAGGAAATCAATACTAAATACACTGGAAAACGTATTTCGTATTTTCAAATAGAGAAACTATCATGGTTGGAACTCTGGTAATGGTTTCAGTGAAAGAGAGAAAGATTACAGCTGCTGCTTCCACCAAAATGTTTAATTTATAAAATGCTGATTTTTTCTCAACATTTTTCACTGAACTTTTCAAGAGTTCACTTTGAAGTGACGCACACAAAATGTTCCAAACCCAAAAGGGTTTTGCTGATCAAAACACCTATCCATTAAGGGACAGAGAGTCATTAACTAAACAGAAAGTTTCACATTTGGTTGGTTTAGTGAAAATCATCTCTTTTGGCCACGATTTCAATGCATCCATGGACTGGAAAGCCCCGTGCACATCCTGCGGCCCCGCTACGGGACACGGCCCCAATCCCGGGGCTGCTCTCCCGTGCCTTTCCAGGTGGCTCGCAGTTCGTGCATGCCACAACCAGGAGGCATCTGCCCCAGGCACCTCATCTGGGAGGCAAAGCGCTGCCAGCAGGTCAGGGATCGCTTGGGAAGAGCAGTTTTCCCTGGGGAGCCACGCTCACATCGTCTAAAGCCAAGGGGAGTTGAAGCCGCGGAGATTTCACGTGTTTTACTCGTTATTTTGAGGCTGACCAGCAGAAGATGCCCACAGAGATAACCGATTTAAAATTCAGATTTTTTTTTATATATATATATTTAAATTAAAAATCAGATTTAAAATTCAGAAATAGTATTCATCCCATAAATGCCTTTAATCCCAGCTACGCTCCGTCTCAGGCACAGAGGCCAATTCGAGTGCAGTTCTAGTCTGTCTCTGGCAAGTGCGGTCACACATGTAAACTCACATTATTATTATTAAAAATAGCAACTTAGGCATTTGCTGACATGCAAGGAAGCGAAATTCTACAACCAAATCACAATTCACAAAGATGGTCCTCTAAAAAATTAACTACTTGTAATAGAAATTAGATTTTTCTTTTTTAAAAAATGAACTCCCCCAAAGGTGTGTTAAAATTCCAGCAGGGTAGTTTTAGGACTGTTTTCTCAGCCTCTTTTCAACACCTTTTATTGCCATACACCATAAATAAGTTCTACTGAAAAGCAAAAGCAGAATGAAAATCTTTGCTGGCACGATGCAGATATCAGACCTGCAAGTAAAATAAGGGACCCAGACCTCCTGATGTAAAATGTGCAAACAATAAACTGAAAAAAAGACGGGAGGAAGGAACTAAAATGGAAATTCTTTCTTTTACATTAAAAAGTAACTTTTGTTATGAAGGAGATCAAATCAAATTGCAAAAATTCCTGCGACTCCAACTATATTATATTAATGTGGCTCCACAACAAAGCATGTTGATATGCTGTATAAATGCACTTTCATTTCATGGAGACAGTAAGTGCCGAGTGTTTTGTCTAGCTATATGGACCATGAACAATGTAGCGATTTTATAGCATTCCCTTCATGCATTAAAAAAAAAAAGAAAAAACTGCATACTATTAATACATCCTGACTAGATTAAAAGTCTTGCAAATGATTTTGCCTGAAATGCCCTAGCCTGAGATCTCCTTTAGGGAAATATCTTCAGCACCAATTAGTTTAATTGACAAGGAAGCCAAGAGAAGAGCAGTGCGGAGACAGAGAGGGAGCAGCCCGGGAAAGGCTCCGCTTCCCGGGCCGCTCTCCCACCCTGGACTCCGGTTGCTGTTACTATTTGTGCCGCTCTCCACCCCAGCTATTTATAGCACCTCCGCTTCGTGGGCATGTTGAAGCTTGAAATCCTGGGAGACCCGTGTAGTAAAACTTAATAGGTTATTAGCCCTGCGGGCATGCCTGGCATCCTTCTTCTCTCCAAAGGACCCGTCTTCACCCCAAGCAGCTAGCACGCTTTTGAGCCAGTTTAGTGCATGTTTTGCTCCATGCTCCAAAAAGAACAAATTTAACCTGTGAGGTCAGATAAAAAACGGGAAATTTCCTGCGCTCCCTCCCTCCCCGCCATGCCCTCCAGAGGAAAACCGAGCTCAGGGTCCAGTCAAACCCGTGACACTTCATGGCCCCTGTGCAAAAGCAGGGAGAGGGGGAGAAAAAAAAAAAAAAGTTGTTTCAACCTTGGGAATCATTTGGAATCCACATAATTTACTATTTCCTGTGATTCATCAAACTTCCTTCTTCCCAAGAGCAACCGGTCACCACTTATTTATACACTACAGAGAGGCTCAAATCCAAAGGTCAGTCAAAGATTAAAAAAAGGCAGATCATTTGTTTAAAAAAAGAAAAAAAAAAAAAGGCTTTTTTTTTTTGTTTAAACATGGAAAAAAAAAAAAACCCTAAAATGTTTGAAGCAGGAATTCAGTCTGGCAGAAAATACACAGGTTACCATAGCAAATGGGGTGTCACTCGGAGATGGAGGACACCGCAGCTTTCCTAAGGAGAAACGCTTGCATGCACCGTGGTCTGAGGCCCTGGGAACACGCAAGGCCACGCAGGGGCTTATCCTGCCTTTGGCAGGGGCTTGAGCACGTTTTCCAAGAAAAGGACGTTACGCACATGCGCCAGGCCTGCCTGGACACTCAGGCGGAGGCCGCAAGTTTCTGTGGATACTTTGGCAGGAAAGGTGGGCGCGCATTTGTGTGCCTCCAAAACAACACATTTGGTTCTCCGACAATAAACCTTTTTTTCCCCCCCTATATAAGAGGTAAGGAAAAGGCAATTACGAAGCTAGAAGCCCAGAGGAGAGAAATAAAAACTAAAAGCTAATCCTCAAGCTCTGAATTTCAAACAGAAATGCTATTCTCACATTAAAAATTTACTCTAAATATACGCACTTCTAATATACGAACACTAAGAGACTAAGAGACTATGGAAATTAAATGCTTTCTCCAGCTAAAGTTTTGCCCAGGTTTAATTTTCTCCCCACACCTTACGGGCCTATAAAACCCTGCCTAAGCAAAGGTGCGAAGCAATATAAAAATAAATGCCTGACTACATTAATGCCACATAAATTGCAAAACCCAACTTATGTGAACAATATTACCCATGCTGAAGTGTTCAGCAATTAAGTGTTGAGATATAAAATCTCAAAACAGCAAGAAAAACCTTATGGATATAAGACTTAAATACAATTATATACCAGCATACATGACAATACAGCATATGCCATAGTTCATAAAAAGAGGGAGATAGACAAATTCAGCCTATTTAAGAACTAGAAAACAGAGCTCAGATTTTATTTTGGGATATGATGAAAGTATTTCACATATACTTAGTTATTGTACTAGGAAAAATAAAATAAACTAATAGAAGTTAAGCTAATTGTTGTAGAACAACTACATTTTTTCTAACCCTGTTACGGATTGCAAAGATTTCCTTTATGGGGAGCAAAGGAATTCCAAACATCCTTGTAGGCCATTTTGCCTCAGGCATTAACTGAAATTCCCACCATAATGGGGAGGGGGAAGGAAACAGAATTAAAAAACAAAAGTGTGTATATGTGTGTGTTTATATGTATATAGGTAGACAGATAGATTTCAAATCAAACAAGGTTTAGTCAAGCAAATTTCAGATGTGAGGAAAATAGATGTAATTAAATGCAAATATGATTTAGGGCTTCCATTATGGTTTTAAATATGATCCTTTCTAACAAAATGGCACATGCAGAAATTCCTGAAGATTTAAGCAAGAAATCATACCTAGTTGGTTTTGTTTATATATTTAGGTTGGGTTTTGGCTTATTTTTACCTTTTTTTTTTTGGCTAGGAAATACCTGAGATCTGAAAAAAACAAGAATTTGAGACAAAAAAAGGTGCCCCCACTGCAGCTAAAGCAGTTTTTTAGTCTTTCCTTTCAGCATTTCTACATACCTGCCTAACACCGGTCAGACGCATGGTCAAGATCGTAGCCATTTTTTCAAATTAGTTGGAAGTGCTTCTTCTGCTCCAAATTAATCATTTTAATTTTGCTGTCAACAGCTGCATCAGGGCTTCAAATCAAATCTGTTTCTTTAATGAGATCCCGTTGCCATACATTTTTTTACCCAATGCCCTTTTTTAAATAGCTAGCCTACGCATTAGGCTACACACCTCATCGTAGGCAGGTCTTTAATACAATCGGTCATTCTAAATAATTTAAATAACACACTCTGAATTTTCATGTGCAGATTGGAGGGGGAAAAATGGGAAAAAAAAGAAAAAAAAATGGACCTCCTGGAAGTCCTGTCTTAGGGAGACAGGAATTTTTATGTCTTTCACTGGAATTCTCATAAAAGTAATGGGGGGGGGTAGAAATCGGTTTAAAGAGAAGTTTAGAAGGCAAAGGACACAAGCAAAAGAAAACTCCTAGTGACGATGTGCTCCTTTTCTCCCCTCTCTGCGATGAAATGTGTTGCTTCCTGATCATTCTGCACTTCCTTCAGTATAACTGGTCTAAATTGGTAGGATCTTGATGCCATAAAAATATTTAACAGTAAGGTCACGATTTTGCTCAGCCTTTTACCCCTCAGCCCGACATTCCTTTAAACCTTACAAAAGAGCCGGCTGTCAGGTAAAATGCAGGGAACAAAAGAATGCAAATTGCCACCTATTACCTCTCAGGCACATTTCAAATAACAGAAAGAAGTCTAGATAAATGATAAGATCCCAGTCAATAGCTCATTTCTGCTATAACTAACCACACAGTCCTGGAAGGAAATATACTGCAGTTAAGCCTGTACTGATTACTGGACAAGAAAAATACAGTTACTTTTTAACCATAATAACACTGACTGATCAAAACCATGTTGTTATATTCCCAGATTCATCCCTCGCCATGTCTTCTCAAAAGCATTCCTCAGATTCTAGCACATCTGAAAATACAGTGTCTTAATGCATGTGCACCTCTGATTTTCTTTGCTGCTTCTGCTTCCATAAACCCATCTGCCCCTCTATGCAACTAAACACAAAAGCTAATGCTTTTCTTAAAAGGGTATTTAAAGCTACATGGTTAAGTCTGCTGTTAAAGCAAGATGCTTACAAGCTACTTGATACTGGCCTAACCCATGGTGGTAAAAATACCACCCTCGGGCAACTGAATAGTTGGTCTAATTTTCAAAATTGCTGGAGACTCAGCAGTTGCTGCTAATCACTGCATGGGAACTGCTGAGGTCTTAGCAGATTTGAAAAACCAAGGCACTGACTCTGGTCCCTTAAGACCACAGGGTTGGGATGCCTAATTTTGCACAGCCACTTGAAAGCAAAGCAACCTCCTACCTTGTGTCTCAAGAGCGGCCACCAACTTGCTCCTTATGGCAAGAGCTGGCACAGCTGGGCCACCTCAGGCTGCCAAGGTGGCCGCCGTGGGGCTCGCAGGATCCAGGCTTGCAAAAATCACGCAAGGAGCTGCTAAGGCGGCCACAGACCTCTCGCTCCCCAAGCCCCACCGTGCTACAACCAGCTGTGGTTGAAGCTAGGAAATCATCTATTTAAAACACACGTCCGTAATGGATCATAAGAAAATTTTCCTATGTAAATGCTGAATCCCAAATGCTTGTATCTGTAGAATCTGTATTTTGTGCTAGTCTCTGAGTCTCGGCGTGCAATACTCCCCAGCCCAGCAGGCCTCCTGCCAATTCCTGCCGATTGACTAGCAATAAAAGCTAGGACAGTGTGCTGCTATTCCTGCTGGGTGCAGGTAAAACTAGAGCTGGCTCAGCCTATCGCTGGCAGATGAGGTTGGAGGCTCATGGAGCACTGGGAAAACCCTCTTTACAGAGCACAGCATTTGCAGCCACCCAACAACCTCTCCTTCCTGCAAAAGAAACTAAGTTTCTTTTGAACAATCACACACGATGCCTTATAATCCTGCTTTGTAAAAATCAACTGGCACCTGCATGGCACTGGATTACTGGCAATAGGGAAGCACTTGTGCATGAGGTCTAGGGATTTCTGCAACTTGGGCGCAGACCTGCAGGGCCCGTTTTCATGCACGGAGTAAGCACTGACCATGGCAATGGAGGCTGGATTTAAGCTCTTTAGATATCCCACGAGCACGTAATTTATAACACACTGGATCTATTTCCCAGATGGAGAACATCACGATCATCACCCAGCTAATACAGCCAAACACAGCGTTACCCATTCAAAGCAATTCACAGACAAATTCTCTGCTCAAAGGCTGGGCTGCAGTGTATCTTCTATAAAAGCATTACTGGTGTAATCCAACCAGTTAGTAATATGTACTCTTAAAAGTTTGTTACCAAACAACATTATATTTTATGGATGATGTTATGCTGTGCTTTATGACAAGTTTCTAAAGGTGAAATTGTAATTTTAATGGAAACAGTAAAACGGGCTAAGTATTATTCTGGCAACTTCATCTGTAAGGAATTCACCACTACTGCAATTTCACAACATCTTTTATAAGTTATTATCAACGGATACTGTGCCTAGCAATTATTTCAGAGATATGACTAAAGAATCTATATATAGCTTACAAACGTTGATGAAATGTTTGCCAGCAAGCATTAAAGCCTTTCTACTTTCCCCACAAAATATTTTGACTCCGAGTTTGTTTTTTCGGTGATGGAAAAGAATTTTTCCTTGAGATTAGAGATACAAGTTCAAAGGACCAGTTCTGTCCTGGTTTAGATCATGCAGTTCTGAGTAAATCTATTTGACTCGGCTGATGATCCCCTCAAAGAGCACAACGCTGGCTTTTTATGTCACCAAACTGCTTTTCCCTCCACAGGTTTCTATTGCTTGTCTTTTGTGCAACATCAACTCCAGCAGCAGCCAACATATCCCTTCCAGTTCCATTTCGCCTTCCTTCACTGCAAAGCTTTGCAGGCCTCTGTTCCCTACTGTTTCACCCCGTAGCAGTTTCCAGGACTAGTTTCTTCTTTGAAATGTCCTCAGGACACAAAAGCTGGCCTTAGCCCTGGGGCACTGGTGTGAAGGGGTATATACATTTTCCCCCCTCACTAGCATGGGAGAAATCAAACACCTGATATGGTGAATCAGGAGCTTTTTGTGTTATTATTAATTTTAACATCTCGCGTTCTAGTAATACTGACCACAGCCTCTTCTTTCCTAATTATGGTTTGGGATGAACTATACGATTTTTAATGCTGGTGGAAGAGCCCCAAAAAGCACAGCGAGCAAGTGGCACTGTGGAGAGCATAGCGAAGGCAAGCACAGCAAAACCAATACGTTCAAGATTGAAAAAGGGAATTAAATGCATGCGTCATTAAACAGTTTATTCAACACAAGATAGTTCCAATAAATCAGTTTAACAAAAAAAAGTTTATCTTTGATGGTCATGTAAGTCAACTTCACATAATTCCCTATATATTATCTCTTTGTATGTTTAGAAAGCATTAAATATTTGCCTATAAAGAGGTAAATACTTTAACCAGCCGTATTCATTCTAAATATTATTTTTCATTAAAATTTAGATCTCAGCCCGAGGTAACAAATACACATGTACACACATAGCTAAGGATGTCACCCTTCCTACACCATCGAAACACCAGATAAGGAGAGAAAGCTGACAAATTCAAACATCGTATTTGTAAAGGGGGAAATTAGAGTCAACTTCATTAAAAATGCACTTCCAACTCAGAAATCTTTCTCAAAGTTTCTCTGTGTGCCATAATTATTATGCAAATTAAAGAAAATAAAAGGAAAAAAAAAAAAAAAAAGAAGAAATAACGAGAGTGGCCACGGGCTAGCACCTGGAAGTAGCAGTTAACTAAGAGGTAGGGGAAGAAAAGAAAAAAAAAAAAAAAAAAAAAACTTCCAGAAACTAGTTTCAACCAAACCACCGTGTTTGTCCTGTTCTAAAACTGAGCACATGCAGAATCACACTGTGGACTACAGCATTTTATGTCTCCCAGCATATCTGAACATGAGCATATTCAAATTATATTTAATAGTTTAATGAATGTGTTATAATTACCAGCTTTTAGCAAAGTACCTATTGATGTATTTCCACATTTCTCATGCTACTGCAAAATTCTACTGAGATGGATGGATCCTTATAATTATCACGCACACTTCATTCCTTAAATTTCCTTTTTTTGCCCCTTTTCTCTATTTGTTGATACCACTGGCCATTTTTGTGTGTTTTCTTTGTCCTATACAATTATTTTCCTCCTCAGACAATTTAGTGTTATGAAACTTGCCGGATTCACTCCATATGAGTCAAGAAAAAAAAAGAAAATAAGTAAAACTCTCTCTAAAAGACAGATAACCCAGGTTATTCAGAGTCTCCTTATACACATACCTCAGCAAGACTAGGTCCACGCTACCCCTGAATTCAAGTTAAGCAAAACGAGAATCTTCTGGATACTGTCTAACTTAGAGGGAGCTAAGGAGCTCAGCACCACTTGCAAGGGTCACTTCTGAGAATCAGGGTGTAAATAAGCAGAAGTTACATCATTGCCATTACATCAGTGAATTATGGCTTTGAGTGAGCTTGAATCATGTGCTCATATTCATTCTCTGCAACCCCCCACAAAATAGTCCTTACATAGTTTGTATTAAAAGCGTGTGCGCGTGTGCACGTGTGCACGCACACTTATTGTTATCTCTGTACATAATGACCTAGGTCTGGGAAGCATTTTGATGTGTGTATAGTGTTAGTTGACAAGCTGTGGTACAATAAAAATAATGTAGGGTAACTTTCTTACAATTAGGGTAAATCACTTACTTGCAACTCAGCAAGTGAGACTAAAGGAAGTGCATTGCATTCAGTTCCTCTTTGCGGTCAAGCACCACGCACTGAATATCATTTCCCCACTCTCTTACCTAACAGAAATTCTGCAAATAACGCTGCATCTGCATGGCTTTCTCTAACATTTGAGGCTGGCTCAAACACAGCATTGCAAAACCAAGCCATCCACAGTGTTCAAGTAGGCTTTTTGCCCTACTTGAAGAAAAAATTTCAGGTATGGGAAGCAACTAGTCCAGGCTGGCAGAGCTTTATTTTCCCCCTACTGCATTTGAGTTATACCCAAAGAACACTTTGTAATCAAGAACCCAAATATATGTGAGTCTAGGGCTGAAATCTTGTCCCTCAGGAAAGGTTGTTTTTCTGCCCACCATCACTAAAAGGGATTTTATGAAATGCTTCCCCTCGTGTCAGCTCGTCCTGGCAGAGCTGAGCCCTTTGCATCTCTGGAAGTACCAGGGCAGGAGAGGTTGAGAAGCCTATCAAGAAATCGTGCATTCCGGACAAAGACCAGTCAAGGAAGCTAGGAATTACAGTCACATCTGTAACATGCCTGTTAAGATACAATATCTAGTCAAGTGGTTCTCTCCTTTCTCCCAGGCATTTTTTCCATCTAGTCATTCCCACATAATGGTACAAGATGCAGGTTCTAAGTGAAGTGAAGTGTGTGGAAGAGTAAGGTAATCATTTAAAATTCCTCACACTTGAGCACAAGTCATACGTTTTAAATGCAGATCCCTCTTTAGGGCTTTCTCAATATTATGGCATCATTTTTGTAAAGACCCTGTTCTCATTAGAATATATCAAAAAAACAAACCAAACAAACAAAAAGCCAGACAAATGATCATAAGAAAACAACAAGCTACTGCAAAACCTTTGGACTTGGAGAAAGGAAGCCAGGAGGATCGTGTTATGGATACGAGTGCCATGAGTCCTGCCAGTGAGCCTGCCTGCCACCCAGCAGTGCTACGCAGAAAAAGATCTTCGAATGCCATTGATTACTAAGGTAAGAAACACATAGAAGAGGGAGCACAAGCACAAAGGCACCAGACACACTAGTGAGGGAATGACATCAGTTGAGAGCAGTCTAGAAGGATGTCATCCCGGATCTTTTCTTGTCTTTTCCACCTTAGGCAATTCCCAACGTGTGGGTACTTCTGTCTCCATTCTTGGACAAAACATACCCGAGGTCCTGGCGAGCATTCAAGGCTTATGCTGTGATTCCAGATAAGGAATTGGTATTCCCTGATAGCGCCTGACACGCGCCTAGACCAAAGGGTTTGAGATGTGCTGTAGAAGAGGTGGACATGATTACTGTCATTTGTCTCTCCTGCGCCAGACAAAATGCTCTGAATTGCAGCTTTCCTTGTTTACATGAAAGCAAGGAAATTAGCTTTCTATCACTGCTATCTGTGGAATGCACCACGTGTGCTGCAAAACACCAGCTTTCTCATTTTTCCACCATAAAGATGCTTATGGGGCAGTAACCTAAGAAAATGACTTTCAAGAGAGAAACATTGCCCAAAGGTACCTTGAACTCAAAGTATATTACTTTATCGATTCAGTTATATGTGCTAAATACTATTTATATATGAGTACATAAGCACACACGTATGTTTTTATAGTTATATATATTGATTATATTACATTATATAAATATCTTTCAACTTACAACAAAACATTTTATATATATTATTATTATTATATTGCATACAGTAATCAATTTCCCATTCAATATACATACACAAGGAGATAACAGTTATTTTCTTAACGTTTTAAATACTGGATATCTTAATAACTCGTGAACTTGTATAGCTTCTCTGTAAGTCCCCAACTTGCTGTCTAAAGAACTGAATGTCAGACACATTGCTCTGAGTAAACAGAGAAGTCAACAGAGAAGATCCCGCGGCTTTATTTATGCATTTATTTTAATAGCAGGTACATTAAGGGAAAAAATATTAATTGGGTTGGCCAAGAGGAATACTTTGTACTTAAACTGCACTTGTGTTTTCCCGAGCAGCTCAAAGCCTGCAAAGTAGGAATTCTCACTAAGGGGGGGAAATAATATTGTTTCAAATGAGAAGACTGAAATGCAGATGGAGCGATTTCCTCAAGGCCACAGGGAGAGAGGAGAGGAGAGCAGGAAGCAGGAGACGTCTCAGCCATTTGATCTAACCGCTCAATAGACACCGGTCTCCTCATTACTGAAACAGGGCTATTTTGGGGACAGTTAAAATAATATAGCTTCTGTTAAAAAAAACAGGGCTTTTATCTGGCCTGCTGAATTGGGTGGAAAGGAGTAAAGTAATGGAGAAACTCATTAACTCCTGTGTTTTTTTCACCACTGCTTTCAAAGTAATCATGGAATTAGCTGAAAATTGTTCTCTAGCCCATCCATGTTTTCTATTGAACGATTCTCATGATGGAAGAGCCAAGATCTGTGACCTTAACTTGGCTCCAGTAATGCAGCGAGCAGCCTCTCCTCTGTGGTGAACTGAGCCTTGAACAATTTCATTAAAGGGAATCATTGTAACAGATGAAATCGATGCTCTCATAACACAATAGTCTAAATCGTTAATACAGATCCTAATTTAAAGCAGGCAAGAATGTAAATTTTCCCCATCATCTTTCACAAAACAGAACGTGTCAGGCTTTTGCGGGAAGCACAAACACACCTGCAATACTGATAGCATAATTTGAGCATTTACTTGTTTTAACAATGTCAAAAATAACCAGGACGTCTATTCTTTGTGACATATAACTGCTCAGACAGAAACCAACAGCAAAAAGTAGGTGGTCTGCCTCTGAAAAATCAGACTGATGGATGTTAAGAAATCAGTACGTTTGTCACTAAACAATACTTCTATTGTAACACAATTCCAGTCTATGCATGAAGTTTTCAAATGCTAGTTGTGGCAAAGCACTCAATCCAATACCAAGGGCCTTATCCTATTATTTCGCATGAAGAAGAATTATATAGTCAATCACGCTGACAGCTTTGCATATAAGGGACAATTTCTCCAGAAGAAATGCCAGTAGCTTATTAAGTTACCAATATATTTCTAACCTATAGTGCCTCAATGCCAGCAGACCAAAATATTTTCAAATGATTTTTAAAGGGCAGCACCGGGAAGTCTGCAAATCACACATTCACATTTTAATGAAAGCTGCAATTACAGAACATTTACCTTGTATTTAATTAGAATGAAACATCAATAAGGCTCATTTAGCATCTCTCTAGTATGTCAGCAACTTTTTTTTTAAAGGTAGTAGCAAATATTAGTTTTTGATTTACAAGCTTATGCTGCAGAGCAACACTGCACTTGCTCGGGTGATACTAAATGACTGCATGACAAACAGTGCAGTTTTGTCAATACTAAGGCAAGGATAACTCAACAGCGGTTCTTGCACAGAAGACAAATCAAAGACTAATTTTAAATTAGAATCACTTCCTTTAAAATAGCAACAATGGTGAGGATTATCATGTGCAATTACAATGGAGGAATGCACTGGTCTTTCTGACCTAGCTGACACTGTTCTGAGTGCTTCCTAATGTGTTCAAAATTACAAATAGCTGGTATATGTCTTTTGAAATCAAAAAATAAAGATATTAGGGACACAACATGAGAATACTTTTGCTAAAGACATCATACATAATAGAATTGATTCTACTTTACCAGTCTAGATTCAGCATAAGCTATTTCTCATGCTGCAGCCCTCAAAAAAATCCCTTCCAGATAGCCAAAGTCAATAATAATTTCTTCCCGGCTTCACAGTCTTTCGCCATCTCAGGCATGCTCATAGTCGCAAGACTCTAGATCCAGATCAAGATTTCTACGAAGATTTGTTAAGCAGGAAGCAATGGGATAACTCCAGCTCTCCTGGACCAACTACTTCATGGTCCTGAACCACAGGGACCACCTGCAGCTTCTCCTCCAGGGACCAGGCAAGGAAGGGGGCGATAACGCAGCACAGACAAAGGGAAACATCGCACAGCTGGGACCTTGGTAAAATTCACTCCCCAGCACTGGATCTACTTCTCTCCCCGGTTGCACCAGGCTGCAAGCAGTGACACAGTCCAGAAAAGTCATTATGCTAAGTGTAAGCATGGAAGGCAATAGGATAATTTGTGCACTTGTGGCCCACAGTTCTGAGAGCAGATTCCAGTTCCCGGGGTCTGGGCTCTTTGGAACTGGATTGCTATGAGATTCTTTCGAAATGAAAGATTTAACGTGTGCAGTAGCCACTTAAACTGTGAAACCACAATAGCAAAATCTTACTTTCAAGAAGTTAAACGTTTGTATGCTACAGGTTGACACCAGGCAAGAAAACAACTTAAGAAAACTTGTCCTTCTATTTCCATATTGAGCAGCAGCCTACCAGGTAAAAAGATATATCTGTTACAGGAAAACTTACATACTTAACATCCTGTGTGATAAATATCTGATATTTATTCAAGCTCATAATGAATGCTTGTCTAGGAGGAGGATATCAAACTGCACTACCACTATGTCATTACTTAATTAAATTTCCCTTTTTAAAAATTCTAATTTCCCAGACAGCTTGCTAATGATTTCATGACCATGCTACATACATATTATTTCCTTGATTTGCTTTAGATGCGTTCAGGCAGGGCATAAGATTTGCAAACAGCCTTCTCCGCTCTTATGGAAATCCATGACAAATATCTGCCATATAGGGCTCAAAAACGAGGGGAGATAGTCAGAGACATCTTGCATAGGTCAGTACTTTGAAATATAGCACAACAGAGAACCAACATTTGCTGATTATTTCCTACACCTCACAGGTTACTCATACATGGTCAAGGCACATATTTAAAATGGGAACATCTTTGAAAATGAAGGACTGCAAGGGATGAAAAGAATAGCTCTTTGATTAACATTCTGGACTGAATCTCATGATTTCTGAGTTCAAATCCATGATTCTGCCAGGTTGACTGCAGGCTTCGAGATGATTCACTGACCCTGTGTGTCACTTCCAACACGGATTAGTTGTACTCCCTGTGCTTTTAAGAGGAACTCACCTACACCAGTAAAGGAGTTTACGAGCACACGAATCCCTGGGCATGTTCTTCAGTTAACAGCAGAAATCTGTACCTTTTAAGCAGATTGCAAGTATTCCTGAGTAACAGGAGAGGAACAATCTGTGAGCATGTGTGTGGGAACGCAGCCCCGAGCCGCCCTCGGCAGCGGGTGCCAGGGCTCCGCGTACTCGCGCAGGAATTAAGAGCTCGTCTGTCGAGTCGGCCTCAGCCAAGCGCTTCCTGCCCAAGCCCACGCCACAACTTCACCCGACCCGCACCAGCGGGTCAAGTTTGTTATTTCCAACTAATGCACACACACAAAGAGGAAAAAAAACATAAAAAACGAAACCCAAAATGGGGCAGCTCTGAGGAAACAGGCACGACGGGCTGAAAGGGGAAAGAAGCCTCTGAAGGAGATGCCAGCAAAACTCTACTTACACGTGTTTGTAATTTATAACAATGCTAAAATCCAGAATAACTATTAGCTTGGTTGGTTTCAGTACAGAGAGACTCTTTTCTCCCCAGAGCAGTCTTTCAGGATTTCCTACCCTCACAATCAGCACAAGCATCCAAGTCTCGTCATGGGAGAAGTTAATATGAGGAACTGAAGTACAGCTCTCCTGCTCTTTCTGCAGGTAGCAATTTTATTACATCAACCTGTAATACACACCTGTCTGACACAACAGCCGTGACACAACAGGCCATCTCATAACCACCAGATGACAACATTTCAATATTGAAGATCTACACTACATTCAAGTAATGACAATGTTGACAATCCCAATTTTCTCCAATTTGCTGTTTTATTTAAAACTCCTGCTCCTCAGAACCATGACACCACTGTGTAAGACTATCAGCTTTCACTTCCTGAAAGCAGCCTTCGTGTTGCGTGTAAAAACTTGGGAGCATGAACCTTAATTCTCATATTAATTCACCGATTCAAATGCACCTTGAGGTCTTGGAAACCAAACGTGACATGAAAGAAGCCAAAGTGTACTTTACTCATCTGGGTGAATCAGACTTCTTTCCATTCACATTAGGCTATATTTCTAAAAACAACATGACTACCTTGAAAACCTGTTGTGAATTTAAATGAAAACTTTGCTGGTAATAAGACATGTCCAAAAGGCAAAGGCGTTAAAGATGCAAGCATTAATGAAGAGTAGTTTGAGCTTCTTTTTTCTTTCCCTTTTCTTTTCTTGAAGAGTACTCATTAATCCCAAGAGATAGAGCATGTCATGTTGGCTTAAGTTTAACATTTATGAGGTGCCTGAAAACTTCAACATAAAGTGGATCTATTAGGCGTTTGTGCTTGATCCTGTGCAGGGACCTGTGGATGGGAAGATAGGTTGGAATTGGTGCCCTGAGAATTTTAATGAAAATCTTTAAAGAAGAAAAAAAGAAGAAAAAAAAAACACTTTTAGCTATCAGAGAAAAAAAGGAATGCAGGAAGGAGCCCCATTACTTTATTATGCCTCAATTACGACTTGGACCATGAGGAGTTAATTCCCAACAAACTTACCGCTCTTTATTCATATTTCACTTAAATGCCAAAGAATGAATTTGTAATGCCAAGTTTCAGCTCTGCAAAACACTGCTCTCCAAGCATTATGCATTTTTTAAAACAGTTTAATAATATACGTTCATGCACAAACCAATGCTATAATTGCAGATTCCTTAGAACAATGAAAGACTAAACAAATCCCCAATTTATAAGGCTCAGCAGCGCTATTTAAGGACATCCCCATACTACCAGAGAATTCCAAACCAACCACGCTCCTCCTCCCTCACGCAGAGGGCACAGAGCTAATCCTACTTTTAGTAGCCCCTTTGCAGCTAGCCCAAGGGCTGAGAGGCAGCAAGGCAAAGCTGTCCCCTGTGTCCCCCGCTTCCCTCCACAGATGCCAGGGGCTCTAACCTGTTCCAGCTCACCCAGGGAAGGTGAGGAGCACTTCCATACCCCGCCACAGGCAGTGCCCAGCCATTGGCATCTGGGAAGCCTGCCGGGAAGCAACGCGCAGCCAAAGGAAACGCCGGCTTCAGCTCAGCATCCTGTATAGTCACCACCGAGGGATCTTAATACGAAGAAAAGCAGCTCAAAGAATAGAAATACGTGCTAGGAAAGACGGGAATCGCCACAAGCAGTGAGATTTCGAGGCACAGCGATCGGGCCAGGGGACTTTGGGCTTGATGCTCTGCCCCTTTGTGCCAGCACAAGTCCCAGGAGCTTAGCTGACCTCCATCGAGTTTCACAAATGAAAAATCAAATCTGACATGATGTATTTATTAGGTGTGCAAGAAGGGTGATTATATTAACAGGCACTGTGGCACTATCGTTTTTTAAATGCTTTTTGATTGAGAAAGTAAAATCTTTAGTTTGCTGCAGCCTGCACATCATAACCTGCAACAGTAAACATTAAATTCACATTTGGAAGACAAAGGCTCCCATTCCTTCCAGGGAGGCAATGCATGTGCATTTTCTATGCCCATTCCATCCTAATTCTTAACAATTTCAGAATTAGCTTAGGAATGCTGATTTCTGCAGTCTGATATTGCAGACCAATGCTTCCCGAGTCACAGCTGCAGAAGCACCACACCATACATACATTTTTGCTCCAGCTTTTGGAACTCTGCAAACAAATAATGTGATTTACACACTGACCAGCCACCTACTACCTTGAAACTTTCCCCCAAACTGCCCAAACTGACTACATCAGAGACCATAACGTTCTTTTCTAATAATTGCTTATACAAGGAGGTTGTAGGCTATAGAAAGAGCTCCCCACACCAGTTTCCATATAGTTTCAAGATTTAAGAAAAAAAGAAAACAAACACACCAAACAAAGTAGGAAAAAAATACTCTAATTGGGAGGCATACAAACTGTTAAATATTAGGAGGAAAAAAAAAAGAAGATTGATGAAATATTTCTTTCATAGAGCTAATGACAATGTTTCATTAAAGCGTGCTATGGACCCCACTGAGTAAGACGTTTGCAACACCGATTAGCCAAATTCACAAGTTACGAGAGACCACAGAAGTCTTCATTTATCCACAATCAAACTCCGTTATAACCTCAGTTACGTGATATATAACCAAAACCACATGTGGGCACAAAACTTCCGATCAGCACCAAGCCGTGTTTTAAGGCAGCGCTCACGTAACAGTCTCAAGGAATTGTACAAGATCTCCACTGGCAGCTTGAAATAAAACATCAGCGGGGTGGAAAAAAAAAAAAAGTGGGAATGAAATGCTAAAAGAAAGATTCCTACTTGAATATAAGGAAAAACGCTTTTCCCAGGGGTACATTTCCAAAAGGAATAATCAGATGTGCTAAGAGAAGAAGGGTTACCAGAGAGATAAAAGCCTCTTTTCCCAATGGGGTAACTCCTGTTTCCTCCAAAAGGAATCTTTCCTAGTTCTTGTTTGGTGGGGCATCTGAAAATAACTGTAGGAACATTTGCCTTAAATTCTGTTACAAACACATGTAGATTTCTTCTACGCAGCAGCCAATCTAAAGACAGTTTTTAATACAGAGCTCCCTTCTCTCTTCAGTGTCCATTACTAGGACATCAGAACAGATCCTACAAGACAATTAAAGCCAGATGTTGACAACTGGACCAGGCATTAAGGCATTTCTTAAATCCTAAACAAATCCATGTCAGACACATATCCACATATGCTAAACATATCCATATCTCCAGGTAGCTCTATGAAATGCACCTGCTGCATAAGGTATTAATTGCAGCCAGCCTTGGCCAATACGAGCTGGGCTTCAGTAGGGCATCTCGAATTTTGAGAATCTCCCTCTGCATACTACCCATGGCTAAAGACAATCTATTGCAAAAAATAAGTGTCAGTAGTCTATTTTAAGGATTAAGAAAGGATTGTATTGAACCATCTTAAAACCATGTCCACAATGGCAAAGCCACCTCTCTCGCACCTTGCAAAAGGACACATTAGCAAAAGAAATACTGAAAACAACATGGCAGGAACAGCGCCAGATATTTTCCCTCTCCTATGAAAGCTTTGCTCATTACCAAGGGAACACGAGGGGAAAAAAAACGAGGCACACATAAGGAAAGACCCTCCCAAGGTTGGACGATGGAGCTCGGTGTTCACGCGTGTGGTAATCCTGTGCTCCGACCCGGCGAGCTCAGCCGTGCCTAATGTGGAGCTCCGGGCTGAGGCAAAGGCTCCCGGACGGGCCCCGCGCAGAGCGAAACCCTCGGCCTTTTCCAGGGAAGCGAGAGGGAGGCTGCCTCGGGGCAGGGATGCCCCTTCCCTCCCTCCCGGGCCGTGCTGCTCCCGCTGCGGGGGCGCGCGCGGGAGGTGTCATCCTCTGGCCTTCCTCTGCGGCGAGGAAGCCTCGCCGATGAGGAGAGAATCCGGCCCTCAGACGTGAGACATAATTTATATTACCTTAATGATTACCTTCAGCTTCCACAAGAATTGTTTAAAAGATCCTTTAAAAGGTATTGACTGATAACAACGTCCAAGTTGACTTCAGCAAATCAATAGCTTTTCCTTCTTTTTTTCGGCAAAGAACAATTCCAGCCAAATGAGAGATATTTTTTGATATTAGATTACAATTTAATTAAATCAAATCAGCATATACAGTAAGAAAAAAACCTCTTGATCAAATTATGCTAGTAGGTGGTTAAGAATGATACCATAATTCATACCTACGCAAAGCTATTGACTGTTAATGGCTGTTTAATACCAGCTCTCGAGTAATCCCATTCGACTGCTTCTTACAAATATACTGTAAAATCATGCTCTCTTATCTTATTATATTCCATGCATTTGTATAAAGTACTTAGGGGAAAAAAAAAAAAAACTTCCTAAGGTTTCTGCTTCGCTCTTCTAGAATAAATGCTTTGTTACAGTTACCACCTACCATTTAGCTCAAATGGACCACAGTATCACACACAGAATTTGAAGTGTGACATGTCCAACTTCCCATCCAATTTCCCTCACCTAGTCACTCTCAGGGATTTTCCCCCCCTCTTAAAAACACTGTATTTTTTGCCTAGCAGCACACAAGCCACCTGCACAAGCTCAAAATAAGATGTTGCTTATCCAGAAAGTTTACAAACGAAATGTAGGAATTAAAGACAAATGGATGGGACGGCATCCACATGTTTAAATCAACATTCTGTTCCACCACATTTTGGAAAGGAGTGATACTGAAATCAAATCATCTAATGATTTTTTTGCACACATTTCCTATTCCTAAAGCTGCATTATTCATATGCCCTGCATTTTAGCATTGCACTAACATAGCAATTCCACAGAATGAAGAAGGATGAAGATACAGAGAATTCTAATTAAAAAAATAACTTGCTGCAATACTGCCAATAATTTATTCCCATGTTGCCAATAATTCATTGGAAACTATCTTTTCATTCCTTTCCTTTATAAATATAGAAGCGGTAACGTTGCATTGAGATCGCCTCAACTAAGCTCACTCATTTCTTACAGTGAACTGTCATTCTTTACCATCTTTATCCTAACACTGTTTGCAAATCATACTTTGGCTGCACAGCTATTTATTTCAGTTTTGCTTTCTGAAAGCTAACTAGGGAAATACTGTTTGCTTCATAAACCAGCTTTTTCTGTTAGTTCAGCTTTGCAGTATGAAAAACAGTTATAAAAGCAGAGATTTCAATAGGAAGAAATATAAATTTCCATGTCCATATTTTTTTTTGCCAATAGTTGGGGATGCTTTTAGAAGATTAAAAAATTAACATTTGTTCCCAGTTCCCTTCTTTGCAATGAAGGCCAGATTTTGCTAGGGCTGCTTGTGTGGTATCCTGCTCCATAGGCACTCCTATGCAAACTGATGGCTTTCTCTGTTTGGCTCCAATATGACTTACCACCCAAAATGAGCACAGAGGCCCTTAGCAAATGGTTGGGCATTTCTAACTACTGCTTTTTTACTCAAAAAGGAATCAAGACTTCCCAGGCTTTTGTGCCAGGTCTGCAAAGCAGCCTGCAGCTGCTGCCCAACCATGTCCCCTTCCGCATGTCCAGGCACTGCTGGTAACATCAGGGCAAGTGACTGGGAGAAACCTTGTCCCACTATTTGCAATGCCTGTGCTCCAAAACATACATATCTAGGCACATATATATGCATATGTGCATATATGTGTGGATACATATACATATATGTGCACACACACGCACATATATATTTTTAAGAAAAAAGTTACTGTGTTTAGAGCTTAGCAAATTTCTGCTTTGCTTTTGTAAAGCAAAACTGCAGAAATGCACACAGAGCTGCATGTTTTGGAGTTCTAATATGTTATTTTGGAATGAAAATCAGACACCCAACTTCCACAGAGGTTCAGAGAGCGGTCGGATACCTCCCTCTTCCAGGATCCTCGGGGGGAAGGGCGGACGCCCAAACCTAGCCGTGTATCCTTTTCCCAGGAACACCGGATGGGCAGTGGGAAGGAAGAGCTCAGTGTGCAGGATGGCTAACAGGATATGAAGGCTTTCCTTTCCAGCACGAGATAGCAGTAAACAAGATGCCAGCTCAGCGATGACACACAATTTCTTACCAGCCCTACGTACATTTTGCCTTTTGAACCTGAAGCTTTTACTCCTGTACAGGATTCATGGGAGTCAACCAGTCAACCACACTGGGGACTCTGACTTGACGCCGTCCCCACCCCATCCAGCTCCACCTGTGTGTACATTATTACCTGTGCGCTGCAAACGGGACAAGGTTTTAAGATCGCTTCTAATCCAAAGGCTAAGCCACACTCACGCGACAAGGGGCATCTCTGCTACTTAGCCAACAGCATCCACCTCTCAGAGAGATCCTGGCCGGGGCTTATACCGCACACATGCCCTGCATCACTTCAACATAACCACTGTTCGAATGTGCAACCCCTTCAAAATATAGAGATAACACCAAGTTTTTAAATAACATCTTAAGCATACCCTTCTCATGCACAAATAATAGGCCGCCAAATACCTATCACATTCTGGGCAGCAAAACAAGAGATTAATAATAAGCACTTCTGCGTAACGCAAAGTAGTATCTTATTATATTATTAGATCCCTGGAAAGAGATACAATCTTGCCAGATTTTACATGTGAAAAAACTACAAATCAGAAGCAACGTGCAGACCTGTACACGCACCGAAAGACTAAAACAGCAAACTGGAAATCTGATAGCTTATGTTTAACTACACCTAGGCAAGCATGAGGCTAAAGACACAACACAGACCATGGGCATGAAGAGGGCTTTCATCTCTGCTAATGGATAACTGGCCAGGCAGCATCCTCTCTTTCTCTGCATCCGCAACCATGTGTGTGCATGTGCATGCAGGAAACATTGAGAGGCTGGTATGAAACCAGCAGTAAAGGATTTAAATGTTTTGTGAACAAAGAACTAAATGGTATTCTCTATTTCTTGGACATTTCCCACACTCACGTACACACAGCAGTTTTCCAGTACAAACTGATAGAAAGCTCATAAGCAAATTCTAACATAATTATTTCATACATTCTAAATACATGAAATTGAGAAGATACATTTCCAGCAATAGGCATTATGTCTTTTTCTGACTCTGTCCTTCATGATCTCTTTGTCTCTAGAAAAAAATTGTGGATCATCTAATTCATACAAAGAAAATGTTGAAGTAAATTCAGGAACATTTTTCCTATCAGTTATGATCCTAGCGATCAAAGATCCATCATACTGAGAATTTCCACCTCTTCTCCCAAGATGCATTCCTTAGAACATAAATAGCCAAAAATGATCCATGTTGCATGTATGCTTTTCTCTCTATAGGCATTACTGCGCGCGCACACACACACACACTGGCCTGATAATAGATCAATGACAAATAAGTACAATGGGGGTGACAGCCCTGAGGCCATTTGGCAAGTGTCACTCTAGGCAAAAGGACTGTTCTGCCTTGAGACCCTAAAAGTTATGCTGGACTACATTTTGCAGCTAACAGAAGAAAAAAAAAATCTTAAATTTACTTCGGAAAAAAAAAACCTTGAATCAGTTGAGAATTCAGATTACAATATTAAGCATCAAAAACTATCCAATTAGAAACAGGGCCTCTAGACATGTCTACTTTGATGGAAAAAATATATATATTTATTCCTGCAGGTACCTGACCTAGACACATGGAGCAGAGTGAAGTTTCAGGATTATATTCTATTACGTTGTGTGACTGAGGAACACCTTTTGGGTCTGTGAGAGCAATAATGATTTCATCACTGTGTGAATTTCACTGCAGCAGACCAGCTCTACAAGTCACCACATCATCTGCAGAGATATGTTATCCAGATAGGAACTTCACCTCAAAGCCAGAACCAACAGCATAATTCTGTCCTTTATAAGGTCTGAAAAAGTACATGAGGAGATAGAGCACAGTTTTGTAATCCATGTTTTATATGCAGGAGAGAGGCCACAGAGTACCTTATTGGAGCAAAGTGGCTGGCCTATATGGAGAGAGAAAAAAAAATGACAGGTTAATTCTTCACTCTGCTGCATCACTCCTCCAAAAGGCAACACGGAGAGATACAGCAAGCTTTGCGTTATCCAGGACAGGTCAGCTCATGAAATCAGCATCACAGATTGAGCAAGTTAGCTGTCCATGGAAAAAACATTGCTCCAGGATCCCAGTGAATCACTGAGTTCAAGGGGATAGATGTTTTGCTTTTGATTTTGAACATAAATGAGCACCTCTCCTCTCAGTTGGCATCTGAAATAAGGATCTCGCTACCCACATCAGAGTAACACAGCGTATTTAGTCAAGGCAGCAGAGAAAGAATAAAGACGATCTTCATCACAGCCGGGGTATCTTTCAAGGTGCAATGAAGAAGGGATAACAGGAATTAATGGACAGCTTTTTGTATCACTGAAGAATTTTTGTGCGTGAGATCAGCTTTCCCAAAGGCTTCAAAAAGGATGTGCTCTTTGATTTTGTGGCACCAGTTCTTTTTCTTTATGGTGATTTTCATCTTCAGTAGATTCATCTGAGCATTCATCCAAGATGAAATTTTTTCTTGACAACATTGATCCCTGTGTGTCTGTGGTTTCACAAATCCAAGATAATCCAGGAACTGTATTACCATGTATGTTTGCTTCAACTCTGTCTCTGGACAGAGTTCTGATCATGGAAAAAAAGTCCAGAAAGACATGAGAGTGGATATGCTTCTACTTACCAGATGCATCAGAATTATCTTGGAAAGTATTCAAAAAATACCAACCAGAAAGTGAAAACAAAGCAGCAATTCATACACAGACTGAGACAAAAATGTGAAGATGAACCTGTTTAATGTAACTTACCTAGGTATATTCCAGCCAGAGCTTTGTGCTCCTTGATTCCCAGCCACGCAGCGCTAGAAACAGGATGCTGAATGGGTTTTCCTGCCCCAGCCTCAGGCAGCTAATGAATGGCTTCGTTCGTGCCCTTACAAGCCCATGCAGTGGAACAGATCTGCACTTGTGATTCCTACTCATTTTCACAACATAATCTTCCCAAACAAACAAAAAAATGATAAATATTATAAGTTAATAGGACTCCTAAAGTTAAAAGCTGGGCAGCAAAGGCAGGAAGAAAACTCCATACAGTTCTGCACCATCTTCACATCTTTCCATAGTAAACAAAACTGAAAATCATTTTCTCCCTAAACTTGACTTAGAATTTCCTGCAACGCTCTCCAGCAAATCATGTCAAAGTCCTGAAACACAAGAGTAGGGACCAGGAACCTCCCTGCAGCACCTCCAAAGTGCACAAAGGAAAGCTCAGTGAAGGGAGTGAAGAGCAGGACAAGGACACTTGCCATTTCCCAGTTCCCCTTCCTAGAATTCTGCACGAGCAAAGACACCACAAACCCCAAGAAGCAGTTGAATCAAGAGGACAATCTCCCTGTGAGACAAATGCTGTTCTGTGATACAACAGAGAGACAGATACAGCACGCTTAGTACAAACCCCAAAGTTTTAAATCACTAATAATAATTCAGCAGCAGGAAGGCTGCTTGAGCCTGCCAGCAGCTCAGCACAGAGCATTCTTGGTTACTGCTCTCTGAAGTTCCCTCTTCCCTTAATTGAGCAGGCTGAAGCATCATTTTCAGCAATCAGAGGACTTCGACATGATGATGGGGGAAAAAAAAAGGCTCACAGAATACTAATTATTCATGAAAAATGAGTTTACAAATAGAATATTTTATTTGTTAAGTAAGGCTTCCCCTCAATCAATATTCTCTTCCTTTCTTCTCTGCAGATAGGTGGTAGTGCTATACAGCATTAACCACATCAAGCCAAATGCACGCTAACACCATGTAGCAACAACAGCACTAATGAAGAAGATTTCTGGGAAAAAAAAAAAAAAAAAAAGAAGAAGTCACTGATGGTAGGAAAGTTACTGAGCATTAAAAGAATAGCCAACATAAAACTAAATTGGTTCTCTATCTTATTTCTATTGGGAAAAAAAAATGAAAAGCTGGACTCATTTTTGACTGGATCATTATTATGCTCCTCTGGAAATTGTCTGCAGTGACTTTCATTCCAGGAAATAATATAAATCTAGTATTAGAGCTGAACTCAGAAGTCACACGCACTTTAAAACTGCAAATTTAATTGGGTTGAGGGATCAAAAGTTATATCCGGGTTGCATTTGCCATTCTTTCAGCCTCCAATTGTCCTTTCCAAATCAGAATTGCTAATAGAAAATCTCACAAGTCTATAAGAGTGAAAACTCCTTCACACAGGTAAGGGGCTGGACTGTGGGCCCACCTCTGTTAAGATGTGGAAAGGGGAGAAGATTACAAAGAGCCTCAACACACAGTATTTTTCACAGGGCCAGTCAAGACTCACAGCCTTCCAGTTTATAGAGGGTAGGTCAGTGCTCGAAAGAATCCAAGGGGAGTTACAGCTTGTTACTCCTGCCTGAGCAAAGCAGGTTTGCCTGGAGCAGATGGGAACAGGTATGCTGCACCTTCGGAAAAGCGGGGATAGTGCTGCTTCCTTTACAGAGCAGCTGAAAATTTTCCTTCTACTCAAGCCGTAACAGTCTCTAGGTCTTTCAAATTATAGTAAACTCATACCTACTTCTAAGAATGCTGAAAATGTTTTATCTTTGAGGTTTCTGGCCAAGCCTCCTCTCCAAGGTTGCTCAAGTTCTGAGAAGAAAGCAGACAAACTCAGAACTTATTACATGCTGCTCCTGGAGAACTTCTCAGCTCTGATTGCACCCTACAGAGCTCAAAACCGTATTTCTCTCTATGCCAAGAGGATGATAAGCTAAGTCTAACTATTTCAGAGAGGATGCTAGAATGTGGATTTGGATTTGCAGTAGCTGACTGACAAAAATAGTTTTGGAAAAAATGTATTACAGCAACAGCAGCGTGTTTAAGTTTGAGGTGAGATTAGTGATACTCTGCAGGGCTGATAAAAATCATAATGCCAAACTGCAGCTGGAAGACCAGTAGTTTAAGTAATAAATGTTATTCTTGTGCTATACAATGGGCACTTAACAACTTTTATTCCCTCTGATAAATCTCTTCTTTGCCTTTAATATCAATATCAGCCACCAGTTTTTCATAGGGACCAGGAAGTCAAATCCATTTGTTGGAAATACAAGAGAAAGGAATGAACATAAAAAAAAAATCCTGCTACATAGGGCTATGCAAAGGTGTCCCCCACAGTCAAGAAATGGTTCTCAACAGGAGGAGTTGCTGACTTTGCACCCATTTCAGCAAAAGGGTGGGGAAGAGTATCATTTACCTTGCTTGCGGGACTACAATACCTCCGCATTTTTCTTTTCTGTTAACATGCACTGATAGATATGACTCTAGAACAAACCCATCAGCTGTGGGGAGTGCCTGTACTTTCAACATCCTTCACTAGCCACAAATGTTTTCAAAGCTGCTCAGGAAGGGCATCCCTTTATAAACACGGGAATCAAAGCTTCCTATTCTTCAACAAAATAGGTCTCAAATTAAAGCATTAAATCTTTCCCTAATCAAAGGAGTGAGAGAGGCTGAACATCTAAGCAGAACCATTTTGCTATTCAAATTTATCATTACTATGACTAGAAGAGCAAGTAGTAACACAAAATGGACTCAGAGCTGCTTTGAGCAAAGCCCCACACAGAGGATGCACTTGCAGAATTGGAAGTTTGTGAGTCAGGACCCCTTAGGATGTTACCCTTTCTTAACTGAGATGTGTACTTCTGACCTATGGAATTTTCCAACATAACTTGGACTGTTTTCATGGCAATGCTTGATAGTCTAATTTAACCTATTTTAATTTACACCCACAATAAAATTAAAGCATTCACAGTCAGCTACCGAATTTTGTCAGAGAATCAGAACTTCCAGCAGCACAAAGATAAGTCCTTGAAATGTGCAGGTTGGCTTGGGAGCGTGCGAACGCACTTGAAGACAGATCTTACCTGAAGGAGCTGACCACCGAAACGGCAGCGCAGACACAGGGTGCGCGGCAGGGGAGGAGAGAGTCCAGCCAACGATATCCTTCCTTGGACGTTGAGCAGCCCATTAGCAGCAGAGCCCAGAAAATAATGGATTTCTCTCTGGCCCAACAATCCATCTACTGAACTCAGCTATTTCTAACAATATTCTCCCTCCAAGTCATGAGAACAGGAATACTGGGTCAGACCACAAGCCCATCTAGCCCCAGATCCTGTCTTTGACATTGACCAAAAGTGGATGCCAAGTCAAGCACAGAGGGAAGAGAGAGAGACACTTCCCTTGGGTCCCTCCCAGCCATCAACCATTTGGAGGTTAGGGATTTCAAGGACAGTCTTTTAGATGTGGTTCCTACGCACTTAGCATCCTCAGGGGGTTTCTGTACTATGGAGTTATTCATTCTCTTTTGGAAAGCAGGTAAACTTAGTGACTTTAAAATCCTGAAGCAAAATCACGTTCCTTTCCTTAACTGGTCCTTAAACCCCCAGACTCTTAGGGTTCAAAGAGCCCTGCTGCTCCATGCACTCAGCTACATGGGCAGACCCACCTATAGGACTCCAAGCAATTTTAAGATGTTACCTCCACCCATCCAGTCAAACACAGCTTGTCCTTTTCAACAACCACCACGTTCTTCTAGCTTTTAATCATCCCTGTCTTCCCCTCCCACAAAATATCCAGCTGGTGTGATCAAGATTGATGCCAACTTATGCTGTGGATGCCAAAAAAAAGAAAACCCTCATTGCGAAGGAGCATTGCCTGCGGCAGGAAGCAAGCTGTCCATCTCTCCACCTGTTTCCTGCTAGGTACAGCTCTGTGGCAAGACTCCTACACGTCAGCAAAGAGACATCGTGCCCTCATAACGCACTGAGTTGAGAATATAATACAAGTAAAGATATGAACTCATTCCACTTCTGAAGTAAAAGTGTTCATGTCTTCTCTTGGTAATCACACGGTATTTCCATTGCAAACAGTGCCAACTCTATGCAAGTGCTATCAAGGCGACCAGCTTTATCTTGCAGTAACTTTGCAGACCACCTCCCTGACCATGGCACATCAAACATTCCTCCTGAGGGCAGGATTCCCACACCGCTTTATCAGAGCGGCTGTCTACACTAAGCTGTCGTGCCTATGGTCACAAGAATGTGCCGTAGCTAATCTGGATCGAGGTGAGATTAACTCCCTTCAGCTGCTGGTGTGGAGATTTCTGGCTCTATTTAATTTGGCAATGCACTGCACAGGAAGCTAAAAGATTCAGTCGCTATAGTGAAGCTTCTGGTATTTTTTTGTCCCTGGACCCAGGGGGACCCAAACACAACTCCTGCCAGAAATTAGCAAACTATTCAACGTACACAAACAGGCACGTAAACCCCAGATGCAGCTTTGTGACTGATTTAGGTTGCCCAAAACACAGGCAGACTCTGCCGGCGCAGTCCTGCCTGCCCCATCTCCCTGGGCTGTGTGCTCCTGGTCCCCCTCCGTGGCCAGCACCAGTGCCTGCTCACCTCTGAGCTGGGCTGGTTCAGGCAAAAAGAAAAGGAAAGAAAAAGCAGAGAACGTGAGTTTGCAGCCAGATCCGTTCCCTAGCCCGGTAGCCACGCGAAGGCAACTGCGGCCCGCAAGGACAGCACTACCTCTAGCACTGTGCCCGAGCGAGCTCATGATGACACGGCAGCGCTGAAGGCCAGCGCTCGCCTTCCGCAGAGCGCAGCGGCCTCGCGGCGGAGCAGGAGGATGGTTTGTGCATCAGCAGCGCTGCCGAGAGCACGATGCCGCCAGGGCTCTGGTCAGCCACTTCTTAAGATGCTTTAAATATCTATAAATACGGCCTGTTTGAGATTAAACAAATGAGCTGGCCTGACAGGGCACATTTACTGATTACTTCACTAATCTTTGCATAGTTTATCTGAGCCATTAAGCCTGCCTCAGTTTTCCTACTAGAGGACATACTTCAGGGACAAAGTGCTCTCCATATCCCTGCTCAACTCCCGACAACAAATGGAAACATCAGAGCCCAACCTCTAGTCCACCAGGAGAAGAGCAGCCCTATCTGACATTCCTCGCCTTCAGCCACCGGCAAAGCACAACAGGCTCGGTGAACCTAGGGTCACAAAGCATCCTCTTCTCTACAAGACCTGTGCTTTTTCTAGAAAGGGTCAACAAGATTATCAGGGGGGAGTAGACTGGCCCTGGCCATGCCTGTTGTGCATTTAGGAAGCTTAGGGAACGTCTCCCCGTTGCCTCTCGGCAGCCGGGTAGTGCTAAACGGCGTCTCCCGCAGGGCCGCTCGATGCCGCTCCACCCCTCAGAGGGGAGGCCGGAAGCTCTGCCTTCCTCCTGGAGGGACGCGCGGCTGCCCTGCACCACACCACGCAGGGAAAGATCAAACCCGGGAATCGGAGCCTCAGATACCTCACTCGCAGGATCACTACGGCTGGCAGAAATGTCGATTTTAATCAAAAGCATGTAAAAAGTGAGCCACCAAGCCTTCAGAGAGCTGCCATGAGCAAAATACATACAGCTTCGCTTTGGAAGGCAACAAAAACAAAATCGCACAGGCACGTCTGTACTAAAAGACATTTGGTAGTGGCCACATTAGCCATCCGCCTTGACTTGTTCCCACTGGCACGCATGTGCAAACTGCAGCCCCTTCCACAGCAACGCCGAGGAGGGTTTGCCCCAAGAGAGGGCTGACGTGGCTCCACCGTTGTTCCCCTGGGGGCTTCTCCCAGCAGAAGAAAGCTTTAATCTGCAGCTAGAGCTCTACGTGAAGAACCTTCTCCATTAGAGACTGCAGCAAAAACTGCTAAATTTATGCATCTCTACATACCCAGGACCAACTACACTGCAAAGAGAAGGAATCCCGTCCTTTTTGCTGATCTAGTCCCTCCTATCAACAGCATTCTTGATCCAGTGTCATCACCATACGGGATCCAAGTACATGAATATTCTCAAACATTCAGAGCCATTTGCACCCCTGCATTTCTGGCTCTGAATTCTTAAGGAAAGCCCTTGCCTGTAAGTTTGACAGAGAGAGACCTAAAATCAAGGCAAAATTGTTTCCCCACATATCCCCTGCAACCCTTCCATAAGGGGAGTCACATATGTAATGTCTCCCATTAATTAAGGCTTTTCAGAACCAAAAATCAGGGGCAATAAATAAGATACTGTAAGTGTATGCCTGCCAAAAGGCATTTGTCCCTCCCACACCTTTACCTCTAAAGCATCCTTCTCCATGTAAAACAAAATTTGCATCTCCTTTTCTGTGAAGAGATTCTACTAATCAAAAATAACTGAAAAAGTAGAAATAAAGTATAAAAAGAGACATAAGAAGATGTAGTTGCAATTCAGACTCACCTTCAAAAACTGGCCTTTTCATTTTAGTTAACAAGTTTCATCCTTGTTATAGAAACAGGGACAATTACGTTCTCCATTTTTTAAGGAGGGTGGTTGAAAATCATTAACAACACCTGCATCTGCAAATCACTTTGTAATGCTCTGAATGAAAGATGATAATAAATTGCACTGACATTTATGGAACATTTGCAATTTCATCATTCAAGAGAACACAGGGATTCTGGAAGAGAAGCATGATAGAAAATCTTATATGATAGGAAATAATATGGGTAGTTTGCATTTATATAGCTCTCACCACCTGAGAATATTAAAAAAAGACATCAACTGCATTTCTGAACATCTTTCACAAGACTCTGTAGGCTTCTTACCTATCTTAGATCAGAAAAGGAAGACAAAAAGCAGTCACTTTTGTTTCACATCACCCAGCAGAGGACAGGGCAGGAGGAGAAACCAGTTGGAAATTCCTTGCTCCATCTACCTCATGACTTCTTAAATGCTGAAGTACCAACAGCAAAAAAAAAAAAAAAGAAACTCTAGAAAACGATGAAGTAGCACAGAAACATTTATCAACACATGGGATAGGGTATAGCATTTGTAGCAATATACTCTGAACACAGAGACAAAATAAGCTCCACAGCAAGTATGTAATTTATTCCTAAAGCAAATTCTCCAGTAAAATAATTAACATACAAATACATTTTTTCTTCTATTCAATGCTAATAGGAAATAAACTAGTAACAGTTCTGTTCTTGGGTAGCCGAAACAAAGGAAACCGTAGTTCCTTAGGATATAGAATAGATTTTCCTAACTTTTTCTTTTAACCTTAGTTATTGCAGGAATTTGGGGGAGTACAAAGAAGCATAAATTGAAAAACTTCTTGAAGTCATTTGTTTTCAACACAAGCATTTATATTTTAGCATTAGCATGTTGTCCAGACCCCTTTTAACGCTCCTCGAGATTGAGAACATGGTCAGAAGGGGAGCGAAGAAGAATCTGGGTGGCTCATGAATAATTATCACTTTTTATACTACTTCTTCTCTGTACATGTTTCCACCAACACACTCTTCTAGATGTAATTAGATCCTGAACACTTTGAACATAAAGAGGAGTATTTACCCTGAGCCACATTTTCCAACTTGTTTGATTTACTGTTGGTAGAAAGAACTCATTAGCTGCCAGGTCAGTTGTTGAAAAGGCCATAATGCCAATGCACAAAGTTGACATAATGAAAATAAAGGAAAGAATCTGGGCCAAATTCAGAAGCAATCTGTAAGGTAATGTAATTTATATCCACTTATGCTCACTCAGATTCTCTCAGAACTTGTTCTACCCAATCTATTGATGCATGAGGGACTCCAAATTGATGTAATTTATATGCCAAAGAGTCAGAAAAGCCATAAGCCCCCAAAGTCGAGGGCACTTAAAGTCAGGCTTTCCTACATATTCTTCTCTTGGCTAATCTGTCTTGATTCCTCCCTCCTTTTACCTTTTCAGGCTGTGATTTACGCCGTCTAGAATCCTCAAGATGCAACAGGCCAAGCAAGAGACAGACTGCAGATAAGTGAGCTCGACTCTGAGGAAATCCAACCTGATGTAACACAGAAGCGAGGCAAGCCAGGTGCCTCTCACACACACACATCTCGTCTCCCCATCACTTAGATTCAATTTGGGATTTAGCTCTTCATGTCCTCCATTACAACTTGCAATTAAATTTGTGACTTAAATGATACAAGTAGCCCCAGCTCACAGACCCTCATTTGAAGGCCAGATGGAACACTATGATGATCTAGTTTGACCTTCTGCACAACAGGAACCATCAAATTTCACGCAGCCATCCCTGTGTTTTGTTCAGGAAGTTGAGGATGAATAAGACTGATTTAAAGGATCCAACACTGATTTAAAATCCAACACTGATTTAAAGACGTCAAGTAATAGAGGAATCTACCATGTCCCTCAGCAATCTGTTCTAGTGATAAATTGCCATTACTTCTCAAAATATGCTCCACGCCATCACTTGAATCCTACCAGCTTCAGCTTTCAGCCATTGACTCACTATTTCTTTTTTTCTGCTAGACTGGAGAAATTTCTTTCTGCACTACTTATAGAGGGTAGAGCAGATTGCCTCTCAGCCTTCGCTTTGGTGCCTCACACATTTTCTAGATCCAAAATCGCTGGGATGTCAAGAGAACACAAACATGATAATCAAAATAGTTTTAGAATGAGTTGAGCTTGCACGGAAAAATATTTATACATGCGATTCTGATAAAAGCCTTTTCATTTGGAAAAGGAAACAGGACAGCTGGAATCTGGTGACCACAGCTTCCTCCTTCAGTTTCTGAACACTCCAGGACTCTATCAGTTGGCATGTTTACTTTATTCTCTCCACTGGGCTATCTGAACATACCGAGAGGAAGGGGAAGAAAGCCAGGGCCACAAGCAGTTTTATTGTTAGCCACTGCTAAACAGTTCAGTCCTCTCATCGAGAGCAATTCTGCTATTCCACTCCAAGCAGATACTGGATCACATGGAAAAATGTGACACCTATCCAAAAGTTTCAGATTTTGTCTCGATCTGACAATAGGCAGAGGAATGTGCTCAGCAGTAACACCGGCGGCAGTGATATACAGTCATATTTTCTGGTTTCCCTTTGAACTATAAAATACTGTGTAATAAAAAAAATCCTCACTTCAAGGGAAAGATTCATTCTGCATTCCCATACAAACTGCGGAGTTGAGTGAACACTCAAGAAATACGCAGAAGGATGCTCTGGAGCAGCAATCCTATCTTCTACTAACCAGCAAATGGGATTATCCAGAATGGGATGTTTTAATGTGGTTTAAATTGCTGTTTCTAAGCCCAACAAGAAGACTCATCAGATTCTGCAATCTGCCATCACCACTGTTTCTGATTTCAAAGCTCAGCCTGCTGCTAATCTGCTCTGCCAGGAGTGCCCGCTACTGCCCGCCCCACTTGGAAAGTTGCTCAAGGTAGACATCCTACATGAATGAACGGGCTCAGGCTTAAACTAGCTCAGTTTCTCTTTTGGTCAGAAATCCAGTTCCTGGATAGAAAGAGCTGGCTTCCAAGAAAGTTAATGTCCTGTTATAATCCACCAGGTCTAGCTGTGACTCTGTTGGGAATTCTGCTTTCTGAAGACCTGCGGGAGTACCAAATAGCCCCCAGAAAGCAGGACAGCGAGCCATGAAGAGCGCCCAGTTCAGCTCTTCCTATCAGTTAATGCCTCTCACGCTGTGGCCCCTCTCACCTCCAGATTTGGCCTCTGTCTGTATTTACACCTTCCCAGAATAAAATCCTTGCTTCACCCACCCACTTGGTAACTATCATTCAGTGTGGGTATGACTCATGCACTTCAACACAGTGCTGACTCACAGCCCTCAGAAAGGAAACTTGCTCAAGGGACGCACCGAGACACGGGAACACCATCCACGCCGTGGAGGGAGTCATCCACATTGACCCACTATCTTCACTAGCGAAAGACAAGAAAGATGCACTTTGCTTGTGACTGTTGTCAACTCTAAATCTAATTAGCTCACAGTTATTTATAACCAGAACGTACTTCAACGGCCTGATTTCCAAAAACACGAGGTGCCTAGTAGCTCCCATCAATTTTCACGGACATTCAATAGTAAAAAATAAGATACGGCTACACATTCAGCTTTTGAAATAGGAATACATAGCCTGACTTCTTGAACCCATAGGTAGAAGCTGTGGCTTAAGTATGTGATAATACATATTTAATACCTTGAAAGAGCATGTGAAGTTAAAACTGCAGCTGCGGAAGAAAAAAAAAATGTATTGTTAAAAATAATAAGTAAAGGCATTTCCAACACATCCATCAGTACTAAGTTGATTGTACTCCTTTACCTTGTATTTCTATTCAGAACAAAACCTTTCTATTGCCCCCTAAATGCATTGCCCAGCTCAAATCTTTGCTGTAAAATTCAGTGCTTTGAAGTCTCTCAAGCTAGCACCAGCACCACTGCTCCATCAAAAGTTACCAGAAACATCTATATTCCCTGGGACGCCAGTGGAAAGGGCTCACAAATGCAGGCAGCACTGAAGCTGCACAACCTGTCTCTAATGTTTGGAGCTCACAATCACGTGAGATTAAAAGAGCAAAACGCAGAAAATGCTTACAGAACCAACAGCTTTTTTTCAATCAACCATAGGATTCATTGCTATGACTGGGCTTTTTCACTAACTAACTTCTTCATGTTCACATCAGAGGAAGATACCCACACACATCAACAAAGTATAAAGTAATCAAGGTATTTCTAACGGGCTGGAAAGCCAGGCAGAGGAAACAACCATGTTATTTTTATTTCTCTTTGAAATTATTTGGAAAGAGCTAAGTACCTTGTTTAAACAGACAGATTACATAGCTGGATAGATAGATTAGCCACACAAGACTAATACCAAAATGGTTCAGAGCTGAATAGCCAAACCCGTTAGTAAATCCTCTGGCTTTAATCTCACTAGTTTTAACGATCCCTTCCTATCTATTAATTTAAACAGTCATTTTTGTTTGAATCATTTTAAAGGCCAGAATGTAGCATTTAATAGTTCTTATGGACTGATATTGGACAAATACACACCACCTGTAAAATGTAAATATAATAGAATAGTTTTCAAACAATCTAGATAACACTGAGTGAAAAAGAAAACCTCTGAAACATCAGATATTTGATAACTCAGTCCCTTATCTGCTTGATATGACGCTCAGGAAAACACATTTTTAAAAGCCTGTAATGTATTCTGACTCTAACAACAGGGCTTTTTGTACCCAGGAACCTCAGTGCAATCATAAAAAGGGAAAGAAAGTAAAATGAGGAACCTTTAAAAACGTCTCCCAAAACAGTAATTAAAGAGCTACTTTACAATTTTTTAATGTAATATTAAATAAAACTTTTTATTTTAAAAATGCCACCCAACATATTTTTTCATCCCATAAAAAAAGATGCGCCCAAGACTGCAAAGTTCACCAGGGACTTCAAAGCCGCTATCTATCTTTATATAGAAGGCATTCAGATACCACAGTGATCGGCAGCAGTATAAAACCCTGAGAGAGAGAGAGAAAAACAGATAAAATGCCCTCAGGAACAAGTTTCTTTCCAGGAAAACTTACTAAACCAAGGCTTAAATTGAAACAGTATTATTTTGCCATGTAGTGGCAGTTTTTCATCTTTTAACTCTCTGTTGTTTGTAACGTGCTCTCAAAATGAAATTTCTTTCCTAAAGCCCAAAGGCTGCCAGCCCCCTTCCCGCTGAATAATCCCTCATTGTGCACGTGGGGCCGCGATCTGCGCGGGAGGATTTCGGGAGCTGCGAGCGCCCAAGGAGCGCGGAGCGGGGCCGGGCGGGATGCGCCTCGCAAGCCACAGGGCAGCCCCATCGTCTCCCAGGAATTCACCTCCGCCCATCACGATGGAAACAAAATCAGCAAAACTCAACAGAATCAGGCGCCAGCTCCTGCTCTCCAAAAGGAAAAGCCCCTACCTGCAATTTGCCTACTACTAATTCTACAAGCAGGCAACAGGCCCCACAGCACTAGGCAGCAATCAGAAAAGCAAACCCGGAATTTCAAAATATGCGACTAATTAAAGAAAGAGAAAGATCATCAATTGAATGTTAACCACGAAAGCTTAGCGGGATGGCGAAGAGGTGCTGAAGAGCAGAAAGATGGAGGGTGGTAGCTGCACCACCTGTAAGCTTTCTACAAGACATGGCACTCGGCGTGTTTTATTTGGCTTTTGAGCCTTTTAGGTTTATCCGCCTTATGCACTCCAGGTTTTCCTTGCCTTCAAGACAGAAGTAAAGAGTGGTACACACACAGAAAATATAAACCCTTTTAAACGAAGGGAACGATACACCTCCAGGAGTACTAAATTCCTGCCACTTAATAAAAATCTCAGAGCAAGTAAAAAAGCAAAGCAGCAAATATTTGTCAAAATGTAGGTTTCTTAAAAATAAATTTTACGTAACTACTACAGAAGCTTCTATCACATTTTTCCTCATCTAAGCAAATAATGATTTTCTGAGAAACCTTGTATTCCAAGCACGGGATTTTTAAAAACAAGTAGGCTAGATGGGGACAAAGATGTCCATCCTCATTATCCAATGCAAGTAGCCAAGAACTAGCACACTAAGGTAAAGCTAAACTAAACCATTAATGCTGCTAGCAGGATGAAGTGTTACCTGCAGTAGATACGGATGTTCCAACCAACACAGCACATCAAAGCTATGAAAAGAGCTCTTCCCTTGGTCTCCCAGCCGTTTTCCCCCCACTAAGAAAAATACAGTGAAAACGAGAGATTTCCCTGTCAGGCTGTAACTGCTATATAAAAAAAAAAAAAAAAAAAAAAAAAAGCAGCATTCAGGCCCTAAGGAGCTCCCAGGCTTCACAAGCACAAAGCCCGCGCGGGCCTGGCTGAAGCCAAGGGGTGGCCCCGATCTGGCGCGGGAAGCGCCGTCCCCTGGATCCCTGTGCGACGCTTCCCGCCGCCGATGCGCGCATGGCCGGGATGCGCGCACGTCCCTCCCGGTGTGACCCGCTTGCTGCCCTCCCGGACAGCTTGGGCCGAACCCCCAGGAAGCCAGCGCGATGGGAAGAAGGCAGGAACAGCCACCCACTCCAAGGCTCGCCATGCACCAGGGTATCTCCAGAGCATCCGCTGGGACCAGAGCCGCGGCTTGCGCCGAGCTCGGCCGCTCCGCAAAGCCAGCCAGCCCCGTGAGCTATAAGGTGACCCGTGACTTTGTCGGGCTCTCCCACCGACACAGGGGTCTCCAGGGAAGCGCTGCCGGCACCCGCAGCCCGGCCACGCACAGGACAGCGCCCGCCCGTCCCACACCACAGAAAGGTGGGCAGAGCCCAGGGCAGCGGCATGATAGTGGCCCCGAACTACGTCTGTGCAACCACAACTCAATATTGGGGAAGAAAAAAACATAATAGCGCGATCTAGGACGGGGCATGACTCACCTCCGAGGTGACAGCGCAGCACAGACACACGGGCAGACGGTGCAGGCAGACAGCAGCCGCGACGGCCCCCGAGCACCGCGGGCCTGGCGCTGCTCTGCAGCGCAGCCTTCCACAGGGCACGGCACTTCTTGCTGCTTCTCTCCCTGCCCGCCGCCGCCAGTCTGGCTTATTTTATTTACATTGCTCGTAAACCCTTGTCGGCAGGGACCATCTCTTACCCGGGTTTTGTATGCGGCTCAGTACGACAGAGCTGCACGGAGGCAGCGGGACTGCGAGCAATAAAACACCAGCAGAATGAGGAGGGAGACACACTCAGGAAATACAATTAAAATCCTAAAAAAACTAAATAAAGGGTTCTGCCATTTGACTATTTCACAAGCAGTGTGACATGCACGCAAGCGCTGGGTTAATGAAGAAGGAGAACCAGCAGAGCTCTCAAAAGAGGGCTGAGAAAACAAATCAGGGAAAAAAAAAAAGAGAGAGAGAGAGAAAAGAAAGTAAAAAAAGGAAATGTTAAAGAAGCGGATTTCCTAAGCCACGAAAGATGGACAAATCATAGAAGAAAACCGAGGCTTTCCTTCCGTTCACTTTGGTGCCCACTGGCTGTACCGCAGGGCTGTCTCTCTCACCGCCTCATCAGATCACCCTTTGGCTGCTCAGCCTGGGTTAAAAAGCAGGCACAAACTCAGTTGACACCGTCTCAAGAGCAAACGAGAATGCAGAGAGGCAAAGGAAGGAAATACAACTCGCACATCCTTACCTCGGAGTAGCTGACTGCCATGGAAAGGAAGTTCCCCAACAAAAATTAAGTAATAAGCAGCTAGTAGTGTATTCCCTCGCTAAAGAGGGGGTAGAGATGAAGGGCTGCTTCACATGCAGTCTGCTTCACAGGGTAAAGCTGGCGTGGGGTGGTCGTACTCCTCCCCTCGACAGACCCTAAACATCACAATCTTCATCTTCCTGGCCACTGGCACAATTCCTTGTTCTGCTTCAAGAACACATTGGTCGAGCCACCCTTGCTTATGGTGTTCCAACACAATTATTTTAAATGAAAACCTCTGCGCACAAGAAGTTACTGGCTTCAAGGTTATCCAGCCACTGCTCCTTCATGCAAAATGTATCTTTGAGGTTAATAAATAAATAAATAAATAAAAACGCATATCCATCATTTTTAAATATGCAACTAATTCCAACACAACAGCAACTGAAGCACATATGACGATGTTACGAGCCAAAATGGAAGAAAAAAAAAAAAAAAAAAGGACAACAAAAACCCGAAAATAAGTCCTGGCAAGATATACCGCTTCAGGCATGAGAAATTCAAAGCCAGTTGGCTCTAATGAATATGTATTTATCAACCACTATTTAGCTAACACCTATCAGTAAATAACTTCTTTGTTATTCCAAATTCCCTTGCTGATTAACAGGGGATTGTGGATTGCAACAATTACCCTGATGTAGGGCTGACACAGAGCAGCTCCTCCGCGACAGCGACTGTTTCAACAACAGCTCCGCCACCGAGGGGCTAAGGCCAGGAGAGCGGGTCCAGCCCTGTCCGAGGTTGTTCGCCGCTACTCTGGAGGGCAAAATACTCCTTGGCATCCTTATCCAGGTCTTTTTTTATTTTATTTTTTTTTAATATTCTGGGGGGAAAAGCTCTTATTTCTCATTGCACATGGGGGCACTCAGGGGCGCTGGATCACCTGGGAACTACACACTCGTGCTCGTGCTACACACTGTCGCTCATGCTAACGCCGGCCTCGGCTTTGCCTCCACTCCCGCATCGCTCACCCGCTGCACCTGCTCAAGCCGCAGCAGCCTCCTTCACTTCCAGCCTGTGCCCTTGAAGAGGGGCTGGACGGACATCACAGCACTCTGTCCTACGGCTCTCGTAGGCAATCAGCTTTCTGGTTAGGGAGCTGAGCCCATTACTCGCACGCAGCCATTACGTGAGCAAATATGGTGTTTAAGGTACTTCTCAGAATAGGCTGTGGCGATTAGTTAATGTTTATACAACTCCCTGAGATTTGAAATGACTGCTACGTGCTAATTATCATCAGGGACCCGTTTAAGTGAAAGCAAGGCAGAAAATGAATGAAACAAAACTGATTTCTTCTGTCCAGCGCAATTACTGCTTGACTTGTGCATACTAAGAATACCCAATAATCTAGGTAACACAGTAAATTAATGTTTATGCAATTATGCTTAGACAGTCCTATGCTGAAAGCTTTTCAAACTACAGCAAATTACCCCTTACGCAGGGACAACTGTATGCAATTACACCGATTTTGCAAAATAGCGGAGATATAAAGCAGAAAGCGACTGGCCAGAGAAGCTTCTAAATCACACAGGTAACAAGTGTGTCCCCACCAGGGCAGTAGCCTGTAGCTTGATCATGATTGCTGCTAGAAAGAGAAATCATTACCCTCATCCAAGAATTCAGGATGACAAAGAGCATGAGACTAATCGGGGGCCGCTACGGCAGCGCGGAGTCCCCGTCGGGCCAGCGGGCCGGTTGGTCACGAGCGCAGCCGGCACCACCCAGGGCACAGGACAGGCCGCGCGGTGGGAACGCTTGGCCCAAGCCCGGCGCTTCTCCAGGACGCGAAAGCAGCCGGGAGCCGCGGCGGGACACGCGCGGCCCCGCGAGCGCCAGGCTCTCCGGGCAGAAAGCTCCCGGCGGCCGCGCTCGAGGCCACGGCCGCACGGCTGCTCTGCGGCCGCTCTCGCCGAGGATGTTCAGCAGGACCTGGCGCAGCTCTGCCTTGGCGCAGCGAACGCCGTCCTAGCACCTTGCTCGGACGGCTGAGGGGCTGCAGAGCCGCTGACTTTCTTCTGATGTCTTTCAGGTGCTAACGGTAGGGTTTTTAATCCCCATCAGAGCAAGCACGGGCTTGTATAAGAGCCACTGGTCCTACTCTTTATCTCCTTCACTGTCGCTTTCGCAGCTCTTTTCATCACTTGTCGCCCTTCATGAAACCAGAAGTGTCATTTACACACTAAACAAGTGTGCGTTATATGGCTCAATTGCATATGGTGGGGTATTGGTTTGTGAGCATCAGCTAAAGCAGAACATGAACAGCTGTGAAGGCACAGCTCAGTACTAAAAGAAGTCTTGTCTGCAGTTTTGAGCAAATATGCTGAAAGCAAATATACTGAAAAAGTAAATATACTGAAAAACTTAGCTATAATTAGGCTGAAAGGTAGATAGGCTACCCTGGAATAAGCATTAAATGAATGCTGTCGCTCACACCATCTTTATAATACACCTTGTTTGGTTTGCCTTAAGTAGGTAACATTTTAAAGATAAAATATTCTGACTCACAAGCGACATGTCCCTGCTGCTGCTGCCGCGCACTCCCAATAATCAGAATTTGTATTTTAAGCTGTGTGTCACGCTTCATTAATACGAAATCACCAGCCTGAACCGCAGACATATTAGCCGAGCTCCAAGTGACCCAGTTCATTTTTAATATTTCATAGTTTGCTAAACGCTGAACCAAGAGCTCGCCAACACGGCTCTGACATCCCTGTCCCGAATCAAGAGCAGTGGCAACACGGCCACGTACGTGTACGCACCAAAGCAAATCCCTCACTAGGAAAGGGGAAAGCAGAAGCAAAGGTTTTTTCCCATTATCCCTCTCCCTCTGCAGCAGTGTCCATCAGCCTGCAGGCTCCCAGCGTGCTGGATTTGTGGACATAAGCACATCCTCCACTAGAAGGTCAGGAAGGGCAGAAATGAGGAGTGCGGCCTTGGTCCAGGAAGTAGCTCCTTCCCTTTCCAGCAAACTCAGCACCAGTGTTCTCCGAAGACAAAAAGGAGAAACAATTCCCAACCACATAAAAAAATTAACTGGTCCCTCACATGGCCAAGAACTGCAATGCCGTTTTTTAATTTCCACAGCTGGAAAAATTAGAACAGGAGGAAAAAAGAGAGCAAACTTTGAAAAGAGCACCGGGGAATTCATCCAGGCACATCGCTCTGGCTTTAAGACCTGCCAAAGACTTTTTTCTTTAAAGAGGAGGAGGACACGACACCAGGTGAGCCTCTGAAATCTGGATTGATGAATCCAGATGAAATCTAGCCGAAATCGAGCTGAAATACAAGTCTGTTGGACAACTTTCCTTCTGGAATTAACCTGGATCCCGCAGCAGTGACATCACTTCCGCTACACGACAGCCCATAAATCAACACCAGCCACATGGAACAATCCATAAAACACATGTCACGGAGACACCAATGAGGAACAAAATGTCGGAGCCCTCTGCACCATCAGCACACGGCCTTGTGCGCCGGCCGCGGCCGCGCTCACCCGGAGAAATCAGGTGGTTTATTTCAGTCACTCCAACGAAGCCAACACAATTAACAGAGGAGCCTTAAAGCAGTTCTGTACAATTTCTTCTGCAGAAATTTGCTACAAATGAAACATTTAAAAACGGTAGTGTTTAATTTCTTTTTCCATAAATGACTACATTTGACACTGAAATTGTCTTTACAGCATATGAGCAGAGTGGGAATTTATTCCCACTACTGTTACAAACAAACCAGCAAACAAACAAGTAAGAAAAGGAAAAGTAAAAACATCTCTTTGCATACAAAAGTTAGGAAAATAAACTCTTTTTCACCCTTCTTTAACAATGCCAGGCCTGAAAAAAAATGTTTCAGCTAATAACTTTCATAAGAAGAGACTGGACCCACCAGAAGCCTCCTGTTTGTGAGTGCAGATAGGGAAAGTACACCCTTACCTCTTCCTTTAGAAACATGGTACCAAGGCAAAAAAAAAAAAAAAAAAAAAAAAAGCAGCCAATTGTTTCAAGTTCCAAGCTGGCTACATAGTATTCTCGCCATAGGAGCTACATAAACACAAGCCAATTCACAGAAATTGCCAGGGGTCACTACAGGTGCTGGGCCCTGTGCTAGACATGTCGTAGAGCAACCAGACTTCCACCACAGCCAAACCGTACCTCAACTGTGCAAAAGAAAGCAAAGAATTCAAGGCAAAAAGACAGACACTCTAAAAGTACAAATCAAAATAGCATTAATTAAATATTATAGCCATAGAAAAACCAAAATGCTATTTAAAATATCAGATGGGCTTGTCCACTTGTTTGTATGACGTAGGCTCAAACTGGCAGTCAGTTCTCATGTATTTTGTGCTCAGTATGAACATTAAGAACTGCATATTGTTCAGCTCTCCCGTTTTCCCCCCACAGGGAAGAATCCGTGCCCCACAGGCCTCATGCTGCATTCCCGAAGGCAACCGAAGTCGGACCACCGATCCTTCGGGGAAGCCACGCAGATCCCCATTGCTGCAATTGCTGTTCAATAATATGATTGCTAAGCGGCTGCTTAAAATACTGATATGCTATTTTTTCGCATCTGTACATGTAACTCTCAATCCGACACACTGCACACTGAGCGTAGCTCTCTGTGTAAAAAATGTTTACTTGTAAACTTTTTTCCAGCACTCAATATTGCCCGTATGAGTGGGAAACAATTGCAAAATATCACAAGGCAAACACTCAAAATGTACACTGTGACAATATTGGAGTAAATCACTGCTCTCCATCTCTCCCTTCTCTGCCCATCTGCAGTCTTTGGTATGGAACAACTATATCATAAAAGCTCTTATTCACACATGCTTTTGATATTACACTATTTAATCACATACAGCTGTAGCTGATGAGACTGTTACAAAACACAATTTTAATGCAGCAGTGGAAGCAAGTTCTGGAGACACATCAACCATTTTTTCTCTACATAAAATTTCTCACATTAAAAGACTTTTCTTCAAGAAAAACAAAACAGAAAAAAAAATAAAAACAGCCCACTCTTTAAAAAAAAAAAAAAAAAGAAAAAGAAAAAAAGAAAGAAAAGAAAAGAAAAAAAAAAAATCTGCTTCTCTTCCTGGACACTCTGGAACAGGCTTGTTTGTAAGTGAACTCAAAGTCCCTGTCTGGAGTACAGCTAATGACAAATCCACTTCCCCCGTACAAAAATAAATAAATAATATTTGAAAAATCCCGTTGAAAATGACATGCAAAAAACCCCGCTACCCAGGCTACTTACAGCAAGACCTGGAATGAACTCAGGCAACCTACTTGCAACAACTTTTTTCTTATCTGATTTTTACTTCATGGAAATTAAAGAACCAGCTATATTTACCAAGACAGCAGCATTGAAGCCCACGTATATCATCACGCTGCCTCTGAAAGGCCGCAAAGTATTAAGAACCACACCAATTCTGAAGCATTGCGCCTTACTTTTAAACAGCTACATTGTATAAAATAGTGTAAATTTTAAGTACGAGCACGTGACATTTGCTATAGTAAGATCTACACAGCCTAATCTGGCAAATGCTAACAACTCCCGTCTTTTCTCGTGGAAGTAAAACATATGTTTGTAAAAAAAGGAAGAAAAAAAAATCTCCATAGCATACAATAATATATAAATGTTCTGAAGAGTAAAAAAAAATGAACTTTCCCACAGCTTTTTTTTTTTTTTTTTTTTTTTTTAATTTAAACAGACCTACACTGAGACAACACACGAGAGGAAAAATCAACCGAGAGATTCAACATCATTTTAATATACTATGGTGTCCCTTATAGCAACAAGAGTATTTTTATCCAGGCGCGTAAGGATAGATGGCAAACACTAATGGAAAGCAAACAAGCCCATATATTCCTGCATTTTTCCGAAGAACGCAATTTTTATCTTCCTTATTGTTTAAAACAACTGGCAGAATACTAGAGCTAGGTATTAATATCACTGTCAAAAAACACAACCAGGCTTAAATATTTTTAAATCGCGTTTAAACAAACGCATCCGTCTTTGCAAGGGCGCTCTGCGGCGTTTACAACGCGCGATGACGTTCCGGGCCAAACAAGGGCCCGGCGCCACCAACTCCGTTCCTGGCAACGCAATTCCACACGTGCCGGCGCTCGCCTTCGCTCTGGCACTATCCGGAGGGCTCCAGCTCGAGCCCGGAGCGCGGGCGGCCATCCAAGGTGCAGGCGGCCGCAGAGGCGGCCCGAAACCGGCGTGCGCTCGAGGAGCCGCTCCTCACACCCGACCTCGGCCTCACACCGGGCGCCACCACCACCACGACGCCGGCAAGGGGGGACCCGGCGGCAGCGCCGCCTTCAGGGAGGGATGGACAAAAGGGGCCCAAGGGGAGCGCGGGGCGGCCAGGAGTGAGGCGAGGAGGCAAGGAAAGGGATGCGCGTTCCGAAGGAGGCGGGAAGGGAGGCCACGCGCCACGTGGAGAGCGCCCGCTTCCTTCGTGCCTTGAGGAGGGGAAAAAAGGGGGAAAAAAAAAATAGATTTCAGCCAATATATTAAAAGCCCACTGTGCGCCTAACAAGTGACTTTCTGAATTTAAAAATGTTCCTCGGGTACTTCTGCTTTATTTTTCTTCAGCTGGGGCAAACCCCTGTCCCCTCCTGGCCTTGCTCATGAAGCCGCTCTTGCCGGCAGGCCCATTTTGGCACGCTCCTGGCATCGGCAGAGACGGGATTCCAGGCGCTAGGAAATCGCGCTCCCTCCTCCTGCAGGCGCTCGCTGCTCACCTGGAGCGCCAGCGGGATGAGGACGCTCTGCTGCCACCGGCTCCTGCCGGAGGCTGCTTCACCTTCTAACCGGGTAGCGGAGGCAGCGCCACGACGGGTAAGGCACCAAGCCCAAACAGCAATAAACGAGAACGAACACCCAGAGACTGCGCAGAAGCAAACGGCATGGAAATCGCTGCTAAACCTGCCTATTTTTACCCCAAATACAGGCCCAGTAACTGTAAAGCAGGCAACTCCTGTTTGCAGGTAACTGCGACATCTCCTTCTCTCTACCCAAACGAATCATTTTTTTTTTCCCTGAGACTCTTTGCCGAGAGAGGTTATCCCGGCTCTGGGTCTAATCAGGAGCTGCAGAGGACAAAGATAAAACATAGCGTCGATTAAATCAAAGGGACTCCTTCAAACATATTCAAATGGCTTAGGCTTTGGGGGTTCTGTTTTTTTTTTTTCTTTCTTTCTTTCTTTCGTATCATTACATGAAATTTAATGGTGCTCAGTTTTGTTTTCCACTGTGAAAAAGGGCAAGGAGAAAAGAATTCTCTTTGACAAGCAAAAAAAAAAAAAAACAAAACAAAACAACAACAACAACAAAACCTAAAGAAATAAATTCAGGCTTCTCTGCAAGATTTGGCATTATTGTCGTTCTATACGTGACAACTGACAACGCACTTCTGCAAACCTGTTGTTTTAATACTTACGCCATCAGCAAAGATACAACTAAGGAAGTCGCCTACTAGCCAAAAATAAAATACAAACTGTTAAAGGTTCGGTTCATGCGTAACTACTGAGAATCTATCTCCTTGAACTATTTGAAACAAGAACCTGAGACTATCCTCGATCTACTACAGTAACAGAAAAATGTTTGTTTTGAAACAGATTCACAGCACTCCCAAAACAACTGGACTCCGCATGCAGGATTTACCTAAACGCTACATCCAAAGGCATTTGTCAGACAGTGTCACAGCAAAAGGAGAAAAATTAAGCTATGTTTTCCCTCCAACTCAGTGCCTGTCCTTAAGGGATGTGCTAAGTACCTTGTAATTGTCTTTTTAAAAATGAGTTTTTGTTTTTTATTTTAAAAAAAGTTTTGGATGACATTGGTTTCGTCAAAACCTGCAATTAAAGTTTTAACTTCAATGGTGGCATCCGATAATTAAGGAGCACAAGTAAATTGAATAATCAGAGTGTGCGCTTCACGTTCCACAAAAGACCACGAAATATTTCAAAAACGCAAGTCAATCACACAAACATGTGGAATTCATTTTTCTATTTATAATTCTGCTGCCCGTATGGCTATTCATTTACACCATTTCCGCATAACAACGTGCTAGCTACATTAGAAGACACAAACACGGTTAAATGCTATGCAGCTTTTCCTCCCCCACGACAAGGAGGTGAGATACAATAAAATGGTACTTTTTAAAGAAGACTTCACAATAGAAAAAGGAACGCTTTGCCCAAATATGTTGGGGAACACAAATTTCAAAACTTTGCCTGTTTAACACACTTTCTTTCAGTGTTTCACAAGCTTTACACAAATGCCACAAGAAAGCCTAATTATTAACTCTTAATTTCAAATGAATGCACCCCCTTCAGAGAGTAGGACTAAACCTAAAAAGAGATTCTTTTGGCACAGCTAAATTCATCAACATTTAGTACAAAAGATAGTTTTGAGAAAATAAAAAAGTTGAAGTTCACAGTAGGGTCGGATCCATAGAGCGGTTTATTAGTATGTGCTGTTCTGATAGGCATGATAAAAGATCCAGCTCTCCACCACAACGTTATTTGATTACCTGAATATTAGCTTTAGACATACAATGGATCTAACTGCTCTAAAATGTCCCAGAAGCTGATGGCCAGCTTTAAGGTAACAAAATCCAGATGCTGCCTGTCTGCACTACTCTAAACTCCTAAGGAAGAGAAAAAAAATGTACGTGTGTGTGTATATATTTGCAAATACGTGTATATATATATATATATATGCATGTGTGTATTGTTTATTATTTAGGTTTTAGGCATGCACTTAACTGTGGAGAGAGGAAAAAAAAAAGGAAGAAAAATAAATACTACAAAAAATTTATCACTGGCTGGAAAATTTACCTGTACTTACAGCAATACGACATGTGTGCAAAGACAGACATACACGTGACTTTTCACAGGGTTGATAATTTTATACCAGTTATAAAAGTGGGCTTAATTTATTGTGGTGAAAAGCATCAGGTTAAAAAAAGCCACTGTATGGAAAAGCTATTATTACTATTTTAAGCTCAAATTCCTGGTTAATTTCTTCAAAAAGCGTATTTTATTTAAAGAAATCAGAAAGAAAAAGTAGAAAAGGGAAAAAAAATAGCAAAATACAAGCTACGTGAGTATAAGGGATGGAATGTCCAAGATTTCTCCTCTAATACTCGAGGCTATTGTTCCTTCAAAAAAACACCATCAATTGTTTCATGTCCTTGGCTTGCCAGGTTTTGAGGAATAGCATCAGTCTGCGCCCCCCAATCCCCCAAACAGTTAAAGCTATAGGCAATATTGCAGAGAGAGGCTAGTGATGGGCTGCTGCTGCTGCAACAATACACGCTAAATGCTCACAGAGGTAAAATGCAATTTGGATCGACCTTGGAAGGGAGAAAAAGGAAACGCGATAAAAATTGCTCCAAATTATAAAATTATAAAAGGCTGCGTCTTGCATGAATATTCTACGTGATACGGTGATAGAACCAGCCCAGTAGGCAAAGGAGAGGTAACCCTGCTGCGAATTACAAGGCTGTAATCACACTGAGTGGTTCTGGTGTCATTGCAACTCCAGCCAGCCTGATTCTCAGTTTTGACGATTAGTTAATTTACATAATGCAGCGGTCTGGCCATAAACATTACCGGGAATGTAATTTTATTAGCGAGGGAATGTAACTTATCCTCTCAGAGCTGCCACCAACGTGTCTCAAAGCCAAAGCGTGGACAAGTCGGCCTCCCCTATGGCACTTCACTGCACACACAGACACACACGTCAAATGTCCCGAGCCTTAAATTTGCCAAAGAAGCACAACACGTGCATGCGTGCGCCCCAGCGCGTGCATCTGTACGTGCGGGGGTCTCTGGCTCCTTTGTGTTGCCTTAAAGGATGGCAGGTTTTCGACTGAAACTGATAATCTGGGGCTGCAAGGGTCACACGACTTTTTTATATTTTCCCCCTCGCTGTCCTAGCTGGGTTTCCAAAGTTCGGTTTTAGGGATTTCTTTTGTTACTGTCCTTTGGCCACAAAGGAAATCTCCTCAGCGAGCAGATTATTGTACAGAGGCACAAGGAAAATAACGCTCAAATTAACTACCTCGTGTCCAGGTAGCATTGACTTTGCCCGGCCTCTTTAGGAGATGCAGGCCTGCCTCCCACACTGCTGACGTTTTAAAAATTACTAAGAAAGAAAGAAAAAGGGGGGGAAAAAAGGAAGGAAGAGAAAGAACCCCCATTTCGATATGCTCTCCAGAAGTAGCCACCCTCTGTTTGCAGCGCTCTTGCACGCAGTGGAGTGCGGCCGTATCATCCTCAATATTTAATGAAATATTAAAGGCAGGGCAACGCAGCGAGACAAACTCCCCAGCTTTGCAGCGGGCTCCGCTCCTCGCCCTCTCCAGCCCCTCGCTCTGGGCTGATTAAAAGTTTGCGCTTCCACGGACATCTTGTCTAAGGGCACGACGCGGTCGAGCCCGCGGCGCGCCGAGGGGATCCGTGCGCGCGGCGCCCAAGGAGCGCGCGCCCGAGCCCGGTGCTCTGCAACCTTCACCCCACGGCCGGAGGAGCCGCTACCTGCCGGCCGCGCCGGCGGCCCTCGCCGTGCCCATCTGCCTGCACGAGAGCGGGACCGGCCAAGGCCGGCGGCCCTCGGAAGCGTTAAAAAGATTAAAATGATACTAATGGCACTGAGGCGCAGCCAGCGAGCTTCCCGCCTCTCGCTCTCTCTCTCTCACACAGCAGCTTCCGACTACCAGCTCTGCGTGACACTGAATCCAAGGAAGCAAAGGGGAGGGAGCGTGAAAAACAGCAAAAAAATAAATAATAATAATAATAATAAAAACCCAAACCGCCCGACCCCGCGATGGATCCATCACCCGCGGGGCGCCCGCGCCGTACCTTGGTTTGCAGATAGTGGGGGTAGTAGTAGGTGTACTGGGGGTACATTGGCTGCTGGTCCAGGCGTTTGCCCATGTAGCTGGAATGCCGCTGGCTGGCGCGGGGAACTCGGTGACAGGGGGTAGTGCCCCAGGCCTTTCTTCCTCTCAAACCACTATTCCTGACAGCGCTGCTGACTGATGAGGCTTCCGAGACTTCCTCGCCTTCTACCGCTCACGAGTTCCAGCGCAGCGAGAACGGGAGGAAAAGAAAAAAAAAAAAAAATGCACGCGCGCACGCACGCATGCACATATATGTATCTGTGTGTGTGTTGTATAGACAGCGTGTGCGCGCGTCCGCAGCGGAGCCGGTCCGAGGAGCTGCCCGTGCCTGCGGCCGTGCCAGTCGCCGGGTCGGGAGGAGAAACGTCCTGCGCGAGGAACCAGGAAGACGGCGCAACTCCAGCGCTCTGCGGAGCCCCCGCTCGCCGCGTCCCTTTTCCCTGCGCGCCGCTCTCCCGAGCCCTCCCCTCTCGCTCCCCACCCACCCCCCTTAAAAAGGGAGAGAGGAAAAAAAGGGGAAAAAATAATAAAAAAATAAAAACGGGGGAAGAAAAAAAGAGGCGGAGGGGGCGAGGGAAGAGCCTTGCCCAGGCTAGCGGCCGCTGCCTCCCTCGCGGGCTGACATGGTGCTCGCCGCGGCTTTCATTCAAACGCGCTGCGCGCCGCTCCGCTCCGCGCGGCGCCGCCGGGGGAGGGCCCTGCCCGCGCCGCTCCCCCGGGGGCCGGGCCGCCCGCGCGCCGCCCCTGCCCGGCCCCAGCGCCGCGGCGCCCCTTTGTACAACAATAATAATAATAACGCGAAGGGAAACAGAGCGCGCGCGCGCAGGACACGCGCGGGTGAGGGGCGCGGCGCCCCCTTCCTCCCTCCCGGCCCTCCCCCCGCCGAAACGCTCCGCGCTGTCGCGATAGGGCGCCCCGCGGAGAGGCGCGAACGGAGCGCGCACTTTGTTAGAGCGCTTGAACGAGACTTGGGTTTCTGGAAAGTTGGAACAAAATGGAGGAAGAGGGTTAAAGAGGAAACTCGCCCAGCCTGGCTGCTCTCCGCTCCCACACAGGAATACTCCGGCGACGCGAAACTTGGAGCTTGGGCTCCTGTTCCCTCCTCCTCCTCCTCGCCTGGCCTGCGCCCTGGGCCTCGCACAGCCCGACACCCACCTGCACAGATCCCACACCTGCACCAAGGCCCCACACCTGCACCACGGCCCCACACCTGCATCCCCAGCGCCATTCCCACCGCACAGCCGCATTCCCAAGTATTTATCCAAAAGGCCTCAAAGGAAGGCAGCGTCATGCAAGCCCGGACCATAAATCAGCGGAAAGAAAGCACAGGGATGAAGCAAAATGTTTCCTCCTGTATACAAATCCCAGCATTTTCTTTTTTTTTTTCTTTCTCTCGCTAATCACTTATTCCTTTAGCACGTCATCAAATTCCTGGGCCTTTCTACGGTGGCTCTGGCTATTTATAAACTGGGGGGGGGGAAAATGTGGGGCAGCAGTTTCTTTTTGTTTTCGTTTCAATCGTCGCTAGTATTGCGGCAGGATTGTCAGCTGCTGTATTATCAACCAAATTGCTTCAGAAAAAAAAATATAAAAAGAATTTCTTTAAAGGGACACTTCTCAAGGCTGGTAGAGCTAAAATTAGCCTTGCCAGCTGTGTTTTGGTTTGTGGGCACGTGCTCGCACATGACAGGAACATGGAAATACCGCGCTTTCCTCTGGCAGTTCGCTCTCCTCGTAAGCAGAGGTATTTTCTTCTTATTATTATTATTATTACGGATTCCTATAACAGCCCCATAACGTGCCAGCGCGTGAGCAGAAGAGCTGCAGGAAGAGGGCAGGGCGGGAAGGGATGCGCGCGTACGGAATACTGCCCACGGGGGGACTCGGTGCCTTTCGCCACGAGGCATCAAGGAATTCCTGCCCGCTGAGCGCCCGCTCCGTACATCGGGAGCAGCGAGGGCCGCGCTTCCAGACGCAGCTGCCCCTATTTGGGCAGGAAAACTAGTGGGTTTTTTGCTCCCCAAGCGCAGTAGGAGCGCTGCTGCCTGGCTCTTGCCCCCACAAGGGGCAGTGCCCGGCCCATGGCAGCAGGCGCGGGACAGGCCCCGCTCCCCGCGCTGCCCCCAGCATTTTCTCTTCCTGCGGCTGCCGAAGCCGGTTAAGGTGCCTCAGTCCCCTGGAAGCCCAGACCAGAAGTGAGTAAGGAAGGAAGAAACGGGAGGAGGAGTCAGAAATTCCTGGCTGCCAGCCCTAGGCTCCGTTTATATTGCTTCCCAGATTTAAACTACGCTGCCTCTCATGGCAGCGCGTGATACTCCAGCCATACTCTTGCTTACGCTCTGCTTTTTTTTTTTTTTCTTTTCTCCCTTTTTCCCCCAGCAGGTAAAAGAGACTGTTCCCGGGTTCATATCTGCAGAAGTGAGCGGTGATTACTTGACGGCACGCTGTACTTTGAGCCTGACAACTTTCAGATTGTTCTTTCAACTGCCAGAATTAAGTTGTTGCACTTCTCTCCCCACCTTCTCGCTTTTCCCTCAGGATATTAGCAGAGTTTTTCTTCCTAAGCAGTTTGCTTGTGGAAGGGGATGTTACCAGGCTGGGAGGAAGAAAGCGCCTCAGTGTACAGGGGGAAATAAAAGAGAAATACTCAGTAAGGAGGGAAAAGAGCATTCTGACAAAAGATCTATGCGAGCACACAAGGTTTGCTAGAGCTGTTATGTGAAGACCAGAAAGGGCTCTAGACTTCCCTTCTCACCTGTAATCCGGAAGAGATGCCGAGCGCTCAGAGCGAAGAGCAGGGGTAGCTCCGCAGCGCGCGGAGCAGCCTGCAGAGATGGAGGGCGCGAGCTGAGGGAGCGAAATGAGGAATTCGGGACAGAGGAGTGGGGACTGGGGGGCAAGGAGGGAGGCAACAGAGCACAGCAGAATGCCAACGAGCAGCCACCAAAGCAGATTTAGAGAGCACACTGCCTCTGAACAAGTGCTAGCGCTGGAAAATGGAAGATTTCCATTTGCAAAATACAGACATCAAAAAGATCATCTGTGACTTGGGAGCACACTGTTTAAAGAGAATCCCCTCCATTTTCTGGCCTGTGCATTTGAATAACCGAATCCACTTGCAAACTGAAGCAGCAGTTTGCCTACCGAGTGTTGAGCACGAGCGTTCCTCAAAGAGCAGAGCAGCTGCTCGGCGCGGTGAGCTCACTGCCCGCCTCTCCTGCCTCCTGCCGCACACCCGGGACCGAGCCAGGACGGCCGGGTCCCCGCACGCGTGGGACGGACCTGCTGCAAGGGGCGTCCCCCTGCGCACGGGGCCCTTCCCAGGCACGCGGAGCAGCTCCGGCATCTTCAGCGGCAGGTTTGGAAGCGGAATGAACCAAGCGGCAGCAAATGGGCTCTACAGCAGAGCCACACACCTTCTTAAGAGGCGCCGAAGGACGCTAACTCAGAAGCTACTGAGGCCATGGATAGGAAACCTGGACTCAACTGTCGGGGGAAAGAAAAGAAGAAAGCTGCTCCTGGCAGCGAGGTGCAGAAATTGCATATGCTTGGCTGTGTTTTTATATTTCATAAAATATAGATTTCTTCATTCACAAAAAAAGGTGATGAAAAGAGAAAAGCAGATACCTAGTAGAAGAACGTCACTCAGGGGATCACATTTGCTTAAATACAATTCTACACATTTTCTTTTTTTAATATGAAGCCTTGTATATCCACACTACAGCTTTTTAGCTTTTTTATCATGAAAACTTTCTTGATTCCTACATACCTGAATCAGGGAATAATTCAAAGATATTCTAGCTCCCTGCTCCTGAAAAGCATTAATACATATTTTAGAATAAGTAACCTTTGTCGAAATTACGTCAAAAATGTCCAAGTGTGAACTACAGAAAATTCTCTCATTTAGGGGAGAAATAAGAGCTGCAATAAAGCCATATAAAAGGTTAAAGAAAAAAAAACAAATCTTGGGCTTACATTTTCAACATTGTCTCTCTGCTTTTATTCTCCCTATTTACTCATTAAAGCTATTTTCAAAGGAGACCATAGTGATGCTTGACAGCTTGTTTACAATGGGTTACAAGAAGAATACTGATTTTATTTCTAGATCTGTCAGCTCACACAGTCCAGAGACCTTAAAACTATATTGATGAACACAAAACCTTGCTATTTAATAGTCCATTTATCAAGCTAATTTACCTAAGAAGAGCTAACTGAATTTCTAACGAGCGATATATCCAGATGCAACTTATCAGTAAGTATTGTGATAGACAAGCCGGGTAGGAAATAACAAAAACAGAAAAGACACAGAGGAACAAAACACTCAGCTCAATAACAATGACAGATCAAGCATCTGGGATCTACATGACCTCAGATGGGGACACCCCCATTCTCAGATCTTCTCCCTCGCTGCACACGGTGCTGGATCTCAGCTCCACCTTTCACTCCAGGAAGAGGGAGCTCGAGATGTGGGTAGATGAGTTCGTCCAGGTCAATTTGATCTTTTTCCCCAAAAACAGCAATTGCTGTGGCTGTGGGAGGAGGAATCTCCTGCAGGACTACTAAAATGTCAGATCTGGAGATGGCCTGGAAACCCATCTGACCTGACAGCTCACCCTCTGGCTGATGGAGTAAAGCCAGCACAGCCTCCTGCAAGGGTTAGGTACAGCTCTGGCCTCTCCTCTCTCCGTCCTGCAGGCGTAAATTTTATATTTAAAATAAATTTATTATTTTTATGTAAATGTTGTCCACGGGACGGGGGAATGCTAGATAGCAAGCTGAAGGAAATGACCGAAGGAGCCAAAAGGCCACCACCATTGCGGGTGGTTTTACCCCGCCAACACACACATCCTCCTCTCCAGCCTTGGTGAGGAGTTGGTCGGGTTGGCTCTCAGCTCCTCTCCAGCATCACCACGAAGCCTGGGATTCGGCAGAGCTGTGGCCGGGCACAGCACATCTCCTGAAGGGGCTGAGGTGTGAGGCTTGGGCCGAGAGCAGGGGCTTGGCAGCCGGGCTCGGAGCCGCGGCCGCGCGCCCGGCACCAACGCGGCTCAGTCCCTGCGCTGCAGCCGCAGCCGCGTCCCGCTGCATCGTGGCAGCGTGGACACTTTGGGGATACAGACCCTGCCTACTAGGATACACACTAAAGCAGCTCTTTTTACAAAGAAATCAAACCTATGTCACCTGGGATTAATTTCTTGATTACCTAAAACATCGCTTACTGTTTGTTTATTGTTAGTAATACCGAACTATCACTAGTTGCATTATTTCTTACCTTATTATCTTCTATCTTATATTACTATGGCTCAGATGTTTCCACTGGTCTACTCTTACAGAAAAGTGCCAGTGCTAAATGGGATCTGATGTGCATGAACTAATGAAACTAGCAACCAGATGTGTAGGCTGCCCAAAGTTATGTTTCAGGATCTTCTTTCTGTAGATGCTAATAGACACAAGCAGAGTAAATAGTATAGCTGTTATCTTTGGCCTCCAATCTTTTCCTGAAGCATCTCAGAGTGCTTTCCAAATGTTAATTCATTCTGTGATATGGGAGAGAATTAAGCAACACAACCTATTAGCGGTGATGTCCAAGTTGTCACAGGAGAATGATGGATCCCTCACATCCTAAAGGCCAAAGCAAATACAAGTAGCAGGGTAAGGGGGCTAACGGCCTCACAGCTCCTTTGGGTTTGAGTGGAGACGCACGACAAAAGCAAGCAGTCTAACAGCCGAGAAGAGCCACGTGAGGAAGCTGAAGAGCCATATTGTACAGCAGGGTGTCACTGCTGTTGCCTTAAATAGGATCATACATCAATAATTTAGGACTTTCAGCAAACACTGATATTTTGCACAGGTTAGAAGAGATGCCTTCCAAAAGTTTCATTTCCTACAGCAGCTCCAAGCCACAGGTTAGTAAATATTACATTTGTTCATGTGACCAATTTTTTAGGATAAAACTGCAAACAAAACCTGAACAGCGACAAGACTAACCAAGGCCACCTTGCTGTTGTAGCCATACTACAACTTAATCCTACTAGTATTATCTGTGGCACAGTTTCAAAGGGAGAAAATGCTCTAGGTGCCACTTTTCTGCCCCCGAAGTCCTGCTAAGGAGAAGTCCCCACTACTCCACTTGCTTAAAAATCAGATTGTAATCAGGAAACATGAGGATTTTTTTTTTCTTAAGGAAGTTTATTTCTGAAGGTAATGGGGAGACATAAATATGCCGCCTGTTTACTGAGGCTCATAAACACATAAGAACACAGGCAATTAATTGTCACTGAGAGAGTTCCAGCGAACACAGAAAATCCTTGCTTTTTTAGGGCACGTTTAACTAAATGCTCACCCATCATGTACTGAATTACTTAGTGCGATATTAATTTTGTGCTCCAACTGAGGGTAATCACAGAACAAACCGGCATTATTCAAGTTGCTCTATGAAATTGCAGAGAGGGGACGCGCAGGAACAAAGGCCAGCGGGAGCCAAGCCTCTCGACTTGAAAGGAATTATCTTTTCCTCTAATTGAAGCGAGGGCCGTTTTGTTTTGCTTTTCCTTTCCTTCCTCTTGCTAGATTTCCAGCAACGCTGCTGGTCGGGAGAGCGTCTTTGCGCAGGGCAGTGTCGCAGTGCAGGCACAAGGACTCATCTGCATGGGAGGGTTTAGGGACATGGTGGTACCAGCATCCGCTACAGCTGTGGTAACACCAGTGGGTTTCCTCCATCTGCAGCGATTACATTGGAAAATCAGGCTATTTGCCTAAGCACAGAAAAACTAGAAGCCAGGGTTGTGTTTTCCTGTGGTGCTGCCGGTCCCTGACCTACCCTGTGACCTTGGAGACACCACGTCTGTGTCCTCCTGCCTTTCTCATCGGCTCACCCGCCCGCACAGGGAGGGCTTTGTGGCAAAAACCACCGTGGGGTTGTACATCACCACAAGGGAGACTCAGTTTTGGTCCTAAGGAAAAAACAAACATATCATCGGAAATCTGTAATACTGTATGTAAACAGCTTGTTCCTATACCATTCAGACAGCTACTCTCGGATAACTCGCACAGACTCTGGCATTTTTCGCATGGGAAAAATGTTAACAATAGGCAAGAACAGAGGGTCATTTCAGGCTAAATTCCATTACTATCCAATATAATACTTTGAGCTTTCTCCATACTGATCCCTCCCCAGCACGCCAAGATACATTTCTCCTTGTCTCTTTAATATCTGGCAGCCTTATTTACCCACTAAATAATTCTCCATTTAATGCTGCCCAGAAATAAGGCCTGGAGAAGCCCTTGCTAATAATTTCCTTTTCATCTGCTAATGACACCCGTTATAAAATGCAGTATAGTTATGGCAATACCCTTGCAACTGAGCCCAAAATTTCATTCAGAAATGTTTGATTATTTTTTTGTACTGAATTGTACCATTGCGATTTTTGTTCTTGATGAAATCCTCAAATAACACTTTTTTTTTTCTTGCAATACAGTTCAATTTTTGATTTTAGTCTTTTCATACAAATCCTGCCTCGATCCAGCAGTGGTTTCCCCTCTTCTTCCCATCACTGAAAGTCTATCAAGTCTAATTTTGTTTTCAAAAATATCTTAAGCAAAAATTCTGTTTTTCTATGCATACAGTAGAAAACATTGTTTAGGAATTAGACAGGAAAATGCTACTTTTCAAAACTGTTCTCCAGGGAAATGTATTTATCTGTTGCTTATTTTAAACTGAAGAGCATGAAACTCTAATCTTTAGACACACCAAAATGCTATTCTTCTCCTTCTCACCTGACCACACTCAGAAATTGAAGTGAAAAGCACAGAAAAGTACTCCTGAGAACCTCGAGTGCCTTGTGTCCAACATGTAACGCTTTCCCATGACATTACAAGGAAAACTATAAACGTCTATTAAATATGGAAGTAGAAGATTATGCGTAACATTTTCAAACAGAAGGGGAATGTCTAGCTCTCAAATTACATTTTACTGAGAGACTGAGAAAATGTGCAGCAAATGGAGATGTCCTGTACTGAGAGGTGGGTGAAAAGTTCTTCTCGCAGATAAGCTGGAGACTTGAACCAATTCTCCATTTTTCAAATCAGTTCACTCTTCTGTAGGAATAAGGGCATTTTTTTTGTAATAGACAGCTTCCATTTACCACAGAACCAATGCAACCTGCCGTGCAAAATCAAACTTTATGTCACGCCAGATTACTGTCCATCATAACCAAAGAAAATGTATTGAACTGAATATATTTGGTTTAGGAAATCTGTATTTTGTCAGCTGCAGTATAGCTCATTGTCCATTAAAGAGTACCAAGCCCATTCTAAACAGAGCAGACTGTATAAATGTTTAACCTTCCAATCAACTTACTTGTCAACTTTCCAGAACAAAAGTAAGGATGATACCTGACATCTAACAAAAACATAGACTGTGACTTTCCTGTACCAGAAATATTTGCTGGGAAGATTATTTATTTCCTGCAAAGAGGCAAATGCTAATTATAGCTCAAATCTTCCCCTTTTTTTCCCCACCATTAATTTCTTTTCTTCCCTCTCTAATGCATCTTTTCTTCATCCTGCTTCATCAAATATCTTTTGCCTTCAAAAATTTCATCAAATCTCAGAACCCTCATTCTCCTTCATGTAAAAGCTATCTGTTTGGAGAATGATTTGCCTGCCTTCTTTTATACATTCCAGACGGAGTTTTTAATAAAGCCCAGGGACTCAAGGCTACTGTATTTTTATTAGAAGATGGTAGAAACTTTATAATGATTTCTATTCACATTCAGCAAATGTTCCTCCCTATTGTTCTACCCTATTCACCTCTCCCAACATCCTATTCCCAGATCATTTTTCATCTGTAATTTCGTCTGTAAGCCTTCATCTGTTTTGTCTCCTCTTCTTTCCTGCGCCCACCTAGCCCCTGCATTGCCAGCACAAGTGCTTTCTTTTTTCCCTTTTCTTTCCTCCTTCCCTCTCCCTCTTGTGTTGTAACCAGTCCTCAGTCACAGACACCTTTGGTTCCACAGATGTTTTCCTATCTGGAACCTGTTAGAATGGAAGACCTGAGGGTCTTGGGTTCCCCCCATGGGGAAGAAGGATACCACCAAGCTATTCCTCACAATTCACATGGCATAAACATTAAACTTTCTTGTCAGCTGAGATGCCTCAGCAGGGGCAGGAACAGAGCCACTCAAAACCTAGCAGATAGTGGGGATACCACATTCATTACACAGGAGAAGAGTTGGGTCTGATAAGCCAAGGAGCTAATCAATCTCTCTTCTTCATGAGTTGCTTTCAACAAATGGTTTTAAATAAGCTTCTGTTAGGTGAAAAGATACAGGTAAAGATCTTCCCTCCCCCTAACCATTGCACATTGGAGAGTCCTGAAGTTCCCACACTTGTCTTTTCAGGATCCTGAGCCAGCTAACTAGATCGGCTTAAAACAGCCTTTGCTGAAGATTTTCAGCTCACATATAATCATATAAGAACAACAAGGAGAAAACACTAGGAGTGAGTAGAAGTGAAATATTAATCTTTTGATACAGTTTTATAGCTGAAATACTGACACCAGTCCTGTTCATTGGTAATTTGTGATATTGGCCATACGGTATCTTCCCCCCTGCCCCCCCCCCCCCCCAAAAAAAAAGAATAAAAAAGTAGTAGACATTTCTGCACTGAGCAAAGGGAAAAGGCTTCATTTTATTTCATTTCCAAGCTGTATTTTAGCAATAGGTATTTCTCTCTGCTAGTCACTTATTTGAATATTTTATCACAAGGGCCAGTAGCAGCCTATCCCTATGGTTGTTCATCATCTCCCATTTAATCAGAGCTCCATTTCAGTTAACTACTAGTTGTTCAGACCGCTACCACTTCAGCTGAGTTTTTCCATCCTACAGATCACACCCTAACTTTGAATTCACATCGAGAAATTTCAGTCAAACTGTTGGTCCTCTTCTTGTTTCTCGAGAAGGATGCAAGTCTTTTTTCTGCGTCAGAATAAAGTGGTGCCAAATGGAGGCAAAGAATGTCCAAGCTCTTCCAGCTTCCTCTCCTTGCATAGTGGCTGGAAAGAGACCAAGGGAAGACAAGATTTCTTACTACATGCTTTGGAAGAGGGACCTGAAATAGGGCCAACGGGTGAGTCTTTCCATTAGGGATGTGTCTTTTGCCTTTCTTACGAAGGCTTTCTGAATCTGGCTGCATGAAAAACACTTCAAATAGCAGAGACCTTGCATGCTCAGCAAATACCTACTTGGAGTTCCTGTAGCCACTTCCCTCATAGCTCCCGTAGACCTCTACACACAGCACTGTACCCCACTCCTGAGCTTTCCCAAATGGAAATGCAGGATGGAGAAGCCTCCAGGCAGACCACTGGTTCCCACCTCACGCTTAGCTGTGGGGTTGAGGGCAGAGCCCCGGAAAGGGAGGCTGCACAAAGCAGGGCTGGTCTGACCACAGCAGCGCAGCCCGAGATCACCAGTAGGAGGGGAGAGACTGGCACCTGCCTGTGGTAGCACTGGGGGGCACTGCATTAATTTTGCAATTATGATATTACCATGGTGCTGGGATATGCCCCACTGCAAAGAAGAGCTGCGGAAGAGGGAGACCAAGAGGAGACTCAAAAGTAAGGCCAGCGTGTGTGCTATAGAGACACACGGATGCGTGCTCCTGGGAGGAAGGTCATGGCGAGTGACAGCGGCAGTCTGGAGTAGGGATGGATCAGACTGGGAGCTGGGAATACCTATGCAAAAAGGGAGGCGAGATTAAGAATGAGAATCCAGAAGAGCAAGATTAAGAATGAAGGAGCAGCTGTGATGGCAACTTGCTAGGTAGGAAGAGCAGAGTTTGTTTGAGGACCTAGACAGGGCAACAGAGGAGCTGAAATGGCGTATGTCTGGGTACAAACATCCTGGCAGTAAAGCCACAGCTCCTGACATTGGCCACTCCTCTGTTGTCACCAAAAATCACCTACGCCCAGCTGCAAAGCTCTCCATCCCCTCCTAGCACCCCAGACAACTAAAATCTAATGTGCCAGACTCACCATGTCTCTGTGATAAATAGAAAGATTTCAACCTTGCTGACAATCCATTTGTCAATATGCCATGGCATGGCATTTTCAGGTTCCTTTTTAAAAAAGCTCAAACCTTTTCCATGCAAATTAAATCAAAAGAACAAGTGGGAAAATTCCAGGTGATCTCACATTTAAGGTTAACGAGTAATAAGATAATTATAATGAATAATAAAAATATAAATGAATGTTCACAGTGAAGTCCATTACAACCACGTAGACAACCATTACTCTGTAATTTTATACCTTTGGAACACTTGACGTTTCAACCCTAATGCTTTTTTAACATTTTTTTTTTTTTTTTGGTCTGTGTAGTGATATATACCCATCTCCAGGCACCAGCCACAGTCTTCATGTTTCCTTGACGTCTTTCAGACAACTTTTAGCAGCCAGTGTGAGAAGAGGCGAGCGATAACCTCCCTGAGCCAGGGGCCAGAGGTGGAGAGCGAGGTGTTTGGTTGTCTCCTCTCTTTGCATTCCTAATTCCTATCAACAAGCTCTCGGGCTCGGCCGGTCGGATGTCCAGCCCGCTGTGCCCATGGCCATTACTCCCGATTCTGCCATTTGCTTCTTCCCCTGCTTGAACCACAGAACCCCAGCTAATGAGCCTTCAGGACACAATTAAATATTTATTGGTTCAGTTAGGGCTGCGGCCAGGAGCGTGGCATCAACCATTTGCTTGATGGCTTTTCATCTGACAGTGTGCCCATTGCTTTAGTAGCACATGTTGTCCTCCACTGGACCCCTGCTTAGACATGATACTAGATGCATTTTCCTAACAGGAAAAAGGCACTGCACGCTTACAGACTACCATATTCCAAATGCACTGCTAGGAAAAGCCAATATAAATAAGGGCTGTGTTCATAGTTCTTTAAGCGTTACATATTTTAGCTGCAAATGCCAGTTCTCTGCAAGTTCTTAGCCGTTGCTCCCAAAGCATTATATTTATAAATGCCGTGTAGGACTGTCCCAACTCCTTGTCACTCTAGCAACTCTGGGTCACCTTAAAGCTGCTGCAAGTCCCTAAACATCTGCATCACTCAGACTGGAATCTTAATGTGTTCTGTGCAGCAACCTTCACTACGCTACCTGCATGCTTATATGCAGGTGGCTCTCCTGGCAGCTGAGATTTCTGTTTGCAATTAAAGAAAACTCTATTTGCAGTAAAGAGAAGACACTTTGGGGGACCAGCTCAGTGACTCAACTACCTGTGCAGCACATTCTCGCTTCCACCTGCATGACCCTGAAGCAGTCACTGCAGTCTGAGTAGAAAAGGGGAGTTAACACTAAATAATATTAGATAAGAGCCAATCTGCACTCAGCGCTCTTCAAACAGCATGAGAAACATGCCCTAGGTGTAAAGTGAGAGATCAAGTAGGAGGAAACAGCGGTGAAGAATGATAGGGCAAATGAAAGACCCTCTCTGCATGCCCCTCTGAACTAGGCTTTTCTATTAAGTTCCTGGCTGTAAGAGAAAGGTGATGGACATCCCACACTCTGACTGTCACAGCCCATCATTTACCTGTTCTTTGGGATTACAAAGAACAGTATACAGGCCTCACAGTGTTTACATCTGTAAATTTATGCAATAATTTAGTTGCCTCCTTGCATGAAGGAGGCAACACAATGACACCTAATTCAAGAGTTAGACTCGTAACCGCACTAACCAGCAAGGGGAGAAGAAATCAGGTGCTCACGGGTACTTAGTTGTAGAGCTCCTGTGAAGATCAGCGAAAACACAGAGTCTAAATGCCAACACGGGGCTTTGAAAGCTCTGTCTCCGAGGTGAAACGATGGGCAGCTTTATACATTCATACACAGACACCCACAGGCCCTCAGCCCACGATCCCCGCAGGCCGGCAGGTGCCAGCGTGCCAGGGCACACTCTGCTCCCGCGGGGCCACCTGCGAGCAGGTTGAGCCGGTTCAGCACAACGGGCTCTTGGGCACCGCAGACCTTCCTTGCAGCGGCTGCTACAGGCCGCTTCCAGCAGCAGATCAAGCAAGGCGCCCACCCTGCCACCCGCCCCCTTGGAGCCACAGCGGGGCCCTTGGCTCAGCTCCACGGATGGCTCCTGTCCATGGGCACCACACGGGCCCCGGCCCTGACCTTGGCCTCCTCGCTGGCGCTGGCAGCTGCCGTGGGCCCACCAGCAGGAACAGCTCGGCTAAGCGTCACATCAAGCCTGAGACCTCTGAACAATGATGCTAGAATCTCTGTAACCCTCACGGAGCTTCTAAATTTCCATCTTGTGCACTTCATGCAACACGGAAGAACGTATATCAAAAGAAAAGCTGCAAGCGAAACAGCTAAAACATGAAATACCACAATTAGGACTGTTCATTCCACCTTAACTCTCCTCTTGAGCTCCCTAAAACCTGCAGATTTGCATGTTATTCTAATTTTTGGTCCTCTTGTCTTGTTCTCAAGTGTTCATTGGTCATTCCTCACTGAATGCCAAAATATTTCACATTATATTTCCTCATCACCTTTTAATATTACCCTATATTTACTGTACAGCATCCAGACTCTGTTCGGAAGACAGAATTAATGTTTGCATAGGCTTTTGAGCGGGTGTTTTTCACTACAGTGGTAGCATGCTTTAAAATATATGTAATTTCATCTTCTTAACACTTGACAGAAGAAATATGTTCATCTCTAGTTGAGAAGTAGGCAACTGAGGCACATAAAAAAAGAAGGAGGGATAGGGCTGAGCACTGTGGCCATGGGAGCTGCAGCAATGTTAATGTCAGCATCTCCCCATGCCCAGCAGCCCAGCCGTCCCCTTGGCGCAGCCCTGGAGCAGGAACCAACACTAACTGCCCCCGGCTTGCATGAAAACGTGGAGCTTCAGGCCCAGGCATGGTTCCTCTACGATGGCAAAACCTCCGCTCCTTCCCCTTCTCTGCGCTGCGAACGGAGCCAGCGATAGCAACGGGAGACTTCCCCATTGGGTCCTCACCCCTGAGGTTCACGGACACATCGACAGGAATCTCAGCCTTGTTGCTCAGCAAACCTAATGCTGCTCATACAGCAACTGAAAAGGAAGATTTACAGTGGGAAAAGATGGAAATCCTTAAGAATAACCAGTTTAATCAACCCCCTTTTACATATAAAATTAATGATATAGAATTGTAAAATTATCAGAGAATGAAGCAATAATTTTACAAAATAGAGAGCTAAAATAGACTCCAAAGGATTAACATCTACAGTAGATTATCTTCTCCATACTAAATTGTGTAACGGATTTCTCTGTTTTGGGTAATTTTGCTATAGCAGAAGCATAAGCTGTTCTTTTTAAGGAGATCTCTAATATGTGGCTTTACATATGTCTTTTCTTTTGCTGTTTGCTACAGCTACAGCAAAAAATCTTGCAAAAGTAACAATTTTGACTAATGAAACAGGCACATGTTGTTGGTAAGATACTGTAATAATTTAGGGAGGAACATATGATTCACACATGATCTTGTTTGGGAAGATAGAGCAGAATTCTTTCCTTGAAGATTTCTGGTTGCTAATGGAGTACAATGGGGCTCGACCAGGCAAAAATAGCATTGTGGTTAAGATACTGGAGTAAACTTGGAAGATCTTTTTCTGGTTTTTGGCTCTGCTGCAAACATCCTGTGTGTCCTTGGATAAACGCCTCTTGTGAGGCTAATTTCATTTATGTGCTCATGTACATAGTAATGAGCCTCATAAACAGCCTATAAATATAATCACTTGATATAATTTTTAAGGTACAGTCTCATATTCTGTGAGGGATTTCATGTTCTCTTGGGAAATAGGGACGTGCATGCTAAACTGAAGGCATGAGATGGATTTGGATCTGTCTCAATCCCTGTGGCATCTGTATGCACATTTCCAGTTGGCACGTGCAGACCATCATGCTAAAGAATAGTCTGTGTTATTTGCACTATTTGCCACTTTATTTCTCAGACTGGGATTGTTCCCAGTGATGGGAAGTCAGGCTGCAGGAAGCAGGGAGAAGCACACATACCGATGATGATTCAGGATTAGCACATGCAAGAGCTGCAATATCTACCGCCCATGTCTACTATGTATGTCTAACACAGATTTTGCAAAAATATGTCTAACCACTTTCCAAGTTAATTCTGATTACCTGCTCCTGACAGTCCCTGAAATGTTTTCTTACCTGGGAGAAGTCATTATAGAAACTTAAATGCCTTTGTTTAAACAATATATCCAGTTAAAAGATACACACATGCAGTCATTTCTGAACAGATTATTTACAAGTGAAACCATGCCTGTGTTTGAAAACTTACCCCATCAGGAATATGTTTGCCATAAAGCAATATTTCATAATACAAGAGGGTAACTGAAGATACTCTTGATGATGAGCTAGGAGCCAGCATTATGTCTCCTATTGACAGTAACTTAAATCTATGAAGGCTCTTCATTACTCATTTGCAAAGTAACTATTGTTTCCCTTAAATCTCCGCAGCTTTCCTTGCATCATGTTACTGCTTTCAAGTAACTAGAAATGCCAATGACTTAGTGAATCAGACAACTCCTAAACAGTCCAAGATTGCTGGAACACCAACAAAATATCAACTCCTGGCAGAAGAGGGAGGGAGGAGGTAAAAGGACAAATTTAAGGACGTAAGGACATAATGGACAAATTTAAGGACCTAATGTCCTTAAGGACATTTAAGGCCATGTTTAGAGTAAGTGCCACACAGCTAGAAAACCTGTAATTACCATGACCATTTCTAGAAGAGATAATGATTAAAATATGATCATTTATTCAAAAAAAAAAAAGGAAAAGAAAAAGAAAAAGAAAAAGAAAAAGAAGATGGACGTAACTACTGCTTCCGTTTTCTTTCTGCCTAGCAGCCCTTATGCAGCACAGTTGCTTGAGTGGATGCAGATCCACTGAAGGGCAAACGCAGGCTCGGGAGCTGCCCCTGCCCCTTGGTCTCCCTGGGAATTGGCGACCCGGAGCCGACTCCGCAGCCGGCGCTTTCGGCACGGGAGAGGAGAGCGGAGAGGCAGGACCTGTGCCCCTTTCCCCGCTCCGCAGGCAGGGGCAAAGCTCTGCGCTATCTGCCTCCGCGCCGGGGCGTCTCCGCTACGATACGGCCTGTGGCAAAGCAAGAACCCTGACGCTCCGGAGAACTTGTTGATTTTGGCAAGTTAGTTATGTCAGGGGAGCTGAAGTGGAGAAAGTGAGGATGTAACAGTGTGGCAATGCAGCATTATAACGTTATGAGTAACATTCATAATGCCATCGGATGCCTTCCAAAGTAGACTACTGCTATAGCAAAAAAAAAAAAAAAAAAAAAAAAAAAAAAAAAGGAAAGAAAGAAAGAAAAAAGAAAAAAAATATTGGCTCATATTTTATTAAAGCTCAGGAAGCAGTGACAGCTTAACAGTAAACTGTATGTAACAATTACTCAATAACAGGTTTTACAGCAAGCTTGGATAGTTTCTTGCCTGTATCCTTTTGGCATTCACTTTTTTTGTTTGTTTGTTTTTAAACACTAATGACAAGGGCACAGCTCATGCTTGCTGCAATACCTCTAACTACACATACAAGCTACGATCAGGATCACATTTACCACTGCCTCACACAACCACTATGTTGGTATTTTCTGTTTCTCGGGGAAATACATTTAACAACAACACACACGGTAAATTCAAAATGAGCCTTAAATAATCTTGTTCAGGGCAACAGAGAATAATGACTGTCTTCAATGAGGGGCATAATTACAACAAGCTGTCAAAGGAAACTTTGAGAAGGTTTGGGGGCAGGGGGAATTAAAAGCTATTTACTTCTATCAAAGCAGAATGAATAAGGGTAATGAGTAATAACCCTGAGAAAATGACAACAAAGGGGAACATTCTCAGCACCATGAGTGGGAAATTAATCAAGTCCCTCTTTTGTTACCAGGTGTTACACAATAAATTCCCTGCGTTCCACCCTGAAAAAGCATCCTTAATCTCAGAAAGGAAGAACTTTTAATAAGGAATAAACAAGAAAAATGCTACCTTGTTCTTACATTGCATCGTTTACATAAGTCTCAAAGCACCGTTCAAGCCCAACACCATAAATATTGACCTTCAGTGTCTTAAGGCATTTTGAATTAAAATAAAGGAGAAAATATAACCTCTTAAATCAACAAGTAGGCAATGGCTCCATGATTAGGACAGTAACGCAGACAATATACTTTTCAGGAAACTTCACGCACTTGCTAACAAATTACTGATGGGTCCACTTGAGACATAGGAACTTGTACATCTCAATTACATCTACAACACCTCAAACCTCCCCACGGAGTCAGGGAATACTTCAGTTAGAGTCAGAAAATGAACACTGCAGTTCTGTAAATGGAGGATGGAAAATCAAGGAATCCTTAGTTCTAAAATGGGATCCAATCGTGAACCTTTTAGCTGTCCACAAAGAGTCTAATGAACAAACCTATACAAGACATCTGCCCTCTCTTTCTTCTAAAATAGAAACAGTAGCATTTAATTATCAATCCCAGTGTAAGCGTTGTATGGATTAACTTATTTAAGTCTTTAAAATATTTTGTGGAAGAAAAATGTTCTATGAACATTAAATATTACTGAAGCAGAGAGCAGAAGATCTTTCACAAAGGGGAATTACTACTTCTTTTATATATATTCATTACTTGTTCATACAACAAAACAAAGATTAGTCTTGACATTTCCCAAAGAATGATTTTCACTGTTACATACAACCTTGAGTTGACACTACAAACAAAAACATTGTTCAGTATATCCCTAATCATGTTCCCAAGCCTAGAAGTCTAGAAAGCAAAGTACCTTCTCTTGCTAATATCCACTACACACTACAACTTAGCTGGATACCTAAGAAACAGATGTGCAAAGAGCATGGTACAATTCCTTCTTGTAAAACTCAGTGCAATTAGTTTAGATGCCGCCTCCTTTCAGAAAGAGATGGCAAAACACGCCTTGCCACTCCAAATGTTAAAATAAATCTAAGCAAGAATGCAAAGTAAAATGACAATTCTCAGCAAACCCCAAAAGCACCATGTTCTTCTGTGTAAAAAAGGAGCTAATGTGAATGCCCAAGAAATGTGTTTTAAAGAAAAATTGTGAAAACACCAGGTGAAGGTGCTATATACAGATAACAGTTTGGTAAGCCTACAAGTAGTTCAGCAAGAGGCATACGTTGCCAAGAGCATTTTGCCCCTTATATCATGTCCAAGATCCACCTCATATCAGTCATGTGTGGAGGAGGTTGAAATCGAAAGACCGGGCAGGGGTCTTGCAAAAGTCTCCAGTCAAGTTCCTAGAGGCCTCACAGCTTCTGTGGTGCTGCTGCTGAAGGCGACCATCATCACCAGGACTGGCCACTCGCTGAGGCGCGGAGGGGACTCATCTCTGCCCGCTTCCATAGGTGCCCCAGGACAGCCCCAGCGCCCAGCAGTTGGCTCTGAACAGCCAGTGTCCCAAGGAGGACTGTGAGTTGGGAAAGGCGGTCAGTGAAATACGCAACTACTGCTCTCCTGAGCTGTGTATGATAAATTGCAATAAACTAAGCTTAAAAGAAAAAAAAAAGTTCTTTCAGACACTTCTTTCCCTATTTCCATAATAGCACAAAATCACTTTTAAGATTTGCTTTTTTTTTTTTTCTTTCAGAAGCTATTTGAAAAGAAATAGTCCAAAGAGAAAGAAAAGGTTCTAAAAGGCACAATGTCCCTTTTTTTTTCAATGAAAGCTGAGCACTTTCCTCATCATCTACCTTGGAAAGTCTATCCCTAAAAGCTTTCATAGATTTTTTTATTATGCAGGTGTGTTTCACTTTCCACAAACATAATTAAAGCTAATGGCACATAAATATGAAAATTATGGGCCTTGGATAAGTCAGTCAACCTGTGCCAATTTAGCTGCATATTTGGCCCTCAAGAGAGTTTTCACAAGAACATACGCAAGGCTTATACTGCACATTAACTCGCCCTGATTCGGAAACGACGGGGAAGTTGATCCGGTTCCACTAAATTTTGAAGAGCCGTTTTATGTCTTGAAGCACATGAAAAGCAGCCTCCTTTGCTCAGGCTACATGCTTAGAATATGTCCAAACCTTGCTCATCATTGGTCATGCTGAGCAGGCAGTCCTATGATTTCTCATCTAATCAACCGCAGAAAGATTGCGAATCCAACAGCTGTGTCTGAGCAATTGGAAAAATAGATACAGAACAAAGGGGAAGACCCATCTCAACAGGGCTTCTCCCTCAGGTACATAAACTCAGCTTCAGTGGAATGTATCAATATTTCATTCACTATTTATTTTGTACAGTATTTCTCCTGTGGTTTATGCTCCAACCACTTTCTTTTAAAGGTGCATTAATGTCTTCTTTTAACAGCATCCCTTCTAAACTTTTCCCTTGCTTAATGGGCCTGAAGGGATTAAACCCTTAGCAGAAAAATGCATCTGTTGTACATAACATCACAGTATTAGACTATCATAATGCTAACTCATTTATTTTCATTTCGTGGAAGCATACCTTCCCTTGAGAATGATGCTACGGGGTATATTTCCTTCCTTTCATGTATTGTAATATATTAAGGAGAAACACTCGTATTCAAACATCAGAAGCCCAAGGCCCACATTTTACCTTGCTTTTGAAGCCCCGTTAAAGTGAAAAGCCAGGGAGGCAGAGGAGCTCAGAGCTACAGCACTCGCTCCAGCCCAGGAGAACAAGCACCTCTTGCCACCTTGCTGACCAGGGACCGCACAGAAGTGACTTAAACTTACTCTGGGTTTCGGTGACTTCCTTGCGCACGAGTTAGGGAAAGCCGAACTTCACATTTCTGAGAGGTCAGCTGTGATCTCACGGCTGGAGCACACACCAGTACCTTCGACAGCACTGCAAACACCAACATGGTTCATCTTTATCGGGGGGCAAGGCCTAACTATAGAACAGCCATAAAATCAAGAAATTGAAAGCAACATAGTTTAAGTTACCAAATATTTGATTGCTCCTCTGATTGGAAAGATGTTTCATCTGAAAAACAACTTTGCTCCATGCCCACAAAGAGAAGCTGGATATACTTGGTGTCAGAATCAAAGGTTGCCAGGTTCTTAAAAAGGTACATGGTGCCTCAGTACGATTTTCAAAAGGCATTTAAACACCCACTCAAAAGTGCACCTGTCTACATTCTGGGCACCTGCATGTCTTAGATCACTGATGTCTAATCACTGGCTGATTTAAACATGTTCACGCCACTGCCCAGCTGACTCCAGATATTTCTGAGGATAGTAATGGGAAAAAAAAAGATATTGCACAACACACTGGAGATCAATCAATAAAGGTTCTCTTTTCCTTGAAGAGGACAGGCACAATACACATAATTTCCTAGAAACCAGTGGAGGGGCACTCTGCTAAAGCAACAGCAGGAGCAACCTCAAACTTGAGTATACTCCTCTTCTCAATTACAGGTTAAAGCAGCCAGACTTTCATTGCTGCAATAAACAGGGTAGAAAATAGTGTTTCAGAGAAAATTACAGGGATGCAACCACTTTCTTTTTTTTTTTCCTTTTTCCCTTTAAATAGCATCAGGTAACATTGCACACAGTGGTTGTCAGAGTTCAGGACAGAAACGTCAGCACAGACACAATTTAGTTTCTTACTGCCTTTAATATGAAAATTATCATACAATTAAAAAATTCAAATATTTAGGTGAATTTGAAATACCTGTGTTCCCTACCTCCCTACCTAACAGCTGCGCTGACCAGCTAATACCCTCAACGCTTCCTGTTAGGTCTTGTTGACAAGGAGAAAAATCAAAATTGCTATATAATACTTTGGAAAAATGGGACATTTCCAAACATGTCAGGTTTTCATAGCTTATATGGTTTCTATTAGCATACCATGCAGACTTATTCTCTCTGATATAATTCTACAAACAAACCATGAAAAAGCATTCCATTTTTGCAGACAAATTGCAAAGATAGCATTTTGAGCAGTAAAAATGTAAGATGGCTACCTTCCTATCAAGGTAAGAGAGGAAGGACAACCTTAGGCAAAAACTTCCAGGGGCATTTTTGAAGTTTGCCAAATTGAGAGGAGAAGGGTGTTTAATTCTCCTTTCCAACATGATAGTGATCAGGAAGAAATGCAGAGCCGGTGCTTAATGGTTCAAATGGAGATGCTGGCAAAGAGCAGTTTTGGAAAAAGAAACAAATCTGCGGTGTTTTTGACTCAATTTTAATAAATGTTGAACTGAAAACCCGAAGTGCTGGAGAGCAAAAACGTACCAAATTTTCTTGTTTCTTTATGCAAGCCTTTCTACAGGACTCTGCACTCTTCCCAGTCTAAGGGCAACCATCAGTCTTAACCTTAAGACAAATTTAGGATGTCTGGTAAATCACACAGCAAGAGGGCTGCGGGAGAACGTCATTACTCGTCTTGCTCCAGTCAGAAACCAGGTTACAGAGCCTGCAGTATGTCTGGGACATGGCAGCCTTCCTAGCGCACGCAAGCATGTTAATCAATGGTCGGGACACGTCTAAATATGTAACAAGTCTTGCCTTTCCAGAAGTCACATTATCCAAGAGAGGGGTTAATGAGCATTAGCGGAAAAGAGAACTACGGTTGCAAAATCCTAAGATGACAGGGAGAGGAAAATAAGTCTGAATTGGAGTCGGAACAGGCTTAGCCACTGAATGATGCTGAGAACAGCACGGTCCCTGTTGACTGAAACTAGAGAAGAATTCCAGCCACACAGCCCCCAGCTCAGATTCAGACTTGCCATTATTTTTGGAACCCTGCACAAATCAGGAATCCTCTCTGCCCCGGATTGTCCTTTTTTTTTTTTTTCCCTAGTACAAGCAGCAGAACAGTCTGCTCTACCAAACGCACAGAATGATTGAGGACAAAACCTGTGTTTCTTACCCGTTTGTTGCAAATTCCTGTTCTTTCCTATTTGCTGCAAAGCTATTTCTGTTAAGAGGGAAAAGCAAATGCATTTGACTTCCATCTTGCAGCAATGTAGCGCTGCATAATCATTCGGTCTGGTCAGCTTTCCCAGATGTCTTTCATCTTCCCACTGTAACATCTGTTTTTCAGAGACAACATATTCCGTGCTGTTGTCATGGGACGACGCTGGGACATCTTCCCCAAGGAAGGCTTTTTTTTTGATGTTTTGCCTTGCGTGATTTAGCAGTGACATCTTCTGAGAGTCTTGCTAAACCGCCAGGGCTAATTTCTCTTTGCAAGGTGTCCGATTAAGGCATTCACCTTATTTAGGGACGGCTAACATGTACTTTCAGGTTTTAGCTTGCTGTTTTCACTGTGCTGAACTACGTAAAAAGCAAGAGAATATATAATAATATATATACCTCATGAGACCAAGACCTTTACTAGAATATAAAAATTGACTGGTTGTTTTGGGTTCCTCCAGTACGGATAAGTATTCAGTTGGAGACCCCCAAAAGAGACTTAATGTCACGTATCTCAGTACTTGCAGAAAATCAAGCCATTGAGTTCACTCATGCTGAGCTCTGGAAGATCAAATTTGCTAATAAATTTTGAAAATACCAGTGCATATATTTAGTCTGTCTATAAAAATCCCCTTTACTTCTATAGTGCTATACACATTTAATAAACTTGAGATGGGTCCAAGGCTATATTGATGTCCGGATGTTGGCTGTGTACATTCATCCTCACTTCTTTTTTCAGAACATACTTCACTCATTGACAAGGTAATTGGACCACCGGGCTAAGTATAATGCTGCAGCCACTACTGCTTCCACAGGAAGTCCCTTTCTGATTGCATTTTAAGTTACTTTTCCCCAAGCCTCCTTTGTCAATAAACGTTGACATTTGTGCAGCAGTGGGAGATTACCTGAGTGATGTAGGAAAGGAGTATGTGGGATTACCAGGCACTTGTGATAGCTGGCCAGGAAGGCTATAGAAACAGTAAGAACATGAGTCAGGCAAACAGCATACATGTATGTCATACGAGAATATTACCTCAGGACTCAATTCTAGTCTAATCTGTAGTAAATGCAACATTATCAAGCAAGCTACACTTGAATTTGTCGGGCTGATCAACCAGAGCTGTACACATGAACCAGAAAGTAAAAACCAAAAGCCCCCAAAAGTTCTACCTTCTGGTAATATGTATTTCATTTTTGAAATGAGGAAATAATGCCATGCTGTTCAGCAGGACAGTGACCTCTGCTAGGTCTGCTTTTAGGCAAGCTACGATAAAAGACCAGAAGTTAGACTTGCTTTCTTATGTCCTAAATCAGCACAAAACAACGGATGTCCTAGAAATTACTGACAGGAAACAAAGCCTGGAAATTCTGCAAAGATTTCAAGGTAACATGAAAAGTAAAGTGGAAAAGACTGAACGTGTATTCAGCCAGTCAGATGGGGATCCCTGGGACTGCACACTGAATCCTAGCCCAATTTCTTTCTCATAGACAGCCAGGGATCTCCAGGCAGTTATGTTTGTCATGCTTCACTAAGAAGATCATTTTATTATGCTCATGGGGTCAAATTCTAAACTCAGCTATATTAATATAAATAAAGAACTGCTCCATTAAAAGCAGAAGAGTCGCTTCAAAATGATACACAAGTAAAATTACTATATTTACCTGAATATAAAGAGACCTTGTTTTTTATATATTTATGCATGTAGCCCTTTTTTTTAAGAGGGAAAGTATGACCTTAAATTCAAGGAGACCCTTTCACGCTCACACTCTACAAGAGAGAAGTTCAGCCTTTCTGTGTGCCTCCACGTGCCCAGCAGACACCTGCCTGACTCCCAAACTCACGTCCTTTGCTCTCCAAGCCCTCTCCCTCTCACCCCCACTTCTGAGTGCTGAAAGAGCAGGAGCAGAAGCCTGCATGGAAATGGCACGAAGGCAAGGAGGCTGCTGAGCAGCCAGATCTTGCAAAAGTCCTGCTGACTGCCTTGCACAGCAGCAAGAAATTGAAAACCAGCTGATGGATATTAACTTGTTCCTGCCTCATACATAGATGAGGCCAAGTAATTATGAGATAACTTCCTCAAAAAAAAATGCTTTTCATAATACTATGATTAGAATGGCAGAAGGGAGAGCTCAGGTGGCCCTTTGCTTTGTTTTAGAAATGTCTAACGTAGCATTGCTACATGTAGGAGAAGTTCTAGGAGCTAAATCCATGCTGTCCCCTCTTGCCCCCTGCCAAACACACCCATCACAGTCTTCACCTGCAACATCGCTGAAACTCAGCTTCAGAAGTCATTCAGAAATCGTACTGGGTCAAATCAACATACAGTAACGTCCTTCTTAGTTAGCTAGTTAATTGATTAATTTTTCTAGAAGGAGTTATCTTGCATCCCTCAGACATCTTGCATCCCTGTTGCTCTTGTTCCTAAAGAATTTAAGAAAGAGTATGTTCTTCAGAAATGGTTATTTGAATTGACCATGAAGATTAATGCTATTTTCATCTTTCCTCAAGAGAGACAGGGTAATCAATTTTACTTTGGCACAAATTTCATCCAGGTTATATTTCTTTAGAGTCAACATTCTTACCATTTTCCAAACAACTGCTTTTAAAAATGATCCTGTATTTGTCATACTCGAGGGTCATACCGAAGCTTCAAAGTGATTTAACAGCAGGCAGCCATCAAGGACACTAGTCACAAGAAATCATATGCAAAATTTGGATGCTATAGAAATTCACCGCTTCTCTTAGCTGATTATATGGCTAAGCTTACACAAAACAATTGCAATTATTCCTAAAGAGAAGAGTGTAAACTCAAGCCGGGGCTTGCTAAAGAAAAAATTACAATCTATAAATAGTACCTCAAAATAAAACATACCACCTATTTGCTGCGCTAAAAATAAGCAATTCTGCTAGTATGAAATCATTTTTTAAACCTTCCAAAGCCGAACCCACTACCTGGTTACTACAAGAATACCCAAGCTTTGCTTGGAGGAAAGGAGAGAACAGTCATCTCAGCTGTGCGATGACATCCCTGCCCCACTTCGTAACGACAGCCAGGGCACTGCAAGAGATCTCTAATGCAGAACTTGCAATTCAGGCGATAGGTTCAAACCCAGCAATGTTACATTTTTCTTCACAGCAAGCATAAATAAACTGCGGATCTCATTGCTAGAAGATAGCGTGAAGACTAAAAACATTAAAAAAAAAAGCTGGAAAAGCTTAAGTTCACTAGTAGTGAGGAGGTGCAACTTTTGGAAAGAGGAAATCATATACTGCCAAATGTTTGAAACTGTTAGTAGAAAGAGCACTACATAGGTCCCATTTATAAGACATTTCTTCATCCTCGGGGCTGGTGTGAGCCTACCTGGGTGCTACTGCACGTGTGTGGATGTGATGGATGCCACCACGAGCCTCTCTCCACCGCTGTCAGTAGGACCGGACCAGACAGGACAGAATCTGAAATCATTACAGCTATGGTACATTTGTGTGGAACTAAAAGGGAAAAATATCCCAAGCATAAATCTAGTAAGTATTCTCTTTTAACCTGGCTCTTTCCTAGAGCCTCAGGATGTCCAGCTATATGCATTAGAAGCCGAGAAGAAAGCTAATTGATTTTTTATTGCTCTTTCATTTTGAAATCGATAACAACATAAAATTTGTCACTGATCTCCTATGAAGGAAACATTTTTATTTACCAAGGATCAAAATTCTCATTGAAATTTAAGACTTGGTATGGAATTGATTTAGCAACGTTTTGGCTCATACAGAGTAACTGTATTTTACTACCTATTAAAATGTACTTTGTGTATTGTATATAGAATTTTAATTATGCATTCTACTTCTGTCCTCTCATATAACTAGTTGCATGAACAGTTATCCACCTTACTGATTATATCAAGAAAAAGAGAAAGAGAAAGAGAAAGAGAAAGAGAAAGGAAAAGGAAAAGGAAAAGGAAAAGGAAAAGGAAAAGGAAAAGGAAAAGATGATACTAGAAGTACTGGGAGATTTATTCTTAAGAAGACAATGTCCCACACATACTGCTATTAAGCAGTAATGAAATACTTGAATTCTGGGGAAAGACACACAAGTATTTTCAGCTCAAGGACCTGTTCAGATGGCAGATATGGAGTCCCTTTGCAGTAGCTCAGTGCCACAGGAGCCACTCGACGCCTCTACCACCAAGCACATCAGCCCTAACCCGTGGCTCCATGGGCAGCGTGGCTGCAGTTTCCCCACAGCTAAGCTACTAGCGCCCTGGGCAGGCTCTCTTCCACCTCAGATGGCACATGGAGAGAGGCCTGGCCGCATGTCACCTGTGCCACCTCCACCAGGCAAAGCCAGAACCAGGGCATCTCAGGAAAGCCTCTCTCTCACGTGCAATGATTATGCATCACCTCTCGCTTTGCACCAGCAAGTCAGCTCCTGCGTTCAATGCTACCATCAGTCCCCATTAGCCACATACTCGTTTGACTAAAACACGTGTTCTCCCTCGGGTTGCTCCTTGTAGGAACTTCCTTTGGGAGAAGTTCTCCATAAATACCTGCAAATGTAACTGTCCTTCAGCCTTGCCTTAGAGTTGCTACAGTGACTCTCCAAAACGCTGCCAGTTAAAGAGCCATTCACCTAAACCCCTGGGCAGTACCGCTGCGTTGCATCTCTGCACTTATCCATCCATCCGGACCTTCTGGTTATCCCTCCTGCAACTAGTCTGTGGCCTCGGGTTTTGCTGCAGGTACTGGGGCACCAAGAGCAGCAATAGGGTAATTGCTCATCATATAAACCAGACACTTTCAAGATAATCTTTGAAACACAGTGCAATCTTCTTCTCACAACCTTTCAAGAGAGCAAAGGACTCCAATTGCAGCAAATATCGAGCAAAGCCATCAGGCCAACAAAAATCCTCATACACGCAAGTCATTCCTGCCCTGTCCCTGGCAGGTAATTCCAATTTTGTCCAGATTACCAGAGTCAAATCCATGTGGCCTTAACTCTGCCCTTTAAAGAACCTCATGGGAAGATGTCTCAAAATGGAAAGCAGCAGCCCAAATTATAGGCTGTCACACGCACATTACCTGTATGAAAACGAAGGATAGAAAAAAAAAACCATTATTCTTCAGTATTTATATTAGAAAACAATGTTCTAACAGCCTGTTTAAAACCATTACTCCATCACGACAATATTAGTAAACAGCAGGCAAAAATGAGGTTGTTTTGCTTAAGTCAGAAACCTAATACTCGGAGCTTTTTCAAAGTGTCCTGTGCACAACAAGTATACAAACAACTTGCTTTCTTAGGATGGTAACGATAACCACAAACGCTTAGAAATACCATAATCTTCCTGTGCCATCACAGTGGGACTCAAAGCCTGAGCGTGCCTCCCCTGTATGCCTATATAGTTGTTTGTGGCCATTTCATGTAGCTGTCACAGCCTGCTAATTATTTACAGCAAATAGAGCCCAAATAGGAAGTGCTTCTGTACCCTAGAATTAATCTCAATAGACGACTATGGTTCATTACAAGTAACTTTTCTCTTTTGTTGTGTTTTTTAAGAAAAGCCATCTCAATTATAGGACCTCCTGTTTATATGACTGGCAGCAAGAGGTCCACGTATGCAGGGAAGGGGGGCTTTTTGGCTGAAATGAACTGTCATATTAACAGGGAGCTGAAATTTGCCGTTCAAATCTGTAGTTGATTTCTACCTTGTCTGAAACATTACAAATTACATTTTTCATTATAGAGAAAAACAAAACCATTTGGGAAATTAAATTTGCTTCTCACCTTCTTTGTGTTAAAAGCAGAATGTTAAAAAAAATCAAAATGAAAAACAGGAGTAACTGACAACCTGTTTCCCCAGTGAAGGGTTATTATGGGAACATATAAAACCGGACAAGTGTTTTCAATTCACCCTACAAAAAGAAAGACGATTTTTGTTTTGTTTTGCTTTTTATGCAGGTATCAAAAATTCCCATCTCTCTGTCCTGCAGAACACTGACTTGAAAAGCCACTAAAATATTCTGTTAAGATCTCATTTATCATCACTGTTGAATTCAAATGAGATTGAAAGGTACTGAGCTATCACATCGCAAAATACTACTTACCCAAGATTATTTTAATTTTCATTCAGTGCTGCTAAAAATGCAGCTCTTCTCCCCTGCCTCACCTTTGTGTACATAATAAACCTTATGATTTCTTACAAGCACTATCTATTGCTTTTGGTTTGACTTTCAGGTAGTTTTTCCCAAGTCATTTTTCAGTAAATGAAGAAAGCCCAAATGCAACAACTTGCCTTATGAGATTTGTCATCTTATTTTATTACAAGACAGGATACTCTGGTTTTTAAAGATTAATGTATTGGATAGGTCTTTGCAGAACATATGTTTCAGAAGTGTTCACCCTCATGTCACCTCTAATACATCCAGCAGTACGTTCTTTTGGAATTAAGAATAAATAAATAAAGCACCTATATATCTCTTCTCTAAATCAGAGATCCAATTTGTGGAGGCTTCTACAAGTCTGTTGCAAAAATAGTTTACTTGACCAGGTCAGATTTCATTCGACTTTGCCTTTCAAAGTGAGAGATGAAATATGTTTGCAGAACAACAAACAAACAAAAAAGCACATGGGGAGCCCCCCTTCCATTCCTGCCTCATTGAAATACTGAGGATAAGTGCTGGTTCTTGGAGGGTGCACCAGGCTCCTTTTATTAATTGCTATTAAAACTGTCACTGATCCCTGTGGGCTGCAATGGCGCAATTCCTGGTCTGGGCTTGCTTCAGCAGCCTGCATTGCCTGAAAGGAGCCAAAAGCAATCTGCAGATAAAAATATTGGTGAAAAAATATATATCCTGTAACTCCTCAAATAATTTCAAAATATTAATAAAAATAAATTTGAAGAAGCATTAAAGCAAGCAGAAGAAAGCTGCGAAAATATTTCACAAAACCGAGCTGGGTGCTGAGAAGGGAAGAGCTGAGGGCTGAATTCCAGCTCTGTATAGCTCTGCAAGTGGGTGGTTGTGTTAAATATACTTTACTCCAGCATTTTTAAGCATTCTGAACACTTCTAAGAAAATAGTTAGAAATAACTACTATCCACAATTGACAGAACAAATGTAAGCACAGCAACCATACAAGCAATTATGTAAAATGTGTCTTGGGATTTTCCCTCCATCAACTGAGAAAACAACACTGAAGGAAACCATATGGGGATGGAGCATAACATGAAAATATTTTAACTGTTGCATCAATAGGAAGAGTTGGAGGATTTTCTGTGGAAGCATTTTCACTGACACAGTTCTCCGGAGAGGAGTATGCGTTTGCCTCCTTTACCAATTGCAGCAGCACTGGTATTTTTACATTCCTATTATTTAAGAATGAAAGGTGAATTTCCTAATTGCAGCCAGAACTCTTCCAAATCTTGCTGCTTATGCACTCTGGAAGTGATGCAGCACAGTATTATCAAGGCAGCTTGTCAAAATGGACAGCGTTACTGTCCCTCTCCCCATCCACCCCAGAAAGCTTCTTTACTGTCCTACAGAACTCTGGGAGAACTAAGGCTATTTCACAATTTCATTTAGAGGCTTTCTCAAAAAAAATATGACCAAGACAAAAAAACCCATCTTTCCTCCACATTTTTGGGGGCTAAATAGATTTAAATATTAAATAATGTAGTGAAAGCAGGCCCTCTGCATGATTTATTTATTTATTTTGTAGCGCCGCCATTTGAGTACCCGCTGCCTCAGGAACCACGCGCAGGCCGCAGGAGAGCCAGGTCCCTTCCCACCGGGAGCTGTGGGCAGGGAAGGACGACCCCTGCGGCACTTCCAAGGGGGCAAGACACGTGTTTACCGCCATTTAGGAATCAAATATGAAGCTTTTGCCACCAGGACACTGAGGTGATGAATGTTGCTGCCTCCACTTGCCCAGGCTTCTGATTCCCTATTCCTGCTCCCACAGCTGGCTGGGAACTGCCCATCCTACCATGCCCTCACCCTGCCATCCTACCAGCTTTCCTGTGGTGAAAAGCAAATAAGCAAATCAAATGAAAACAGGTCAGTGGTTTTTTTTGCGGGGGGGGGGGGGGGGGGTGAAGGACCTTTTCCAGGAGACGGAGGGGGTCCCTGCATTTCCCCTGGCTTCACCTCCTCACAGCTTGCTCAGAGGAAAGGCAGCTGCCGAGGGAACTGCACACCCTGGCTCTTATTGTATCACGGGTTTTCCTCAGGGGTATCCAAACCAGAATCCAGTCATCCTTAATTTGTGAAATTTGACATGATTACAGGCTGAGGTGATAAGGTTTGTGTTTAGGGAGTCTTGATGGCATCTCTGAAGATTGTAATTCTTCATCCACCTATCTTTCTTGACTAGATTGTATAAAAGTGGAATAAAAAATTGCTTTATTCTTCTTCTCCACATTAAACAGAAAATGGCTTTCTTGAGAGTATGCATTTGTACCGGGCTCAAGAAAACAGACCCCTGTGGAGCATGAAATGACACTAGGGAATATATTTTCCTTGACGTACTAGGTATTTTTCATCTGTCTGAGGGAGCTCTCCACCAGCTCCCCCGCCTTTTTTTATTTTTAACGAAGTTATGCAGCATCTTATATCAGCACTCATCCTTATACACTCTTTAACAAAGAAAATGACTTCCAAAAGTGCAGAGGGACAAATAACGCTTATCGTAATAAAAACAATCTGGTTTCCAAGAACTGAGCACTACTTGGAGGATGCTTTAAAAAATACAATGTTCATATAGTTTCCCACTGCTCAAAATTTCATATTTACCCATGAAGGTGTAAAGTATACCCTATAAAACTGCTGAAATTACATGAAATCTAATATTTTGGTGCCCAAGGCAGGGCTAATAAACTTTCGCTGTTTCAGCCCAATACCTCTCCTGCCTGAATAAGCAATACTAAACAACCACCATGGCTAAAGAGTCTACTGAATACCAAATCCGCAGCTCTTGACTAAATAACTCTCATAGAGGCCAATATGTACTTCGAGTCTCATATATTTCCATTCGGATCGGCAGTTTGCTTTTATCAAATATAAGCTGATAGACAAGTGAATGGCCATACACTCCTACAACATAAAAGTGCTGCCTAAATCATCCTTTTTCTGCATTAACCTGATCTGTTCAGCTGCAAACAGATTGGTTAGGCTGATTATTAGTGATAGGACTAAGGCTGCTCTGTGCACTGGCAGTATGGAATACTGCATTCAGAGAAAGAGCTAGGAAGAGCTTGCTTAAAGAGTGGCAAAAGTGGAAGAAACCGAGGTAAGAGGAACTAACTTCCTGGGAAGCACAGTGTCTAAGGCAAGACTCAGGCATATGAAGACAGACAGAGGTGTCTTCTTAGAGCTGGCTGTGGTTTGGCACCTAAATCTTTGCCCATCTGAAGCTTCAGCTTTCTATTTGTGTTATAACTGTTAGTCACGTTAAAACAACAACCTCCACAATGAAGTCTTCAGCGTCACGGAGGTGAACGTCCCAGTTTTTGCTGTCTTAAAGGTAAACTTTTGGAAAACTTTGTATGTTGTTCAATATTAGCAGATTAAAACGTAAAAATATAAACATTGATACTCTGCTTAAAGTATGTAACATTTAGCAGTCCTAAATGGTTTAAAGTAATTTCAGATACAAGGGAGAAGATTTGAATAATTTTAAAATATAAGTTAGCCTACTAGACAAGATTTTGAATGGATTTTAATGAATTACAGTTGGATTAACAAGATCCAGTATTCATTTATTTATGTCTTATGTTTCAGCTTTGTACTTAAATCTGTCATAGTGCTGCAAAGAAGAAAAACAGTTTAAGATGGATAGGAAAAAAAGAGCAGCAGCTAAAATGGAAAAGTTTATGAACCGCTATCCATTTCCCACACTGTGAAATAAATGTCTACTCTTTCTATTAAAACACTGTGGCTCCCTGGTGCGACAATCACTTCTGTAACATCTGGTAATTTCAGGTAGAGCTTCCTGAAGTATCAGATTTTTTGGTTTCTAAAATAGTAAGAAGTAACCCAAAGCAACACTTTCCTGATCACTGCATTGGACTGAAGCAACCCCTAGAGAGGTGGATTTTTAGAGGGATTTTGCAGGCTTGACACCAGCTGAATGATGTGCCATCTGAATTGCTCAAGTATATCTGGGGAACAGGTTCCTTAATGTGTTTCTGTGTTGCTGAAAAGTAAATACACAAAGAACATGGCAATTTTAATCTGCTGGTTATTGGAGAAACTAGGCACTCTTCCTTACTTAGAAAGAGATTTCCTGTTAGCGAGCACCAATTTCTTTCTCTTGACTCTGAATGGTGACAGAAACAGCCTGAGATATATTGCAAATCTGAATGTTTAAAGTTTGTATCAATATACATGTGGGATAAAGGTAATTTACTCAGTGAAGGAAGAACCCCCTGCTACATTTAATCATGCTCAAGTACATGAGAAAGTGCCCTTATGGGCTGTTGTTTCTCCCTGCCTTTTTAACCAAACTATTGAGAAGCACTTTTCTCATGAAATGCCTTAAACCCAAAGCCTAATTAAACTACTAAAACACCATTAAAGCTGGTGAGCAGACGTCTCCAGCCACCACAGTTTGCAATTAAAATTTGGGCGAGGGTGGAGGAAATCAATGTTATGTTCACCCCTTAATGAGAACATAAACACCTCCACATTAAAAGATTATTTTCTTTAAATCCCCACAGGTAGGTGGAGGATTCACTTCACTTGTGAAAGAACAAGTCCTAGGGAAAAAAAAAAGGGGGGCGGAAAATGCAACAGAAGCCTTGCTTCATATGCAACAACGTATTTTTTCTTCTCCCACAATCTCAGGAGAAGCCCAAAAGACCACAACAAACCAGCATCTATATGTGATTAAAGCGAAAGAGGTTAAAAGTCTTAAAGCAACTTCACCTCTCTTTTAAGCCACAGAAACCACATTGATTTCAGTGTATCAAGGCATGAGATAAAACAGACTTAGATATATGATAAAGTAGCCCAGGCCTGAATCAAACACCCTTCCTTCATCGCTGTTAACCAGACCATGGATGAGTGCAAACCAGAACATCTCTGTAGCAGCCAACGGGAACGCATCATCCTGGATCTCCGGGCTTGGCCAACTGTATATGTACATATAGATATGGACACAAACATCAAGATACATAGAGGTTTTTGCACGTGTGTGTGTATGTGTGTGTGTATATATATATATATAGTATTATAATATATAGTGTGTGTGTATGTATATATATTACAATATATTACATTACTATATATGTGTATTTTAGATGGGAAGAACAACAGCAAACTACCCATGGGAGACACTGCGCACACTAACCCACACCAGCAGCTCTTCAGAACGCAGTCCAAGACACCAACAAGGAGGCTCATGCACAGCTACAAGTCTGCAGAGAGCACGGCCATCACAGGACATCCCTGTAAGGATATGGCCCTTGTTGAACAAGTCTTCCCAACAAAACTCAGTGTGCAAAGGAAAAAAATAGTTTCACTTCCCAGATGCATAATTCGTGCCAGTGACTCAAGTTTCTCTTCAGACACCTCTGGATCAGCAACTCACCTCTTTGTCACCACTAGCCCTGTTACATCTGCTTTTGCTATATGTGTGTTTCACTTTAGTTTAAAATAAGACAGAAGCATTTTCACATTGGGTTTCAAAAATTAAATATTTCTATTCCTCCAGATTTCTGACTTGTAAAAATGAATAAGGCACTCTGCCATCATCAACACCCCTGGAGATGCCAACAGACAAGCAAAAAGGATTTTTTCACATGGAATATCATACAGAAAATAAACAAAATTGGGTACAGTCCTTCAAATTAATTCATTTCTTTTCAGTCAGTTTAAAAGATTGAAAAGCTGGTTGCCCTTTTAAAACCAGAGGTAGTGAAGCTATGCAACTTAGCCTTAACAAAAGCTCTAACATGCTTGCTTTCTTCTATTGATATTACAGGATCTTTTTCCTCTATCTCACTAGCATTTCAAGAGAAACAAAGTGACTGCTATGTGGTACACTCAGTCCTGGAACAGCAGCACAGACCTTATTCCTAGACTCTGGGCATTTTTTAGACCTACACAGAAGTCCATACTCTTTCTGAAGAGAATTATACATCTTCCCAGCAGATATAGTTTCCATATTCAGCTTGCCTACGGTATTTTACTGTCTGCAAGAACAAATTGAATTTGCTCGCCCTTTTTATGTCAAACTAGCTCCTCTGGTGCAGGAAAAGAGGAGAAAAAAAAACATGGTGGAGAATCCCAGAATCACTCCATAACCAAATGACCAAATATCTGCTTCAGTTAATTCAGAGAGGGGGAAAAAGGCATGAGTTTATCTGCCTTGAAGGACTGATATCTACTCTAATGATCTTGTATGTAGGGACTGGAAAAGTTTTGGTGGTGCAACTATTTTATTTCAACAAAGGTGGGAAATGTACGTCTGGTGTATTGGATCATGAAGCAGCAAAAATGTTTCTATTCAAAATTCTGGGGAAACTTGCCCTTAGGCTTAGGCAAGACCTGATAAGTTCTAGACAGAAAGGGGCAAGTATCAAATTTATCAGCAAGCAAAAACAGGAAATCACAATAAGACATCTTAGCTATGATACAGAAACCATAATCTGACTTATTTTCCCCAAAGGAGAGAAGATCTTGAAATTTGAACATAATATCCTTAAAATAAATCTGTCCATTTTGTGCAATTCCCAAGCAAAAGGTATGCAGTGGTACAGCAGTTCCGCACTTGCAAGGTACCACAGCTTGACCCTGTTAATTTACCCAGTACAGAATTTTATTCTGTAAACAGGCCCCCTCCATCATTAATCTACTAAATGTCTATGAAATATATTCACCTCTTAGTATTCAGAGGGAATAACTTAGCTCAGCCATGGGCAGGAGAGCTCTTTAAGGAAAGAAGGACCTCCTTTCTTCAGAAGGGAATTTCTGAAGATCTGGCCCCTATTTTCATCAAGATTAAAAAAAAAAAATCTTATAATGATGGATCTACTAGCACTGCCTTAAAATCTACATCCCAATGAACTAGTTAGAGAACTTTCACAAATCCTTTTCCGCATGTAGCAGTGCCAAAAGATTTTGTCCTTAAAACACTGAGAAGCCAGTTCTATCAAGCTTCAATCTATAATTAATTCTTTTACTTTTCTACTCCCCAATAAGGCATTAAGATAAACAGCTGGTGCGGTACCGAGCATTGTTCATCACATGCTCTCCTTGACCATGCGAGAGCTTTCAAACTTCTGCTTGACCCACATCATGTACTGTACATGGGGCAGTGAATTACATTCCTTTCTTAGAGGCCATGCTGAATTACAATCTCCTTCGCAGGACTCGGAGGTGAATAATTGGACCTGTCCTCATTAAGCAGACAAAAGACACTAAGTAGCAGCCAAAGAGAAAGACAGATTTAAAAAGAAAATCACTTTATAGTTTGGTAGGAAAACAACTCAATCCAACCTTTCAGCCAGCGTACATTTCTACCAGTGCAGCTTCTGAAGAAAGGGAAGCTTTCAGACAAGGAAAGAGTATCCTGATACTGAAGCAAAAATTGAGGTGCTTGCTAGGAGTTTGAAAATACCTCTTCTTGCAATAAATCATGAGCAATACATAAAAAACAGCTATGTATCTAAGTGTTTGTGGGTAGATCTTCCTCATTTACATGATACAGGTAAAGAAACAAAACGGAAATAATGAAAATGCTACAAAGCCACATGCTTTAGTCACAGCTACAAGAGATGCAATAGCAGAGCCTAGAACAGGATGGAAATGAATATGCTAGAACAGCCCAAAGGCTGGATCTCCCAAGAGCTAACACCCTGTGTTCACGGCCACGCTGCACACAAGGGCCAGGTTTTTGCTCTTACTGTCTGCAAGCACCTGGCAGAGAAAGCAGCAGCAGCAGCAGCTATGGTTTCATTAGAGCCACACAGGAGACATCCATGAGAAGGTCATCGCCAAGACAGAAGGACAGTCTCAGGCAGCTTTGGCTCTCATTCCAGATTTCTACCGTTGGATCTTGCCAAAAGGCTGGTGCTTAAAAAGATGAGCTAACGAGTCTGAAAGGTGAAAATACCATGAAGAACCTCCGCAAAGACCTCTGCAGTTTTCCCAGGCCCTTTCTATTCTTTACTCTTACACGGAAGACGCCTGCATAGCTAAGGAAGATGTGCAAAAACACCTGACTGCACAGAATGGAAGGACCAAATGGAACATAACCAGTTCCTTGCAGAACCAGAGATCCCCTATTTGGAAAAATCAAGGCTGTCCATCCCGAAACTATAAAGAGAAATAGCACATAAAGCTATATTGAAACACTGAAACGCCTAAATAAAAGAAAACCAAGGAAACAAAGGAGCAATGCCTTAGAGAGGCGGTCTTGCAGGAAGCATGCCTCCCTCTTCCCAAAAGCACAACTGTCAGTAATTAACATCCTTAAACTGATTCTGACATTGCACACAAGGCAGACACTGATCAAAAGCAAAGAACATAATCAACGAGCAGCTTTATGTCTTCGGAAAACACTTCCTATGGTTACAGGTTGTTAGACAAAAATTAAATGCTATCCAGTGTATGTTTGGAAACACACAGAAATACAAGCTGGTTTGTTTGATAAAGCACCCACTTGGAAGGCAAGAAAGCCAAAGGTTATCGCCAACTCGCTCCGTAAACTGCTGCACAACCTTGATTAAGATACTTTTTTCAGTGCCCCTTCTTTCCTTCTTACCCTCCATCCCATCTAATTGCATGCTATGGGGCAAGGACCGTCCTTTGAAGTGTGTTTGCACACCTTAGAGGTAAGAATCCTCACCCAGGAAAAAGCCTACACAGAACAACTTATCACAGTACCGTGAGTAGCAGAAAGAAGAAAAAAGAAGAAAAAAGTTTCCTGTGGATTTCTGTTTTTCCCATTTTGAATAACTCCAGTTCCTTCCTTCACATGTCAAGTAGGAACAACTTCAACACAAGCCTTCCAGTCTCCCTGTCATCTGGGAAGTCAGCCCACAGTAACCTTGATCTCGAAATTGGCCAAAATAACACAACTGTAGTAGAAAACTGGCCCAGGGCAGACATAAAGATCACAATAGCTCCTAAATTTCTCTCTATATATAGATATTTTTTTCCTAATGAAGGAAACTCCGCTAATAAAAGCAAAGGCAAGCATTTCAGCAGAGGCAGGAAAGGTCAAAATTCAGATTGTTTAGCAAATTAATCACAACCATGAGAGGACCTCTAGGATTTTGATCTTTTTTACATCGCATGCTCTCAAGGTGTCTAAACAGCTGGTGGAGCCGCTGCCAGAAAACAGCAAGGAACAAGTGATCTTTGGTCAGCATTTGGGTCTCCAGTAAAAATATTTGTAATTTGTTAAGGTAAAAATCATGAAGTTTCATCAAAAGAACATTTCAGTTTTGACAAATCAGCATTTCCCCCGAACTCGCACTCCCTCCCAGCTCCTTTTCTAAACAGAAGCTGCGGCTCGTAGTGCTGCTGAATATCATCCCAGTATAAACAGAAGGTCTTTGGCATGCTAAAGGAGGCAGGTTTTAAATGCAGAAGGAAAATTTGGATCTCCTATGCCTTCCCTGAATTGAGTAGCTTTACTTTAAATCCATATCACCAATTAAAATTAAGAGAGAAGGGAAGGACTCCCTCAGCAAAACTATTTAAAGCAGTATTTGTTCAGACTAGCCCAAAAATCTCCACCCTTGGGGACTGCAATACAACAAGGAAATCTCCTGAGCATGTTAATTATTTAAAATGAAAGCAACACAGTGGCTGGCCTTTTGAAATAATCAATCTTCTAAAAAGTGTCAGGTGTCTCCAGAACATGTGACAGGTTGGCAGTTTGTAGCATCTGCTCCGGAGCTTAATACCAGGATTTTCTCTAGAGCCCGGAGGAACTCATCACCTCACTTAACGACTCCTAAAGACAACCTGTCTGCCTCCCGGAAAATGTAATAGAGAAGATGCAAAACAGAATCAGGGACCTACTGTTTGCTAAATTAAACAGAAAGCCAAAATAAATACTTGAAGCATTGTTGTACATATAGAGGAACACACAAATGCAGACACATACCTGTGTACACACGTGTGCAAAGACACATGTATATAGATACCTGTAATTGTAAATTACAGATATTTACTAAGATCCATATTCATTGCCTCCTACAAGGCTCATTTTCAGTCTAATTTTAGAGATTTCCTTCTCTCCTTTCAAAAAAAAAAAGGAAAAAAAAAAAGAGAGAAAGGCAGACAGACAAAAAGAAGCATCTGGTTTGTATTTTTCAAATCTATTCAAACAATACCTTCTTTCTGCCTGTATCTACATGGCCAATATTCTTCGACAGGGATAAAATCCTGGAATCAGCAAGACATCTCCTATATAGACTTGTCCTAGAAACAAGACGTTCTCATGTTCAGAAAGTCAGAAAGTGTTTGCATTAGGACATGGTCAACAAGTCTTCACCAGTACAAGTGTTACTGATACCTTTTGTTGTCTCAATGATTTCATTTAAATTTTCCATACAGAAGTCTTTCTTATTAAAAATATTTTTCATCTGAAATTATAAAAGCACACAAATAGAGAACAGGGGATTTTTTAATATTAAGACTTCTAAAAATAGTTTTTTATCCTACAAACTTATTTTGTGGAAAATTTGAAAACTTCCTCTTAAAATACAAAAAGAAAAAAATTAACCAACATAAAACTTTTTGGAAAAGAAGAGCAAGACAGAACATATCTGCACAGTGATGTGTAGATAAACAGTCGATACAAGCAAAATAAAATTAAAAAAAAAAAAACAACAAAACTCCAAAATTTGAGCTTGGGTGGAACTTGTACCCTTTCCCCAGAGGTCTGGGGAACTCCCTGTTGCAGCCCAGCTGATCCCTGCGTGTTGCTCCCATGAGTGTTTTTTGGGGGCCCTGGGTCGGGTCCCTAAGGCGCTGCTGTCGGTCGCGCACGCAGCGGGAGCCAGGACCCTTCCTCCCTTCCCGCCCCCGTGCAGCAGCCGCTGCATTTCTGCCCAGGGCCATCGGCCTCCGCCGAAAGCGCTAGCTACACCTCCAAGGCTGAGCGCAAGGCACGCTCGTGGATTCTGTGAGGGTTTTTTTAAGCACGGCCAAGTTTTAATGGGCTGTCACACACGAATGAGTCTGAAAGCAGCACAATGAACGGGGCTGATAAGCCGATCGGATCGGAATTAACCGCGTGCGGCTGCTGCTTTGAAAAGCTGGCCGAGAGAGGCAGCATTGAAAGCGAGCGCGCGAGTCACGGGTACCACTTGCCTCAACTCTAAGTAAGCACAGATGGTGAGAAAAGTTAATTAAGAGGCATATTTGTTTAGGGGTTTGAAATTTCCACCCTCCCCTTCCCCAAAGCAGCCTAGCCACAGTGAAAATGTGTTTTACATTTGCAACCTAATAAGTTCATGGTTTTGAGGCTCTGTTCCTGTAGATGGAAGTAATAGATAAACAGAATAAATAATTTATGTCAGCAGTTAGCATATGGATTTGCACTTGATCACAAAGCTGCTCTTTGCACCTGATATCTACGACGACTTGTCAATTAAAGCTACTCCTTTCTCCACAATTCTTCATTTACTTTCCTCCTACCTGGCACAGCTTTTCTCTTATATCACAATTCCCCCCTACAACAGAGATGTTATCCTTTTCATTTTCCCTTTAATGATTGCCTCTTTCATTTTCTCCCTTACTGCTTCTTGCAATATTTCATAAGCCTTGTTATCAGCAATCACAAAAACTAGCTTCTGGTGACAAAGCTTCTCCTCTCGGCTAGAAACTCCCCTCTTCAGCCCACACTTTGCCCACATCCACCGGCCCGCTTCTCCAGCCGGGGCTCTGGCAAATGCTCCAGAACGTCCTCACCAGATGTGCTTGATCAAAATTTATCTCACTCCTTACACACTGCAGCAGATAAAGTGTCATGTAACAGACATTTTGCTCAATGGTCCTTCAACAGTAGATGATCCTTCTCTGGACCATAGCCATTTTTTTTACCTGTCTCCTGCTGACAGGGGCTGTTACAACGGCAATGGCTGAGGCTTCAAGGAAATGCTGGCTGCAGAATGGCAGGGATCAATCTCGCCTGAAAGGCCCTGAAGAGGGCCCTCATGAGAGTGAGAAAGGGTTAAGGTTAAAAACAAAGAAAATGGATTCAAGGAACTTAAATTGAAACAGAGGGGTCCGCAGAGAGACATTTCCAGTTTATGCATACTGTACTATTTATTTCCTTCCCCATCACTGATGATTATAAGGATGTGCATGCGTAAAAGGAAGTTTCTTCGTCTTTAATCAGACCTGCTCTATTCTACGAATCCACAATCCACCGTTCGTGACATTACAAAATGAAGCAGGCAGGAGGCTCAAGGCAGATCAGAAAGTGACAGCTGCTGTTTAAAGAGCTATCTTGGAAATTAGTGATGATAGAGGACAGCATTATACAAAAGAACTACTCAAGTCTTAGCTCCAGCTCATTCTCAAAAAAAAAGGTGCAACAAAATTATTCCTTGGAAATCCCTTGGTATAAAAAACTTAAAATGGATGGCTGAACTGGTACATTTCTAGAGAAACAAAGGCCTGTTTGCATAGGATTCCAGTCTTATATGTATTGACTACTGTCTGGATTTCAGGAAAAGGTGACATCATTTAAAGCTTATCATCAGAATTTGGCATGTGTACTGCTCCTGTCAGTAGTATTGCTGTGCTATGGAACCAATTTTGAGTAGTATATTCCACTTCTTACAAGAATTTGATCCCTGGCCAGCTTTAGCTTTTGGATGACAGGACCACAGAAGACCGGCTAGAAGACTAGTGATCTAACCAAGACGAGCCCTGCACTGAGCATAGCCTCCTTATGTCCTTCCATGAGGATTTTAACCAACTGCGCATGCACATAAATATACAATACATATACATATAAAATCTCTGCACATATGAAAATATACACACAAACTTAGTAATCACATCTCTCATCCTCAGGTTGTTCCCAAACTTTGTGTTTTCTAAACAGTATACAATGAACTATTAACAAAGTATATCAGTGAAGGCTCAGGACAGAAGAATTCAATTTGAGGTGATGATTGAAGAACTCAGTTTACGTAAATGCATTGTTATATATAGAGCAACACAGTCTTGCAATCCCATCATCAGGAATGAGGGTTATCAATCCGTGACTGGAAAGCTGTGAGATGGACTCTGCACATTCCCATTTGTGGCAAGCGGGATGTCCATTAGCGCTGCCCGTGATGACGCTCTTCCTCCCTTACTGCTCTCCTTAATTGAAGTTCCACAGCGTGAAAATGTAAAGGCAGCTATAGCTGTGTCTACTGGCTCCTAAATTTCTTCCAGTGATTCCTGAGTTTAGGGATCTGAGATGCTATTAGGACTCAGAAGTAAGGCCAGAAGTGGCTGAAAAGAGCTTTGCATCACACACCTTTGTGCCTTCCCACAAAGCTAAGCTAAGAGAAAGAAGTCCCGTCAGACTAGGAACAAATAGCACTGCAAAAGCAATCCAATTGCCTGATCCACATGCAACAGCTCAGATGTAGCAATTTGACAAGCTTTAGCCGTAGGACTCCACATGGTTACTTTCTAGAGTTACCCAATCGTGCTTTGGTCTAGTAGAGCATGACCTAATCCCATTAGAGTGCACAATGGATGCTAGTGGAAAGACTTACATATTTCAAGCTGTACATCTCGAAAATGTTTTCAAAGATATCACATATGCCATGGAAATACTTGCACGTGAAGCAATTAACACATGCAACTAAATGTATTCTCCCAATGGCTTGCAACAAAGGCTTCAAAGCAACAAATCTACAATGGTATTGGATGCTTCATCAAAGAATGTCAGATGGACAAATTCCTTCACAAGGAACGACTAACTTCTACATTAGCCATGGTGGCAGATGCTGGTGACTACTCACTGAACAGTCAAAAGCAAACCAGCTGCTGGGGATGGATTTGCTTTGTTTGCCCTCTTTATTCATGTACTTTAAAATTATAGTGCACTAAGCAAGCATTTCTTAGAGTTTACTCACTGGCATGGGGATAATCAGGCTTATTTCAACTCTTATTGTCTTCCTTAATATTTTATGTGAAGAAAAATCAACAGAAGAGTATGTCAGATAGCTGGGTGTCTCCTCCTATTCTGAGCAATACCTGCTGTACAGTTCCTCCTGTTAAGTCTACGTGAACAAATAGATTCACATAGCCAGGTGAATTGCTAGCCCCAAATACCAGAAACAAGTGTTAACATACTATGTAGGGGACATCTGCTGCCAACCTGTTTCCCATATTAAAATATGCCAGTCCGACTGAGTATCCTGCCTCCCAGTTCAGCCAGGAGAAGCCAGATCTTCCTGTCTGTTCAAAACCTGTTTTACGCTGTTGGCTGTGATGACTTATGGTCTTTTTTACCCTTGGACAATTCCAAGCAATGAACACATACTCTATTTAAACAAATCTCCTATTTTAGTCTTTCTTAGGATAGAAAGGCTGCTTTTAATGAATGATTTCTACAGGATAGATGAGAGCTGCAGAGTGCGCTCTCAGATATAAAGCAACCTTTGCCTCAGACATATTTCTTATGTCCAGACAGAGTCACGTGGGTTTCTTAGCACTACACCTTGTACGATATTTTTTCTTTAATTTAGAAAAGAATGAAAAATGGGATTCTGAGTTACATTTGGCCCAATTAACATGATTCTTTTTGTTTGTTTGTTTCCTACAGCTTTTCTCTGAACCAAAGCAGAAAAATGCAAAACTTTTTTCTTGGCTCCCTCTCCAGGGACTAATATCTTTAAGTACTTCAAGGCCAGATCCAACTCCCTGACATTTGCCTGCCTTGAACTTGCAAAGCCCTCACGAGTTTGTTAGCCTCCACAGCATCAAGAAACTGAAACGATTTTTAGATACATTCCACGTGGGAGGTTTTGCAGCAAAGGCTTCATATAGCAGGAAAACCTACCACTTCTTCTGGGTGAACCTGTGTCACACGAAGGCAAACGAAATCCTCTGACGTATACCAAACACCCAGTTGAGCATGTAATAGTGGAATGGTTCAAGAATAAAGGAGCCCGTTCTTACTGTTCTCATTTGCCATAGAAGTGAAGCCAGGCTAAACGAATCTAAGTTAGAAACAGGAATCAAACTAATATTGAACTTTATCATATACAGTTCCCATGTACCACTTCAACCTCCAAATGTGCAGAAATAGAGAAATGGGGAAGTATGTGAACACAGTGGTGCTACCGCTGAGAGGGCTAATGTGGTCCCATCGCCTGCTGAACAGCACCACAGCAAGCTCCTGGGATGAGCTGCCAGCCACGACGGGCCAAATTTACTAAATGGCACAGAGGTAATCCAGGTTTAGTCTTCCACCTTGCACCTATCCACTTGGATCTTGGCTTTTCTCATCTGCACACAAGTTCATGCAACTCCAGCTATTCTGAATTTCCCCCTACCCAGCAATCAGTTAAATTGAATTCCAGGTTGAAGCCTCCTTTCCAATGACCTCACTTGAAGGTGCCCAGGGAGCTCGAATAGCATACAGGTAAAGTAAGTCTAGTTGAGATATCACCAACCTAAACAAAGCAAAGAGAAACTGTGGCATTAGCCTAAAACGACTCTAGTACCTTGATGGGCTTGTTAATTCACAAGGATACAAAGATGCCTCCATTTAAAACCATCCTACAGGAAGTCCTGCATTCTTCTTGTAAGCCCTTTCGTTTAGCAGGGTCAAAGTTTTACGCAAAACGGGTAATGTTTATTTTAAATGATCAAAGTTAATGAGCACTTAAAGACCTGAACATCCACAGATTCTTAAGCTAAATTGAGCAGCACAGCAACTCTTTTCAGGCCATCGTTCCAAACCACGAAAATATTCATGCCCTTCTAATGCCCAATGTCTTTCCTCTCCCTCCCACAACAGGTTTTATAATTTTCAGTGACACCGTGACAAAACTCAGATAACAGCAGAATCCACAGAGATGTTTAATTCAGTCTGAGATCTCACCACCTCAGAAATGAGATAAGATTTTACAATTTATTCCCCTCCTTCATTACAATTACCATGCTAATGCTTCAGATAATTCCTAACCCAAACTTCTGGCCTAAAGTCTGTTGGAAGATAAGATAGCAGATCTAATCAGATCACAGAGATCTTGCAAAGACTGCATAGCGCAATTTCCCCTTTGTAGCAACAGCCGCACGTTCCCCCGTTTTCCTACTAGAATTCACTATGGGATGACAAAACTTCATTATATACACATGACAGGATGTTAAGATAGTATGTCCTTTAAGAAGTTCTAACAAAATCCCAAGCTACATTCAAATGCAAACACTGGAACAACAAAGTGTGCAGTGGGAAGAAAGGCAAGATTGCTTACACTAATGAGGTCTTCTCCGGTTAACTCTCTAAGCCTCAAAAGTCTTTCCTTCACCTATAAGAAGCAAAGGGCTCCGATACAAGCAGTCGGCTACACGAACATGAAAAACCATCAGCCTGCAGTTATGACCCTTTTATGGTTGTCAAATTATAAAATACAGTATCAGTGAAGCTCCCTCCATCCCCGCCACCCGCCCACCATTAATTTGGAGCACAAGTTCATGCAAATTACTGAGGACCATTAGGCAACAAGAAAACGCGCATTCACTACTGATGATGATTATAAATTAGTAAATATTAACAAATCTAATGATAACAAGAATTGCTCTCCTTCACTGACTCACTCATGCAACTCAAAGCCTATGAAACAGGCAGGACACTTATTCATCTACCAAGGGACCTCACCAAGAACAGAGGAGCAGCCACCTCTGACACAGCACTGCCCCCCACACCCCTGGCAGTGAAACCAGGGCACGTAACATGATTTCATGCTAGAAAAAGCCCCACAAACGTTTAAAAATAAAATGCATTTCCACTGAGCCGTAACAGGACTTTCACACCTGCTTAGGCCCTAGGTTCACTCCAACACCGTACAGCAGCACAGGCGACGCGCGCGAGGACGAGCCGTTGCGCAGGAGGAGCGCTGGCCTAGCTCCATCCCAGGCGCCCTTCCTGCCACGGAAAGGGTCACGGAGAAGGGCCGTTACTCACAGCAGGGTGTCCAGCGCAGTAGGTGTAGCTGGCGTGGGACTGGTAGTGCAAGCTCGCTCTGGGGAAGGTGTATGTGCTCCAGGCCGGCGGGCTGCTGTTCCACTGGGAGCTAAAGCCAGGGCTCATGGTCACTCGCGCTTTGCTGTTCTGGTACGTTCTCACTGCGGAGCTGGACTATCGGAAAAGAGAGAAACGCAACGTAAAAATACCTTTGAGAGCAGGAAGCAAACAAGGCAGCCACGCGTCAACACGGTGCATGTACACGCTGCAGGCGGCAGCAAACCCAGCGTTTCCAGTAAGGAACTGGGGGAAACACGAGCTGCTGAATTAAAGGTCCCAGTTTTTAACACCTCAAAGCCAGGCTTAGTGGCTGTTGGGCTAGAGGCTGGGACGTAAATCAGACAGTGCAAAGGTAGCAGCGTTAAGGGGATGTCTTGCAAAAGCATGTTGGGAGCAATCTCACCAGATTAATGGCTCGAACTTCCATCTTTATTCATCGTTATGAACTGAGCATTGATATTTACTGTGCTGCTGATCAGCTAAGCCTGTTTCACAGTAAATGGCAATTTAGTGCAAATGTTTAGAAGGGATTTCAGGACTTCAAGAAACATATCTGGTGGCTAGGCAAGGCCAAAATCTTACAAATCTATGCGGACATTGCAAACATGTAACCTTCAAAACAGTCTATTAAACTTCATGACCTTTTTAAATTACTCAAATTGTAAGACAATTATTACATATGCAAAACTGCTCTTTTAAAAGCGTTAAATCTACAATGACCTTACTAACAGTAAGGTCTGCAGTGAAAGCTCTCACATATGAGCACAAATAATATTTCTTAGAAATTCTTATAAATGTCCCTGCTAGTAAATTGATGCTATCGATTTCAAAAGTGGTATTCTCAAGAATGACGCTCCATTTATTTTGACCCTCCTTTCATAGACGACCTTTTATACACAATATATGTAGCATTAAACAAATATCAATATGGGCCACCACCGAACAAGATGTTATACATAGCCCATCCTTAACCCAAGGTGCTTACAGGATAAATGAGAAAGGCAAAGGAGGAAAGAGAGTTTGAGGCATAAGCAGGGAAAACAGCTCTGTAACATCAACTTTTGGGTTCATTTTGCTGCTTCAGCTCAGTTTCTTTGGGAGAGGATTAGTGAAATGCAAAGAGAAGGGATAGGAGAGAGATGCACAAAAAAGACTTCACGTCCTAGCTGTAAAAGCAGATATCGTGTACAGTCTTTCCAATTTTCAACACTGTATTGAGATGAGCTGCTTGCAGAAACCACAGGCCAGGGCACATGCCATTTTTATTTAATTTTCAAAAGTTTAAGTACACAAAGTTTCGCCTCGGTTATCAAGCGCTGTATAAACTTCAAGTTCAAGAAAAGGCCAGGGGACTTCCTGCGGGTGTTTATTTCCTGCCCTGCCAACGAGGAAGCCTCAAAAAGAGCCGTTTCCGCTCAGCGGCCGCCAGCCCCCAGCCCTGAGCGCGCCGCTCCTGCCCTCCCCTTCCTAAGGCTTAACCTGGGACGAGGTGAGCACAGAGCACGTGAAGGAAGGCTAAAACCCACACTGAACCCTCATCAGCCACCGGGGCACAAGCGGTTACTTTGTTCTTACAAAAGACTTCTTTGGAGGGAGAAAGAAAAAAAAAAAAAAGAATCTGACCTGACAGTTAAAGGGGCTTATCTGAAATAAATCTTTTGTATGAATTTAAATCATGACAAATCAAAGGAAAGGGACTATGGCTACAACTGAAAAAAAAAAAGTTTTAAAAGTGTTTTTTTTTCGACTTTTCTTTTTTCCTCTTCCCCTTTTACCCTCTTCCCCTAAGGAACAGAAAGTGTATTTTCTTTCCTTTGACATATTACTTATCTTTCTGATCACTCCTCAAAGACAAATTTCTCTTTCTGCAGCCTGGTAGACTTGCTTCTACAAGAGAGACAGGGGCTCGGGTTTGTTTCAGGTGGAACAAGCGGCTTTTTAACCATAATGTACTTCTTCATGTGCATTTCTCCCATTTATAAACACATTCAAGTGAGGCTGCCTATCAACTCCTTTTACAACAGATTTCCTCCGTGGATTAATATTCTATGAATATGGGGCAACTCTGCCCTAACAATAGCTTCCTCCCTCTTTTCTGTTGTTTCTGATTAGTCTGCATTGTATGGACCAGTGGAAAATATCTAGGGCTGTCAGGATGTGGATTATAAATTGCTGTAATTATCAGCTCATTATTTTCTTTATGGCAATGAACTCCGTTCTGGTGGGACAGACATGCTCTCAGCACCATGCAGACACATACGACACCTATTCCCCTACTTGAGAACAGAAGCAAAAAAGGCCTGTTTTTAAGTACTCCTTATATCCTCCATAAACTTCTGCTTCTTGAGTTTGACCGGCTGCTGCCTCGTTTGGTGCCACGGGCTTCCTGCCACGTCCAAGAACACGAGGTGTTGTGGCTACCATCCGATGAGGCCTAGCCCAGCCTCTGCTCCTCACATAGTCACTGAGGTGTAGGTCCCCTTGCTCCCTTCCAGCTCTTTAACCCAGCTTGCATCTTAAGGTGACGTATTGTAAGCCACTCCAATAATAAATGATGTGCCTGGTAAAACACCTGCCACTTAGGACCATTTAGAAGCAGCCAAGTCAAATAGTAAGCACCCTCCTTTCTCCTCCCCATCAAAACCGTGCAGCCTGGACGTGGGAGGAAGGATTTACAAGCACTGCTATTACATGAGGAGTTCCCTCTGCTCCCAACAATTCTGTAGCGAAGTTACTATTTTTGACCTGATAAAAGCCTCTCTCTTTTTGCTGGCTTTCCTCCAGAAAAAAAAAAAAAAAAAAGTCAATATGCGAAGGCTCCCGGGATAATTGGCCTTGAAATCTTGAAGCTATCCAGTTTATCACACAGAGAAAACAGACATCCACGCTGCCAACTTCAGGCAGTCTCTGCTCTTCTGATGACTCCATCCTACAAGGATGGTGAAGGAAAGGAGACATGAGCTCAAGGACCCTACAAGCAGAACTGGTCCAAGGAGTGATTCAAGGTGTTTGCTCAACAGCAAGTTGTTGTTCATCTGTCTATACCCTTCCCAGCAAAACATAGAGGAATTCTGCAGGAATATATGCTATGTAACACCGTCAAGGAAAGAGAGGGAGAGAGAGGGAGTGGGGCTGCAGTGTCTTTCACTACTAGACCAACCACTAGAGCTGGGAGGGAAAAAGTGGTGAACCTTGAAAACTATCAGTATGAAATGAAGAACTGTTGCTCTCCTAGCTATGTTTTACCAGAGGCAATAAACTTCCAAAACTGAAGGAGATTTTTTCTTTTCTTTTTTTTACCTTGAATAAGTCATTCATGTAACTTTATCTCCCCAAAAGTTTGATCCAAAAAATTGAGATTAAATGCCTAAATATATCTTAAAATATGACCCTATTTCTTTTGTGCCTTAGTTTCTCTGGCTTCTAAGCATGGATAACTTATTTCTGGGCTAACGTTTTCCTCCTATTTGTAATGGTTGTTAACACTTTTGGACATAAGCATGAGCAAAGTATTATTAATATTATCACTCTTTCCCGAGCTTAACTGCTTTCAGGTCTTAGTTCTTTTAATAGCTGGTGTGTGAAGGCTAACGAAGTTAAAAAATAGAACAGAGTATTTATAGAGCACTTTTCATCTTCAAAGCACTGCACAAACTTTAAATAGTGACAAAAATTCTGACTGGTATAGCATTTCCAGCTTCTTAAGCAGTTTAGAGTAGATCTAAGAAACAGCAGCCACTCCTTCCTACTCGCACGCGAATCAAGCCCATCACTTGAGGAGGACATTCAGAGATGCAGGTAGTTCTGACAGAAGTCTCCAGGTCACCCCAGATGTGCTGCCCTCCCCTGCAAGGCGGCACCGTCCCGCAGGAAACCAGGAGGAGCAGCGTGCTGAACCTCCACGTGGGGGTCACCCTGAATTCAAGGGCGCCCAGCGCACACCCTCCTGCCAGCTGCTCTGTGACACTGGGATTATTTGCCACTAGTTGCGCTGACTTCACACACGCGCGCAGGATTAAAAAGGTGTAAATAACATCTGAATTCAGCCTCCCACTACCTCATCTTTCACAGCAGCTTCCCAGAGATGTGATGTCAGTCCCTCAGCCCACACACCTTGGCTGTCTCCAGGCCCTTGGATTTTGATACTGAGTGCTTCTTTCTTCAGCAGCATCTTGTGTTTTATTTTTTGTGCAAAGAAGTTGTGCCTGAAAGGGTCTCACTCTTCCTCTCCCCTGGCCCTTCTTTCAAAACGCTATTTTGGAGATCCAAATGATTACAAGCCAACTAGAGAAAGTGCCCTTGTGGAGATGCTCCTTGGGGGGACTTCTTACAGCTGTACATGGATCAGACCATGATGCAAAGCACAGCCCTGTGCTCTCAAATCTTTGGATGCTTTACAAAATGCTACCCCGTTCCCATAGAAATCAGAAGTTTTCCTGTAACCTGGAAAAATCAGAAATGAAAATAGCTGTCCTGAAGCACTGTTGCCTGAGCTAAAATGATGTCTTTGTTTCCTCGCTTAGAGAAAATATGCAACTGGCAAAACTAAAGTTATTTCATTGCAAAATCACACAAGAGACCTTCAAGATTGTGGTTAATTCTGAAATGCAAGAGGATGGACTTTCTCTTCTTTTTGAGTTACTCTGAAAACTGGACATGGAAGCTAATGCAGATAATCATTTTTGTTAAGAGCAGGAAAGTATAACTCTGTGCTGCTCTTTTTCCCAATATAATCTTTCACAACGACTTGCAGATCTTTTGGACTCTAATACCAGATTCCATCTGTTCCTGTAAGAACTGAGCCTGTTAATATTTGGCTGCTGCAGATTTTTAGTTTATCAAATTTGTCCCCCAACCTTTATGAAAAGCTTCACAGACATGTCCGAATTCAAGAGAAACATTGTTTTTCCAGACATGGGGCTGAAACCCAATACGCTGTACCTGGAAAAACAGGATAAACTGAGAGAAATTACATTCCACCGAAACCGCAGAGAAATGAGGGGGTTATATTTCATATCTTAGCATACATAGAGGCTATAGCTCATCCAGCAGATCCAAGAGAGCTGAGACCTAGCCCAGATCAGCACAAAATGCAGAGCGCAGGGGTGCAGGAGGGGAGAGAGCAGGGTCCCATCCAACGGCCTGCACGGGCTCGCGGTGCTCGAGCTCCCGCTCTGGCCGAGCAGGGATCCAGGGCTGCAGGGAGCAGCCGGCAACGCTCGGCTACTTAGCAAGGAGGCCCAAGAGAAATGCCAACTTGAGCAGGTTTTTAGGATACAGCTCCAATTATTATATATCAATAATGGAATGTATTCTGAAAGAAGAGTCAGGCAGTCTTTTTCATTTTTTCTCAGAGTTATACCTTGAAAACAAAATAAAAATGATTCTCACACTTTTCTGCTTATATTTGCCAGCATTTCCAGTGATTCAACTCTGTAACTCGTGTTTTGCTTTGAACTGTTATTTGAATTCTAAACTTATTTTTTCCTATGCAAAGTATGAAACATATTTCTGAAAGCTACAGAAAATGAACAAGGGAGTGCAAAAAATAAAGTCTTAGGCGTTTCTGGACATAGCCAGGAAGAGGCTGGTTTTCTGCCATCCTACCATCCACATCAACGCCAAGTGGCAAAGCAGCAACATGAAGCAGGCTACAGATAATTAAAGCCTTAAAGTCCCTTAGTGCCGTCTGTGGAGGAGACGGATGCAATCAAAAATGACTGCAAGTTCTCCAGCCAACATCCTGCTGTATTTCAGTCTACTTCCGAGGAGACAAAAATCCCGAAAAGCCTTTACACCACCAGCACCCAAGCAGGCAAGCTCAGCATAAAAATGAGCCACACAAAATGCTCCTCGGCTTAGAATTGGTTTCTCCAGAATGTGAGAAGGAGAATTTCACGAACATAAGGGAAACTCGTACTGTTTCTGCTACCCATTTTGCGCCCAGCCTGCAGACTGTTGGGAAACTCATGCTCAACTACTCATTGATGGTCTTGTAAAGGGAACATACATGGAAGGAAATGTGAAGGAAAACTTTACAAATATATGTTCTTATACTAAACTTGCACCAAACCTTGTTGGTTTGGTCAACTGTGAGAAACAAACAGGGATTAAAAGTAAGGGTAAGTTGTCAGGAAAGATTCTTATTAGTCCAGTTTCCGCCTTTAACTGGGATTTCACCTCAGTGAGTCTTGACTCCGAGTCCATCCCATTCTCCTCCTCCCTTTGAAAACAGTAGGGGCATGGAAAATGTCAGAATTTCTTTTGTCCAGAATACTATTTAATCAATCCAGTGAGAGCAATTTAAGTCATAACAATCCCTGAAGGACACTGAATATGACCTTTTAATGGTAGGTCATTAAGTAATTATTTTCTGAAAATAAAACACACTGGCATCTGTTAAATTTACTCCGGCATTTTTCACTACACCAAGGTTGCAATGTGAAGCAGAGAAGCATTATGTTAACCCAAGAGGCACATGACCTGAGTCTTCACAGTAAAGCCCAGCAAGATCAAGTACTTATCAAGACTCAGTCACAGACGACCCGCATGTGCTGCACGGTTCTGACTTCTGAAGAAGTCACGCGTGGGACATAAACACTCAATATATTCCCATGAATGCATGTACATGTTATACAGCTGTATGGACTGACTGGATAAAAACAGACGTTCTTCTAAAAGGAGCTGCTGAGCACACAAGTCACTGAAGCAAAAAGCTTCAGGGGAAGATTCGGGTTAAATAAAGTTTAGTAGTGAACACTAATCTTAAAGATAGCTGTTGATTAAGGGGAAAGTATACCATACTAAGACACTGACTTCAGCAGATTTTTGGAGAACTGCTCTCTAGCATCTGACAACAGCCGTTCCTGCAGCCTCTTCTGCAAACTGCACAGCTTTATTTAAAGCTTGAAGCATTTGCTTGGTAAGATATATGAAAAACAGAGAGAAAAACAAAGAGAAGAAAAAAGATTTGAGTAATTTCTTGACAAAAGACTTTGACATGCAATGAGTATATTTCCTAGCATAACAGTCCCAGACACAGGAGGCTCTTGTACCAATTTGGCTGTAGGTCAACAAACCACTTGTTTCCCCATCTCACTTCTCCTCTCCCAGCACCCAAAGGTATGTTCCATTATGTGCTGCAGCATCTTAATGCTCTTTCTGATGCATCTGTTTACTACACATATATTGAATTACTCCCTGAACAATAAATCAGCCACTGTCTTGGACACAAAATGATTTTCCTCACGCTAGATCAGCAACACACAACTTTTTCTAGCTACTCCCAAGAGGAACAGCTGGCTGCCGATTTAAGCAAGGCTGTAACATTAACCACCGAGTGCAATCCAGACACCTACCAGGGAAGAGCGAACCTTATGACCAACCAAAAATCACCTGTGGCCAAGCGTCATTTCTGCAACTACCAAATGAGAAAAAGGTGGATTTTTTATCCCCAAACTATAAGAGAAAAAGCATTGATTGTAGCATTACGTGCCCATTGCAGCTCTTCAGTAAAGTAAGCGTTTCATGGGTGTGAATGCAGTGCAATGACGAGGCGCGTGTGGCCACGGGGAGGACTTCTGCAAACCCAGGAAAGCTGCCCAACGTGCCACACGGCAGCTAACTCACAGGAATGGACTTGTATGCCTTGGCAAACCTCACTGTGGGATTAGGACATTTATCAAAGCTATGATTTCTTCCTTGCAGTGTTATACCTATTGTATTCCAGGAGTTCTGCAGGTGTGTGATTTATCTGTGCTGTCATTAGCTACAGTAGCCTGCAAACAGGTTTTATTTTGTGCTAGGAAAACAAATACTCCTCCCATAAATTGTTTTACTGCTTATTGGGGAGCAGAATCCTGCTCCCTTGACAATAAAACAACTTATTTTCTCTGAGCACAGAGTAATAATTTCCCACATAATAATCCAAAGTGCAGCAGCATTTTATATGGAATTAGGTAGTATGGGGAAAATTAGAGTTTGTTTTTTGTCCCAATATCATGCCTGAGGCCTCATTATCCACTAAGCGCCAATATGTTTGATTGCTTGAGGGATGTTACAGACAACACAGCCCTAAAGATCTAACTGAGTCAACACAGGAGGGGGAAGCAAATGTTAAATACATTGAGATGGATAGTAGAATGGCCAAAATTTGCTTTTAAAATTGTGATTTCTTACTCAGTGAAATCACAGTCAGATAAAGGACTACAGCCCTTTCAGTCAAGTTAAATATTCATAGAACCACATATATTGTATATGACACATTTCAATGTGAAAAGGCTAATATCCTCTAGCCTTCCGGTACTCAACTAATCCATTAGAAATGTAATAGTCAGTCTAACCACTCCATGCCTTTGATGAGAGCTGTGAAAAATAAAAGAGAAAGAAGAATGAACTACAAAGAGAAGAAAATAAGAAATTAGACATATCCAAGACCAGCTCTTAGGGTACTCAAAAATCAATTTCAGCTGCCCCAGATACCTGTTGAGTATCAAATTCAGAACAAAGCATGCACACCGCGCTACAGAGTTACCTAGAAAAGCAGGTTTTTCCTCCCCTAAGCTTTGGGCGCTAATGCTAGAGGAAAGAGAGAGAGATCGTTAATTTATTAAAAGGAATGAGCCAGTTATGACTGGGAAGTTGACTATAAGCTATTTGAATCCAGTGGAGCAAAGACTAAGCATTCAATACAAGGTTAAATATTTCATGAGAAAAATGTATGTCGAATGAAAAATGACACTCAAATTCTCCAAATAAAAGACAACTGAAACACCTAAGGGAGGACATCCTAAGGATTTGTTTTGTTCTTATTCCCCTGAAAAAGAAAAGCTTGGAAAGGCAGAATCCTGTCTTAATCCAAGTTAGCAGGAACAAGGCAGAAGCATCAGGAAGAAAAATACTATTGAGTCTATGAAAAACCTAACAAAATCTTACATGAAAGAATAAAGCAGAATGATTTAATATATGCCAAAGGTCTAACCCTGCAAAGCTTCTCCAGTCTGGGTCAGCACTGCCTTTAAAACAACAGTATTTAAAGATAAGCATGTTTGTAAGCTAACTAAAAGTTCAGCACAAACTGCTCCACACTCTCTGCCTTGCCTATTTGCCCACTCTACACTATCACATGGCCAGACTGTAAAAGAAAACTCTTCTTAAAGAAAACGTCAATCTAATATTTCTGAACATACAAAAATAATTACTTTCTAGACAAACATCCTTCCCCTCATAACAACTTCCTCTAAATAATACCTTCCCTCTAAAGTGTAAAACACTCCTCTTGCTTTTATCAGCCTAGACAGCTAAGTGTTAAGGGTTGACTTGCCTTTTGGCCATGCTACAGGTGTTTTAGCTCAGCATTTTATGCTCTACTAATTGGTAAGCAAACCAAAACAGCAATAAAAAAATTAAAAAAAAAAACCCGATAGCATACATTCTAGTAGGAACAGCACCATAAGGAAAAGAGGCCTAAAAATGACTTTTCTGAAACTATGTTGATGAGAAAAAATACCCTCAGTGCACTGAGGGGCATTAAAGGCTGGAATGGACCCAACTTCTGCATTCTGTCGAAGGGGGTGCAACTCCAGGGAGCAGACCCAGCCGAGACACCCAACAGCCTGGCACTCGGAGTTGTACTTCTGCCCTAAGAAACACTGGCAGCTTGCGGAAAAACTCACTGCAGCTCAGCCCAAGGGAATTTTCTGCTCAGTTGTATGAAGAAGATTGGGAACCTCCCTATTGAAGTTCTGCACCATAAACTTGGGGGAAAAATGAAGGAAAGCTCCGCTTTTGTGTTTCTGCCTGCTCTAATCACCGCCTCCCTCTCCTATCCCCAAATGTTTGCTTGGGCTCTTAGGAGTTTGTCATCTAGATTTTAAAATGTTTGTAAGGCATATCTCTTGTCCAGACTGCAAGAATCAGATCAGAGAGATTAGGGGGAAAAGGCAGAAGGAAGACGATCAGAAACCGCAGCAGGAGGCTGTGAGGATAAACAGATGCTCTCCCGTCTCATTTGTGCTTTCTGCTTTTGAGGCCACTTCTCCAAAAAACTAGAGAGGGAATGAATGCCCATGGACTTTCTATCATATTACTCCTAACTGGTTTAACGCCACAGCTTTGCAAGCAAAATCCTTTCTTGACATGACAACTGCATTTCTCAAGTCCAAGGATATATAGAACTTCTTACCACTCTTAGGACACCAGTATAAAAATTCTAGAAGATTAACAGGAGACTAAACTAACACTGTCATCACATACATTATTTTTAAAAGTTTTATTTTGAATTTCATGTTTCTTTGTCAGCAGATAGTCTCTGCAGTTCTATGTTGGAAAATCTGGAAATCTGCTGTACAGAATATTCAGTTGTACATTGTATTTCTTGACATGTCGGTGTCATAAACTTACAACAGAAACAGGAAAAAATAAAGAGTATATTAACAAGATTTGTACAGAGGCTTAAACATTATTTACCCTATTATATACTAAAACCAGTTCAGAATGATTGGTGGGAACATCTTTGAAGACAGCTAAAAGATATTTTAGAAATATTTGTTCAGCTTAAAATAGATTTTAGAAGCTCCAAGAATCACCTATAGACAGTTTCCTTAATACTTACCTGCAACTCTTAGTAGCTAGTAAAGTGCTGTATAGATACTAAGAAAATTAACTACTCTATATCATAAAGGATCTTGGCTATCACACCTGGGGGTGGTGAGGAAGGATAGTCCTACACCTAAAGAGTCAAGGTATGATCTGAAAGATTGAAAAATCACTGTTGGCTCTGAAACAGGCTTTTTAAAGTGACCCAAATACAGCTCTGTTTCGCAGTCTCTGTAATGGAGATATTAATATTTCCCCTTTCGCACCTTGGGGAAGGAATGGCTTTGACTGCCCATTTATATAGAACAGCAAAGTCCTAACTCATCATCACTGGGCCAAAATCAACCAAAAAGTAAAATTGCAAGGGCGGCTTCCACAGGCTGCTGTTACAAGGATGTCCTTTACAGATAGGTTTCGGAAAGGGGAAAACCCCATCCGAAAAACGCAGCACGGCGCGTTTCAGCCCTGTGCGCTTGCCCAGAGGAGCTGGGCGCCCACAGGCCGCTGAGGGGCCAGCAAGCAGGACAACAACAGATGGTGCTTAAAAATGCCAAGCCAGCACCAAAAGTAATAGCAAATTCGGAAGCACATGCACAAATAAAATCCTTTAGCTAATTCAGTTTTATGATACTCCTGAAAGAAGCTCTGGGGGTTGGGAGCAGGCACGGGAATCCCCAGCAAGGGGACGTGCTGTCATTTCCTTGTGAGCTTTTCCCCCTCGTTTTTGGTTATTAGATAACAAATACGAGAGCCGCTATCGCTGGGGACAAACACAGCAAAAGACAGAAAGAGGCTTACCGGAATGCACACAGGAATGTGCAGGCATAATAAAGTGATTGCAAAAAGAGCACAGGCAGAGCACACAGGGCAATTCCAAGCAACTACATCTACATCCATTGGCAGAAGAATTTCTTAAGGAAGCTAATAGCAGATCTATGGATTACTTGTTTTAAGAAAGTTGAAGCACATATACAAATACAGGGAAAGGGAGATTTAAGAAGGAGAAACAGCTGAATCATCGTAAGAGTTTGGCTCTCATTTCTGTACGTATATTTGCATGAGGGAAAAAAAATGTAGTTAAACTAAGTCGAAGAAACACTTATTACCTGTTGGATCTTCTTTTTACATTCTACATTTTTCTATTATAGCTATATATTATTACAGAAATACATGTTATATATGTCTGCATCCCCACTCGTTTTCTAGTTCTAGAAATCACTGACTGTGACAGACTGCCATTTCACCCAAATTGTTTGCAGATGATGCTGCACAACTGAAGAGCCAAACGGTTCAAGTGTTTGATAACATTGTCAACCTTGTCCACAAATAAAAGATGTTTAGAAGTACACTGAAAAGATGCTACCAACACCAAAAACACCAAGAATTTTTTTCTCTCTCTCATTTTGGCACTAACACAGAGGAATGCAGATTTAAATTTAAGCAAACATACCCGATGTGAACCATTACTTAGATCTGGAACATAAGTGACAGAACAGGCAAAGAATGTGTTTTTGTTTATCTTAGCCTAAAAATCTGTTTCATTTGAGACAGAAATATCTTAATTCATTGCAAATTATTTATAAAAATTATTAAGACCAAACATTTTTACTTAAAATAGTTTTTATTTAGAAAAACATAATTAAGTATAAGATTTTACCCTAAGAAATAACTGTTTTACTCTATCCTTAAATTTGAAAAAGAAATACACAGAAACATTGTTTCTATAAATGCAGTAGAATTCAGTTATGCTGAGACAGATTTTAAGGAATCATTTGATTCCATGTATCAAATCTAGGGGATCAAAGGACAGTTCACTTGTTATATGAAGCAGCAGATAATTCTGCTTATCTGACTCCTTTAACATCCTAATCATACAGCTGGGACACAATTTTGATAAACATTCATCTGCAAGAATTTAATAGCTCTAGGAAGCAGCATCAGGCATCGGATGTCGACTTTGCTCTAAATGCTAAGACCCCAGTTCCTCACGAGCCTTACGCATACACATAACAAGGCACGTGAGGACGCCTACAAAGTGCAGAGGATTAGACATTAGATATCATAAGAATTATACTGATTTTCATTTACAGGATCTAAGTATCTACCAGAATCAATTGTGTGCTGGAGACGAGAATTTTGTTTTTTGCAAGAACAAAGAGATGGAGACTTAAATAAGAAAGGGAGACTTTGCTGTTTATTTTAAAAGGATATAAATCTTTGTGATGCAGGCTATAAAAGAAGGCTAGGAAGATTAATACGCTCTGGGCAGCATATTCCACTCTTATTATCTACAAAATATCTTGCACCTTACTCAGAAGCATTTAGCAATGGCTCATGGAACAAGAGATGTTTAATGGTCTGATATGGCCTTGCTGCATCGATCACTCTGATACAGCAATCAAAAGCACAGGGGCATACGGCCCCATTTGATCTCTATCAGAGAATTTCACTATGTTAATCTCCAAACATATTTTCGGATTATTCATTTCTCTCCCCAGTGCACTTCTTTACTTTAAAATTATATAAATCAGATCAATACACTCACCTCACTATTTCTGAATTTTAGAGCAAGTCAATAGTATTTGCAAGTGCCTGGCAAAACATTGCCTTGTGCATATCAAGGGCTGCAAATTGTAGCTCTGTTGACCTATTTCTTTTAATAAACTCATCTTTGGGAAAAACAAATGCATTCATTATGTCTCCTATTTCCTGGAGGAAATACTGGTGCAACTGAGAGACAGAAACTTGACAACAGGAACAAATAATTCAACTATTTCAATGTCTGTCTTTTTCCTTCAATATTCTACTATGAAAGCTTTCTAACTTCCACTTTCCTTTACAGCAAAACTTTTCAAATATGAATCATCCACTATATCTTTTTAAAAATCCACAGTTTTGCATGAAGAAAAAGGATAACTGGACACAAAAGAAATGGTTTATAATTCATACTTCAAGTAAAGGTCTTGGGGTTGTGCTTCAGTGAATTCAGGTCTCTTCCATTCCTTTCTTATTTGCACATATTACTTGTAAACTTTGATTTCACTTCTATTTAGATACTATTAGCAATTTTAAATGAGGTCAATATACAAACACCCCACCTGAAAATTTGTATTCTTATATTCTCACTCTTGGGAAACAACTTATAGTGCAAGGTTAAATCTGCTATAAAACACTTGAAGGTTTAAATATCAAAAAAAAAATCCTTCCATATTCAAATGCCCCAAATGAATGAATCTACTTTTATTAATTGCCTGCAGTCAGGAGGCTCAGATATGTCAATTAATTTTAAGAGGTGATAAAAGTTTTTTTTTTTATATCTTGTTTGTTTTCGATGTTCAGGGTTGACAAAGTGAATCATGCAGAGGTAGCCCCAGAAACACACTACGCTTTTAACAGGAGAGATTTTTGACTTTCTTTCCCTTTCGGATTGCCAAAATTTGAACACATATGTTGTGGCATGGTCATTTCTTTAAGTTTCCCCCCTCACCCTTCCCTTTTCATGACATTATTAAAGCAAAAGAGCTGCATGATTCTCCAGGTGGGAAGGACGGGAGAAGCAAGCTGGGGGAAGCGGAATTCGTGCCGCGGTGCAAGCGAGCAGCCCTGGGAGCAGAGCTGCCCTGCCGAAGCGGCCTGCAACGCACAGCAATGTGCTTTAGTGGCACTGCAGAGCCCTGGCACGCTGCTGCTTGCTCTCACAGGTCTTCGTGCAAGCACACCCCGCTGCCATCTTGCAGCGCTCCAGGATTCCCTCACGCAGGGACCTCGCACTGCAGTTGTGCAAACAGGCACACCCAGGACTAGCCCTCCTTCCATTTAAACAGCTCAACAGCCTTCCCCGTGAATGCAGCCCAGTGCTTTCCTTCTCCCCGGGACAATTCAGAGCTTGCAAACAGCAACACGTGCTTCTCTCCCTACCCCAGAGTAGGGAGAAGCTAAGAGGAGGTGAGGGGAAGAGCTACATTTGCTCCTTATGGTGCCCAGGGAAGCATCATTTGGATGCCCAGTGAAATCAATTCTTTTTGCCTGCTGTACGTGAGAGGGTTGTAGCTGCAGAGCACGGCCTCGCTTGCTAAATTAATATTCACACTGTACTTCCATCTCTCTCCTCAGCGATGAGAAAGGTCAGATCATGGGAAGGCAGAATTTGGGAGGGAGAAAAGGTGCCAGCCAGTCAAAGGAGAGCCATAGCCGTGTAGTGCAGGCAGTGGAAAGATCACACAATGAAGCATTTTGACTTCTTGCCAGGTATACCCTGCGAAAGGAATTTCAAAATAAAGTTTTAAGTTACAGGCGGCTTTTTCCAAGCCTTTCCTGGCATGAGCACTACTCCGGAAAAGCTGTGACATCAGCGCTGGGGACAGCAAAGGCCAAGATAATAAGAAGGGAAACTTGTAGAGAAGAGCAGAAAATATCTAAGTATTTCTCCTAAACAGAATAAAATGGAATTGTTTTGGCTCTGCTTGCCCTTCCTTTATGTTTACAGTTTCTGATTTTTTTGAGTATTCAAAGCCATTATTTAATTATTTCTATAAATACTAATTAATGTCTAAAAGTAGGAGGAAGAGAGAAGCTAATGCTTGTTAACTTTTTTTTTTTAACTGCAGCATGCGCTTTGCCAGAAACACATTCCGAAGAATTTTGTTTGCCCAACTAGTCCAAGCAAAACACAGCCTGAGCATCTAAACCAAAGCTCCTTGAATCCTCAATTTAATATTTGCAAACAATGCACAGACCAAGAATTACTTGCCAGAAGAGTTCAACTGATGAAGAGAAAGAGTACATATTAAACTGAGTCACAAATAGGGCAGAAGACTTGTTCAGTCCAGTTTTAAACAAGCTTTAGCTCTTATCAGTACTAACCATTGGGAAAAAAATCCAAACTAATAACTGACATTTTAAAAGTACCAGGTAATATTTGCACAGAGACAGAACGCACCACCAACTACTGCAATGAGAAATGCCATGTTGTTTTTCCAGAAACTTGACATCTGTTAAAGAAAAGATACATTGGGTAAATGAGTTTCTGGCACTTAATAAAAAATTGTTCGTCCTAAATAGATATAATTTAGCAACCACTAGTTGGTAAATGAAAATAAACCACTAAAATAAACCACTAGCCCATAAAAATAAACCACTAGCCCGTTCTAAAGTAGGCCAGAAACAGTGGTACAGCCTCAACCTCTGGACACCAATTGCAACAGGATTTGGTATCTTTTAAACTACCAGCAGAAGACACCAAAGGTACAGGCCCCAAATGCACTCATGGGGCTGGTTCCCCAGGGCCAATGAAAAACCACCTCTGGGAAAGTTTAAATTAAAGTTAAACAGGGATGTTAAATTTCAAATACATCCCCCTAGGGTACAGCACTTCTCCAAGCTGCTCGCCACTGTCCCCGCTCCTTGGCCTGAGGTCTTCCAGGGGCAGAGAAGTTGAAGGGAAGAGCTGCAACCGATGTGCTCTTGCTTGGGCTGAGGTCTTTCAGCGCAGAGAAGCGGAGAAGAAGCCCTATCCATGCCTGGCATGGGCAGCCCATGGGCTCCCATCATGGGAAGCAGTCGGAAGCCGTCTGTTAACGGGCGGTTATGTCCGTGTCGTTCCAGTTTTCTGCAGGAACGATTCCAGCTCTGTGCAAATCCCTCAGCACATGCAACATTTGCCTTTTACTTCTCCTGCTGGGTCTAGCCAAGGATTGAGCCCCATAGCTGAATTTTGAGTATCCTTAAAGTTCGTGGATTGCAAATTGTAACAGATGTCCCTGCTGTGCAGGGAGTTTTGTTTAAAGGTCCATCTGCCTGCAGCCTGAAATCTGGGATTCTTTGTTCGCATCCTACAGCACCAGCTCTTTCACAGCGCTCACCAGAAAAATGTGGGAATTTCTGTGAGGCTTGACGATCAGGACATTACATATTTTCCCCCATCTAAACGAAGAGTTGCAGAGCCTCTCAAGGTTTGGCAGGGCACAGCCTTATCTCCTTGTGACCATTGCTTCCACAGAATCTCTTGCATGCTGCAGGAAGAAAATTGAGTATGTGCACCTATGGCTTTTTTTTCATTTATTTAAATGCAACACAAGACTTCAGTGCTCTTTCCTTTACATCTTTTTTGGGGGCAGGAGGAGTTGGGGAAGGAGGGAGTCCTTACAGCACATGGGGCTGATGATGGAAAAGAGAAACCAGACTACAGTATTTTAGACAAGAAAGGCAAAGAATTGCACATTGGTCTACTTAGTAAAATGATTCAGACATGTTTACAAAAGCAGTGCAAAAGGACAACGAGCTGACGGGTGAGATCAGAGTGGAGAAGCAAGGGATCACAGAATAAAAACCAGAAGGTAGGAAGAGAAAGTAACAGAAAGGAGAGAAGTGAAGAGAGAGGGAACAAGTATTTACTATGCAATTCGATTTCATGCAGGGAAGCGCTCAGTTCCTCCCCTGTGCAGCTTTACAATGCCACTTTTCAGAAGAAATTCTCCACACTCGGCTCTGCGTGCGCAGTGGGAGCGGCTGCTCCAGCCAGGCCCTGCTGCTCTTTCCCACTTGGAAAAGATGACCCAGGACGTGGCCCACATGGATCTCTCCCACTCCCCAACACCGCCAGCTTCAGCTGAGCAGCCTCCGGGGTCTGATGGGACTCAAAGTACTTTTGCTCACGTTACACTGAAGAATAAAAAAAGCGGGGACACAGAGAGCCTCAAAGCTGCAGCTCACGGATCGAAAAATATTCTTGGAACCTCCTCCTCGCACTTGGCCAGAAGGTGCAGACCTGACTCCAGCCCTGTGTGCCCTCACTACGAGAGAAGGGGCAGCTCCGTGTTCCTGCCTTGGCTTGTGCTGCTCGCTGTCAGCCCAAGCGCTCTACGATTCCTCACAGCGGTACCTCCTCCCTGCCTCTGCCTGCCCTCACAGGCCTCCTCCTCCTCCCCGCATCCTTACAGCACAAGGAGGTCTTCTTCTCAAGGCTCTAGTCAGGCCCACGAGCTTCAGAAGGGATGCTAGCGATGGCCAAGAAGTTTTCTGATGAGTCTCAAGTGTTCTGAATTGTGTGAAGTGACCTAAGCTTGGGTCAGGCCATGTAAAAAATCCCTTACTGCCCTTCCTTTGCCTCCTCTACCAAATTGTGCACAGTCTCTCCTTTGTAGCCTGCTTCCTTCCTCCTGGATGAGGTCCTGCAGATGCAAACCCGTCCAACGTGCCTTTCTTCCTGCCCAAGCCAAGGAATGACACACATTCAGATATGAAACAGCAAATGACACAGCTGTTTCATGTAATTCAGGAATTCACAGGTTGTGACATAGACTCCTTTACACAAAGCTTTACTTGAAAACGCTTGCAAGTGCCCTTGTTTCTAAGTTTTTAACTATTTCACAACAGTGCATTTTACTCCCACTTAATAGCCAAAGGAAATCAAAGAGTGTATCTTCCAGCTATTTCAGAAAATATTAAGAAACAGGAAATACTTTTTTTTTCAGACAGCAATGGTAAATGTTTGCCATTGTTTTATAACTGTTCACCAGTTTAAAGGTAATCTTTTAGAAAACTTGGAAAACAATCAGTAATGCACATCTGGGAAACTGGGCAATGCTGTTCCTCTTTAGAGGGTTCTTTCTCAGAAACATTTATATTTTGAAGCATAAGAATGGATTTTTTCTATATCTACATTTTGATAGAGGCAAAAGATACTGGTCCCTCTAGCCATAATGTAGTAGCTTCCTGCGGAAGAACCACAGGTTGCCTATTTTTTCCCATAAATTGTTATTTCATTTTATGAAATACTTTGTTTTACTGAATATCACATATCAATGTTCTGTAACTATTGTGCAGAATCAGAAGGAGAAAGAGGTCAGGTCTTCAATATAGCATTCACAGTTTTTCCATAGATTAGCAAAGGCTTTCCAGCTTTATTATGTTGTTCATGGTCATCTTCACTGTGCTTTTTTCCTCACATTTGAAAAGAATGGAGGTCTTCTAAATCCTTTAATTTTCTTCCCTTTCTTCATATTAGACAACTCACTCTGAACTCTTCTTAGGATTCAGGACATGAGATTTTTATGTATGGGTGAACAAAATTTGAGACATTGCTCCTTACAAAGCCCCATGAGCGAAAGATATATTTTCTATTCTTCTACTCTAAACATCTAATTAATCTAACTATTTAATTTTTTTCAATTTAGCTTTTCACTATTGCTGTTTGCCCAGTACTGCTTCATGAATGCATCTTCCAAACTGTCAGTCAAACGGGGCTTAGAGAATATTACATGGGAGTCCAGGCCTACCAATAGGTAGGAAGACACTCGGTCCCCTTTCCCAAGGGAAGCCTCCTCGGGATAGCACAGTCTCTAATTGTTTCCATAATCATTCAAAGACCCCAGGATCCAGAACCTGCAACATAACTCCGTTTCCCGGTTATACTAGCGGGTGACAAGAGTGCTGAAAAAGGGTCAGATTATTTTAAAGTGTGGAAATTATTTCCCCCCCCTAAAAAATAACACAAGCACACAAAAGCAAGTGAATGGAACGTATGCTGGAAACTAAAATGAATTAGCTCCAGTCCACTAAAAGAAACCAATAAATGCTCTTATGACAACAGTGAAAAGCTGACTAAGGCCTGATCTTGCTTTCATTAATGTCAATAACCGTTTGATTCAATGGCAGCAAAGTAAATCCCATTAGAGCCTTTTATACAAACCCCTAATAAACCCAGACATCACAAAGAAGAGGCCCTGTTCAGCTCCCACTTACACTGCAGCCTTTGTAAACCCGCACCCCTGGAGCTGCCGGGCTCTGCGCTCAGCCCCGGAGCCCGCGGATTCCCTGCTTGCCGCACCAACGAAACCTGCAAGGAGATGTGGAAGCACCGAGAGAATTGCAGAAAGTCACTTCTGGCTGTGGATTTAATCGGGTTTTGCTAGGTTTAGATCAGGCCTGGCCAGGTCCCAGACGCGCGCTCCCCGACACCCACGCTGCCTGATTTATGCTGTCTTATTTGGCTGCTAAAAGAATCAGATTGGTGACTGGTTTTGAATGAAGGCAATTAGGGTGGTTGATTGGTTTTGTAATTTGGAGAACACCACTTCAGAGCATAAGTCAATTGTGTAGAACTATCCAGGTCTTTAATCACTGGTTGCCCTGCGTAAAGAGCTGATACTTCACATCATCTAAAATTTATGCCAGGTACAATCAATTCCACTCTCCCCATTATCCCTCCCATTACACCCTCCTCTCCCCACCCCACCTGGCACAAACATGACTTGTTTTCTGTTCCTTTTTTAACCAGAGAAAAAGTTAACTGTAGTATGGCCAATTATATTTCAAAGGTGTATCCAAATTTAATCTGCAGGGTCAACCGAGTATGCGGGGTAATTATCTTTACAGAGCATCTGACAGCTGTTGTGATATAGTGGTCCAACGGTTCCTGCTAGAAATCTGTTGGGAAGCACTTGTTTAAAAATGAGTAAGGTTAAACAACAGGCTTCTGTCTGCAAATCCTGGAAAACAACGTCATTGACAAAGCCACCAATTTGACACAAGTCTCTTGGGTCCCTCCTGAAAGGCTGGAAATTCACAATTCAAAGAGTTTTCTCTCTGAATAGATCCCAAAATTGGAAGATCTGCAGGTAAAACACACAAATTAAGCCAAGCACAGGACAGGAAGCCGTACGTGGTTTGACTACGTGTAGTAACGATATACCTTTACGAAACACAGCCTCACATTTAGACATGCAGGCTCCAGAAACTGCAAAACTGAGAAATAAGGGTTCACTCAAGAGTCATTTCAAGTATTTTTTTATTCTAAATGGCAGTGGACTGCACCTAAAGGAAACCTTTATGGAATAAACAGACAAGAAGAATTATTAGGTAGTATTTCTTTGACTTCTGCAAAACACCTTTTGTTTCCTTATGGCAATCTGTGTTTTGTCATTCAGTTAGAAGAACCTCCATTTTACATAGCGGTTTGTAAATAACCAAGTCCCCAAACTTTTGGGACCATCACACATTCACAGCAAACTTCCCTGAAACATCAGTACATCCCTAAAATATTGTAAGATGTGAATTCCTGATAAATTTTATTTCCTACGATGCAACTTTTTATCAGCTCAGAAGAGGTGAGTAAACTTCACAGCTTCCCATAATGTGCCGTATTAATGTGCCATATTAACAACCCTGATGGAAAATCCTCTGGACCTAATTCCTGAAGCCCATGCAAACTGGCTAGCAGGCTGCAGTTTTGGTGGTCCAAAAGTTATTTTGGCAGTTTATTAAGTTATTAGTAGTTAATAGCATGGAGGGTTCTGTGTCTTTCCACAAACTCCCTGAATACGCCTTTATAATTTATTATGGTCCTGATAGTTCCAACATTTTAATAAAGTCTGCCAAGTACAAGTAAACTCTGGTTCCCACACTCAAGGAAGTGACTTATCTTGCTAATTATCAGGCAATAATGAAACCATGTCAAAAGGTCTGTAGAGCATAGATTAGATCGTATAATGGCTAACTGTATTCAATACTATGCACAACAAGCAAATTTTACAGCAACTGAAATGATCCAAATCCTTGAAATATAACAGAGAGGGAGGAAAGGAGAGGCTGCATTACTGCTTTGTTTTACCCCTCCCTCCCCAAAACCTAGAAGTCACTGTAGATTTACTATACTGGAAATCTTGGCCTTCTGATACTGCAAACAACTGCAATGTTGCTATGCAATTTAATAGTCAAACTTATTTGGCCTCAGAATAGTTGTATGTTCAGGATGACTGCTAAATTTGAATTTTGCTTACTGAAAAGAGCTGCTTACCTGTCAACATTCACATGCAACACTATGCATAAAAGGACTTACTTAAGCAAAAATTCTTTCCACTTCGGCAGCCAGACTGAAATTGGCCTAACACATATTTTTGATAATGCATATGAGCATACAGGGTTAAAACAGACACTTTGGTGGATTTTCTCCTGCTAGATGCCCAGCCCAATGGCAAAAGGGTGAGGAACTACATCTCAACCAGCTGCTCCCCTTGCTGCTTGCGCCTGCTTGACGTTACAAGGTGGTACATGGAGGCTGCAGACCAGCATTTCAAGCATGTAATGGAGGAGTTGGCATCTGAAAAAAAACAGCCCAAAACTGACTTAGCCTTTTTCTTTGCCCCACAAAAGGCTTAACTTAGACCAAAATGGTTACAGTCCCGGGCTAGGCTTCCTGGGGGCTGTTTCAGGGATGGAAGATACTGCTTCCTCCAACGGCTAAGGCACAAATCCCACCCTGCCCAGGCCTCAGGGGTCTGGCCCCAGCACACTAGTCCCCAGTGAGAAACCCCGGGGCATTTTGCCTCCTCGCATTCATGACACGAGGGTGAAGGGACACACGGCCCATTAGTGACTGACATCGCATGTCTACGAAGTCACATCGTCACCAGACCGCAGAAGATGAAGCTCCCGCTGTGAAGCAGAGGAGGGGATGGGATCTGGCAACATTCCTCCCCACCATTTCTTTTGAATGCACAAGGTCAGAACACTGGGAGATGCCACTCGTTGGGGGAACAAAGAAGAAATCAATCTGAAAGTGCATTTCAAAAGTATCCGGAGCACAAAAAGATGCTGGCGAGGAGGAGGAAGGGTGGGCAAGGGAAGGCACAAGTCCTGCTGCAGGCGCCTGTCTCCACTGGGAGCTAGACGGATCTCTAATCCACCCATCTATAACATTTTAATAAAACCTGGATACAGTTACAGTTAAAGGACTCGTGTTTATATCAAAAAAATCAGACCCCCGAGAGCAGCGAATTGCAGAGATCAACAGGGCCCACTTGTGCCTGGCGTTCCCTGGCCCTGCTGCCCTCCCAAACACAACAACACAGCAGCCCCGGAGAGGAAAGAGGTTTGCTTTTCCCCAGCACTGCGCTCGCAAACACGCTCCATGCCCCCTGCTGCTCAAATTCAGATTTACCTTCAGGCAAGAGAGTCACCCTCCCGGCTCTTACTAATGGGGAGCGTTTCCTCCACTGTTCTTTTAGCTGCTCCCTGCGGTCCCTGAGAGCCACGTGCTTCTTCCCAGAGCAGCAGGAGGCAGGAGCAGAAACGCTGCTGCTGTCTGATTCGAGTACAAGAAATGCTGATTGAAAAGTAAAAAATTAGGAAAGCAGCAACTAAAAGTGCCTTTTGCTGAGCCAGGCACCAGATTTTTCTGGGTTTCCTCCCAAATCCCGCTCCCGGGCACCACGGTTTTGCCCATGTGCCCAACAGCAGCGGTAGTCTCACGCCTTCAGCTCGGAGGCCTCCACCAGAGGGATTTCCCACCCTGGCCCCGAGAAGAGTCACAGCGAGGGAGGTTCGCGCATCCCGGCAAGGTTCCCAAACCGCACAATGGCTTCCTGGGAGACAGCCGGAGAGCTTCTCTCGGAGCAGACACAGAAGGACTCCCCTCAGAGGCACCAAGGAAAGCTGACTTGCAGATGGTGCAGAAACTTGTCAATGCACAACCAAACCATTCTGAGTGCTTTAATGAAGGTGGTTTGTACTGCGGAAGGGGTGTTTACAAAAGCAGAATTTAATCTAGGGAGACTGTGTTCCCACCAAAGCCAATGAAGAGATACAGATTTGCCCTGAGCAGTTCGGAGTATAAATCCAGACTGGCTCTGGGAAAGCTCCCTGGTTTCCCGTCATGCGCTTAATAACCATTTGCTGACATGGCCCATTTCATGTATCGCTCACCCTTTCTGGAAGCAGTTATATGATGTTCTCAAGAACAATTAACACACAATGGTTCCATCTAATTAGAATAATGAATACACTGAAGAGGTCAACTGTAAGAGAGCCTCATTTCTCCACCAGCTAATTTGCACAGTACAAACAAGAAGGAAGACCTAGAAGCTACTGCTAAAAGTGAGTTTTCCAAGTGAAAAATCCTCTAAATGTCCCGACACAAACGAATGCATAAAAGATACTGGAGGTGCAACAACAGCAAGAAAAATCCGAGGAATGAGCAGAAAGAAGAATAAGTTTGGAGAAAAACCAAACAAACAAAACACTCAAAAACTATCTTGAGGCAGTGAGTTCAGAGAAGTCTGGGATGCATCTCACCTGCATTATGAAGGATGGGTGAAGGACAAGAACTCATAAAGGTAACATCAACGTTCAAGTTCTGTGAAAGAAATATGCATCCTAGTGACTCCTTCTACAACAAACCCACTGACTTTAGAGACTTTATCAAAAAGTTACAATTGAAAATGAAAGCATCAAATGAGTTTTAAAATACTGTTAGTAGCATTCAAACGGCACATGCCTTGTGCTGGACAGTTTTAGCAGAGAATTGCTTGAAAGCTGGTGGTGTTTTGAAGAATTCATAGTCGATCAGCTCTTCAAATAGGGAAAATTGCCTAATTCCCTTTGAAAAAATACACAAATATACTTCTGAGAAAGAACGAAAAGTCCAGAAATCTGCCAATCACACAGACAAATATTAATCTAGTAATAAACAAATATTAGCAGAATTCTTAGCAAACTGATTCTTTTCTTGCCCTATCACCAGTTCACTTGAACCACCCTGGCTTCATCCCACAGGCAGACACAAGTCCAAATATTTGGTGAGCATTACACATCACTCTTTTGCTTAAAATAACTAGTATAATCTTTACTTGGTATTTGGATTTAAAGAAAATGGACCATAAAAATTCTTTTAGACTTTTTTAATAAACAAGAGGAATTCAATTTCAGCTAGTCTTACAGTCTCTATCAAGGCAGCCTACCATGCTCAGTATGCCTTCCTCCTTTGAAATAGAAGCTACCCTTCAAAAGCAGCATAAGGCAAGCGTGTCTTTGGTCGCTTCATTTGCTCATTCTACCCATTCAGTTCCCCTCAGTATCGTGAGTCTCACAGGTTTCAAAGCATCACTATCCTTGTTCATAAAAAGAATAGACAAGTCTTCATATTAATGTCCTTTTTTTTTGTTGTTAATATTGAAATGCAAGCCTCTATTCAGTGCCTGAAAAATCCAGAGTCTCGGCTGTATCTGGTTTTCATGTAAATGTGGCCACAGTTAATGTTCGTAAGCTGCCAGATCTGGTAATTTTCCATGCTGCATTTCTCCTCCAAGGGCTTAACCAACATAACCAGCCTATCCCCACTGCTCAATAACTTGTATTAAGACTCATAACATGTGGCTGCATCAGCTTGAATAAAAATTAAAGTGACATTCTCTGTATGCTTCATTCTCAACATATAATCAGAGGTCTTCTAACCTGCTTAACTCATAGCAGAAGTCCTGCACATTTATAACTGGAAAAGATCTTATTTGCTTGCTAAAATTCTAAAAGGAACTAATCAAAATAAGGAATTAATCCTCTTCTAGTAGCCATGGCAGCAAAAAAACCCAAACAAAATGGAAAATGTCAAACTGAAAAGAACAACATGTACTTGAATCTCAATTATTCCTGACCAGATATCCTATCTCAGATAAAATTTCTGAAATGGGGGTTCCCCTCCATCACAGTTTATCAGGGTAACTAAAACCAGTGTTCTGGCCTCCCTTTCCTTGACTTTCTTCTGTCAAATCTTTGCACTCCAGATGCTGCTACTTCCAGCCTTCACTGCTGCCACAGGATTTGTCAGAGTTCACCTGCCAGGAATGACTATGGAGCAGGAAACCTCACAATTCAGGAAAAAAAAAAAAGTAGTTAATGGAAACATGGAATGGATTAAACCAAACAAGCTCCCACCCCTGCTGCCCCTGTCTTTCAGTTAAATAGACTTGTGAGGAACCATTCTGAGTACCCTGAAATTCAAACCTTAAAATTCCTCTGAAGATAAATTATCAGGAGACAAGAAAATGTCTCTTTCAAGCCATGTTTTCAACTCTAAAAGCAATCATATTTCACAGACCTTACCCATTTCATTCAACTCATCTCAACAGTAGAGACTCTCAAAAAGCACCAATTAATCAGCTCATTACGCATATGCTTAGATTATAGAGTCAATTCTGGCCATTAATTCTACATTTCAAAAGCTCCTGGGCTAAGCATCATTTAAGAAAAAAATTAAGAAATAGATTTTTTTCTTGAGGGAACTTACTAAGAGACCAGCTCGCTGACATGCAGCCGTGCAGGGCAGCTCCAACTCGGCTCCAACCTCAAGACACCTCAGAGAAGGGCTAGAGCACCATATAGCCCGACAGCCAACTTACAAAGCAGCCTAACGTATCGTGTCCAAAAGAAAAGCCACATGAACTAAGGGGTGCATGTATGAAATGAACACAGACAGAACAAGCAGCTTAGCTGGAAGCTTGGGAGGAATAGCGAGAGGACCAGAAAGAAAGGACATTTGGTTTGAAGGAACTGGAAACAGAAGAAGGTGTTTTCAGTTTTGAACTAAATAGCTCTTCCCTTACTTGCCATTTCCTTGAATCAAGCATTTTCACTAGATAATCTACCTGAAGTGTTTTTCAAGGCAGCAGACCTCATTTTTTTATTGTAGAAAATGGAATTAAAAAATGAACATACTTTTCTAGACTCATTAGTCCAACTTTTATTTATTTGCACTCAGGAAAAAAAAATCCAATGTCTTATTTCAAGACCATCCCATAAGGCTAGAGAGGAGAACAAGGCCCAATAACTTTTCCTGATGCTTGCACTGACTCATGCTGAACTTTCTATGCAGCTCGTGACTGGAGTGTAATGTGATAATGTTACGTAAGGACTTCATGGGGCAGGAAGAAAACAAGCTGGTTTTAAGGCACTTTCATGTTATTAAGAATTCTATCAGGGGCTATGTTGTTGCAGCAAAAATTGCTCAATTGTTCTGTCTTTTCCATCTTTATCAGTTCTCTTATCCTATGAACTCTAGCTGCTAAAAGGGCAGCTGTAATCCTGAACACAGACTGGCTCTGGTCCTTCCCAAGTTCAGATTTAATGACTTCACTAATCTTCCTGGGTTACTCCTATTTCCTTCAATGCTCGAGAAACAAGAATAGAAGGGATAGCAAAGGCTCTTAAAAAATAGTAGTGAGCAAATGGACTTAAAAAGCATTGATTCAAAAAGCATTAATTGACAGCTGGCATAAAATATCTCTGTATATCTTAATTACAACAATATTAGCTCTAGCTGACAAATTTTCACGAACAAATTGCAAACCAGCCTTTATTCTAAAAACAAGCTTTTGCAAGAACTGCTGATCCAGAAAATTGTTTCACTTGACTATTATATATTTATAGAGAAATTTAGATTTTTTTTTTTAATAACAACAACAATAATGTTTTGGAGAGAGTCTGGAGAAAAACAGAAAAAAAAATCCGTAAATACTATAAGACATAAATTATTGTGGCATTTTGCAACATGGTATTTTGTTGATGTTCACTTGCATTAAATAATGTACATGCGGACGTGGACACCGATAACACAAACGCAGAATTTATGTCGTATAAACTGTGCAAGACCTTGCAGCCTTGGTAAAAGCTCTGCGACTCCTCGGCATCCCTTCCTGCCCCCCTGCAGCAGCTGCTCACCAAAGAACAGAAAAAGTCCTTGCTCACATCTCACTTTCTCCCATGAGCACAGTGATGGGAATAAGCACTGGATACACATCAGCATTTAGTGTGGTCTCTGCCTTCCATCATTATTAACATTACTAATCAATTAATTTAATCAATTACCTAACAATGCTTTCTAAATCACCAGTGCAATATACTCACATGGGTTTGACTTGCAGACCTTGTTAAAAAGCCTCGTGCCCCTTCTTTTTGTTGGGCTCTTCCTCAGCTACAAGTGGCCCAGACATCAGTGGATGGGCGTTTTTTTTTTTTTTTTTTTTTTTTTAACCAGTTACTAAAGCTAAGTGATGAGACCCTCTTATGGCTACTTAATTTCTGTGCACAATGCACAGCATCCCTTCAGGGAACTTAATGAACCATGCAGCCAGAAGAAAAGAAAATATCAAAGGAGTTAGTGACCATTGCCCCAAGAGCAAATTGTAAAGCCTTTCTAGTATTTTTGCCAAAACATCTTTCTATGCTTTGTACCATACCTACCCTGGAAGTTGAGTTGTTATGACAAAAAAAAATGATGTACAACCTGGGAAAACTGATTGAGGTGTCAAACGACCACAGGTTTAGAGAATGATGTAATCAATACAAGCAGTCTGGGGCACAGAGTTTGCAGTTTGTAGCCCGAGTCCTTTGATGCTTGTTGTTTATTTACAGCACGCTGGAAAGCTCCTCTCGATTTGAAGCTGTCCACTGAAGTCTGAACAGTCAGGTCAGATGCCACTTGCAAGAGAACTTCAGAGGGGTCCATCAGCCCTCTCCTCCCTTTGGAGGAGAGTCCTTTGGCATTGAAAATACGCTTTCAACAGAGAGAAAACTACTCATCATTCCAACTACAACTCTGCAGCAAAAAAAAAAAAAAAAAAAAAAAAAAAGCTTTAGGAGGAGCCCAGATCCAGATTTTGCAAGTCCTTCTCTGATTTATCATTCTTTACTGAAAGTGGGAGTAAATCGAGCTGCTGTAATTATTTGCTTAATTTTAATTCCCAAGTACGTAAGCTGCCTTGTTGGCTCCAAGGTAGCTACTTCATAAAGAAATTCTCTGAAGGTGGTAGCCAGCTTCTGCAAATGGTATCTTTCCATTTACTCAGAACAGTTTTGAAGTGATCTGAGCTCTTTTCACTTAACAGAGCAATGCTTATTCACCCAAGCTGAGAATTGGAACTTAAATCTTTAGAGGTTATTTGTCTTCATTTTTGTTACCTCTGCTTATCTTCTTATCCTTACTTCTGCAACAACCTACCAATACTAAAAGATTCTATTTTCAAATTAAATTTCTAGGTTTCCTTCATTAAAATTAGCCTACATAATACTTAAGGTACTTAGCTCTGGAAGAAAGTAAGTGTTTCACATTTGCTAATTATCTTCTAGACTGAAAGGCATTTCTTTTTCAACTTTGTCAAGAAACAAGTGAAATGGTAGGATCAGACTGGAGGAAGAACTTTCAGACAAACAGAAGAATAGTCTTAACTGACAATTTGTCAAAAACAAACCTCACAAAACCATGGAGACTCTTCAAGTAATATAAAAACACTGTCTTAATTTATGCTAACTTACTATAAAATGGAAAGACACGCTTAACAAGACAACATGTTTAACTTTTTTATTCTGGCTATGACTATGATTTGGATAAGCAGAGCTGTTATCTCCCTGCCGAAAATCAGATACTTTGTCAGCAGCTGGAAGGCTGCTGGAAAAGAGCCAGAAGACAACCTCTCTGCTCATTCTTCAGTAGTTAGGAGAAATGTTTAAACAAATAAAATTTTTAAAAATCCTATTTTCTATTTAAAACCCATCATTTTTGTGTGGTATTAAATGCTAATTAATCCCTTCTTATACCTGAGCAAAAAGTACTTGTGGAGAAGTGCCTGGTTTGGGGGCAGAAACAGACGACTCAATTATCACAAACATTAGACTCTTCAGAAAGGATCAGATTGTTATCAGGATTGTGGGAGTACCAGCCAAGGTACCTTTAGATAATAGAGCAACCACAGATTGGGAATCTGCAGTTTTTAATGACTTCCATTAATAGAAAGTTGGTAGCTAGTTGATGAAAAAAATTGAATTCTGTCACTAACACAGAGCAGCACTTTTAAACTGCCCTTGGAGGGCTCAGTGGAAGGCTATGGATGTAGGAGTCCCCAGCGTGGCGGGGCTGAGCACTGGGCTAGAAAGAGAGAAGACAGAAGGCCAATGGCCTGAAGACCAACAGAATATGAGCAATTGGAAAAGGGTTGGTAATCAAAGAAAGAGGCACAGTTATGCTGTGCTGCACATGCATCGTAGTGCTCCCTGGCACCTCGTGATGACCATACCTAAACTAGGGGAGAACACCAAAGGCAATAAAAGTGAGATGAAAGAGCTTCCAGCTTGGGAAAGACAAGTGAACAGCAGCGTGATGAAGCTGTGTAAAAGAAAACATGGTAAAGGAGAACATGCAAATACAAGGCTGACTGGTTGACCAAAGCAGCTCAGATGGTAGAAGTAAAGTAGTAGAAAAAAGCTCTCCGGCATGACAGAGCTGCTTGCCTTACATTTCAAGGCTGCAACTTGCTGTAATGACAAGGAATTTACAGGCTGTACTTAAATATTTTAAAAATTGGGTCCAATTTACTCAAAAAAAAATGGAAATTATCCTTGCTTTTTTCCTTACTTTCTCCCTTTGACACAAAGCATAATGCACTCAATCAAATATATATCTATATATCACATATGAATTCTCTTTCATCATTTTACACAAAGTAGATTGTTAAATATTATTTCCAGTGTTGTTGTTATTCACAACGGGGAGCGAGGTTATTAACTGAAGACAGAAGGTTAAAGAAATATTTTAACTATATTTATAAAATGGTCCTTAAACTGCTGATGCTTACACATGGCTATATTTAAGCAAGCAGCCCAAAGTATGGTCAAGTTACTATGCAGAAAGTCGAATATTTACTTTTTTGGTCTATTGGGAAATAATAATAGTAAAATGAAAAGCAAATTGCGATATTTTAGAAAAAGATCCTTACCAAGGGAAATGAAAAGAGCAAAAAAAGACTTCTTTAAAAGTTACAGATCTGTAGTGGAGAGAAAAAGGTGGTGGGGAGAAAGTACTCGTCTCCACTTGGAACAATTTTAAAATCAGAAGAGAGGAAATGAAGGCATGGAGGCGGTTAAAATGAGAAAGCCTCACCTCCGAGCAGAAATCAAGCAATCACTTGTTTTTCGCACGGTTATTTTTTTTAAAAAGTTACCATATCATTTTTGTTAGTGTTAAAAGATGAAGAGCAAAATCTAACATTTTAAAAGTGTTTAAAAATAAGGCCTTTTAAAAATAACACTTAAAAGTGATCTGTCACCACACTGAACTGGTATACAGATCCTTGTTAAAAAGCGAAGGACACATCAATATGCACGTACAATCTTAGCTTGCAGGTCGTCAGGGCACCATCTTACAAATAGCAGCATGTTTTTTTCAAAAACTACCCACAGCTCCTTCCTCGGTGCACGCCATGGTAGGATCAGCAAGCACATGCTCAACTGCACGTTAAGGCTTCGTATTTTTCCTTCTTTGTACACAAAACAGTGCCTATAATTCTCCTGCTTTTAAAGCCTGAGAAACAAGAACAGAAAGAAATACTGAAGGTAAAATACCTTGCCTTGCTCTTGAAAATATCCTTGCTGTTATATGAGGAAAAAAAAAAAAAGCCACAAAAATTAGAGAAACCATAGGAAAAAATATCTCATTTTTCTGAGAGAAATGCTAATTTCCATTCCCGGTTGTGTTGAGGCAGTGCCAATGATTGGCTCCATATGTTTCAGCAATTGGAGCCATATTAACATTCTTACAGTTCTTTTTTCTTTTTCTTTCACAGGCTTTGTCTTGGTTACAAGATGCAAACCTGGAAAATCAAACATTTTCTAAGACACCCCCCGCCCTTCACCACTGCTTGGGTTCCCTGGCTCTGATCATTTCTCTGTCCCCTTTGCAACAACTGTGACAAGGCAAGGAGAAGGAAAGTCCTATCTGGCTTCTAAAACAAGCTCATTTTTGAGGAAATTGCAGTTGACTGCAAGATCGCTTTCAAAGGAAGAGCTTTCTAACTACTTGTTATAGCCAAATGTTAATAGATTCGGCTTGCATTTTTTCTTGAAAAGACAAGAAAAAGCATACTGGTCCAGTGGCAAACTAGTAGTAAAATGCTCGTTGTGCTGAGACGCAGCAGACTTTGACTTTAAGTCTGCAATTTTCATCGGTCCTAGAGCATGAGTGGTAGGATGGAAAAATCACTTTCCAATGCAAAACACTGGCAAATGTGTTTTTCCAAGACAACCTGTTTTTCTAATGTAGCTGACCACAAAAACAGTGAAATGCATGGTTTTCCTCAAAGAAAGGTAAATCCACTTAAGTAAAACCACCAGAACACGAGTTTTTTGCAGGCAGTTCAAAGCAGTCATCTCATCAAAAAACTATTGAATTCTCCCCCAACTGGGATTGTTCTATCCTTTGCATTCAAGCAATATTACTAAAAGTCAATGAGACAAATCATGAGCCTCTCCCCGAGTAAAGCTCCTCCTGAAGTTGGTGCTGGGAACAAAGATGTAAGAAATAGCAGAGCATTGAAGAGCGGCTGCCTTCCAGAATAAAAGGCCAAAGTAGAAATATCTGTTCTGTGGATTTTACTGCCTAACAGCTCAAAGGGTTGGAAGATAATATCCCCACCCCCAACTAGAAGATGTAACATTATCATAAAAGAGGCTGGCACGAAACAAGTCATGGTCTTGCTGGTGTGGGGGTCTTAATTTTAAAGTCTGACTAAAGTCCAATCTAATTTTGACTTGCATTAACTTAAAATGAAAATTCTTCTGTGGCTTCCATCCAGCAGTTTTATAAACCAGAGCCTTGAAGTGCCACCCAACCTGCAAAAAAAAGGGACGTCCATGCTAGCGAAACACAGTGGAATTCAGAAAATTCCTTGCAAGGACGGTGGAATTTTTAGGACTCCGCCTCATTGATAAATACCGAGCATTTTCAAAGTAAGGAGAAAGCTGGGGGCGGAGGGCTTCAAACTCAAAGCAAAAACCTCTTCCTAGCCAAACCGCAGATTGCAGCAAGGCTTTCTGACATGCATTTTATGGTATGTAAAGAACTTAGCTAATGAATCTCTCAAGCCCTTGGTGACTTAGACCTTGCTACAGCAAAGCCTGTAAAGCTTCTGCTTAGATTTAAGTCAACCGGAGTGAATGGATTTTGAGCATGCATCAAAGATTACTCAGGTTATAAAGTCATGAGGATGTGCCAAAGGAACAGAGTAAAGCAAATGACAATTAATCAGATGGTATTTATCCAACACACACTTTCAAGTCGAATGTCATCTCTTCATAAAAAATTACAGAGAATAGTCAGAAAGGGGGAGAAATAACACCCTAAAATTGTGAAGGAAAATAACAACTCCCGGCAGCTGAATCATTTAAGAACAAATCGTAACAATCAACTGTTGTATTTGACAGATCTTCTCCTCCCTACCTTCAAGATGTGATGACGGGAACTCGGCAGACCTAACAGATCTGAATTCTAGTGCTGCATTTGTCAAATGCCATTGTGAAATCCTACAGAACGATTCAAGTTCTGTTGGACGTGAAGAGCGCCGTGCAGCCCGAATGCTCTCAACATAAAGCACTTGAGGCAAAACTGGATGCCAAATTGCTGAGAAGCACTAAACTGAATGCTGGGAAGGTGAATAACCACAGGCCGGGCAAAAACCACATCGCTTACAAACCTGTTTTGCAGACAAATATTCCTTAGGGTCAGGGTATTTTACTGAATCAGGTGTGAAATATCCGCTACCTCTAAGTTCCAAAATCCCATATTCTATCATTTGCAGCAGAGATTTCATCTGAGAGTTGTTGTTGCAAATCCTTTTTTTCATGTAGAGCTCCTGTCTATTTGAAGTGAATTTCAAAAGATTAAATAAGCACTGAATATGCATTAAGGAAATCCATAATGTGCATACGAAGGGACATATTTACCTTGAGCAAGGACACTTTGTAGTTCCAGAAGATCTGAGGAGCACAAGCTATTTTTGCTTAATAGCCATTACCACCATCCTCATTTTACAGAGGGGGAGCAGGGGCAGAGCACATTCGAGCAACTGCTTATGTAGCTGCACATCCTTGACAGAGGACAGGACCCTCCACCTCAACTCGCAGGGCCTACGTCTATGCCACACTGTCGCCTGGTGCTTTAGGCTTCAGGCTTTGCAGTTGGCATGGAGATCATGCCCAGGGAAGTGGTGGAGTCACCGTCCCTGGCAATGTTCAAGAAATGTGCAGATGAGACTCTTAAGAATGTGGTTTAGCACGGATAGTGTTGAGGGGCTTACGGTTGGACTTGATGATCTTGAAGGTCCTTTCCAACCATAATGATTCTACGATTCTATAACAGGCATCTTTGGCCACTCACATAAAGGGTGCAGTGGCACTACCATTCGCCTACCATGTCACTTATGGTCACCAGAGAAGTTAAGAGAAGTCCTGCTGTACACCAGTATCTTCTCAGCGGATCCCTCCCTCACACTGGAGATGAAGAACAGGAGTGTCACAGGCTGCCAGTTAAATCAGATAGTTCTATGCCACAGAAGAGGAGAATCTGTTTTCCTTTATTTACTTGCCTGCAGGGGGGTTAGTGAGCATCCTTGAATGATTCCCAAGACCATAAAGGCAGACCCTTAAGAAAGGAAGCAGAAAAGAGCAATATCTCCCAGCAACAGCAGAAGGAAAACCCGAATTAAAGCAGGATTAGCAACGTCCAGCAGAAAGGACAGCAGCAGCCACCAACGGGCTCCTTCCTTAGGGACAGCAGCCCAGCAGGGGGCACCTGGCTTCCCCTCCCGTGTCCAGGGGTGCATTTACAGGCGGCAGAACAAGGATAAATGACCATCACGCACCAGGATTTGCTCACCAACCTTAGAAAGGTGACGAGTATGTTTTTCCACACCATCACCCCCATAGCCATTACTTAGCAAAATGGATAACAAAGCAAAGCCACTGAGGTGGCAGAGTAAATAACTGCCAAGGTGAACTCCGGAGTCCTTTTATTTTGTAAAGAGTAATGTGTGCACATTAATTGTGTGCAAAGACAAAACAAGAGTGTGCCACAAAGCAGGACACTTTGGGAAGCCAGACATGGTATTTTCAGCACACTTCCCCCCAGCACAGGGAAGATGTGCAACGAGAGATAGGTAGAAAATGTTCAGAGAGAAGCCTTAGTGTTGCCCAAAACACTTCACTCATTAATAAATTTAATTGTAGTAACAAGTACATTTGGTCAAAAACAAACATTCTGAAACAGAGGAATCTACTACTTTTAGCAGGAATGCAAAAAAAGATTACATTTATGTTTATTTTTGAATTAACAAATGAACAACGAAACACAGCATCTTGTTCTCATGCTCTGCATTTACATCAGGGCAACCATCTTTAAAATAATAAAAGTAGCATTGGGGAGGGGAAGCTGTTTAGGGTTTTTCATTTCACTGTTGCTGATGGCAGTATCAGTTTAGTCTCTATGCTTAAACAAATATCCCTTTTCAGAAATCTGCAAGGAAGGGACTCCTATGCAGACAGCCGTGTTGACAACAACGTCATGAGTTCTTCTCTGGTAGCAACTGATCTCTCAGTGTGGAGATCTGGACACGCTATGGCAAGAACTGTGCCCTGAGAGGCCGAGCCTGGAGAGGCGTCAGCAGCCACAGCCCTGCCAGGAGGAGCCAGGGCTCGGCTCAGGCCAGCCCTCTCCTTGGGGAAAGGTGAAGCCACCAGCAGAGGACCACAGCTCGTCCATAGCCCTCCTGCAGAAGCAGACGGCTTGGGAGCAGATCCAGCTTTTGCTTATGGGAGAAACCTGACTTCCCTAATGGGCAGCATGGAGACCAAGGCCTCCTCGTATGAACCTTGACAATTTCTGACCTACGATTTCCTCCTGTCACCACCATAACAGGGGCACACGAGACTGCCACCAGGCTGCTGAGACGCACAGTGACGATTTCCATGCAGGGGATGCTCAGCAAATTATCAGTTTTCCCACGCTCCCACAGGAAGCTAAATTATTCATTTGGAGCACCTCATTTTCATATATATTTGCATTCAAAATTTGCTTTCACCTGTTTGCATGAGTGCTAAATGAAGCTTCCACTTGCTCTTTTTTTCTATTTATACTTGAATTTTTTCCACACAGTGGCATGTATCTCTCTGCTGCTTCCACAAAAACCCTTAATGATATCACGGATTGTTTCACTGGGGCATACAGCCAGACTCTCACCCACATTTTATATAAAAGAGCCCCATTCCGGATAACGGGGAAAAGCAATTAAGGCCAGTGTCTGCCAAAACAAGAATATTATTACACCATCTCTATTTGAGAAAAGGGAAGAAAAAAATAAAAACAAAAGTAAAGTAGGGCAAGTGTTGTCAAAAAAGTTCCTTAAATTCAGTACAGGAATGCTCCCATTTGTCAGGGTCTCTTCAAAGGCTTTGGTTCCTACATTTTAAGAAAGATTCCATGGAAAAGAACACGAAGGACCACTTTCTTCCCTCATTTCACTAATCCCAAGTGCCCTTCATGGCACTCAGAATGAGGAGGGGAATTACGACAACCCATTACACACCCTTTTGTCCAGAGCTGGATACACAATTTTTCAAATTCATTGTCTAAATCACTGACTTTGCTGGGGGACCTATATAGCTTCACCTCCAGTTCATGCTAGAGGCTGAGATACAGGTATCTATTGGTGAAGAATTCAAACCTAAATGCATGGAGGAGAACGAACATTTTTAAAGGCATGGATTTCACATGAAACCAAGCAAGAGCACAGCTTGTTCCCTGAGGAAGAAAGCTATTTTTTTCAGTTAAATGATCTCAGGACAACAATATTCACCTCGCAGACCTGTCACAAGTCCCACATATGACACGCAGGCAGTTCCCCACACAGACTGGGTTAATGCCATTTCTGAGCACACCTTTGCCATGCCCAATTAAGTGGCGTGGTTCCTGGAAGTCTCTTTGGGGCTCAGGTAGGGAGCTCAGAACAAGAGAGCTCTGCTTTCTAAGCACATTTCTTGCAAAGCGATGTATTAGCAAGCAATAAGCTTTTGATCACCCCTCCAAAACAAGGAAAAGTAAAGCCAAAATCTTCAACACTAAATATGCTGGGATTCAAACACAGGTGATGATCATGATGATACAGCAGAACCTCTCCCTTAGGTTAGCAGTTAACCTTTCAGGTTACAAGGGCACAGAGCTTAAAAAGTGACCTTGGACAAGGTCACAGAAGCCCACAAAGAGCCACGTGAAGGGCAGGATTTGGGCGCCTTGTTGCTCATCAACTTCCTTGCCCTCTAAAGCGTGTTTTTATGTCAGTGTTTCACACCACAGCACAGCAAACTCATTAATTTACTAACTGTGGGTAAACATCTTCCCGTAACACTTCCCTCGTTAGCAGCTAGTGCTGCACGGGGGACCCAAAGCTTTTATTGACTAAGCCCTCTTGAACGTAAAATCCACCATGCAAACCTGCAAACAGCAAGGGGGGAAGAGATCCTGGGAAGAATTCCACGGAGGCGGCATTTTCCAGCCACGCTGGCAGGAAAGGGCAGATTTCACCTTTAACTGGAAGCAGCTGCTGCAACGTGCGGAGCCCCCTGGGACCGCATGTGCCGGGGCCGCGGCCAGCCGGGGCGCTGGCAGCGGCACCCTGGCAGCGTTCCTTGCATTTCTGTTATTTTATCCTTAAGGAAGTTACCATGGAGACTGGCATGGAGATGGCAATAGGCCAGCCCGAGAGAGGCAGAAGGCAAAGAAGTCCAGCGTCCTTAATAATCTGGGTGAAATACCCTGACTTTTTAGGATGCACCTGATGCTTTCTCTGTTGCTAACTTTAAGCTCCATCTTCCACGTAGCAGCAGCAGATCAGCGAACATTTAAAAAAGTAGGTAAATGCCAGGCATTAAAAGTAACCTACTACAGCTCATGAACACCTAGTTAACAGGCATCATTTCACTTAGCATGTACTTGTGCGTGCAAAAGTTGTTGGAAGCTATGTTAAAAAGGGCACAGTAAAGGTAGGTGCTTATTTCCTAGAACAAAGAGCAAAATACAGGAAGCTTCCAGGCATTTAAAATAATTAAATAAAATAACATTAATCAAAAATTGTTCTCCACTACATAAAAGAGCTATATAACTTCTTAAGGGAATTAGGAAAAAAAAAGCTAGGATATACTGTGTAAGGAAGTTTCACCTTTCTGATTATTACCATGCATTTTGGGAGGTCCTGCGAGCACAGCAAGTCTTCAGCAGAGCAGTATGTTCTGGTGGAAGGACCTGAGAAAGTCTCCACTGTGGGCTCAGAAATAGCTGCACCAGGCACAGCAGGAAAAGCAGGGGAGGAAGGCGAGGAGGACGCCTCGGCCAGGCTGCAGATACTCCCCACATGGACATGCCTGGTAAAATGAAGAAAAGGCCCTCCGATGACAGGAACTGCCCCTGCGTATTTCTTTTCTTCCCCCCATCCCATATGCACTGTATTATTATTATTATTATTATTCTAAATGAAGGCAGAGCGGGTGACCCGCAGCCTCCCCGCGGCTGACTGGAGGCGCGAGCGCAAGAGGAGCCGCGCACACGTTGCTGCTTTTCACAGCCCCTGTGAGCTCCACAGACCATGTGCGCCCTCCATCCACGGGGCGAGCGTTGCAGGAGCCAGGCACAGGCTCTGCTGCTCGCTACCAACACACGCTCCCCTGAGCCGCTTAATTTAAGGCTGGAATTAGTCTCTTTGTGCTGACAACGTTTTTACGAAGGCGGCATAATCCCACAGTGCCCTCGCTGCAAGCATTTCAAATCCTGATGTTTTATAGCGTTACTTTTTACAACATATGTGTATATTTGAGAGGTTTCTTTGATACATTCCTTTACCACAGTACAAAGCACAAAATACAACCCACAGAGCTTCTACATTACTGACACTGCTCCTCGCGTTTGCCTACATAATGGTAATGTCATTTAAATTGTTTTGAAGTACAATATACAGTGTTAAATAAAATGGTGATTTTTCAAATATTTCCAATTTTACTTCTGTACCACAGTGTGACTGGAATCTGTCTAGACAAAAAGGTTGTTTGATCCAGTCATCTTTCTACAAACCACTGAAATAATGCCACGTGTTTCTGCATATGCGTCTATGGAAAAACTAATAGAGTTTCTGACATTTCTGGAGATACTGAAAAAAAAGCCATAAGTGTCATACAAGTATTCTATTTAAAAAGTTCTGAGGTCATATGAGGAAACAAAACTATTTTAACAGACCAAATAACTTAATAAGTTTGCATTTTATGACGCTGAGCAGCCACACGTACCCTCCCATTTCGTATCTGTAACTTCATTTCCCCAAAAAGCCTCCCTAAAAGCATGATTAAAGCTACATGTCTACAGCAAAAGGGCTGGTCCTGAGAGGCTGTACAAAACCTCCCACCAGTAAGAGCTCTGGAGAGCCCTTCTTTCCCACTCTGAGGGTTTGTGCAAGCCACAGGAGCCGCACAGCAGAGCAGGCAGCAAGGCAGGAGGAGCCGCAAGCAGCAGCCACGAACTGCTTATTTGGTGGCAAAGCTGGCAGGAAAGATGGTCACACAGTGCTGTAAGTTTAAAAAAAAAAAAAATCCAAAAAGCGCCTTCTGGTCTCACATAAGCACGTAAGAACTCTAAAGTTGAATTAATTGTCTCACAAAAAAATACTACATAAACTAATCCTTCCTATGTAGCAAAGAATGTCGAAGAACGTGCAAGTGAGTTGAAGACCTGAGAATTCACTACAGATGGCTACTAGAGGAAAGAAAATAAGAAATCTGGCAAGATCAAAGCAGGCTTAGCTGGGAAGGCATGGATCAAGTAAATATCTTGCACTTCAAGATAACAAAGTGCTCTTTCCATCCTGAACAGTTCAGACTCGTGCAAACTGAAAACTACTAAATAAGTAGGTAGAAATATGTCTATAAACACATCAAAACATCTTCACTACAACTAGCATAATTCTTTACAGTAAGATGCATTTCATACCTGGTTACCTGCAAGAAAATAATCTTGCCAAAATAAAGTATGTTTGGACAAGCCTGAAGGGGAAAAGGGACTGTGCAGCAGCGCAGCTCATCAGGTGATCTTTCAATGCCCACAAAACACTATTGTCCCCTTTAAAGCCATGCTTGGCTGGACTTTTTCCTAAAAAATATCAGTGCTGACTCTTTCCTGCCTTCTAGAAGACTTCTTTGAATACATAAATTCTTGTCAAAAAAAAAAAAATTACAAACACAAAAAAATTCCCAGACAACACAGCTGGTGAAGAGCTTTGAATTATAACAAGAGCAATAACTGATCAAACTGCTGGGAAGAAGAAATGGCTGCCCCCAAGTTTTGGCTTGCCCACTGTCACTCACCTTTGGATCTCATAACCCCATTTGAGTACCTGTCAAATGTGTTAGCACACCCCAGCTAGCCATTTTCAGAGTGTTTCGAAAGGCTGAAGGCTGGGGGGAAACCAGAGGTTAGAAAGCTTTTTTTTGTGTGTGTGCAGGTAGGTGTTACAAGGCCTTGTATTGCCCCCAGGTCTGGCGGGCCAAGGGAAGTGCTCTGCATCCAGCATGAAAAGGCTCCAATTCCTGAACCCATGGATGTGGAAGAGATGCTATTGCAACAGAGAGACAATTCCTATTACTAAAGAATTCCATACATCTTTTTACTTCCTCTCCCCAAGTATATTTCATGAACTGTGCCTACCTGCCGACTCTCAAGCATCAATGCTCATGCCGCTGTAGACAAAACAACCACAAGCAAAAAAGTATCACCACGTAAGAAATGCCTCTCTGTGAGAAAACAGACAGACATAGTTTTGTTCACAAAACAAATTTACATATTAAGGGCTGCATTTGTCAATATTTGATTTAAACTTCTGTGCCTGCACATTTATTGAACAAAGCCATCTGGGTGCAGTGAGTTGCACATCTGTATTCATTAACAGAAGAGAGACATTTACAGAAAGTCACAGCAACAAATAGAGGAATGAAAAGTATTTGGATGTATTGTAAGCATTTTACCTATGTTCAGCAAAAAAAAAAATATATATATATATATATAAAGGCAACCTTCCTCAGGCCTACGTCCATCCTTACTCTTAAGGACTAGAGTACTTCAGTCAGGAGAGTAGCTGATGCAATCAGTGGAGATAGGGACCCTTCCCAAGGTGATACAGCCCACTGAAGACATGATTAGGTCACCTCCTCTTCATTGGCCACACAGGGAAGCTACAATTCCTCGGCTGGCAGGGATGAAGTACAATCTCAACATTTAATTGCCAAGAACTATTTTATGTTTAGCATACTAACGTGATCAAATGGCTTCCATGATGTGAGCTGTTCGCATCACAAACACAATTAAGTTTTCAGGGATATTCTCAGCATTAAGGATTGAAGTGAAAGCTTCTACTTCGGCCTGAAGTCAAAAACTTCCTTGCTGGGGCATCTTCTTATCGAAGTTGTGGCTGCACTTCTTACAGGAATATCACATGCAATAGAAAAAGATGTACAATCCAATTCTTCTTATGTGTTATTTCTACTGATGGAACAAAGATAAATGTGCTCTAGAGATGAATCCGTTTATAGGATGAAGCCAACCATTGGAATTGCCTGTCCTTTGCATGCCTGAAAATCAGTCGTCTTATATCTAAACACTCATTTGTCTCGCAGCTGCCATCAACATTAACAGCTTAACTGCTCATATCCAGGTTTCAGTAGCCTAAGGGCTCAGATTAGCAAGGCTCATGGGTTTTCAAGAAAGTCAGCTTGCTTTCAGGCACCAAGACTACTCACAAAATTCCAAATTGCTAAGCAAGTTTGCACCAAACTTCAGAAACCAAAGATGTTTTCTTGCTTAAACAGGTACTTGGTGCTTTAGAAAAAAATAATAGTTTTACAGATGCTGATCTTCTGCAAAACTTACATTATTTTCTTAAGACTGTGGGTATAGGTGGTCAAATGGAGACAATCTTGCACTAAATTCCAAATGGAGTAGATGAATTACCAGGAGAAGGGACTGCATTCCATATGTAGCTCTAAGGGACCTTTCCTAAGCCAAAGACAAGGGAACTGGGGACAGGAGGTAAGTGGCAGCTCTGTGCTACAAGCATGATGCAAAGCAAAACTTGGCCTGGCATAAAACTGGTGGCATATCACTGACAGGTCTTGGTCTGTACCCTCCTTACAGTAGTCATGCACAGCTTGGAAATTATGTGGGATAACAGTGCCTCAGTACTGAAGTTGAAGGTAACAGAGCATCAGCAAGAGGGAAGAGTGCAGACACATCTCCTGCCACTGCATGGCAACACACATCCTTTACATGAACGACCGAGACCACAGAGCCCAAGCCACGTGTGGTTTCTTCTGAGAAGGGGTGCTATGAGAGGAAATCTGCCACACAATTCAGCCCAGGTCACCCACATGCACAGTTTTGCTCTTCTAGAATGGATCAGCTACAGAAGTGCAACTGAACACGTTGCAGTCTGCAACAGAACTTAAAATTAAAAACCCTGACATAATCGAGGAATTTGGATCATAACAACCTCCTGCCAGTCTACTGTATTTTGCTTAAATCTGTCAGTGGAACGTGGAGCAACATAAATATTGCATCAGTGCTTTGGAGCTTACAGCGTGTTACAACTTCGCTTCACAAGGAATATACTTCATGTACTCTCCAGTGGGAGCTAATAGTAACTCAGCAACCCGCTCGAGTGCTTTGTGCTGAACGAAGGCAAATACTTTAATGCCAGAAGGAAGGAGCTGCTTGTTACGCACAGGTTACTGAATAAAAACATCCAGCTTAGTATTCCTGAGGTGTCGGGAAGGCTGCAATGCAAAGGCAGCGCTGCGGGGCAGTGGCTGAGCAGGCAGCACTGCGGCAGGAGTTGATCAGGGCCTCACCTCAGTACGACAGGAAAGGTGCCAGTTTGCACCAAAGGCTTCACTCCAAAACGCCAAACTCTCTGCCCACCAATGCTGCATCTTCCCCCGGCTCCACCACAAGGGTCAGCCGAAAGCTTTACGCAACGCACAGTCACCCTGATGTTCCCAGTAGTGCCCCATGACACCTTCTCTACCTCACATGCGCATATCTTGTCTTCCCAAGGTGGAGAGTAAGATTCAGGAAAGAGGCATCAAAGACAACACTTCTCCAACACACTTTCTCAGGAGCTGCCCGCACAAGTCTTCAGTAAATCGTCAGGCCTCCAGCTACAGTGAAAGTGTTATACCAGCAGTTATTTGAAATATGGTTTCACAAGGTGACCACACATGAAGTCCCTCACGATCAAACATGGCCACCAAGGCAGTACTTGAGGGTGCCTTGTTTACCAGCACAATTTTATTGGCTTTTTTACTGCCAGGAAACTGGAGTAAGGAGTACTGGGTCGGGGAAGAGAGAGCAGAGTGTTTATATATGGGGAAAAAAATCTCTGAGCCTTCCAGGAGCACAAGCCCTTCGTGCCAGTGGTCTTGGCCCTCCTCTGGTTTTTGTTCCTTTCTCCGTGGCTCTATTGGAGGCCCAACATCCAGCCCTTTCTACAAGGGAAAGCTTGTTAGGTAACAGCAATCCGATTGAAACACCAGGAAACACAGCTTCAGTCCTGACCATCTTCTTGAGTCTTTTCCCAAAGGACAAGATCTGGTCTTGATTTAGCTTAAGACCCAACCCAAACTCTGAGGTGTACTGTAAAGGTGCCTCCTGCTTTGCGGTAGCAATCCCAGCAGCACCATTAGTGATTTTCTGTAACATTGGCTATTCTCCAGCAACCACCACACTCTGAGAAAGGGCGGACGTTTCAGTCTGCTGCCCAGTGTCTAAGACTGGCTAAGAAAATTGCCCGAGCTCACTTTCCAACCACATTTCCGGTAGGAACAGCCTGGGCATCCCCCTTGCTGAGCTGAGCGCATTGGTCTCAGGCTCGGACCAGCAAACACGAGGTACTGGGTCTTCTTCATTTTAGAAGACGCAGAAAATGCAGGTGGAGCAAATTATTGGACTCACTGTGCGCGGAAAGCAAAAACCTGACCTGCTGCCAGGCCTCGGATCAGGAGAGCTGCAGCTCCTGATTTGGCTCAAAAGAGAAACTTTCCTGCCTTTCAATAATTCAGCTCTCCACAGCACATCACAGCAGATGAAATCAGATACGTTCTTTTTCCAGAGGGCTTTCAGTTGCTTATACGTTTGCCAACACTGCTTTGACCAGAGTCGAGGCCTCAGCTCACACTCAGAAGAGGCACAACCAGGACACAACCTAAGTGAGTTTCTGCCACTACTCCCTCCCTATTCCTGCGTGCGTCAGGGGCGAGGAGGGCCTGGAGGCTGCGAGGGCCTCCCTACACCCCAGCCTGTCCCACCAATGATGTTGTAGGGAACACGTTGTCTCTATGAGCAGTGGGGACTCCTCTGAACCTGTGTCAGATTTCCTACGAGAGACTTGTTCCCCAAAAACATATATATTTAAAGAGGTATCACAAATGAGCCAACACTGAATTAAGAGAAAAGTTACTTAAATTAATGTCAGTAAAGGAAATTGTTGATGTACACACCTGCGAGCTGAATACATACTAGTTCTCTGCCTGATCATGGTACAATACTCAGGCAACTAAGAGTTTCTGCTCAAGGTTTTAAAAGCTCATAATACCCAAGATGCTCATCTCCACAGAAAAACAAAATCTTTGGCTAAATTCTCCTCTTTTGGGAAGGGAACAGAGAGGAGAAAAGGGCATGAAAGAGAGACTGTGGTAAAGCCCTTCACATTAAAGGACTGATTCTAGCACTTTTGCAAGCAGAACTTCACAACTAGATCAGCATGTGCAGAGTCCAGGGTCAAGTTTTGTCCCATTTTCTGTTACAGAAATTGCTTGGAGCAAGGCTCCCTTATCTGTGCTTTTGACAAATGTGATTTGCCATTAAACTATACCAAGGTCCATGGGCTTCTCTCTCTGCTTCAACAACTTTTTAAGTCATTGTCCCTTGGAAATAAGAAATGTGCACAGCACAATATGTGCAGGGGAATTCTGTTCTGCCTTACACAAAACTTAGCCAGTGCAATTAAAAAAAAAAAACATTACGTACAGACAGATAGATAGTGGTAGATACAGATCTATGCACTCGGCTTAGATGAGGGATCCAGGAACCCTCAGATCCAGCTCCCTCCATGCCAAGAAGCAGCAGCTGGGGCAATGAGTAGCGGCAGGACATTTGATAGTTTAAGCAATAAGAAGTACAATACCTAAATGCAATTCCTAACTGAGAAAATCCCACGCTGTGCACTGACTGACATGGCTGCTGAGGTCATTTTAAAAGTGACTTATAACTAACGGGTTGATTTTTTTTGTAGAGACCAGTAGCTATACATCAGGAGCGTGGACCATCTGTCACCTAGCTGATGGGATGAGGCTGGGTGATGGAGAGCAGAAAGTGATGAGCATTCCCTGTCCTTTGTCGGTCACCGGCAGCGCCTCTTCCCCTGGCAGAGCAGCCAAGGAAAGGTTGCCCGCTGCCACGTTTTTGCAGCAGGCACCACAGGCAAGAGATTCTCTGAGGCTCAAGCAATTTCAGCACATACTTAGGGTTTCAAACCTCAATGTAAAGATATATCCGGATCACTAGAAATGTCACAGATGTAGATAAGACTGACTTGAGGATGGGGGAGGAAGCCACAGCTTAAGAAAAGACTTTTGGAGACAATTTTTGGAGGTCTCTCCTTAAACTGTAAGAGACTCTTTTCCTCCTTACTGCCATTATTTAGTGTTTCAAGTACAGACATTTAAAAATAGTTCATTGCCTGTTAAACACACACAATATTCTTCCATTTCAGACTTCAGAGATTTCAGGCAGCAGATGTTCTCCCCGATACAGTGAATTTTAAAGAGCCTGATGATGCAAGGACCCTTAGAGTTTGCTTGGTTTATCATTAGTTCTATAGATTACATTTATGAAAACAAAGCAGGCCAGACTAAGAGAACAGATCTTCTAGGAGCAAACACAAGCAGAGATGCTATTTGTCAAGAAAGAAAACATTTTCAGCATCTTTTTTATTTTTTTTTCTACGTTATATGGCTTCATCTCACAGGCCTAAAGAACCTGAAAGTTAAAGACAGACAGACCTAAAGAATGCTTCTCTTTTTGAGAAAAACCTAAAGAGAGTTTGCATAGAGTGCCTAAAGGAAATGCAGTGCCCTAAAGGAGCTCTGAGAAACATTTGAGTCCAATGGCTCGGAGCTGCAGGGGCAGAAAGAAGGGAACAGATGTAGATTAAATTGAACACAGAGTTCTTGGTCATGCAGTTACCAAGGTGAACAAGAGGAATGTAAAAAGGTATGGGATTTTTCGACCAAGATCTCATTCTATGTTCCTGCTAATGCACACAAAAATCTGGCAGTTCTGCTTTTCAGTGGCTGCTGTTTCCATGGGCACAGAAGTAGCTCTGGTCTGCACAAAGGCAACTCCTCTGGCTATCCACAAAAGGCAATAGATATTTCTATCAATCAGTATTATTACACTAATACAGTAGTATTCACTAGTGTCTCCATACATAGCTACAAACCTTCCTCCAAAACCCTGCTTGAAAAGGCAGCACGCTAGTGCTGTCAGCAGTGATAAATTTGTAGAGACTCATGCACAGAAGAGACCAATTTGTGCTTTATTTTTTGTGTGGTTGTGAGGGCTCGCTTTCGAAATGCACTTTCAGAGCATAACCAGCCTCATGCCACGCAGTTTTCATAAAAACCACTGGGGATGAGGCACACTGGCGACGCCACTGTTGCAGTTCCATCAGTTTTTCTTCTATGTCGGTTGGCAGTGATGTCTACTCCTTTCAGAAAGGAAAGATCTACCCGCTTATCTGTTTACACACAGCTTCATTTTGCAATCCATTTGCTCTTGCAGCACAGAAGGGAGGCCATTCTACTTCTGCACTGCTACATTTAGGTGTTCAGCCAGACTTAACCTAGCAGATCTTGGAGTATATTTGTACTTCATTTTGACTCATCACTTGCCCGCATAAAAGTATGAATTTCACAGAAAATTCAGTTTTATATTTACCACCATTCATAAATGCCAGCCAATTCCAGACCAAGTCACTTGAACATGCATCTTTTGATAGAACTTCTTCCATAACCAACTATCTCCAGCATTTATATGCCCGTGAGAATATACGTCTTCTTTTGGATGATGCCCTTCTCCTTAATTTTATCTTTCATCATCTTTTCTTAAAAACTTCATCCTCCATAGTCATACAATTACATGAAGGAAAAAAAAAAAAAGGGGGAAGAAAAAAAAGGTAAATTGAGTTTAGAGTGAAAATTAGATTTAAGCCATTCTGAGTAGAAAAGATAACTGAAACTGACAAGCAAATAAATATATGTATTTTTTTAAAGAAATTTAACAGTGTTGTAAGATCTGGGGGAGAAAGGGAGCTGCCGTGTGATTCCTGCCTTCCTTAGAGAGGCACCTCGTGCTTCCCCCGCGTGTGCCACGTTGCGTGCGGCTGCAGCTTTCCTGCCAGCAAGTCCCCGAGCTAACAAGTTGAGGTGAACGGGAACTTCTGCTGTCACTGCGGGGCTGACATGAGCTCAGGCTATATTTAGAAACCAAACCCAGAGCATTGAAAACCAGATCATTTCCTGTCAACATCAGCAGGAAGGGAGTTGATAGTATTGTCTATAATGTACATAAAGGCAGTAAGCCTATCTGGGATTCAGGAAACCGTGTACTGCCCAAATTATCCTTTAGCAACACCGAGTGATAATTACCCTGAAGCAGACATTTTCAGAGACATTCTTCAATTTTTTCATTGACTTCAGTATTAATAATGACATGGAACTTGGGCTCCGAGACAGAAAAACAAAACTGCCATTTTTATATATACATACAAACACCGCACTTGCATACTTGTTCTAGGGATTACACAGTAACTGGTGGGAGCCTTCCCCATTTCTGCCTTCTTAGATAGGGTGTTTATGAACCTGGTGTAATGGCCATTGTGCAACAGTGCCGATGAGCACAAAAGTGCTTAAATACAGCTCAGCTTAAGCAGGGCTGCCTTGGTAGGGTTGCCAGCTTCCCAGCCCTAGGTCCTTCATGACTCACTCCCTGTTGCAGATAGTTAGGGAACTCCAGAACAGCACTTTTTCCTCCAAAATACAAGGCCAAGATCTCAGCTAATGTAAAACACCACCACCTCATGCGATATTTACCCAGTCATCAGTCCAGGAGAAAAAAAACAGCAAGACATATAAGCACATTCCAGAGCTCTCCACATTCTGAGGAAACCTGAACAGCTCTCTCCAACCCTTCCCACCAACTCCAAGTATCACACAGTCAGATCAGTCAGATTTGCTGGGGACAGCATCAGTCTGAGGGAAGCAGAATACAAATTCTGCAGCTCTCACAGCAACTTTCCAAAGTGAAGCACTGTAGTTAATTAAATATGAAAAATTGATTAGCACAGCACTTCATTAAATTTTACTTTTATTTGATTCTGCAGTTACTTTTAAAGTTTTCAATATGTTGCAATATTACATATTAATAACACACAACTGCACTGCACACAGAATTATAAACTGAGTGCGAGCAATATTTTGGAGCAACCGCTTACTTGTGAACGCTTGGTGATTACTGTGAAAAGTGAGTATGACACTTCGAAATAAATCATGCCCTTGTTGAAAGTTAAATTCATATCTAAAAACCTTTCTGAAACTCTGCACAAGAAGGTATACCTGTCAGCCCTAATTTGGCAGTCACTGGCTTTACCAGTTGTGATTTACAACTCCCGTGTTGGCCGTATTAGGGGAAAAGAGAGGTGCCACTTTTCCAAACCTGGCAATTACAGCTAGATGCTTACATTTGAGACTCAAAAAGAAATTGCCCTGAAATAGCCTAGTCCTTCCACCTACAATGGATTTCAAGGTGATTTCAACAGTGATTTCTTTGCCAAGAAGGTAAGACACAACAAGTCTTGTGCTAGACCCAGTGAAAACTGACGGCTGTTTTTGTGAAGCTCCAATGAGTGCTTAAGAGCAGGGCTACGAGCTGTAACTGTCTTCACACTGATTTAGCCCAACTCTGATGCTGCTTGTACCAACTAAAAGGTCTTCTGATTAGGTGGGGATAGTCTGACATACGTTATTCTGTGCTCAGAATGATTGTTTGTCTTTATACTTACCTCTAAATCACCTATGACCTTTCAAATGCTATATAAATAAATTACAACCAGTATTTTAGCTTCTATCAGACATGGCCATTACAAGAATGTCACTGGCATTGTAGGCCGGATATTCTATTTAGTTTGAAATATGATAGGAGTTTAATGAGTTCTTACCAAAGACAAATGCTAAAAAACTCAATACAAATATTTCTAGGAAAATTGAAGCAAACAGCGTATACAGTCTGTACAAAGAGCAATCTGAAGGTACCTAATGCTGAGCACAGTCTTTTTACCTGAAAGACTAAAAAAAAAAAAAAAAAAACACGAGCTAGAGGACTGTAGCACAGGGTATGTCTTCTTGTTACCCAAGCACTTCTTGTGTCTTCAGCTTGCACAAGTAGAAACAAAGTTCCTGCTTTTAGTTGCTTCATCGCATTAAATAACCATAAGTAAAATAACATTGTAGTTAGTGAAGGATTAACACACTGAAAATATTTCTATGTTTGAAAGTTAATTAATTTCTGCATATAAGTCACTCATACAACCATTGGTTACAACCACCTAAAAGCCATCGTTGAGCAGTATGAATTAAATTAAAAACTTGCTCTGAAGCTTTAAATGATGCCCATAAATCTGCACAAAATGAACTGCACAAAAAATGAATTAGGAACAAAACTCTGACTTGACATCTTTTTTCTTAATTTAAAATTTAACTGGATTACACATGAATTACTAATTGCTATTTCTATTGACCCATAGCAATAATATGAGCTCTGTATTACAATGACCTGACATTTAATTAGTTTGTATGAGTAGATTATGCAAAATTTTATGATAAAGTAATTTTAAGTTCATATTGGCCATGCAAATGCAACACAGCAAGAGCAGAGCCTACACAGTGGTACAACCAAAATTTCAAAGAGACTCCATTAGAATAAAAACCAACTGATGGAATGTAAAATGCAAACAAGCTCTGCAGAGTATTATATAGTAAATTCTATTCATCCAAGCTTCAAACTTGGTAATCATCAACTTGAACTATGTAAAATAAGCATCAGCCACACTTCAATTATCAAATAACTCAATCTATTACATGGAATTCAAAAATGTCCAATTAGGGAGATCCACTGTAATGTTTACAAGACCAGCTGAACCTAGAAATGGTTTTGTAAGGGAACCATTTGCCTGCCTGGTCCTCATACGAAGTAACAGCAGCAATTTTGGATACCTTAGAACATACCAAAATGGACAAGAGAATAAACTTAACGTGGTTACGAACACCATGTGGGACCAAAAAAACAAAGCAAAATAGAACAAATAATATATATAAATATATTATTATATATATATATCACACAATGATAAAATATCTTCCCAATAAACTGTGAATCTTTCTGAAGAGAAAATAGCAAGTTCAGACAACAGAAAGCAACTAGAAAGAGTAAAGATGCCACTCAAGACCATGTACCACTTAATTTGTGGTCACCCACCACTGCAGTATCAGATGAATCAGATTCAGATCACAGTGGCCTTTGCTGATGCCACATAGCCTTTTGGGGCAACTTCTGACAGGAGTTGAAGTTTCGTTCTGAGATTTTAATAATAAGTTCTTAAAGATTTGTTAGGGAAGAAAGGAGTATTGAGCTGCCGAGTTCCCACTCTTACGCAAAAAAGAATTTTCTTCTTACTGAAGAGGAATTTTGGACATTTCCGACAGAGTTTGCCTACGTTCTGCCTTCACCTAATAACCTCTGAGAGTTTGCTCCCTTGCTGAACTGTTTGACTGCGATCTCACAGTGCTGTTTGTTGAAATTTTGGGCATCGCTACAGAGGAACGAGTCCAGGCTCTGGAGGAAATGCTTGCTTGTCTAGAACAGCGTGGAGTAGGAAAGGGAGGCCAAATGTCAGTTTTGCAGCCAAGCGCTAGGGACACGGTGCGAGGTTGCCAAATAGCTGAGACAGTTGTTGAGCAATAACCCGGGTCCTGCCATTGGAAAACAGACTGATCTTTGGTATGGAAAAATGAGTAATCAGATGGTCAGGCCATGCCGAGGACTGGTATCTGCATTTTTATTACTACAGCGCCAAGAAGGATCATTTGATCTGCAATTCCTTCCTATCTAGGCCCACAGAGTAACCCGCTCACAGAGGCTGATCTTGTATAGTCCCCTTTGAAATACTTGGAGCACTAAGTCTCTGAAAAAAATCTATCCAGCTTCTATTTCTCTTTCCCAAGTGTGTGCGTGTATGTGTGTCTTCCAAGCCTCAGATTTTCAGCAGTATTCGTAACATACACTTTCATAAATGATTTTTCCTCATGACTTTACCAGCATTACACATGCCAGGATCCATCAAAATATACACTTGTGTATCCACATCGATTTGAAAATGACCCAAGTAGAGGCTTCATAGTGGTCACCAACTCCTCCAAACCATAGAAACGGATACCCTGCAAATCTGGTGTACTGATTACTTTCACAAAGCTTTTCTCCAGAACAAAATGTCTCATGCCTTGAGCCTGTCATCTGTAAATGACATACAGCTGGCTTGCAAATACCTGTGCCACCTACGCGGGCCCCTTGCAGAGCTGGGCCCGTGGCCAGCCAGACTTTGCCCTCTAGCAGCGTCTCCATGCGAAGGTGCTTCTTGGCTTGGGAGGAACGTCGAGGCCACGTTCCTCGTGGGGTGGCACTGCCCCCAGCACAGCCTGCCCCACAGGTGCCGAGAGCCACCGCAGGGCCCAGGCACCTTCTCCAACGCTGCCCCAGGCTTTGCTGCGGTATTGCAACCCCCCAGCCCTTTATACCCTCCAGGAAGGGAAAGCTGACTTGGCAGAAATTAGTTTTTTAATGTATTAATCTGCCCTAAAGTCCTACGGAGAAAAAGAAAGGAATAACTGAGAATCTTGTGCTTTGCAGAATACCGCAACCACACTATCTGCCCAGCACTGGAGGATTTCAGCTGTATTTAAGGAAAAGAAAAAACCTGCAAGCACTCGCTCATTCGCTTGCCCCAGCTCTTACAAAGAAGTCTGCACTTCATTGAGCAGAGGCTGAGGGCTTTCAAAACCATCTGCTGGGAATACTACATCCAAGTCATCCATTTCTCATTAGCTATTAAGTCTTTAAAACATTTGGCTGGCTTTGAAACCTCCACTCAAATTGTGTATCTACAGATTGTTTACAGTATTTGAAATCTACCTTACAGCCTAAGCTCAGGAATTTCATGCAGCTAAATTCTACTCGTTGACTTCACTGAGGGTATTCACACAAAACATTCAAGACAGGTTTTGGGCTTTCGGTAATATATATATATACATATCTGTATATATACCCTTTTGCTTTTAAAAATGAAGAGGCATATAGAAATAAGTGTGAGATTATAAAAAGGGTAAAGATGTTTTTAAGCCACCAAAGTGCAATCATGCTGGAAGAAGCTGACAAATTTCACCAGCTCTTTTTCATTAAAGTACATTACTTTAAACAAAAGCCCCCAAGGCAAACTCTGTGAGAAGTTTGCCATGATGGGAATATACTCACGCGAAAGAAATATAGCACAATCTAGTACATTCACAGAAATGTCACTTTTAAATATAAAGTCCATTATTCATTATTAAAAGAAATGGATACATATGTGAGAAAAAACACCCGTCTTGTGGCTATACGCCTGGCAGCAGCTTATATTCTTTGCAGAGTATTTTACATCCATAATAAATGTGAAATAGACATGGATATATCTGGCTTTTAGGATGTTTCCTCGGGTTTATAGTCGCTGGGAAACACTTGTGTCTGATTCAAGAAAAGCAAACTGCATTTACGGCGTAGGCAAGAGCGCCATGTAATTCCAAAGCCAGGCAGCGCGGGACAAGCCGGGACAGCGATTGCCACTGTGGTGTCACATGCGAGGCCCACATCAGCCCTCCCCAAACAGAGGGACACTATCCAGAACGTAACAGCGGTGGCCTGATGACCTCCCAAACCAAGTGGTGCAGGTCTGCTCTCGTTACAGTAGTTTACGACTCGGGGTCTTTCCGCAGCATGTTGTGGGGGACGCCTGCTCCAAAGCAGCCAGAGAGACAGGCGGGTGTTAATGGTGCTGGTGCACGAACAAGTTACCAGAGAGCCTCCATGTTAACTCCTACTGCATTTACCGAGCCCTGGCAGGACAGCACAGTGGAAACCAGTTGCTCCTATGAAAAAACTCTTATTTAACTAATCATTTAAAACTCAGATTTTTCTTCCACAGCATATTCCCACTGTTTACGTTTCCAAGCAACAGGTATTCTACAGCTTTCCATTGTAAAGACATTGTAAACATCATCATCAGAAAGTTTAATCCCTCTCGCCTCCTTAAGCCTTAATGGTCCTCTTGAACGAGGAGGGAGATAGAGCCCCGAGAGCAGTGGCAGCTCTTCTGGTCCTACCAGAAGTCTGTAAAAAACAAGTTGCCTGTAGTGTGTCCCTTTCAACATTGATTTTCCCCCCCTCACCTCCATCAACCAAAGGGAACTGATAAGTGGGAAACAGAGAGAAAGGAGGAGGAGGAAGCAACAGCGATTACAGATCGCTTATTTCCATCTGGGATAGGAACAAAATTTAAAGCAGAACATTTCTTGCCGCACTTCACCTGATGACAGGCTTGATAAGATTAAGAGGCTGATTCTGCAGCTGTCCACAGAGCTGAACAGATTGGTTTAAGTAGACTTACGCGCGCCAGGTTTGCACATGAGAGTGAACACTGGGAATTAAACGCATATTGCCTTGCACGAAGGATAACGGAACAGGGCATGAGTAAGAGTTTGTCACGAGAGTAAGTTTATCACCAGAAAACCCTGTCTCTGTGGGATCGTAGAGCAGCAAGTCTCACCCAGGGTCTCTAAAACCAGGAGCAGTTTCTTCATGAGGCTGGGCTTGGCACTTGGCTCCTGAAGGTGCCTGAGCTGGCACAGCTGCCTTTGCCACGATCACCTACCATCCAGCACATCACTGGAGTGCCTGGACCAAACGTAGTGGGGAGCCATGGATGTCCCTGCCTGTCCCGCAGGCCTTTCCCCTTCTACACGATCAGAAATGGATCAGAGGAGCCAGGTCCTCTTATCGGCATCTGAAGAAACTCCAGCTCTTGAGTGATGCACCAAGGAGATGGGATGAGCAAAGGGCTGATCAGAATCTGCAAGAACAGGGACAACTGCACTGTGGGAAGAAAGTTGCTTTTAACCTCTATTTCCCCAGAGCAGCCACAGCTGACCTACTGCCTCTCTGGAACTCCTGGTCTGCTGCCCACCTTGGCATTTATGCCACAAGTGGAAGCCCAGTTTTAGGCTGTGTGGTCATTTTGGTGGAGCGCGCAAATCAGAAGCAGGGAGGCAGCAATTTTTTATATTTGATACCTCAAAAGAAGTTCTAGGGAACAGAAAAAAACAAAACCAAACAAAAACCCACAGCAACAAAAAGAGATATTTCCTTGGCCACAGGACATCCTTCACGCTGCATATCAACGGCCTACCGAAATAAAAGCAGCACAGGTATTGCTCAAAGGAAAAACTGCAAGGATCTTATAAGGGAAAGTTTCAAACAGCTTAAAAACCATGTCCCCCTATAAAACATGGAAGGTAAACCAGCTGATCAGGAAAAAAATACATACAGGCACACATATGCACAAACAAAGCCAAGAGCAAAAGGAAGAACTTCTAAAGAAAGCTCTCAAAGCCCAGAGCAGGTGCTGCTCCCGACTGGAGCTGGAAAGCTGAGCTTGCCGCAGCCTCGTCGTCTCTCTGCTCTCGTGATTTTGAAGCCGTGTGAAGGGCAGAGAGACAGAGGCTGGGCTTTACTAGGAAGTATATCTAGACTTTGCTCATCGTGAGAACGCGAGCACTGAGTACAACTAAGGATACAAGGGGAAGAAGGTGAAAAATCCTCGGAGTTGAAGTATTGTCACCATGACAGCTGCTTTGCCACAAGAACAAAGCTGCAGGCAAATGTCTCCATATCGTACCTAAATCCTGACATATTAAGGACCTTGAAAGACCAAGAGGTAGATTTTTAAAGCTTCAGTCACTACCATGCATTTATAAAGTGCAAAAACACAGCAGAACATGTATCACTGGATGACAAGCCTAAGCATAAGCCTGCCTGCTGTAAACCTGTGCCTTTTGTCATCCGAGTTAGGCTGGGCAGAAATTCTCTTGCCTAATTGAGAGGAAAAGCCTGTTATCCCAAAGCACTGGAGGGAAAAAGGTTTCCTGAGGATTGAATGAAGCAGGCACAAGAGAAGGCCAGGGAAGGAAGGCTGCCAGCCAGAGCCTATTTTGTAGCTAGCTGACAAACATCCTGAAATTTGGGACTGGAAACCCAGCACAAATCCTGTTGCCAGCAAGTATATCTATGGCAAGAAAATACCAGCAGAGGTGAGGACGAATGTACACATGTATGCAGATGACCATATGGAAGAAGCCTTGATATAATTTGTTTCATTTTTTCAAATCCCTTTAGTAGAATTACAAGTCAAACGATGTAAACTAAAATCCTACACAGGTATTACAACAAATAGAAACTGTGTGCAATCAGTAATCAAGCAGACAAGGAAAGCAATAAACATATATGCTTTGTATACAGCAAACCAATTTAATTCCATAACACAAAAGGCCATACGGAGAATGAAAAAGCACTGGCCCAACAAGGTCTTGACTTTATTAAGGATTTTGATACTGCTTCAGAAAGTTCTCTTGAATAAGGCAAGCAACTAAGGTTTATGTGAAGTCGTTTAGACCAGTACATGGCTGCTTGAAAAATTACACAAGCAGTAGTTCACTGCCAAGTAGAAAAGCTGAATTAAGCGCAGGAACCTGTTTTTCTCCTGGGACTCTTCAACATTTTCGTTAAAAAAATGGTATGGTGGCAAATATAGCACTTAATAAATCTGAAGATAGTATCAAGCTGGGAAAGGACAACAGATCCTTTAGAGAAGAGATTTAGGACTCAAAACAATCTTGAGAAAGGAGAAAACCTGAGAAAGTGGGGATGCACTTCAAGTACAAAGTAGCGCAAACCTGTCGCGTGCGCAGCTGGCAGGAGACCTAAGAGAGGAAACAACCAGAGACAGAAGGTCTCCAGAACAGCCTCTGGGAATCGCAATGGATCACAAACTGAGCATGAGTTAAGAATATTTTGCTTTTTCTCCCAAGCAAATATCAAAGCAGGATATATAAATAGGAGTGCTGTTCATAAGACAACTGAAGTAAACCTTCTGCTCTCCTAAGCAGTGGTAGTGGTCCAGCTAAGCTTGAGCACAGCATCTTGAACAAGAGTGATGCAGCCCAGCTGCAGTTTGCATGGGGAAAGACACACAGCGCAACACATTGGGGTCTAGAAAGTCTACCCTTGGAAAAAGAGATGTGGAGAATCAGAGTTGTTTAGTCTAAAAATAAAGATGTCTGAACCTTCCTTCAGACCATAATGATTTTCAAAAATAGAAAAAGGTTGCTAGAAAGAGGAACGAAATAAGCTTTTTTCCATTTTTGCTAAGTGTAGAATATGAGGAAGTGGGCTAAAACAGAAGCAAAGGAGATTGATTTTAGATTTTAGGAAGCCCTTTCTGCCTGTAAGGGCAGTTAAGCTTTGGAAGAGTCAGCCTACCAAGACCCTGGAATTGTGGCTATTTAAGCCTTCTCTGAACAGGCTACAGAGACATCTGTCTGCAATATATCAGCTATGTCTATACTGTCTTGGGGCAGGTGGCTGGACTCACTGACCTCTCCTTTACAGCCTTTTATTTGATCTTTCATTGTAACTATGAAAATAAGTGTGTTTGGAATATTAACACATCTGACTAGTCTTGCTGGCAGACCAGTGCTATCTTTGAAAAATGCATGAGCACCTACAAGACCGGAGCTTGGGCTCTCCACAGCACCACCTCTGAGCTTCAGCACAGGGACCAAGGCAGCAGAAGGATATGCAGCCAAGCTCACAGGTGTACCCAGTTACAGTTTGTAGCACTAATTAGCTGGAAAAGGGGGTAAGAACATCATGAAGCTCACCCTTTCTATTGCCCTAACTAGCAGGTGAACAGTGTTTGCCCAACACCATCCCAACCCACACCCAGGAAACAGAAAAGTCACCAAGGAAGAGGGAGGTGGCCACTGCGTCATCAAGGAAGAGGGAGGTGGCCACTGCGTCATGCTACCCAAGAAACATTTTGACCCTCCAGATCAACACAGTGCAGCTGAACACAAGACTTTATCAGTAAATACGTAAGCAGAAAGATTTGGTCCATTTTCCACCATGTATATACTCAGAAGACTAGAAAGGCTCTGCATACAATATTTTGTTCTCTCGTGGGAGTGCAATAAAACTCCGGCTGCTGTAATGCACCTTGGTGAATAATCACACTCAGCTAATTCTCAGCCATGAATGATTAAGCAGTTCATACAGTATATGAGCATAGAGGGCTATTTCCTCACACTTAGAATTTGATCTGAGGACCCAGTGGAGCAAACCCGCCCCATACCAGTATAGGGACAGGTTACAGAACTAGGTGATTACTCTTACACATTCATAATCTAGCAAGACATACAAACTCTGCAGAAAAGCTGTGACACTCCTGCAGAAACCAGTATTCCTGCACCGTTATTCAAAAGGAGACTGCAGGTGCTTTTACCTCTTTTTATTTTTATCTTTGAGCTGTTGGGCATATATTATGCTTTCAAACTTTCAGAAATACCTGTAGAAAATATAAGCACAGTTTACTAAGAGGAAAAGGTCAATCAAGTTAATTAAGATCCAATCTTGCAAACCTTACTCCTGACAACTAGGAATTACTCATGCAAACTGTCCACTAGAAGGCAGTTTGACAAAAAGCAATATTCAGTGATCTGACACAGAAATTTCCAAGTCATATTATTGGCCTGCATGAAGACAACTTCTATTGCTTCAGCACAGATGCGGGCTCAAGGTTTTCAGCCCTAACATAACCAAAAGCACACACTGAAGAAGCTTCATTATGAAGACAACATTTAACTTTCTCCCGAAGACAGTTGTGGCATTTGACTTTCCTTGCTGGAGAGAGCTCAGTTCTGTCCTCTTTAAAACAGCATCACTTATTCTTGCTTCCCATATGAGTAAATATTATAATGCAGTAGTAGTAAGGATTATAGGCTTGACCCCCAGAGTTCCTAGACGACTTCTAAAAAGTACAGCTATATATTGCTCTCCACTACACAGACACAAGGAAGATAACATTTTGCGATAAATAAGAATATTGGAGATTACATACTATGAAAGTGCCACAGATAACACAGATAGATCCTTTCATGGATGTTTTACCCTCCATCCTCAAGAAACTCCTTTATGTGACAGGCGCAACACAGCTACAATGAACATGCACTGTCAGGGAATAGCAATTCCGATTCTGCACCGCCAAACTGAGCTCTGGCCATATGGTAATAACCGTTTACTTTTTATAGAATAATAACAGGCTTTGGTAATTCCTGTGCCAAGAGATCAGTGGCTACTGTTTCCACTCGGAGGTTATGAAAGATTCTGCCCTCACCCTTTTCCAATGGCCTGTTGTTCCTGAACAGCTGAGCGTTATTTTTAAGGCCTAAAATTGTGGGAAAGTGCATGGGCAGCTATTATTAACAATCATACAGAATTCTGCATAATGTGTTTCAGTCCACTTGATATTCTACCACTTAGCAGAGAAAGCTTTGACTGAAATAATTTACAGTCAAGTGACATTTTGCATATATAAAAGAACGCATCTATTTGAACAAGATGGGTTCAAATGTGTGGTCGCTGCTCAGAGAAAGCTTATATTTAAGTCAGTAAGAACAAGGTCTGTGGAAATGGGTCCTGTCTGAATGTCTTTAATGAATTTGAGCATTAGACTCTAAGATCAAGTTTATTCTTTAGAGAATTCCTACCGCGCAGCTGAAAACTGGCTCTTTCATGCTGGGGTTCCCCTTTTTCCCAAACCGCTCATTTCTAGTTCCTACTCTGGCTGTCCTTTACCTAAATATAATGAGATTCTCTACCCTTCAGCAGACTCCTGCCTGCTTCCAGTCCACGTCAGCTTGTTCCCCAAAAACAGTAGCCTCCTCCTCCACTTGTCCCGCTTTTTTCTGACATTGGAGTTGAGCGCAAGTTACAGGCAGAGAAAATTGTATTGGTAGCTAAAGTAATAAAGTGGCAAAGAGAATAATTTCCATCCTTCTGGGAAGAGAAACAGCAACTTCTGTTTAGAATTTTACAGGCATTTTTTGTTCCTTTATGTCGAGGAAAGTAAAACAAAACTGAATCTTTTCCTCCCTGTTTTCAGGTCTGCCAGGAAATTAGCCAAACGGCTAAGTGCCCACCCTGCAAGCCTCACCCAACATGCTGCACAAACGTTTCACATCGCTACAGTTTGTTAATTGCCACACAGAAGTTATCACATTAATGCAGCTCGGATGCCAAGAATAGTTTAAACGAAGTTAAACGAGTAAAGCCTGCCTAGGCCTTCCCATTGTTCAGTCTCAGAGGCGCTCAGCGAGTTGCATAATTGGGTGTTCTAACACTTCCAGCTCATTTGTTTCACTGCACTGTGTTTTTGCACTCAGACATCTGCAAAAATTGTGAATCAACGGATCTAGGAATCTTTTGGGGACAGGGGAAGGTTTTTATTCAAACTCAAATTGATTATGCACTAGGAACTTCTCAGATTAGGATTTTCTGGGGGAGAAAAAAGAGAAAGCTTTGGGGTTGTTTCCCCTTCCCTCCAGCGAGGAATGTTACATGAGAGCAACACAGGCCACTGGAGTCAAAGGTGCTGGGCACCAAGTATCTCACAGGGTGGGCATAATATTAAAACAGACTCTCCTAAGACTGGGAATGTCTCCTTCATCACATCCCATTACTAGTGGAGAGATGTCCTTCAGCCTCCGGGGACACGCAGCACTTGCAGAGTCAGATTCCCACAGACAGACTATCCCAGTTCCTGGATTCCACCACTCCCGCGGGTGCGCAGAGGTGCTCTGCACTTAGCGCACACCATTTGCCTGCTGGCAAATGAAACACTCTTCCATGGATATCATTCCCCACTTGCTATTCCCAGCTTTTTACTGACAGACCTCCCCTGCTTTCCATCAGTTTTCCCAGCAAAGCACCACTGTAAGAGCACTAGGCGCAGATTTGTCCATTAGGTACCACTTACGGTTGTGGCCTAAGATGATGCTGGATTCCCACCGTGACTGCCTCGGTGCCTTGGACGAGCGTTATGGGATGCGCCAGAACACATCAAGCCCACTTGTACTGCGGGGGTAAGGGGCTGAACAAGATACATATCTGTGCTTCAGAGGGAGGCAAACCTCTCTAGCGTATAAAACGGGAGGAGAAATTCCCCTGGCTAGCAAGCCATGCAGCAATTCCCGCACGTCCTGCGGGAGGACAACCGATGGACAAGGCTTAAACGGTCAGCGGCACGCACTGACGCGCGGGCAACATGAAGGAAATACGCAGCACACTGCAACACCAAGTGACACACTAACGTGCCCTATACCATACAAATCCCACCATGCCAAGGTTAACTTTCCCAAATACAGGTTTCTTTCCTTGCTTGTTTTGGAAAAAAAAAAAAAATCAACGTTTCTTGCAGAGACATTCTGATTTTAACAAGATTTCACTAAGGAAAAGACCAGTGGACACTGCATAAAATACAAAATCAAATATGAACGCAGTATTTCACAATCCAAAGCCCCAGGAAGTTCCTGGGTTTGAAATGAAGTACTTGAGCTGTTAGCACTCCCTGCAGAAAGGGCATTCTGTGTTTGAACCAGTTCTCTTCTTGAGTTATGAACTTGTGATTTTTGTTTTAAACTAGTTAGCCAGCTTGCTTTCAATACGCCATTGTACAGCAAGTCCTGTGGTGTTTGCGTTAAACACAGTGGGAACAGGTTGAAGTTTCTAGCTCTCAGGGTTGCAAAGAGCCGAAAATAATGAATCTAAGGGTTTGAAATCCATATGGCAACTAAGAAGTGAAAAAAATGGTGGTTTAGCATTTCCAGAATTTTCAATTCCATCTCATGTCTTGGGGGATAGAAGTAATTTGCAACTGTGAGCAAAAACAAAAGGCTGAACAAGGAACTGAAGGACTGAGCACACTGCATGCCACCCCACTTAGCTCCTGTATCATAGCAAGATTTTCATACAGCCATGTACAGGTGGCTCAAGATTTTAATCATAAACGTAAAGAACAATGCAGGGAGCCACTGAAGTAAATGGTTCTTCCTATGGGTCTCATTTCATATATATATGTGTTTCATATACATGCACAGACATGTTCTAAGCAGTGCTTACTGCAAACTTCTTAACTGCTGCATTTCAGAATTAGTGTAATAAGCACCAGCCCTTGGAAAAATTGCTACAAAGTGATGCCAACGCAATCAGTGAGATTATGCCAGCAATGTAACATTTGCAGAATCAGGCCCCAAGAGCAAAACTGTTATTCATGCAGAGCAAGAAACATGAACAGTGCCACCAAGAGCCCCATAAAAGGGGCAGATCGTCATGTATTTTTACACTGTTATTTAATTCAATTATTTTATTAGTTGCTTCATTCTTACAGCCTCCCTTCAACCCTTTTCAAGCCTGTTGAAAGTACTCCATTAATACAATTAACTAAAATCATTTTCTTTGTCAACTTGCAGCCCCTGCATGAATCATCATTTTTACAATAAGAGAAGCAATAGCTAAATAACCTAGCACAGAACTGTTAGAAACTTCAATACATAATTCACATATGTTCCTTTTTTTCCCTCCCTATGGCTGCATCCTTTTTATTTCCCGCCCCGGCCAGGAAAAGTCAATAACTGTGGCACAATGGAGCCTCACTGCCTGGTAACAGGAGCCTTTATTTATTTATATGCAGAAGGAAGATGCACAGCATATGACTTTATTGCTCTATTCAGATTGGTAGTTCAGAATTTTCTGATATCTCCTGAGGTTTACATTTAGTTACTTACACTGAATCCTATAATAAGTGTGTCATTTGGATAACTGAAGTAGAAAATGGAATTTCATTTAGATCCAGCCTCATTAGACCAGGAGCATCCTTTAATTAAAAAGGGTGAGAGAGAGGCCCTGTGGCTGAAAAATGCAGCCTTGTAGTCTTGAAAAATTGAAGAACAAAATTTGGTTTCAATATGAGGTGACCCTGGGAGAGGGAACCAGAAATGTGCTTTAATCACTGCTTTAAGCCTGGACTCATTTTGCAGGTTGTGAAAAGCCACTCAATCCCTTGCTTCAGTTTTCCCTATTCAGAGAATGAAACAGGGTCAAAGTGTTGTGGATACACGTAAATACACGTGGTAAGTGGAAAATAAATCATCAGTTCAATCTCAGCTCATTAGGAATTTTAAAGAACTTCAGAAACAAAAAAGCTGTGAGTACTTACAACGAGTATCTTACCCAACTTGATGAAAAATAGTAATAGCTATTTTAACCACAGCTGGTTAAATTTGCAATAAAAAATATCTGTAAGACTTTCATACATTCCTTAGGTTTAAGTTCTCATTGAGCAGAAACAAGGTTTTTTTTTGTTGTTTGTTTGGGTTTTTTTTGTTTTTTTTTTTTTACAACATATGTAAAAAGTACTTTAAGAAGTTGCTTTGCTCACTGCATCTTTGGCTACTTTATTCAAAACTAGCTAGACTGAAAAAGCAGCACTATTTAAAGTCACTGTAAATTTGGGATCTTCTGTTTACGCTATCTTCACAGAGCTCATTTCCAAAGATCAAGTTATCTTCTAAAAAGGTGAAGCTTCTTAAAGCATCTTGCATTTGGTACTCAAATAAAGCACCTCGGTTAAGTTTCTTAAGGTCTCAAATGGCAAATACAGCATGTAAGCACTCCGGAAAAGAAAAATCACAGCTCTGCTCTATCAGCAAAGCTCAGCGCACTTTAACAGAAGAAAGAGCCAGGCTAAAAGCTGCATGTCTGAAACGAGATATGAAGCAACAGAAAGTTCATTAAAGTTGCAAAACTAGGCCAGAATCGGGAGTCTTTGCACATGCCACAATTCCCAGAACGGCATCGAGGGCTTTGCGAGGGAGGGGCCAGGGCTCGGGTGACGCTTCCACAAATTCTAGATCCTAACGCAGGGGCATGAAATGTCCCTAGGCAGGGAGCGAGCACAGAGGCCAGGGCAGGCGCACACTAAGGTGCCCGTTTCCTCCTGAGTATATGAGAGTATGGCGATATATGAGTATATCGCCAAGCAAAATTTCACTGCCGTATGAATTTCACAGAGGTGGGCACATACAGACTGTTAGGGACATGCACATGTACATATGTACATTATTTGTTCGAAAGCAGACTAGAATCAGCTAAGTAAAAATACATGCCGATTTCGAAGGGGAAAAAAAATCTCACAAGGTACAAAATGTTTGTCTGCCAGTGGCATCAGTTTAAGAATGATAATAAAAATCATCATGAAGTGGCATATGGTACATTTTTGTACACATATTATTCACTCATTTTTTATTGTATTTGACTTGACACTGACAATATATCTTACTCATTAGGGGAGCTTATATTTCAGCCTCAGCTGTATGTTAAAAATCTCCCACTGTTAAGTGGCAAGAATACATAAAAAAACAAATAGGCAAAAGCATGCTTGCCTGGAAAGATTTAATATTTCTCAAAATGTTCAGAAATGATTCTTCCCATTAAAAATCCAAAGTCAAAAGGGGAAATACAATTGTTACCCTTGATTTTTCCCTGGTGTTTCATTTATTACATCAAGAGTTTCCTGATTGGATTCAAATGCAGAGTTGCTCCCATGGCTTCAAAGTCAGCCTAAATTGAAAAATGCGCTTCAACAAGACTGATACTGAAATAATATCCCAGAATACTCTCTTAATGGCTTTACTCTTATTAAACAAAAACATAACAAAACATTGGGGGTTCTTTTTAAATGAAGTAACGCACAATAAGAAAAAAAATGAAAAAGCAACAAAGAGGACTGCGTGCTAAAGGGAACCTTGTCCTCCTTTTAAACCCCCTCTGGAAATATTCCAGAGTTTTGGCTTTCCAGCGACCCCGAGGAAGGGCACGCGGCCCCATCCGCGGGCACAGAGCTCCCAACACAACGGCCCAGCTGGCACGCAAGCCGGAGCCCTCGGCAGCGCTGCGAGGAGACACATCCAGCGTCGGACAGAGCAGCGCGCCAGGCAGGCCTGAGCAGCTCCCTGTCTGGATGGAGCCTTTCCACACCATTCTCCTCCATCTCTCCCCTCACACATCCGCTGATATTGCAGCGGGCTGGAAAGGAGGTATTCAAACAGCAGCAAACCCGAAGTTCCACATTCTCAAAGCTCATTCAAATAATCAGCACGCGCAGTTGGCCTGAAGTATGTATTACTACATATTCTCTATTTTAATTTACTTTCTGGACTTGGCCAGCTGTCATTTCACTTCTTTAGACCAGAAGAGATGAAGTATTTCTGATGAGCTGAGGAAGCTGCCAAAGAGCTGCCATTCCCCATAAATAAAACAAGATGATGCTTCAGCTCCAATTCCAGCCTTCTGGGACTCCCATATAGACTTTAACCATGCTCAGTCCACCCCTTCCTTCCTTTCTGGCAAGGAAAGGGCAACGATACCCTTTGACTGCTAGCAAAGAACATGCTACCACCCATGCCCATGCCCTGCAGCCTCTGCTCAGGTGCTTGCAGAGGCCAGCTGCTGCCTCTCAGGGCTATTTTCACAGCACAGAGGTTTGGCACACTTTTTGGATAGAAAAACTAATCCAGAGGTATATTCTTGGCAAAAAGTTAGCAAGGGACAACACTGGATTGACACCTGCATTTCCCTCAACCAGCTCCCCTCTCTGGCCAAGTGGCTGGGATACAGGAGGAGGCTCAGCTGCGGTAGCTACACCACCCTAATTGACTGTAACAACCACACCATTCTCCTTAATGACAAGGGATGAAGGTGACAAGCCACCAAGCCATATTGAATTGGAGATGTGCAACTGAAGTGAATCAACCAGATGAAACTCTGAAAGCGACACTGAACACAGCAGGGCAATGAAGAGCCAGAGACTCCTCTGCTCCTCCAGCTTACTACGTATCTGGCAGCCAGCTAAGGAGACACTACGTGAAATGGGCACAGACACACAAGATGGGACACATTTATGGGACTGTAGTGCAAAGTCAGGCAGATAGAGATTTTTGAGAAAAAAGCCATGGACTGTATTATGAAGCCATGGACACACACACACACACACATATATACACAGTGTAAAAGAAAAGCAGGCAGAATATCCCATTTTATAAGCCAACATTAAAGAAATAAATATCCTCTGACTTTTTGCCCTAGAAAATCCAGCCCTTGTCACAGAAAACATTGATGAGTTTTCTAAGGGCAAGGCTACGAAGAGAGTAAACTTAAGCTAAGTTTAAGCTTTGAACTTAAATGCTGGTACTTCTATATCATATAATCCTTCAAACAATGACATTATACAGAAGACATATCAAAGTTTCACCAAAATCACATGATGTGGTCAAGTAGGCTTTCCATTTTTATTTTCACCCTTTCAGGTTCAAAGGCACAGATTTAAAAATAGTCATTTTTCAGCTTGGAACAATATTGCTATGCAACATTTCTGATTAGTTCCCACCTCCAGGAACAATATTTTCAAAACTGATAGAGGCTTCTGACTAGAAAAAGAACATCAGGGTTAGCAGATTCAGGAGAGGTTTCGGAGTAATCCAGTGTCACTCAGGTAGCCCAGGACAAAGAGACACTGCAGTCAGTGACCACCCCGAGAGGCACACCAGGACACCACCTCCAAGCCAGATATGCAATTTCTCTGCATTTATGAATTAAGCCTGACATTTAATATTTGAATGTAATATTTTTGTTCTAATAAAGAATCACTGGATCATCAGAATAATGGATAGCACTGGTGTAAATATAATGAAAATGCCAAGCTTTAAATAGCTTGTTTAATTATTAAAAATGTTACAGGGAAAAAAAACTAACTTTGCATTGCTGTCAAGATCAAACGAACATGAATTTCAATCAAAAGGGAGACTATTATACAATATATTAAAACATGAGGTTCTGCCTACGGTAATTATTGTGCACAGCACAGAGGGGGAAAAAAAGGCAACACTATCAATCACAGTCTGTCCACATGGAGTCAATAGGAGCCCCTCCCCTGCTCTGTTGCACAGTTTTTCCTTTGTTAGGCACATTATACAGGGCACGCGGCTTTCAAGAGTTTGGCCTTGCGTGTGCATTAAGGAAGGCTCTTGAGATCCTTCTTGAAAGAAATTCAATATCTTCTCTTGTTTGAGAAAATTGCAATAAACTATACAGCATCTTCTTTTTATTTATTTATTGTTTTTTGGTGCTAAAGCATCAGTCATCTGCTGCTCGCTGCATTATCCTTGCTATATGATCAGGTTAACGTGGAGCACGGAAGCCGACCTCCTCCCGCTAAGCCGCGGCAATAAAAGCAGCGCTCACGCAGGCAGCCCAAGGAGACGTTTCTCCAGCAAGGCAAAGCACGAGGATTGAGATTTCCATTTTGCATCACCGTGGCAGGTTGCTGACTAAGTAGATGTTTGTAATCTCCACGTGAAGCACTGGGAATAACAGAGAAGCACTGGGAATAATTTTACAGGCTTCTGACCACTGCACCTGTGTACTCTGGAAAAAAAAAAAACCCTAAATTGCAAGCCCAGTGGCTCCAGTATTTACTTTTGTTTTTCAGAGAAATAGTGGGTAATACTCTGTGCGCATATAAGCATTTAGTCCCATACTCTCCCTGCCCATTTTTCAGCCCCTATCTCCCCAAATTTTGCTTGCAGGCAGCTCCTACGTCAGCCAGGATGCAGAGTGCATGCCCTTGGCAGTACTCCACAGCCACTTTCAAAAATATTTCCTCTACTGCTTGTGAAATCCAAGTTCCTTCCCCTTGCCTTTTTTATCTGTATTGTTTTCAAAATATCCTTTAACAAAATTGGCCGAGGTTGAGTTCACTTATTTTATTTGTTCTATTTTTGCTATAAGTTTCACTGTTATGACAAACTTTGTTTTGTTTTATTGTATCTTTGATGTCCAAATGAATGATATGTCCACATTTTAAAAGGTGAGGTTATAACCTTTAAAAAGCGGTCCTTATGGTGCCCCGAGCATAGGTTCTGAGAATTCTAGCTGTATAGAGTATATAGGCTGGCAACATCAGAACAGATGTTGGCTACAAAACATCCCATTTTGGTAGACCTCATTCCATGCTCTTTTGGAACGGATATCAGCTCACCTGGGGAACTCTATGGAAGCAGTTATGTCTATGCTGGAGTTGATGGAAATTTCATCATTTAATCCCACATCTCCTCTGGACCAGCAAGCCTTCTATGGCAGCTACAGCCATCACGAGAGCTCTGATGGGGCTGCCATTAAAAGTCGGGCTTAGTTGTGCCCATTTGTCTGAATCCAATCAAGATGTGTTTGTTTTCACTGAGCAATCCCATTGGACACATTCACTTATTTACTCATGTCTGTGAAAATCCTTCCACGCTCTAACCTGAAGATTCACACAGGTACTTGCAATTGAATGGTGGAAACAAAACTTCATGCCTATGCTTGAAGAAATAGTCATAAATTTTGTCAGCAGGTCTTTATCTCAAGTGAGCTGTATAGCCATAATAAACACCGTTTTATGGTGACATTGGCCTGCAACGGGTCTGCTCTTACAGAATCACTGAGTCGTTGAGGTTGGAAGAGACCTCTAGAGATCATCTAGTCCAAACCCCCTGTCCTCTCACAACTGTCAGAGATGTCCCACACATACTCATAAACACCCTCGGCCTCACAAACCACCAAGTGCTTGATTTGATCCAGCAACACTTTAAACACACCCAGTCTCAAGCACACATCTAATCCTATATAGCCTGTTTTCATATTTCTTTTCAAATCAATGCAGAAGCACATTGCATGATTGTACGCTACACAAACATGTAGGAACCAAAGAGGGTAGGACATTTCTTATTACAGTCAAAACGGGAAATGGATTAAAGAATAAGTGAAATTAATGAAAAGCTTGGGGATGAATGACATAACACAAAACACTTATTCTCCTGTCCCCACTGTACATGCACCTTCCTTTCCCCACACCAAAGCTGGAGGGCAGGATCCTCACAAGAGCCAGAGAGCCATTTTATAGCACAGCACTGATGACTGAGAACTCCCCTTCTCCTCTCCCCATGCCAATAATGTTGGTGGATGCAACTTCTAATGATCAAGTGAGCGCAGCTGAAGCACACGCACTTCGCCAAGTTATCAAACAAAGTGTCAAGGTCCCTCTGCTCTGGTTACGATTTGTAGTAAAAGTTGGTTGCTGAAGTTTTCCAAACCCTGGTTCCCAGTTTTATGGATCTCAACAAAAGATTTTAATGGAGAATAGCATGGATAAATTGTTTGAGGAAAGTCTCATCTTGTAGCCACTTTAAGACTTTCTGTTGTCCCAGGTGAATTAGTTCTGAGGACAGTGGCAGAATACAATTTATTTAACACACCAGACTAAAAACAATCATTGGCTTCACCCAATGTTCTGCAGACCTTGTTGCATGACGCCAAATTAACTTTTCATGGCTTCACGCAGCGCTTTTTTTTTTTTTGACATTGCTTTCTCCTTGTCCCCATGACAGCAGTCAGTCTATTCATTCATCTTTGTTTACATTCTCTCAATAAATTATATGGATAACTCTGTTTTGCCAATTCTTCACTGCTGGCATTTTTAGTTTTGCATTTACATAAAGCATTCTACGTTTATCGCCTCCAATTCAATTCATAAAGTTAAAACTAACAAGGCTATAAAAATGAATTTGCTTTAATGCTGCAAACATGCTCACAGCCAAACATTAGTTGCAGGAAGCTTTTCCTCATTTTCTCCTGCCTACGCTTCTGATACAGCACTCGCCCCAAGCCTTGAAGAAGGCATCCCACCCAAGCCCTTCATTAGCAGGGCCCATCATAGCATACAGAGAACACTATAGAGATACACTTAATTCTGACACAGTCTAACCACAATCCAGCCAATCCATCCAGAGCCAGAAGACTCCAAACCACCAATGTTACAGCCATTTAGCATGGCACAGTTGTTGGGGAAAGGACCTTTCCTTATGTGCAAACAGCTGGAAATACATGAGGCTGCTGTGCACTAGTTTCCCACTAACATGTCTACAGCTGGTCAAAAGAGCTATAGACTTAGAAAAATATATTTAAAAAAAATCAAGATGTTACCACCGGGGGAAAACAAAATATTTCCACAAAAAAGAACTGCTAACACTCACAGCAAAATAGAGGAAATGAAAAATAGTTGGGGCTGCCAGCGTGCTACATAATCCAGTCGTAACAGCGTCGCTTGAGAGGCGAGTGCCAGTCAGTTGCTCTATTTTTACATCAACTCAGGCATCAGCTAACTCCTCTGGCAAAGCTCTGGCACCCAGAACAAGCCTTGTGCTGATCCACACCAAAAGGAGCGGCAAGGAGGGATCCAAGATCCACTGGGATACCAAGAGCCCGCACGGCAGCTGCGCCCTAAGGCACTGGGGAGGAGACTGGGGCAAGACAGGGGACTTGGCTTTTGAAACAGAGGGCTCATACACAAAACTAGAAGACCATGTTAGCTGAAAAAGTTCAGACACTTGCCAAGAATCTTCAAAGCCCTGGTTTTACAAGACATGCATTTGAAACTGCAGTGCACATAGTTGCTGTTATACAACAGCAAGTACTATGAAATAATGGATTAAAACACTACTTAACATTATTATTTTAACTATACTTTAAAACCTGGCTAAAATCCTAATGTCACCTAAGAAACTAAATTTAAGAAGGTAAGAAATTTGGTCAGATTTAATCATGCATAGAGGAGAAATTTTCTGAAGATAACCTGAGCGGAGAAATGAGAACTTAGTGGTAATTCTGATGATTTGATCCTCAGAAGGAACACTTAACAATTTAAAGCCATTGATATGAAACCATTTCCAACTAGATTCCAGCTTAAACAATCAAAGCTAATTTGAATGCTTAATATACAAGTTATTAATTATAATTAGAAACACTTGTCACATTCCAGACAGAAGATTAAGATTATTTCCTCAACTTGCATGGTACATTATTCTGATATTATCCAAAATCATAGCCTAAAATAAATAACAGCAAGAAAATATCATTCCAAAGAGCACAACAATCTGCTACACTTAGTTAAAAGAGTATTTCAAGCCCTTTTTTTTTAAAAAAAAAAAAAAAAAAAAAAAAAAGATAATGGACTTTTTTCTCCTGTGACTTGCATTTAATTTACATGTGGCAAAACTAGTTAACCAGTAAAACTTCTAGTTAACAAAGGACTTCTGTAACACATTTTGGGTAAAAAATCTAGTTATTTAAGGAAGGGAGCAACAGTCATTTAATAGTTGATAAACCCAGAATCTTCCAAAGTGATATTTGCAGAGGAAAGCACTTTGTTACAAACAGAACTTAAGAAAATATGCTGATTTTATTTAGGAAAAAAACAAACAAACAGACAAACCCCTCTCTGCAAAGCTGAACTCTGACCTTTCCAGAACACAATTTGATTTTTTTTTATTATCCTATACAGGGGGAAAAAAAAAAAAAAAGCTGTTTTTTTTTTGGGGGGGGGGGGGGGGGAGGAGAGGAGAAGGAGCCTCACATGGAAAACTTGGAAATTTTGTTCTTGTAATTTTATCTGTTCAGAAGAGCATTTTGGATTCCCAAACTTCCTATGAAGTGAAAAAAAACGCAGCTCCCACCAGCTCTCATATTTTTATACCCTCTCCTGGTGCTAGAGGGTCGGGGCGTGCGCATGGATCGTAACAGCAGTGATGTCAGAAATCCCAGCTGGGCACCTGCTGCTCCGTTTTCAAAGGAAACGGGCAAGATGAGAGTGGGTTAAGGGGTTATTTAGAGCTCACTAGAAAAGAAGCAGAGGCCAGAAGGCAGAGAGGCTTCTCCAGCTACGTTCTGGGGCTCAGGTGGCTGGGAATGGCTCTGCAGATGTCAGCCCCCAGAGTGCGGGCCGCACTGACCGGCGTCAGCAGCAACCAGCGCTCGCTGCCTTCCCCGCGCCTCCATCAGCTGCTGCACACCAGTTGCTGGTGCTCATCGAGCTGGGAACAGCAGCTGAGCAGAGAACATCGAAACCTCAAATGGAAGATCTTGGTCATGCCGGATTAAAGCCAAAACCAGAAGTACAAAATGTGTTTTTATGTTAAAAATTAGTTTTGTTACTGTATTTTGTCTGAGAGTAGAGAGGCGGCCAAACTTTATTTACTATGCACTGTGCAATCGAATTGCCCGAGCTGGCTCACAAGTTGACTATCTTTTAAAGGTAGAAACTGCACAAATTAATTCAGCTTAAAAATAACATATGTATAGCCAGGTTCCCTAAATTATTTTGAAGGCTAAACTCATACAGATTGAGGTTTCAGCTTTTTTATTTTTTATCCTAATCCTGATCCAGCTACATTACATGAGTGAGACTAATTAAGCTAAATTCTTCACACTCTAAGGCTACAGAAAGATGTATATGAAAAGCCATACTAAAACCCAGTTCTGATGAATTCAGTTCTCCATAAAGAGATTATCTAGGTAGAGATTAGCCAGAGCTCAGGTTTAAGCCTCCCCATATATCCACATCCCAGAACCAACTCACATCTGCAGATTGCAAAGGCTGATATGCAGCACACCAGAAACACAACCCTATTTCCTGAATTATTAAACTTGTGATTTTGGCTCTCTGGAGAAGACTAACTCCCTTCGACTTGCTAAGTACATGCATAGCCAAAATAGGATTTTTGCACCAGCAAAGCAGCCAGGCTGGTTTTCATCAAATCTTTTCATCGATTCTATCCCCAGCACACTGGACATCTCTGCAAATGCTCCTCCAATCCTCCCATAGCAGCCATGAGACTGGGGGCCTTCTGTCATCCTCTTCCTAGGATGACAGAAGATCCTCCAGAACTCTTGCTAGAGAACGGATCATCTGTAAAATAATTCAATCCCATAGGCACTGAATGGGATAATACAGCACTGCAGCATGAATGCCACTATTTATGATGTACCTGTTGTGACCACCACCTTCACAACCAAAGAGTTTCAAGACCACAGGATTATGTTTCTCCTTGCCTACCAGGGTAGGCAGCTGGCTTCTGAGCAGCCCTTCTTATCACTGCAGAAAGGAACCTGCAGGACTCTGGGGTCTTGCTGTGTCCCACCTTCTGGTGTGGCAGTACCAGCTTCTTAACCTGGACCAACTGGCCTCCAGGTCTGCTGTCACAGGAGACCATGAGGGGCCTCAGATGTGGCACTTCAATTCCGCTTGAGCTGCAAGCATATAACCAGAGTCCTATCATCTTTTACCAGGATATCTTAAATAGGGAAATCCATACTCCAGGATCCCTCCTGCCATTAGAGCAGGATCAGTGAAAGTAGTTAGTAAAAATAAACACTAATCGTCTATACAAATTGTTCTGAAAGTATGGAAAAAAGCACTTTTCCATTTTAAAACAAGGCTTCAGTGTCTTACAATGAAAACTGGGCTCTTTTACTACAGGGAACACTTTTCGGTGAATAATTCTATTTCTCAACTTTGGCTTTATCCTGATAAGGAAAAAGTGAACAAAGACAATGTTGACCCCATTTCACCCAGAGACTGTCCAAATAGACAAACTGCCACCTACTGCACTAATATCCACATCATATATTCTTTCATTGCATAATCTCTCATTAAAGACACGGCCGACACACAACAGTGCGACCATTCTTTTACCAGAGACCCTATGTGGAGCTGAAAGGAGGTGAACTACTAATGAAAACATTTTCTTTCACCCTCAACCATACAGAGGGCAGGGATTTCATCGGCTGTCTGCTGACAGATCTATCACTGTTTAGTCCATGTCCTTGCTTGTGGGTTACTCCTCTAATCTCTAATGGGATCCATCAGGGCTTGCCAAGCTTTGGCGCTTCAGATTTTGATCACAATATCCCTCCTCACAGGAGTCTGTAATGCTCATCATGGGAAGCCCTGTAAAATTCAGTAACAACAGCATCACATACTTGCTAAAATTCACGAGGGACAGAGTCAGTCCCCTCAGATGATGGTGTGCATATCTCAGTTTCAAGAAAAATTGTAGCCATACACTTAAGGATGAAGTATAACCTCAGAATCAATCCCCTGTGCTGGGAATAACCAGGAACAGTTTCTACTGCAAAATAGCTGCTTTTATCATTTTGAATTTTCATAGGTTTCCTATTGAGTTTCTCTTCTATTTAGCAGCAGAAAATTTATAATGGTAGCAGCACTAAGATTATTTGTTTTACTTCCTACCGGCTTTATTTGATTTATGCAGTGGGCAGAACAAGAAAATCCCTACTTCTAAATTTATGAGTTAGTGCAGACTGTCAATTTTTTTGCACAAATGTATCCAAGTGGCTAAGAGATAATCGACTCCCTTCCTATATTGATATTTTAATGCTCTTCTCCTCAACAGTTCAGGCTAATGATGTGGTACATTAGCATTACCATAGGAAGGTACCCTTGGGGGTAACAGGGCAACAAAAAAGACTAACACTGCTCATTGGCCAAGCAAGCAGATGATTCCCATATGAGACGCAGAATTTCTAACTGAAGATAGAGAGGCAGAGCGGTTTGGGGGCAGAAACCCCACATGGAGGATAAGGAATAAGGCTGATCAACTGCAAGGAAGTTTCCTATGTGAAGCCCCCACATAAAACCATTGGGATCACCTGGAAAGATTAGAAGCAGCTAGGAGCAAAAGATTTGTGTATAGACTCTTCTTAGTTATATCATTTTCATTTCTATGGTGATCTTAAGACCTAGTTAGTCCGCACTGGATAACGACCGCTGCCCTGAAAACATGCCTGTCTTCAACAGTAACCTTGATTTTGGCCACCAGAACCTCAGCTGACTCTGTGTATGAGTCCATTGCAAGGGTGATGCAATTAACAGCAAGTCTCCTGCTAAGACAGCAAGTGTTAATTCTTCCACAGGAAACTGTAAGAAGATACCAGGGTTAAAGCATTTGTCATTGTATTGTCAATGAACTCGCACATTAAAAAGCACATCACTACTTTTTCAAGAACGGAACTCTTGTATTTCATCACCTAGCATAGCATATGAGAAATTTTCTGCCACAGATTAGCAAGTTTGATTTTTTTTTCCCATATTGATTCATTCAGAATGCTTCTTATTTTCACTAGTTTAAGTGAAATGAGAAAGAGGATTGATCTAAAACACAAAATAAATGATCTAAGTTAATCTAAACCAACAAAATATATCTATGGCAAGGTAAAAGCATTAACCAAGACAGTGTACAGGAGCAACCCATCCCTAAAAGCAGGGACCATTTTGTAAAACCTGTGATAAATGGCTGACGCAGTAGAACCTGCAAAAGCAGTTGTCAACCGAGCAGCTAATAAGAAAGTAGGTAACCTTGGATGCTCTTTCTGAGATGGTGCATGCACACTGTATGTAAGTATAGTTTGCACTGCCTGACAATGAACATTGCAGAGGAACCTGAATGAAATATAACATATATTTTCCTGTGTATCTGACCAGATTGTTATCAGGTTATTAAATTTACTTTTCTGTTTATTGTGTTCATCAATATACTAGACTGTAGGATCAGTGAACTTGAAATTTAGACCCATAAACTCTATGGAGGGATTAGATAACAATCTATTCTGGAATCTTAAATCAAACTGTGGCAGGCTCCTCAATAAACAAGAGCATATTCTAAAATATTCTAAAGAAAAATAAAGAATATTTCGTGAAGATCTAGGTTTCGCTGGAGGGGGAATGCAAGCCAGGAATCACAAGGAAATTTGGGTCAGAAAAGACCTCAGGAGGTCCCTAATCCAACTTCCTGCTCTAAACAGGGTGAGCTATGAGATCAGGACAGGTTTCTCAGGGCTTTAGCAGACAGGCCTTGATCTAAGGATCACAGGATGAGGATGGAGATTGCACAACCTCCCTCAGGGCAGTCTGTTCCAAGGCCCGACTGTCCTCATGGTAAAAAAGCTTCTTTCTTTGTACCCAGTCTAGAGCTCTCTTGTTTTAACTTATGCCCACTGTTTCCTGTCCTTCCACCATGCCCTGCTGTGAACAGCTTGGCTTAATCTTCTTGATGACCTCTCCATAAGTACCGGGAGGGACAGCTGTTAGGCCTCCCAAAGCCTTCCTTTGCCAATCTGAACAAGCCCTGTTCCTCACAGGGCAAGTGCTCCAGCACCTTGAGGACCCTCCGCTCAGCTTGCTGCAGTTTAGCAACAACTAGAGGGCCCCAAATTGCATGCGCTATTCTTGGACATGGTCTCACAGATAGAGAGGTAATGACTTCCCTCGACCTGCTGGCTGTGTTCCTGTTCTTACAGCCCACCTGACCTGCCTGGCACATGTGCAGATCACTGCCTGCCAGAGCCCCTAGGCCCTTTCCTGGAACGCTACTTCCCAGTCAAGCACTTCCAACCACTGTGATATCACAGAGTTCCTCCTTCCCAGGTGCAGGAATCCATCGGTTCCCATTGACTTTCAAAAGGCTCCTGTGAGCCCATTCCTCCAGCCTCTCTAAGTTTTTCAGTATGGTAGCTGTGCCCTCAAGTATCGGCAGGTTGGTAGGACATGACTTACTCATGGAAAATCCATGCTGACTGTTTCCAGTCACCATTTTTTCCTTCACACACCCAGATGTACTTGCAAAACAGATGTAGAAACATGTAACATTCCTCCCTCTAACCTTCTATTGCATGAAATCACAACTCTTCGTAGCAGTCCAGTGCACTCCTCTAAGCAGGTGATAAGAACAGCAGAAGATATTCATGCTCTTCTGCTCTCTGCACGATAATCTGAATTCAAAACAGTTGTACTATTTCATGTTATCAGCTATCCTAAGCAAAAACTGCAGCCTGGTAAGACTTTAATCTTTCTGATGCAAATGCATTAAGTTTGGAGTAAAACCTTAAACTATTTGCATCCAAGACTACCAGAAATTCACAACTGTGCAGAAATTCTACCTCCAACTAAGCTACTAAAGGAAATATCAATAAGAGTACTTCTCTAAGTGTGCATATTTCCGTTCACTACCAGTGATTGCATATATAAATCAAAGACTTTCTGCTTGAAGTACTGAAAAATTTCATAGCCTTTAAATGCCTAGATAATCATCATTTTGTTAATGCTTCTTGAAATGAAGAATTCCTAAAATAAATACTTAATATCAACTGTCTTCTGAATAAATATTAATTCATAAATATCAGCATTTACAACTAGCAGAGCTTACTATCATATCAAAAGAACAGCACAGAAGACTGTTTCTTTCTTACTGCTACAGCTATCAACATAACCCCACTAACTTCAAGATTACTGTAAGCCAAAAAGCAAATTTTGCCATAAATACCGTCTTCCAAGTCAGCAAACTGTTTTAAATCAATGTGTTCAGAAGAACCATGATTTTGTTCCTCTACCTAAATTGGTCTAATTTAAAAAGCAATCTTATTTGCCCAGTGAGTGGCCTGTATTATTATCTTAGTATGCTTTGGAACAATCACAAAACCAAAGTGGCTAGTTTCTAGCCTTGAAATAGTAATTGAGCAAGCACGAAAATATTAGTGCATTTTCAAAACAAGCATATGCACAGAAGAGTCCTGACTTTGCTTGCCAGTTATGTCAATCAAGCACATAAGTTTGCTTGCAACCCTAGAGTTAAGCACACATCTAAATACTTGCATGATCAGCCTTTGGAAGCTCATCCACAAAAAGCTTAATACGGCACACACTGTTGGGGTGCTATGCTAACATCCACTTTCATGTGTGTAGCCCTTTATCTACTACCTAAAGAGGACAACAAAGAAAAAAAGCAGGAAAAGGAATTAAAACTAAGATCAATATTGAGGATCAGCTGAATCACACAAGCAAGTTAAGATTTTTTTTTTTTTTTTGGATATATTGTACACTGTGTCATCCCTGGAACTTTAGGCAATACCCAAGGAAGTCTGAAAAAAGCAGTGTCATTTGGTGTCTGCTAATAATACTCTATTGAAGCGGAACTTGAAAACCCCTTCTCTCCTCTCCCACTCAAGAAGGGCAACAAGTGGATAAGAATATTACAGGAGCAATGCTGCTAAGGGTCCCACGACCTTGGACATGCAATTTCCTCAACAGGTCTCTTAGTCCATGACTGCTCACACGTCACGGATGGGCTGCTCACAGACTGGTTCCATCTAATGACAGGAACACAGTTAGCAGCAATGCTTTAATGAGGTTGAGACAGAAGAATACTTCTGAGACCATCAACACACACAGTTGGTTTCTCCACTGAAGGCTCAGGCTTTGATTTAGATTTTGAGCAGCTTGCTCCCAGTGCATTTAGGGCTCAGATCATACCATGAGTAGGATTCAGTGGTACTGGACAAAGATGAAGGAGGAATCTCATCATAAAAGGCTATCGGGTTGGTTAAGCACAAACTTCCTGGAAGTCCAAACATAGGCAGTAACTGGAAGAACCTCTACCCAAAGAGAAATAGAAAAGCACCACTGCCTGATTTCGGCCAAAGGTTGAGAAAAACTGGAGAAGAGCACGCACTGTCTCTGGCATATGTTGGTGAGCACAGGGGGTTACACGCTGAAGGCTGAAGAGACCATTTGGTGGCTTTCATGGCTCCTGCACAGTGGAAATATCTGAACAACAAGGGAGAATTATTTCTGACTGACCAACAAGGACAAGGGACATGTAGCTGTGAATACAGAATTCAAAGAGATTGCACTGACTCTTCTAAGAATTATATTGTTATGCGAAATGCTAGCAAACAAGTTCACACTGAAATCCAGGAAGCTGGAGAAACAGTCATCCAGATAATTCACTAAGAACAGGATTTTTTTTTTTTTTAAAAAAAGAGAGACAGAGAGAGAGAGAGAGAAAAAAGAATGCTATACAAGATACAAGGTTAAACAAGTTCAGAGATGCAACTAAATAGAATAAAGCTATGACAAAGTTCCCAGGAAAGGCTTTGCATATGAAATCAAATCTAATCACCACCACCACAACAAAAATACACCTAACCTTGTCGATGAAAAAGAAAGCAACAGTAAGAAAACAGGCCAGCCAAGATGATGAACTTTTTACTCCCTCCCTAAAGAGAATGAAAGCATTTTGAATCACAGACTAGCACCATAGACTAGTATGCCAGACCAGCAAGGACATGTTTGTGTGTAGCTGACGTGAAAAAGGGAATAATAGTAAATGGCTGCAGAGACAGCAAGGAAGATCCCAACTACATCTCGCCTCTTTGCTAGCAACAGCCAGGGAAGTAAAATCCAACATAAAGATAACTTGAATCTGTGACTGAGAGCAGAACTACACACTGGCCCATGTGGCTTTTTACAATCCAAAGATTACACTGTCACCTGAGAAGGTAAGAGCAACACAACACATAAGTTTTCCTGAAGAGATTCAGTTCAAGGTTTACTTAGCTTTGTAAACTGAAATATATGTATGTATATATCTCCCAAAATGTTCAACTCTGCCAACAGCTGCCTCTGCACTGCTGCCTAGCACTGAGGAATGACTATGTCTCACTGAAGTTGTGCTGAACAGCAGCTGTCCCAGCCCTGAAATCCATGCTGTGAGGAAAAAGTACCATCCAGCACGGAGCCAGTTGGATGGGCAACAGCTACAACATTTGCAGCCACCACTGCCACACACAGTTTCAACCTAAGGTCACTTCTGCCCAAGGAAGAAGAGCACACCAAAATGGGAAGAGAATCTGCTGCAGTAGTTAAATGTACCATGCTAACATAATCATTTTCAGGAGTAGAAAGATGCATGTAGGAAGCACAGTCTATATACCAACAGATAGAAAAAGGTTTAGAGGAGTCACTGCTGGTGAAACCTTAACTTCATGGCGATACAAAAGGCTATATTGCTAACTCATTTTCAGACCACTTCAGGGCAACAACTAGAGTATGAAAATCTAAAACCAAACTATGAGAGGCAAAAGTTACATCAATTCAACCAGCATAATCAGGCACTGCAGAAAGAACTTGACACCAAAGAACATTTTAAATCTCAAGGTGATTTGAAAAACAAGGTAGTACTGCACACAGAGTAAAACTAATCACTTTGTGTCCTATAAAATACTTTTGAAAAAAACCTCAGAAGCATGTAGAAGTCACTCGGAAATAGAAACGTTTCTCTGGAGGATCTAAAGATACAGTGCTCTCCCCAGACACGGCCAAGACTGTTCAAGACCCAATATAGAGCCAAGAGAGGCTCTATAGAGCCAGGCTAAGCAGTAGGCTACAGCAGTGATGAAATATGCAGCAGAACTGCAAGCAATGTAGGAATTGCCGGTTTCACTACAAAAAGCACACAATAACATCATTATCACAGACTATTATCTAGACACCAGGGAACTCAGAAAACCTGTCAGACATTACCTCAGTGACCACTGTAATCAAGGCAATGGACCGTTTGCTCAGCCATGATATCTGAAAATGTGAAGTATCATTACAGTAAACTGGGGTCCCTTGTCTTACTTTGTGTGATTTACCTGAAAATGAGAAGTCAGGCATATCACATTATTTCCATAACACAGAAGTCAGTCAAATGGCAAAACTGAATAGGCAGTTAAAATTGTTATGGCTATTCAAGATGAGAAAGAAAATGCATGGCAAGCTGTTCTTAACAGAAGAAACTGATAAAATACTGCAATACCAGAAGAAACAAGTGTAAAGCAGTTCCTGGCTGACAGAAACACATGTACTCTGCCATCTGCCAAACATGTACAGCGGTTTGCGCAGCACTAAAGTGTGCAAGAACCACCCTCCTAAATACAGAAAAAAATAAAATAAAAAAAGGCTAGTTGCCAAAGAAGTTGTATGATTACTGAAAACAGCAACCAGGTTGGCATTAATACAACAATGCAGATCTTATTGGTTGTGACAGGACATTAAATAGCTTATGTACGTAAAGCATTTTTCTTACACTACTTATTTTTGACAGAACTACGTCACAGTAGACAAGTTTACCAATATGCAAACCTAGGGCAGAACAGCACACAGGAGAGAATGTTCTTCTGGCAGCATTTGACAAAGCCATGACAAAATGCAAACTAAAGGAGAAAGACAGGATGTTGAACTCTCTTGTTTATTTTATTCACTGTTAAATGTTAAAAAGGATATACCTAAGAGTTGTATTTAATTTGATAAGGTGGAGGTCAATGAGGAGATGAAATGAGAAGAGGAAAATAACTTCAGGTTAAAAACTGAACTTTACTGAAGTCTTTCAGTAAAGGGTAGATTATTTTCAATCCCAAACTTCCATAAACCTTTACAATGGAGATTTTGGGTTCATTTCAAAGTGGGTCTAACCAGTCCCTAGACATTTACAATACCTAAAAAGGAATCTAAAAATATGTGCATGTTGTTTACTCAACCACATCTTCTATGCAATTTCACTGGATATCAATTAATACATGAAAATGCCCACTATACCTAATGACTAATTAGAGCAGAAGCCAGATGATACAAGCCCAAATTCAAGCCTCACCATACTGCAGTAATAAAAAGACGGTGCTTTCGGCGCATGGAGGTTACAAGCCCACGTGACACCGCAGCGCATCGCACGACCTCTACTCTGCTGCAGCACAAGCAGGGGCTCCCCTGCAAGGCTGCTCTCCGCAGCACGTGTGCATGCTGACATGCAGGATGATACTGAAGCAATAGACTATGCTCTGCAGAAATGCAGGTCTGCTAGCAAACACAAACGCTGTAAGCCACGAAACCACAAAAATATTAGGACCACATAGGCGAGTGCTGACATAGTGGAAGTACCTTTAAAAGTATCATAACCTGTATTTAAAACCTGCATTATACCTTTATACAGTAGGCTGCAACAGTCCTCTGTGGGCAGAAAGGATTTCTTTACATTTATGCAGCTTTTAAATGAGGAAGATTTTTCTTTTATACAGATTTCCTTAGTATGAACCCTATCTTAAATAATGCAGATTAGGTCCGAAAGCACACAGCCCAGAGTCTGTATTTGCAGTCAGCTAGACAAAGTCTGACACAGGTGGCAATAGGCAAGACACCTGGCATTAAGGATGATGCTCTGTCCTTACACACATTCCGTACTACCCAGGTATGTTCAGAACTGCAGTTGCTTCAGATAACCAAGTGACCTTTTTGCCACGTGTGCTTTGTTGCTTAAGCAAAACAGGCTGATTTAAGGACAAAGCAACTGCTCGCACTTTGAATTTTGCCTCCCCTTCTCCATTTCTTTCACAGGCATTACCGAGGATAAAAACCATATACAATAAACCACCATCAAGCTTTCAATACTCTGTTCGCCAGGTTGCAAGGGGGATTTCATTCACATTCAGCAGCACTGCGTAGGGATCAGACTCAATTAAACCACTCATGCTTTTTAGAATTCTCTGTAGCTTTCCTCGATGAGGAATGAAATCAGACCACATCCTCACAAAGAAGGTAGTCCAGAAACAAGAATATGCCATGCTGCGTTTCTACATTACCACAAGCAGCTGAGTAAGCAACACATTAGCTGAACAGGAAGCCAGGCATGTTTGAAAATACAATTACTGCAATGTTAATGTGTCACTGTCACAGATCTGAACTGAAGAGGTGGCCTTTACATGGGGAAAATGACCCAAAGTGATAACTACAAAAGGCAGAGGATGGGAAACTGTTAGATGCCTAGTGCTGGGAGGCACAGGAATAATTTGTTGTATCTTTTGCCAGTATATACTTATAGCATATTTTCTAGAGCCTATAAAAATACAAAACGAAGCTACACACATGCCTGATGCTTCGGATTCTCTGTGTAAAACTTCCCTTTCTTATCATCCATGTACATTAGAATGAAACTATATATTCTTCAAAACATAGTTTATTAAACTGAGATGCATATGAACAAACTCGTTTTAAAGCATTTTATGATTTAATGCTTCTGCCTCCTTGTGGAAGACCCTGGAATCACCTTTCTTCAAGGGTTTAGCTGAAAATGTATGTCAGTTCTCTCTCTCTCTCAAAAAAAAAAAAAAAAAAAAAGGAGCATTTGCTCTCCTCTAAAACCATCAGAAAGTAGCTCACTAAACTATTTTAAACTGAGAAACCTCATGAGAGCTTCAGGACATGGAAGAGAGGAAAAGTTCACTGGGAAGTGTGAAGGGTCCCCTCCCACCAACTTTGTGGCTATTTAGTGAATCTCTGCAGGCACCAGACAACAAGGAACTGGGGGAACAAAGCTGAGCAGCATCTCACCGCTCATCTGGGACATTAGGGTGTTCCCCACCAATACTCTGCAGCACCTTCTGGATGCCAGCTTGATCTTCTCGGTTCTTCACACGGATTGTGTGGGACCCCACACTTCCGATGTAGAAAACCTTATGCTGCTTGAGAATTTGTGGGATGCTATATTGACAGCAATACAATATGCCCTGCCAAGGGATTAGCGCCATGCTGCAGTGAAGGCTGGACAAGCTGGGCTGCCGTAAATGGAAAGCTGTTCACTATAACTTCACACCTTCCTCAGCTTTGGGATGCAATATGCTACATGTACTTAAATAACAAGGACACATCTTATAGGAATTCAGAGTAGAAGTCCATCTATCTCTATACTCCTCCGATCACAATCACTCTGCCCAAGTACAGTTGAATTGTTATAACTTCATCACCGTGTAATTCTGCTTTTTTAGATAACTTGAGTATTTTGAACATAGGTAGAAGAATCAAGCCAAACAGTACTCCAATGTCAATTTACCCTTGCTGTGGAAGATTTTTTTCTATTCTTTCAATATCTTATTAACCCACAAAAGGACCGTTCATCTCATCTTATGATTATTTAGTTTTTTTTCCCTCCACTCCCTTGAGTCTGTTTGAGTAGCCTTCAGTGAAGGTCTCTGTCCATACTGTTTTAACATAAAAACTTACACTGCAGACCCATGCCATTTTTAACCTCGGCCTACATTACATAGTTGACAGACCCCCCTGCAACTTTTGTTGTTCCCTCAAAGTTGCACTCATTTCTCAGTTCCAAGTTAGAAATGAGTTTCTGATCCATTTCATTGATGGTTGCAAATTTAGTTGACCCCAAGACCTCTTCAAAAGGTTGACTTCACACTTAACATCTCCATGGCTCTAAGATGGAAGGTGAGAAAGTACAAGCTAGAGGTAGAAGTTTTGTAATTTAATTCTGAAATGGCCCTTTCTGTTGACATACATTAGAACTTAATGGTATTTTCCCTTGATTTTCCATAGTTACTTGACAAAAATGTTTTGGAATAACATTTTTATATTAAAAAATGCATAAAATTCATACAAACATCAACTGAGGTCCATCTTAGAAAACACTTCACAATCCGTAGTAGGCCAACAAAATGACATTAATTCTGTACTAGCATTTTCCTCTTACATACAAGAAAAGTAAATCCAAGTGACTGAAGCTCAAAGGTAGTACATTTATTTTGCAAAATGGTTATCTAACCCTAGGATTCATGTTTTCCCTGAGCTAAAGAAAAGCAGGATCTCACAAACTCTTAAGAGTGTCCCCTCCTGGCCTACCCATGTTGTTTTCTTTGTGTTTTTGCTGTTGTTTGTTTTTAATCAAGTATCCATAGTATATTTCATTCAGCAAGATAAAAAATCCACAAAACTTCTTCACCTATTCACACTCTACTACTTGAAGATGTACTACATCCTATTAGAGAGCAATAGTTCTGTTGCAGTTTTCTTTTCCAAAGGCCCACTGCATAGCGCGTCCTATTATAAGAAGTAAGCATTCTTCAATTTTTCCCCTTGTATGGCCTATTTGCAGTATGGTACAGCTAGATTTCCACTGAGACCATAACATCATCTGTTTATGCATTCTGTCAAGTGTTCCCAAGGCCTACTTCAATTGTTTTCCTAAGTGTAGGGCCTCTGCTGTAGGTCCTCAAATGAAGTGCGTGCAATATTGATCAAAGTCCTGCTTGCACTCCATGCAAATTCAATAGGCTCCTATTAGACGGATGCAAGCAGAGTCTGATCTTCAGCAGGATAAGCAGGCACCGTGCTGCAGGAGGCAATGGCATGCAGCTCTTCTAAGGGGCTTGAAGTTTTGTCTGGTCTTTGGAGACCCATCTCAGTAACTGGGAAGACTAACAGCATTTTTCCTCCCATCTCTCACAGTTGGTAGAACATTGTCTAGTTAAAATTATAGAATCATAGAATGCTTAGGGTTGGAAGGGACCTCTAGAGGTCATCTAGTCCAACCCCCCTGCACACGCAGGGTCAAAGTTGGACTTGTTCTTTTCACTCCCCAGAAAGTCTAGGATAATTGATCATTCTTTGCCAGATTATCATTTGCTCCTACAAGTCTTGGATATATATATGTTACCAACCTGCACATAGCATTATATTTTTCTTTTTCTCTCCAATTTGCAGCTATTCAGTTAACAACTGTCTTTTAACCAGTGCACAAAAAAGGGATTCAAATCCATCTCAGCTATCCAGACAGTCGTTCACAGCAGTTCAGCTGCTGTTCCATTTGAGCACCATTTGCATTTGGCAGCAAAGGAAACCAACAAAATCGCCTATTCTGTTAGTTGTGCTCTCTTCGTTAAGAACATGATGATTCCATCACATCCACCAGGATTTTAGTTGTCACTACTTCAGACTATTAACTAACTTGTTTGGTAATTTTGCCTTATTTTTAAAGCTTAATTCAAGCTTGGACTCCAGTGCAAATCATCTTCTTGCCACATTAATATTCCACATCCACTGCAGTTGAAACAAACAAAAAAACCACCATAAGCTTATGATGAAAGTCAACTAGCCAAGCTTAGACAGAATTCCATTATCTAGTTCTTTGCCTAGGGGGCAGGCATAGAGGCCAGACCTACAATATTAGTGAACTTCCCTGGCCTATAGTATTAGTGAACTTCCAGGTACTGCTGCAAGTGGTTTTTATTTTGTTTCTCTCCACCAGTGCATGAAACCATTCTTTTTTCAGAAAAAAGGGGCTGGTCAAAGCTGAAAGCCAGTTTTAGAGATGGACACTCTACTTCTCTACTTTGTCACAGTAAGAATTGTGGTGTCTTGAAGATTGCCATCATGAACCTTGGAAATAGATACCTTCAATTCATTACCCAAATACAAGTAGGATTAAACAGTGCAAGCATAGGTGAATTTGGGGAAGTTTTGACACATACCTAGTTTCTGCCAGGAACTTAGACAGATTTAAGGAATCTTGAGTAACTTCTCTCTAGTTTTAAAATCTAACCATCGGGATGATCTCTGAAAACATGGTGAGAACCAGAAACACCCTGAACTTCATGGCAAGATAAACTGTATAAATGTCTCACTCTTCCCAGCACCAAATCCATTTGTTTCAGACAACTTCCATGGATGCCTAGCATTACCAGTAGTTAATCGATCCACAGTTAACACAAACAGTACAAAAAGCTACTATTTCATTAGAAATGCAGTTTGATTTCACATATCAGCATACCTTGACTGAAGAGAAAATAAAACTTCTTAGTTTGGAAATCAACTGCTTTCCTGAAACACAGAAGCCAGTATAACGATGCGACTGCATTTTGCCAGTGTTCAACAGCTATTCAAAATAATGTAAAGCCAAGTAACAGACAGCTCTCAAGCTGCAGAAGTGAAACTGGACTCTGAAACCTCTAATTACCAAGGCTGTTAGCCAAAACCAACACCAAGATCAGCCTAAGAGCCTCCCAGCAGGAGTTCACATTCAGAAATGTAGCCTTGGCCAGGCAGACCAGCTCTGAGAAAAGGTGACAACTCTTAATTCATGTAGAGTTGAGCTGAATTGTTCTCTGTTGAGGAACTAGTCCATATGCTCAAAAGGTATTTTCCATCTCCAGTTTTTATGATTCATACATAGATTGCAATTTCATTGCTACAGGGTAAATACATTTTAAATTAGACTATATAAAGCTCTAAAGTTGCCATGACAGTCTCAGCAAAATGCCCTGTCATTTCTCATTGCAAAGCATAACCTGTCTTTCTAACCAAATTAGCTTTCTACAGCTATTCCCAAAAATGTAGCCTGAAGATCTGTTTTTGTTGATCCACCAATTGTTTCTTTCAGACATGCATGGTTAACCAAACAGAATGATCATTTAGGTTATTAAAATAATCCATCAACCAGCTTTGTTCTTTCATGTGAGAGATAAGAAAGGTGAAAGGTTTTAGAGAACATTTTATTGAGAGCTTGTGTAGAGGGTAGAAAACAATTCTGTGTCACCAGCTCAAACCTGCCTTTCCTAGGCATACCCCCAAAACCAACCCTGTATCACAATGACCATATTTGCTCATGGGCACAGCTCAGTAACAGTTGTTTCTCCTCTGAAGGTTAGTTACACCCACCAGCTGTGCTTGCTCTGGAAAAAGTAATAATAAAAAAAATACAAGAAAACAATCACACACAGCACCTCTTTTGCTAACAAAGATAATAGCGGATACAACCATGTTCTCTTGGTTGCATTTCCTTTCCATGTTTAAGGCTCCAGGAGTACACGAGATGATAAGCATGAAGAACAGAGTCCATCTGTTACTTTCAAATGATAGGACAGGGGAGAGTCATCTCAAAGTCCTTCCATTCATTTCTAGATTGAAATATTTGATTCCAGTATTCTATTCCAAAAGAAACTGGGGGAAGAGGACACAGCATCATGACAAGGTATAGCCTACAGATGTACTAATTATCTTTTGCACCAAACTGAGTGCATTAACCAGGAAGGAGCATTTTAAAATCTCTACGAACTTTTCATCCCAAGAGAAATTAAATCCAAGCTAAGAAAAAAATCATGATAAATTGCTGACAAGCATTAAAACATATCTGTGACAGCTTCTTTTTCTTTCAGGAAGATGTCACAGCAAAGTCAAAACCAAAAAGCCTACAATAGAAAATACCAAATGACACATTTAATAAAATGTGGGTTGAGTTACTAACATGTGAAGTTATTTGTTAATCTTGGCTATTAATCAACAGGTACACACCAGGAGATATTATAGACAGTGTAATGGAAAAAGCCCATGTACAGTTGTACATTGCTTCAAACTATCACCTCAAATGCATATATAAATCTTGAAAAGAGATAGGAATGTTGCTAGGTAAGATGGTTTCCTTAAAAGACTCAGTTTTAAGGAATTCCGAATTCCACCGATCCAATAGAGCATTTTGTTCAAACTGAAACAAAAAGTTCTGCGAACAGCTGAGCTAAAGACGCCCGCTGGAATGTATGCATGTCTTACAGCCGATGGACTTTAACTGAATTACTTCTTCAGCTCTGCTATGAGCTCATCCCTTAGCGCAGGATGGGAAAATTTCATCTAGTTTTTGAAAAGACACAGACACCAACAAGTCTTTTGCCCCATTGTTTGGCAATCCTTACCCTCATTCCCCCCATGAATTGCCTCATGTCTAGCAAGGGGTGATCTCATGCTGCATTCCTTCCTTTCGTACAGAATTACTGTTGGGCTCTTGCAAATCACAAGGAAATTTCAGATATCTAAAGGTTTCAAAACATTAGCACCCCTCTCCCTCCTTCACCAAGTTTGGGCAAAACAGGCCAAGTTATAAGTGAACAATCAAAAAAAATATATACATATATATATATGGAAAGACCATTCCATTGAGCTGCACACTCCACAGTTTTGAAGTGAACACTGGAGTTTACAAAAGAGATAAGGCAGCTTCAGTGGCAATAAATTTTGACCCTATTTATTTTAGAAAAGGGTTTCTGAACTTTAGGCTTTTAGAAACTTACTGCTTTTAGCCTTGCTAAAAGGTCAGGTAACAAGAGGTCAGGTAACAAACTTCTTATTCAAAGAATTCATGGATATGAAAGTCCCTACAAATGCTGTTACTCACTTCTCCCCCAAACACAGACACACTTCTCTATACAGACTTGAGTGCGCTGAGTGCATGCTTAGCATAATACACTCATTTGGTATTTGTCATTGAAAACAGCTAGGTAATAAGTGAACAGAATAAAAAAAAATAGGCTAGGAAAAAATCCTATTACAGCAGCTGCTTATAAACATTTTTTGAAGAAAAGAAACATTTCTTTTTTTCTGCCTCCCTGCATGTTTGTTTTATGATTAGCTGGGTTATAAATGGAATCTTCTGAACCTTAACTTGAAAAGTAACAAAATACAAATGTTATCTCTGACTTTGGTGTAAAGATGAGAAAGTAAACTATAATATTTTCTCACACTTGCAGATTAAAAAAAAAAAAAAAAAAAAAAAGAGATAACACTGTGTCTGAAAAAGGCGTATAAACCTTAAATTTTAGGTCTAATGGTTAAGTACCATAATAAAGTTTTGATCTTGGAATCACCAAGTACTGTTGATGAAACACACATACATGAAACTAAAGGAGGAGGTTAACAAATAAAAGTCACTGAACAAAACAACTAGGGGGACAGCTGGTTTAAAATTATTTTTAAAAAAATTAGGTATTAAAAAGTTTCTTGAGCTGTTGGTTTATATCAACAATTAGATTTTCACAACTTCGGCAAAGAAGATACTTTCCAAACTTCTAAGCATTGCAATACTTAATTCATGTAATTATAACTAATGCCTAAACTCCATGTTTGGGTAAAGTTTAGATACATAAAATAGATATATAAAATCTATGAAAAAACATACATAATCTATTTTATATATACACACATATATCCAAAGCACAGAGCAGTCTAGAAGTACCCATTATGTGGATTAAGAGGAGAGTTTACCCATGTATCTCAATTACATCAACCCCTGAAGCATGAATTTGCATTAAAAAAATACTTGTAGTTTATTTCTCAAAGATGTGCAAGAGCTGACAGCATCAGCTGGTGTTGTTCTGAAGTATTCTCAGGCACACCAAAGCATTTCTCCACAAGCAGTATGAGAAATGAGAGTTATCTGCTGTTATTTCCTCCTTCCACCAAGGGGGCCTTGCCCTGCTTGTGGCTTACAAGACAGCTTCCCATCCCATTTGGGCAAGTGCTCAGTAATTTCAACCCAACAGGTAGCACACCTGCATGAGCCACCTGGTATCTCACTAGGCAGATTTTCTCATTCCCTAACCTGAAGAAACCTGTTTTCTTCAAGTTCTCTGCTTCTTTCTTTGGCTAAAAGCTGCTGAGCACTGCAAAGCCAAGTTGGTCATGAAGAAGCAAAACAGAGCTATGTCACTTGGCTAGATTTTACCTTCGCATAGTACAAGTAGCTTACATATCTTACAGCAGCTACATATGCAGCTCTGAGTAGCCAGGGTGCTTACAATTTCTTGTGCCTGGCACAGAAGTCACAGATGGCTTACATGGTCTGCTGTGCCCTTGACAATGACCTTGGCAAAGTTGGCTGTGTCATCTCAAGCTCACATTGCTTCAGGAACAAAGGCACTGAGTTCAATCTTCCTTTACCATGCTTTACCTAAAAGCATCATACAGAAGAGATATACAAAAGAGACTCAAACTTTGGAATCAAGCAAAACCTGTTACAGCAGTTTTCCAGTGGACTGGTAAAAACTACCAAAGACACAAGCAAATGTTATGAAAGATGAGACATGCAAGGAAAACCTCCATCTATTAGTCAGGGTTGAACTCAATTTGGCTACACAGTAGTCTTTGCAAATGGTAGACAAAATACCACAAAACTATAATATCTGTGTTATTATATACATAGCATATGCCACATTAAAACAAGATTCTGAGTATTGACCACAAACATTTGTGTTTGTCAAACCTTCCATGAAAACTTAGAAGTGTAATATAATTCTCCTTAATATGTAATGTCTTCTTGCAAGAAGACTTTTACTACCCCAAACTTGCTTCTGCAAGGCACTGCCTCCACCTCAAAAAGAAGTGGAATGAATCACTCAAGGTAAGACCTGAACTAAAGCTTGTTGTGTGAGACCATATGACAGTGTGCCAAAATTAGACCTCTTCCACATTCCATGTTTAATTTTCTAAGGTGATTTAAAAACACACATATTTAGCATCAAAATGCTAGGAGAACTGACCTCAAATGTTGTCAAATGATTATGATGTACAGTGCAGAGGTATGCACAGTCCTGAAAAGATATATTACAGAAAGAAGGTATTCAGGGACCTTACACTCACAATTTACCGCAAAATTGACAAATTTCCCCTCATTAACTCTGATCAAGTCAACTGAATTTTGCTAGAGATTTTTTTTGGTTAAATGCCAAGTGCCAGGAGGCAGCAACATATTTCTATAGTTTGGGATACCTGGCCTGCTTCTGGAAAGTTGCCAGATTTCGTTTGACCTTATAATAAGGTTTAACCCTGGTAGTTGGACTAAGTCATTCTCATTCAGATGAGCAGACCAGTAAAGCTCAAACCTAGGTCAATAGTGAAGGAATGTTGTTGCCATTTGACAGCTGCTCAGTGGCTCTGGGAAAATTGTTGGTGTTTTCAGTCTATTTTCTAGTGGACAGGCAGTTAACCTGAAGCTCGCTGCCGCAGTTTGCAGAGCTCAGCGGAAAAGCAAATGTACGAGTCATCAGGGAGACAATGACTTTCTCAATATCAACTTCTCCAGATCATACTTGAGCCTCTGAACAAGAAACCAACCAAACAAGAAAGAACCATAGCCAAGTACAGGAAACTCTGCAGAAATTTAGCCTGGGCATCTTCCACTAGTTTAAAAGTCATCTCCCAGGAATGCATCTTCAGAGCCATCACTAACAAGTGCTCCAAGAGACTTGATGTGCAGGTAACATACCAGATCCCATAAAGGGAGCTCAGTTCCCCATCTCCCTGCTCTAACAAACCGTGAATTCCACCTTCAGGTCTCCTTTATTTTGGATGCAAACAGGATTTAATAATCCCAGCTACTAAAATTGATACTACCCATTCTGTGAAACTGTCCCAGCTGCAACCTGCAGCCATACTTGCCATAGTTTCTTAAAACTAAATTAACACACTAAACTCTGGTACTGAATAAACCATCATAAGGTTTGTTTTGACCTCATCTGTTGTGACAGAGGCTGCTAAATTATCGAAGACATAATTATGCCCATCAGTAAGTTACTGTTGCAACACCTATACAGAAAAACTACAAGGCCAAAAGGCAAGGCCAGCCAAACGGTCTGGAGAGTGCAGGTAAAGTAGAAGAGTGATGTTGTTTATACTGAAATGACACTCTCCTGGAAGTCAAAATGTGCAAATACCTACCCTCAATGAAGCAGCTGCCACAGAGAAGCAGAGATATTATCACTCATCTCAGTGACTCATAGCTTCCGCCTCCTTTTCTGGGCTTTCTATGATGCCAGTCATGAAAGAGGCTGTATAATAAATACACATGCTCAACATATTCAATTAGGAACACATTTTTGCAGATTCCAGAAGCTCCAGTACCAAGAGACAGCCTATTTTGAAGTTGAATCCTACACTGAATATTAACATTCACTGCCTGTACCAATTCTTTCAAGAAAGCTGCCAAACAGTGGGTACTAAAATACAGTACTTAGCTCTTTAAGAGAAGGATATCAAAAAGAAAAACAAAAGTACAAACATACACACACATCCTGACCTCAAGTGAGGCACTGATATCGAATTCAACAATGGACAAAGCTCTGATGATCTGCAAGAAAGCAAGAGGCCTACATGACAAACCCCAAGCAATAGTTCTGTAACAACGCAGCAGCAGAGCCAGACAGAGGAACATCATGGAAGTTCAGCTGAGAATCCTCTTTTCTCTTGGCCACTGGACACCATTTCACTGTCTACATTTTTCTTCATAAGACTACAAACTAATTGGGGGAAGAGAGAAGAGATGCTTAAGTGTTCTATTACTTTTAAATCAAAGACATACAAAATACTCTGCAGGCTTGCTTAGCACATAATACTAGAGATGTGTTCATATCATTTATGTACACATCCAGGGATGTGTTCATATCTAGGGACATGCCTGCTAGCAATCCCTGTGCTAGGGATATTGTCCTGAGATGCTGGCCAGCAGGGGTGACTGAATGGTCTGACCTGACCAAGCAGCTGGGGTGCTCACGCAAGAGGGGAGGCAGCTGATCTCAGCGACACAGAGGAAAGGTATCACTGTCCTCTATTTGTGGCATAAAGGCATTTATTTGTAAGACCTGTTAAGGAACTACCCGCATTCACTTATGGTCAGCAGATGTGTAGGCATGTTTAGGAAAGCTGATTCTTCTCTCTCTTTTTTTTTTAATTTTAAAAAAAGGACATTTCACCATCGATTGCATCCTCCAATGACTCAACCTTCAGCAGCCCTTTAAAATACTGCCTTTTATTTTCCTGTGTTTATTAAGAAACAGAATCAGGAGTATTTTGCTTCATTTTTACATCTGCATTGGCCATACCGTTGCAATAGTAACTAACACATAGCTCTCAAATCATTACTAGCTGAGTGACTTGTTAAATGCTGAAACTGCTTCTAAGGACCTATGACATGAGAACTCCCTTGTATCCTGCTCTGCCCATACACACAAAACCCCCACAAGGGACACACTGGCTTGCAAGTCTTCATGTGCCTTCACTATAAAACAGACTGCTTTGGCTGCCTTCCCATGTAGCAGGAAGATCACATAAGAAATCAGCTATATCATCACGCCTGATAAAGTGCCACCTTCTCCTTCATTATCATCAGCAGGAACAGGCAACTGTACTTCAGGAAGCACCTAGGTTTCAGAGCACCACAGAAGGACTAAATTCACCTCTGAGCTCCTAACGAGATTGCTGAAGACTTCTTCACACATTAAGAGACATCACTAGCCAGGAAAGGCTGCCTAACCTTAGCACATTAAAATCATCTTGTCCTTGATTTCCTCCCACAGGCAGGTTTAATGCAGCTGGAGGTGCTGGGGTCCAACATGAACTTGGGCTACCAATTCAGAAGCTGAGATTTGGTTTGGTTTCCCTGCCCTCCTTCCCTCCCCCTCCAATCCTTTAATTAAAATCATTAATTCCTTGGCTCCAAAAGATCAACCTTTTCAAGTACAGGCTTCTTATTCTGACAGAGAAATTCAGACATACCAAAAAAAAAGCTAGCTTGAAGCAGATAGTAATGCCACTTTCCTTGGGCAGCTAGAAGGAACATCTTAATCAGCTCTGAAGACACCTCCCCTGCAGCAAGACACTTGCCCAGGCTCAAGGGGTAAGGGAGAGGGAGAAAAAAAAAAAACCCTCTGAAGAACCTCACATTAAAAAAAAAAAAAAAAAAAAAAAAAAAAAAAAAAAAAAAGAGAGAGAGAGAGAGAGAACTGAGCACACAAATTCCACATGTCCATGACAGCAATGAGTTAATAGAAACTTATTAAAAGCCTTTCCCAGATAGCATGAGATAAACACACTTCAGCTTATCCACTACAAAATATAAGCATGTCTGGGTAGCACAAAGCAAAACAAGTCAGTGAAAAATATGTTATTTTCAGTGACTCACTGACCCCACCTGAAGAACCCTTTCAAATCTCTCACCCAATGGATCTTCAAGCTTCACATAGATAGAGGAAATGAAAAAAAGAAAACTTGAGGGAGGGAAAGAGGAAATCAATTTAACTTTTAACATTTCTTAGATGCATCAAAGGTCTCAGCCATGTAGTTCTATTAGATTTCTATGCGGATTTTTGTAAGATGTACATGGAAAAGCCTTCTCCGCATTCACTGCATGAGACTGAAGAATATGCAGACAATATGAATTTGAACTTTAATCTTTTTCTTTCTTGAAAAGCCATCTTCAGAAGCGTTTAAATAAACTATACATAGATGCTGGCAAGTTACAAGAGTGAATACAAATCTCTGATCCAATACAAATATTTTGCCGCTCATGAGAGCTCACAATCAGCTCATGAGAGCTCACAGCCATATTTAGGACTTCCAGACTGAACTGCAGCATGGTTGTACATCCTCACCGTTGGTACTAGTGTTTGTAATATGCACAAGGCAAGTTTATAAGCTTATTAAGCCTCAAACACAGAAGACAAAAGCTTACAATAAACAAGGATGAAAGGATTGGAGTGCAAATGGCAAGGAAGATGAGATTAAAGTGTGTGGGGTGCAACACAGGTGGAAGAGAACTACCACGGGCATGTTTTAATACATTATTGTAATGTTCATTCCTGCAGATGCTGGAAGATCTAGACATACTTTCAAACAACATTCCTGATAGTTAATCCCTCAACTCTACCAGCAATTTGACAGGGTTGTAACACTACAAACAATCTTTATTATGTACTTATCTTTCCCCTCCCTCCCCAAAAGGAAAATCAAGTGCACAGAGTGTAAAGTGCATTTCATATGATTTGTCAGGATGATCTCCTCCTGACTTAGGAATGCATCTCCCATTAACATTAATGGACAACGCAGACATGCAGAAAAAGGGAATCGTCATTTCTGCTTGGGCTTTGTATATACGAGTGGAACTCCATGCACTTTTTCCTGTCCATTATATCATCCCCTAGGGTGGGGGAACAGTAATAGCCAGTGAAAAGAACTATTATGCCTGCATTATTCTTTCTTTTCCCATCAGAGAAGATTCACCACACACACGCGCACAAAAAAAAGAGAATAGACAATGCTAAAATCTTAACAGGCAGAAAGACCATGCTTTTATATGGAGAAGAGGAATAAGTCTCTTAATAAAATACTGAGCAAAAATAGAAATATTTAGTAGTACCGTAAGAATGGTGGAATACGTAGCCTAGATTCAATAAAGTATTTATGCACCTTCTTTCCCATCCCAGCTTGAACACAGATGAAATTCAGAGTTACTCTGGCTTCAGTCTTCAATTCTCAGTTCCCCCTTTCTCCCACCCTTCTCTTCCAAACACTAAAACCACATCATAAGTGGTAATGTATACGTACATGCTTCATTAAAAAAAAAAAAAAAAAAGGCACACACACACCCCTATCAGGTCAGTAATTTGTTCACTAATGTAACTGCATTTTTAAAAAAAAAAAAAAAGAGATGACAAAGGGAAAAAGAGGTTATGGAAAAGTAAATACAATCATTATTGAGTGAATGCTTAAAGAGTTTTAAAACAGGAAGTTGCTTTAGTTGAAATACCTTTCTGTTTGATTAAAGCAAGCCGTATGCTTGCATAGTCAAAAACAGTCCTTTTATGATAAACCAAGGGAAATATTTAATCACATGCACTTTTTTAAAAATAAAGAATTATATCATTAAATTAAAATCCATGTTTATTCCTATCACTACAACTTTTTAACTTCAGTTTGGTTTTTATACATTTCCTTGAAAGTTTTGGACACCTTAACCATTTCACAGCTCATCATTTTAAGCAGTACAAGATAGGTGTGGGAGACCTGAATTCACTCATTCCCAAAGAGCATCAGGCAAATTCCCTTCCAGCTTAAATGCCAAAATGCAATAGATATGGGGATCCTGCCACAATAACCACCCACAAGCAGCGTCCCCAGCAACCTATGAGGCGGCACCACCGCATCAGAGGAGTCACCGGGGCACAAGCCCTTCCACAAGGGCCAACTGCATCCAACATTTACCAGGACAACCTGTAACAACTTTGGAGATCAGCACGACTCTAGCTGGGCTAGTGCAGCCAAATTATACTCTCAGACCCTCTTGCAGATTCATTTTAAAAGGCAGCATGTGTGACCCCGAGCTTCGTATCCTTGTTGACAAGGACATATTACCTGATGTGGCTGTGAACTGGACCATCTGCTATAGGAAGGAGCACCTGAAGTCTTGTTGGCTGTAGTTCTCTGCAAAATAAAAAGAACAGACTTGTCAAGCATTCAGTGATATCTCAGTCCATTTTGCCAATCAGTTATTTAACTATCCATGGTAGAATTCTCCAAACAAATAAAAAGCTTCAAAACAAAGAAACAGTAAGCATAATACAAACTATAATATAGTAACATTTGGCCATGGACATAAAATAAATAAAGGTCTTGGATCTCATATTCTGATTTTTCACTTCAACTTCCACGTCACCTATACCACCAATGTAAATGCACAGTCTGGCACTAGTATTTTTATCAAATCCTGGGTCCTAACCTTAACTAGAACTTCAGAGCACTATTCTTGGACCAGTTTTCAATAAAAAGAGCTCTAAAATACATCTGAACACAGAAGGACATTAAAAGTTTTGTCTGCATGGCTGTAGAAGTTGTATGTGTTTTGTTCCCTCCTAATTGAATTCATGATGATGTTACATTGAAAACCTAATATGCAGTTTATTTAAAGCTATTCTTACCTCTCAAAAAATAAGCAAAACTGTTCTTTCTGGATCACTTCACCTTACTCAGAAATGGAACTTTGATATTTTTGGAATTGGTAATACAAAAAGATTACTTATTCACAAACTTCTCTTTGAGGAAAAAAAACAGTCTCCTATGATTTGTCCCTGTACTCTTCCTCCCCCTCGCCCCTTTATTCTTAAGCACTAAGGAAAGAATCAATATCATTAGAAGACAGGTATGTGGCATTTATAATCAAACTGACAATTTTAGTACAGAAGAATCAAATGCAATATGGCTTCTAGTCAAATGCCCCCATTAATTTTAATTTATGCTTGTCCTCAGTTTCAAAACTATTTTTGATCATGAACTTTGATGCAATTTACTCTGATTTAGGCGAATGACCTGGATGAAGGCACAGAGTGCTCCCTCAGCTAGTTTGCTGATGACACGAAACTGGGAGGAGTAGCCGATACCCCAGAGGGCTGCGCTGCCATCCAGAGGGACCTGGACAGACTGGACAACTGGGCGGTGAAAAACCTCATGAAATTCAACAAGGCCAAGTGCAAGGTCCTGCACCTGGGGAGGAATAACACCAGACACCAGTACAGGCTGGGGACCGACCTTCTGGAGAGCAGCTCTGCAGAGAGGGACCTGGGTGTCATGGTGGATGACAAGTTGACCATGAGGCAGCAGTGTGCCCTCATGGCCAAGAAGGCCAATGAGGTCCTGGAGCGCGTTAAGAAGAGCATCTCCAGCAGGTCGAGGGAGGTGATCCTGCCCCTCTACTCAGCCCTGGTGAGGCCGCATCTGGAGTATTGTGTCCAGTTCTGGGCTCCACAGTACAAGAGGGATGTGGAGCTGCTGGAGAGAGTCCAGCGCAGGGCTACAAGGATGATCAGGGGCCTGGAACATCTGCCCTGTGAGGAGAGGCTGAGGGAGCTGGGCCTGTTCAGCCTGGAGAAGAGAAGGCTGAGAGGGGATCTAATCAGTGTATATAAGTACCTCAAGGGAGGGAGTCCAGAGGACGGTGCTGGTCTCTTTTCAGTGGTGGCCACTGATAGGACTAGAGGAAATGGCCGGAAACTGAAACACCAAAAATTCCATAGGAACTTAAGGAAAAATTTCTTAACAGTGAGGGTGACAGAGCACTGGAACAGGCTGCCCAGAGAGGTTGTGGAGTCTCCTTCTCTGGAGATCTTCAAAACCCGCTTGGATGCAGTCCTGTGCCACATGCTTTAGGTGTCCCTGCGTATGCAGGGGGGTTGGACTAGATGATCTCTAGAGGTCCCTTCCAACCCTAAGCATTCTATGATTCTATGAAAGCCCACAGTAAGCCAGTCCCTCATTTCTATGTGAATTTAGTGTTTCTGAAAGCAATCTGCAAGCAAATATTATAGTTTGTAAATCCAGGTGTAATAGAAGCTTTGAGACTCTTAATCACACGTGACAATAAGGCTACCTATACTCGGAATATAAACTAGTCTTGAGTTACCTGCACACAAAATCTGAATTTAAACAGGCATCCCAGACATGAGATAATAATTTATCAGTACATTATGTCACCAGCAGGATGCTAATAGGGAGGTCAGATTCATATTTGAACCATATGGACACAGAAAAAAATGTAAGTAAATCAATCCATGTGAAATTTATACCACAACATAGTATACTCTTTGTAAGTAGGAAAATAAATAGCTTATGGCTTTTAACACCCAAGGATATTTAACATTTCTATGCCAATTATAGCCACCAGGGCTTATACATCATTACATATTCTAGAGGAACTAGCATCTCATTTCCACTAATGGAAAACAGTCACTGATGTAATTGCACGTTTGTATTAGTCTATCAAAGTAAGTTATTTTACAAATTTAATTATTAGCCATACCGTATAGTGTGCTTAGCTTCTAATGGGCACCCTTGGAAGTATAAGGTTTTTTTTTAATAAACAGACATGCAATGCAACAGAACAACAACAGTTTCTTTTGATAAAAACTTCAAAAGAGACAAAATGCACTCAAGGTTGATCTTCGCTTTCTGAAAACTTATGAAAACTATCTCCCTCTGCTTCAGAAGGGAGAATGGGAATCCATGAATAACAAGATAACTGAAGCTTTTATGGAAGCATCTGGAAGCAGTTTTTCATCAAAATATCTTTCCATGAGCACTTTTCTTAGGAAAAAGAGGGGGGAAAATGCTTTTAGTATCTTTGGAAAGAAGCTGCATATCACGCCTACCTAAGCGGTGTTTGGTTTCTTTCCTCACTCCAATTCCTTCCCCATCAGCAGGCATTTTTTCCTCTATGGCAAACCACTCTTCTAAACCCTTCCACTTCCATTGGAAGCACATCCCATAGATGGGATCCCATAAAGAAACAGTACTGCAATATTACAAAAAAAACAACAGCAGGGCCCTTTCCAGGCCAGACAGCAAATTAATACCTCCAGACACAGCCACATAACACTCATCTACAGCCACTGTTTACAAAGTGTAAAGGGCCAGAGTCTCACTTAGATGCTGACCTGCATCTTCTAATTGCAGTAGGAGTCAAGTACTTAAAAATATTTGCGATAACAGAAATAAGATAGGTCTAAATTACTTCAGCATCTACTTTTCCTGTCCTCCCAGACCTTTTAATTCCATTCATATATCACTGAATGGGATCACTTGTGTATAGCAATCAAAATATTAAGTTATAGTCAAAGAGTTTACACTGTTAACATGCACATGAGCCTCCACATTGTATCACATGGAGTAGATCTTGAAAGATGTGGAAAATATTTCTCTCCAAGCTTCTTGACGAGTTGTAAAGAGCCACCATGAATACCTGAAGGCTAGACCACATTTCCTGGTTATCCCAGGGCTTACACCACATGAGCCAGGTGATTTTAAAAAAAGAAAAAAAAGTAGAATCAATCAGAATTAGACAATTACCTACCTCCAGGAGCTTGGCGCTTCATGCCTAGCAGCCAAGACCTCAACCCAGACCACAGCCTCTCCTCAATGTATGGTTTTTGTATGCAACCACCACCACACAGGAGACATCAAAGCATTGTATTTTCACTAGGCATTTTATCAGGGAGTACCCAGTCTGTACTCAGCTCCTAAACCACTTCCCTTTCTTCAGTCCAAGCCATCTTTCATAACACAATCCAAATGGAAAAGCCAGACTTGGGAAACAGTCAATCGTATGCAACTACTACACCTCTCCCCTCCCCAACTATTAAAAACTAATTAGGACAGGCTGTTCTAATTAGCTGCTCAGCCAAGCTGTTCTCATATAGTCACCCCCTCACTGCCCCCACCTGTGAGGAGGGTTGAGTTCACACAGCTGCAGGTGACCACCTGTCTCCTCAAAAAAGCAGGGAACTTCTGCTGAAAAATTCAGAAAAGCACCATACTTCTCACAGTAAATGGTATTTCTGGAGGCGATAAAGCTGCCAAGTGGGCATGCGTTTACCTGAGCTGGAAGGTATGGACAGGAAGGAAAATAAAAGAGAAGAAAACTGGTGTTCTGTATTTGTGTGAAAGCTGCCATGTGGGTGCAGGTTGCGTGTGTGGAGCGCGTGTGACTCCACGCAGCCAGGCTCGCACACAGGCCTGGATGGGACAACTGGGGATCAAACTCCAGGCTGGCTCCAGTGAGAACATAAAACAAGTACTTTTCATGGCAATAAAGTGGCCTAGCCAGAGAAAGACCAAACAGTGTGGTGGTGTATGCTCAAAGCTGCTATTTTATACACAATTCACAAGAAAAGTGTGTTTTCTGAGAAAACACATGCTATTCAACAAAATACTATAGCAAAAAAAAAAAAAAAAAAGAACAGAAGAAACTTTTTGTAGACTATAGGCTCTACAGCCCATCCTTCTGATGTTGAAATCTGAGCATGGCTCTGCAGGAGAGTTTATCAAATTACATGTTATTATTTTTACTCTTGGGTTGGGGCTATTGATGACTATATACAGGGAAGCCAAGATTACCAAGATTACATACAGTCCGTAAACAATTTCTTAACCAGTCAATGAGAGCTTCAACATAAGGTCAGACTTCAAATTACTAAATAAAAGAAAAAGTGTCACTACTCTGGCAGTATTTCAAAAAGAAGAAAAAAAAATGTAGATTTTCTGATATCAAGATTAAAGTATATAATGTGTTCTACAGCAAATCATACTTATAAAGCTTTCTGATGGGCATGGCATGGCAATTCATCCCACTTAGCTTGGAAAAGTATCTTAACGATGGGATGAATTACCCTCTGCTCATATTATGATGGCTCATATTAGATGAAAAGAAATCTACCCACATTCTCCTACCAAGAGACCTAAGTAAATTGTCTTCTCTTAGGTTTTAGAGGGTTATGATCATAGAAAACTTGCTATGTAACAGGAGTAACTTTGAACTGATTTATGAACTCCAACAAAGATTTTTAGTCTTTCAAATACATCTCGCTGCTAATGACTGGGAGTACTGTCTTGACTTTCAGGACTCACAATTTTTGGGCTGGGAAATAAGGGGAGAGAAGATTTTTGTTTGTAAAGAGAGATATATAATGTGAAAGTTAAAGGAAGGTAATAATACTACCCATTTAATGATGTAAATTTTTTTTTTTTTTTTCTTTCTGAGGGAAAAACTACCTGGATTTATACCAGTCCTTCTTTAAGAACAGTTATATGTTATACTGCCACTTCCTGGACTCTACAGATCTGTCCCCTAAACTTTTGCAAGCATTCAGGCGATATCTTGTTCACTAGTTTTATTGGAGATTTTGCTCACTTAAAGACTTTAGGATCTAGCTTTTTTTATGCAAAGGCTGACATCAGACTCGGGATTATTTAGCACTGTGCAATATCTAGATGACATTTTTTGTATTATTTGCCATGGATTTTTCCTAGTTTTTCCCTAAACTCAAAAGTTCCTTTGCTGAACAAAGTAATAATAATAAAAAATAATATAACATCTTACAGCACTGAAGTTCTTTCTCTGAAGCTTTCTTTAGACAAGCTAAACATTTTGTATGTCTGTGACTTTTGCAAGAAAGAACCAATAAAGCTATGTTAAAAAGGAGCACTTTTCAATGTCTACTTACTGGCTTGTTTTATTTTATTTAACAGCAGGAGTTTAACAAGAAACACAAGTGAATATAAAAACTTGAACCTCTAATACTATCAATAGCTATAACATCTCTTATCACTCTCAAGAAACAAACAGTAGGTAAAGTCCTTTTGCCATTATCCTCAGGGTCTTTTTTTTTCTTTTTATTTAATTGAGTCTACTAGTTTTTCCAACAACAATGCAATATAGAAGATGACAAGCTATTCATTTAAATCATAAGTTAAATAAAAAGTGGCAGCTTTTCTGATCAAAAACAGTGATTAAATGAATTACAAAGTTGGAAATTTGGAACAACAGTATCTCTTGAAACAATATAGATTTCACACGTAAATAAATCCATCCTTTTCTCTGGTCTGGCTCAAGTCACTCATAAGTAAGGTAAGAGCCATCACATCGCTAAATGTTAACTAAATCCTCCATGACTTTTTCTCATTAATATAATCTCAGCAGATCAGAGGAGGCAGCTCAGTGGAAAGGGTCTCTCTGTGTCTCAGATCTGGTATCACAGCACGCTCCATGGTGATGGCAGACCCCACTAAACTGTTCATTACAGAGTCACCAATGAAGCTGTCATACCATAAAAGCTCACGATTTCTTGCTCCCTTCAGAACATCTCTATTTTCAACAATACCAACATGTTGCTTGGGATTCACAGTTAATGATACTTTGGACATTACAACAAAGGTTACAACTAAACAAATTCTTAAGACTTTAAAGATTCATGATTTCTTCAAGGGCTACACAGGTAAAATTAATTTTCTGGTGCTCTTTCATCACACTAAAATATCACCAAAACCTCCTAGGATACAACCTAGTTTGTACCGATATCTAGCCATATGAATTTCCAGAGCCATGGATTTTTTTTCTTCAGAAAGTTACAGGAAGACGTGGAAAATCAGATTAGTAACAGAAACATCTTTCCCATTATAGTTAGGCAGCAGTGTTTAACACTCCATGAAGAACGTTGCTAATCGTGGGCTTTGAACATAGAGGAAAGTAAAGTGGTGTTGACAGTGGTGGGACATGAGATGACAGTAGGGTATTCTCTTCCATGTAAACGGTGCACTGGGCAATCCTGAATGAGCAGCATATTTCAAAGTGACATTGTTTTGCAGCAAAGACGTTGCTGGAGAATCTTCAAGTAACTTGTCCCTCAGATATGTAACATCAAGAAAAAAAAGCATTAAAAAGCAGCAGAGCATTATAGCTAGATACAATGGTCACGAGGTAAAATGTAGCGGACTTACGGAAGGTAAAGTTTGTAAGATGTAAATAAAAAAAGTGTGTACTGGGAAAATTAGAAAAAGGTCTCTTTGCTTAAGATTGTTGCACAATGTCATCAGGGATTACTTCCTCTAGCTTACAGAAATCAATGTTATGACAGGAAGAGACAGAGCAGGAGAGATATTGACTGAGCTGTCAACCATACGAGTGCATCTCTGTGGACCAGTGGGTTTGGGCTTTGATGAGGCGAATGCATTTGGTGGTCCCTTTTATAGGAACTCAGGCACTCATTCACACTACTCAGTTGCATTTTACACCCACTGTCTATTTTTGCTTATCAACATAGCGACTCGTAACTGTTGTGGTGCAATTGTCAAAAGTAATATAATTCATCTATCACTCACCTCAAAAGCTGATTCTTGACAGTTTAGCAATTTGGCATGGTTCTTAACCATGATGGGCCTGTCCTGACACTTCTAACCCCACACTTTTCTCTGTTTGACCACTCCTGTTCACTAATTTAATACAGATATTTTGTCATTCTGGAGGAATAAAAGACTTCAAAAGCAAAGCTTGTGATGAAAATATTCTCGGTAACAATTTTATAGTATAAAATATTTTCAATTACCAAGGAGAAGTTTTGTGTTTATCAAAAGATAGCTTCACTTCAGGGCCTCCCATTCCTACTTGACTGTCAAAATTAATAATGAATTTGAAATTTCAAGATGCATGTTTAAGTGAGGATAAAGTCCATGAGTTTTTTTTTTTTTCAGCACAAAACAAATAAAATTGGTATTAGAGATTTCACTAACCGTCCCAAAATCAGGTCTACCTTGCAAGACCTGTCTGGTTAAGCTCTAGCCAACAATGTTGTATCCATTAATTCCTTCTTGATTTTCATTTCTACTGGCCAGCTAAACTGCAGTGTTGAACCATCTGAACCACAGACAAGCTGGACAACTATCAACACAGTTCATGACATGAATCTTTCCTATAATTTTAATATGCCAAAAGGACTTCTCATCTCTATGGGGCTGCTACATAGACTGCTGTACAGTCAGCATTTTGTCCCCAAGATGGAGAGTTTGGAGATAAGGTGCAGAGAGATTAAAGACCCTCATAAACCTTCAAGGGTTCCAGATGGAGCTGGCATAATGCAGACATCCTTGACCCATTATAAAGAAATTATAAGAAATTCACCTGAGTTACAAACAAAACAAAAACATAGAATATGGAAACGTGCAATGCTTTGAGGTCAAGAACCCTCCTATGCACTAAAGAGGATTGAGAGCACATCACAGTCATAGGAGAGAGAAGATAGTCGGAAAGTGGATTTTTCGAAGTTAGTGATTGCTCTTGTGGAAAAAAAAAAAGACTACAAGGTGTGAAACAAGTATTGTATTGTGTTGAACGATGACCAGTGGGTAACTTGAAACAATCAGTCAGGGAACGTGACTGTATTGATATTTCCATACAATTACTCCTACTGAAAGACTGAACAATGAAATAGAAGATCCATTATCAGGAGAACTCGAATGAACATAAGACAACTTTTATATCCTTTAGTCTTTCACCATTTTTCCTGATTAAATGAAAAGCTGAAGTTGAAGTAGTTGTAGGGAGGAAACAAACTATAAAAAAGACAGTCTTGTTATGGCAGATGGTGGAATAGGATCAGCTTTGCAGAAGTGAATGAAGTAGCTTTCTTTGGAAGTTTACACAGGTCTGTAAAAATGGAATTATTTTTAATTAGGTTAATGGGAATATGTTGATTTAAGATGAGGGAATAACATCAGAAGCCTAAAAAGATACCCCCTGTAGTGAAAGCTATTATCATCCAAGAACAAATGTGAGAAATAGATCTGTCCTGTTTTAAAAAAAAAATACAAGCGATAACAGAATCTTTGAGGAATATCAGGTCTGAGGTGCTAAAAGATAACAAAGTGGCCACGCAGAAAACTGACACTAAGTAGGAAACCTTCAGGGATAGGCTAAGGAGAGCAGCAAAGAATGTATGAACTGCAATATAAAAACAATCAATGTTTTCATGAAGATGGTGGCGAATCTTCCCTTCCTTTATCAATGTTCATCAAAGGTAATATGAATTTAGAATTAAGCTTACATCAGGTATCATAATAAAGCTGAAACAGACAACAAGAGCTTTGATAAGACAATGCAAAAGGTAATACTTACAGAAACTAAAATAAAAGAGAGCATGAATTATATGTACTAAGGAGACCATTTTACATGTATTTGAGAGGAAAGGACATGAATTATGGAGGTTCAGTAATGGAAAAAAAAATTAAAATCTTCAGTTGCAAACAATGCAATCACAGAAAGGTGGAGGAGGTACTTTAATGATCGTGTTAATGGTGAGAGAAAAAAGTGAACAACAAAAGGCTATTTTCTAGATAAATGAGTCATTCTCAGAAGATTCAGATTTTTAAAATGTTCAAAAGACAATTAGACATTCACAAAAAATATTGGCAATTCCTGCTGAATTATTAATACCAGCAAGCAATAGGCTTAGTCAAAAGCTTGACAAGCTGACTTTGAAGATATCACAAAGGAATGGAAAGAGCAAGTCATATTTCCACTTTCAAAATAGGTATATACTGGAAAAGTAAGAATTATTTTTGCATTTCTCCTTATTTCTTCTTCTAACAATCCAACTTCTATATGTTTTTAAGCAGAGGAAATAGTGAGAGACAATGAGTGTTGAGCAAAGAGCATGATGTTCCCTCCCAAGATGAGTCACAAAACAAAAAAATGAAAGCAAGCAATGATTTCAGTTGGGCAATGTCACAAGGAAAAAATGGGGACATAATCACAATTAAGGAGGATTTAGGAGGAATATACCAGTATGGTCGTTGGGCTGCAAGGAGGCAATCTGACATCTCTAATGCCATTCTAGGAAGGTGCAATTGTTTGTCTGAAGCTCAGAAGTTTGACTACCAGTAGAGAATGAAATCTCTGCTCTGTTTAATAGCAGCTCAGCATGAAGGCAGGAAGACATCTTGCCATATCCCTGCGCTTTCTAGAGTGGTCCAGATGCTGTGAAATTCTCAGACCCAAAGGAACTGAAGCAAGCTGCTGCAAATTCTCAGCAAATGGCTGCTGTAAGGGCTGACACGGTAGGAAGCGAAGGATGTTTGAGATCTAAGGACATGGCAAGACAAATCCCAGGAGTATAAAGCCAGGTAAATAGCTGTACGATGATGATATCTTGAATAAGCTTTCTGTCAGTCAAAGACCTTGGGTCACCTTGTGTTTGGTAGCTTAAGCACCTAGTAGCATTATATAATCACGCGAACTTGTGGAAGGAGGAAATGCAGGTATTTGCTCCCCTCATCCTAGTGCTAGTTAATGGGGAATGCTCATTTAGAGAGGGGCTATGCAATCTGACAGCTCCGGCCTCCGCCTGCCTTTCTCTTCCCTGAACAGGAGCCGTGAGGGCGTCTTCCTCGCTGGAGCCCCGCGCCGGCTCCCTGGGCTCAGCACGTTTGCTGTGTGCTCCCTCTCTCCCCCAGCCCCAGGACCGTCACGGCAAGGGGAGAGATGCAACGGCGTGGCTAGAGCAGCAATAACCGAGCGAATACATCATTCGGCTTCTTGAAATGCCCCTCCCTGCCTGATCGAGGCACACCACAGCAATAAATTCTTCTAAGAGCCCTTAAATCTATCACGCTAATTGCTAAATGTGGAGTAGCCATTCATCTTTCCTGATAACACTGTAATGCATGAATTTGCTGTAAATTTTTTTTTATGTTTCCTTATGATTAAAGCATAAAATAAAATAAAATAAAAAGTAACATCACTGTGTCTAGTTTCAGGCTAATGCTTCTTTTTGAAGCATGGAGAGCAGTTCAGGATTGAAACCATGAAGGATAAGGAGAACTGTCAACAGAAAGTGAAGAATATTTCCCTGCTCTATTCACACACATTCTTAGCACTTAAGACCTATTTCTAGACGGTAAAATGAATATATTGCACCCATTTCTTTAGAAATTTCCTAATAACCTTCTCTTTAAATTTCACACTAGAAATCTTAATAAGTCTCTATATATTCATACAGCATACAGAGTAAAGAGAATTGGGCTATATTTTAGCAGATAGTTCAAATATTTTAAAATAATAATATTCTTTTCAGATGGTCAATAAGCAAAAGTGGAAAGACATTTCAAGGAAAACATAAACAATTAGGAGAGGCAAACTCGGGGCCGTGAGCATATCCTTTGTCAACTTGCTTAGTGTACAGTGTACCTTGTCAAATTAAGAAAATTCCAAGTGCATTAGGAAAGGCTGCCCTCTTCAGACAAACTTAATAAAAATAGCAAAAAGAAGCTCTAAGTGACTTTAAGTTGAAATAAAAATGTGATGAAATGAACTGGACAATACTGACATAGCACCAAGTTTCTGCTGTTTAATAGCAGTTTGCTGCTACATAAAGAAAAGAAAATTCTCTTCTTGTCGTTAGCTACATATAATGTGTGTTTGTTCAGACTAACCAAAGATCCAGTTCTTTTACATTTTCTACAAGGATATTAAAGCTTTCATTCATGGACTGAAGCAGAGAGCTGTAACTGATTAACAGAGGCATTGAACCTGAGCTCCTCCTGCACTGTCACTTGGAAAAACCACCCCAGTTGCAGTATGGTGCTTTATCACACAACCCCAGTTGCAGTATGGTGCTTTATCACACAGTAACTTTCATTAAACACGTTAAACTCAATTCTTTTCTCAAACAAAATTTGGGTCTTATATGTATTTTGATCTCCTTAGCCATCCAAAACAGTGAGTGGAAAAATGTTTTTATCCCCACAACTGTTTTTTTTTTTACTTGGTGGCTATTTTTCTTCTCTTCTCCTTAAAACATTCACGAACAAGTAGAAACCTGAGCTTCTTTAACTAGAAAAAGAGTTTTGTTTCCTCATTATTGAGGATCTGAACATCCCTGCAGGAGAAATTGTGGATGTACTTCCCCAGTTATGCTAGTTAGTTATGCTAATAATCAGGAATGCAAACACTGAATTTTCATAAGGATATGACCTGTGTAAAGAAAATAACTACTTTTTCTACTGCTGTAAGCAACAACTTCCAAATTACTGGGGAAGTGAGTTGGACGTAAATATTTTTAATGGACTTCAACTTAAACTGATAGGTGTGTCATGGCACCAGCTAAGAGTATACAGAAATATAGGTTACGCTCTGCAATGCCAAACCTGATATTAGTCTGTCAATACTGCTCAAGTCCCTTAACTGAGCCTGGGACTGCACTGTATGAACTTTTTAGAATAGGCATTCCTTGTCAATACAGCCCCCTAAAATTGCCCCAGGAGCAGGAAGCAGACGTGAGGTTATGAAGAAAGGAAGTATTACCCATGACAGAGGCACAATAAGGATTTAAGTGCCAGCTTGATGGAAGTCTCTCAGCTCATTCTTAGACAAGGCCCTTTTCCAGCGTTTAAGCAAAGCGTCCAATGTCACCATGTCTCGGGGGCACACGCCTGACTACCCAAGAAGTTTGTGAGCTGAGGTACAGCTCTTTTTTCACTGCAAAATGCCTTCATTGTGTCAAAACACTTTGTTTAAGCATCATAAATCCAGTCCACTCGATAAACTGCTCTAAAATTTGAACTGACTTTCCTGCCTCCTTCACCACATCCCAAACGAGGTCTGGACAACCAGTAATATCTTCTTTGAATGCCCTGTTCCATAGAAAGCCTCTTGACTTTGGGATGCAGACAACAGTTCCAAGTTGTTTTCAACAAAAAATACACCTTCAATTTTAATCATGTTCTTCTGAAGACTTCATTTTTGTTTCACCTTTGTTAAATAGGACTTGGTTTAAGATGTACTTTAAGTTAAGCAGTACTTAAATGCTTTGCTGAACTGGGGCCTGAAATGGGACTTTAACTTCCTTAATCACTTCCTATATACAGTTACTAGAATGGATGTAGAAAGATGAACTTTTCAGAAAAAAAAGTATGTCTCAAAGGCATCGGGACAAGAAAATCACAGCAAAGTTAAAAAATGGCAAATTATAAACCTCTTATCTATCAGCGCTTACTCACTGGTCTAACGAGTATGCTAAGAAGCAAGTCTTCTTTATAAACTGAGATGTTAAAGCTGAAAATGAATCTCACCTTTTAGTCCCTTCCTATACTATGGTATTCAGTTTCATGTATAATTGATGGGCTGAAATTTTAAGATAGATAGAGTAAATAAATTATGAGTATCCAAAATATTGCCCTTTTGCCAGTAAAACCCTATTATTCTTTACATTGACTCATTCAACCCTTGTGTTGCTATACATATATATATAGCAGTACTATTTTCTGTGATTTTGTAAATTATTTTGATGGAAAACATGATCAGGGTTTTGTAATAACCCAAAAACAGTGCCTATTTGTTTGGGTGTTTTTCCTTCATTCACTCAAGTCCTGGTATTAAAAGAAAGACATATTAGTTGAACACCAACAGTTCATATGCTATTGCTAGTTCTTACACAATAGCATTCCTAAGAACTCTTCTATAATTCTTTCCTGCAGTGAAACACAGGGGTGTCCACATTGCCATTCTTGACTTTTCTTACACTATTAAATTATAAGACTGCTTGTGCTGTGCAAAGCTATTTGGTTATGAATTTTCCGAAGTGACAGATTCCGTTATATAACCCACTAGTGAGTCTGGGAATGCCATTCAACATTTTCAGCTTTGGAATTAATTTTATTCTTCTTCTTCCCATGAGGAAATTAAAAATGTTCACAGTTTTACTCATAGGCAATGCAGTTTCCATGACAGAGTCACATGCCTGGGAAAATCCCAAGTGCTTCTTCCTGCCATGGGGCTGTGCGTATACAGGGGTACGATCCTGTTGTGATGGCTGAGCACCTGTATTGATGAAGTCAATATAGATATATAGAGGATCCTAAAGTTAAAAAGCTGCTTTGCAGCAGAAGCAATAGCTTTTCTACAACACATTAGAAGCAGCTACGTTTCTTTTGGCAAAGTGCTGGTTTTTCCACCAGTATGTGCAAATCTGCCTGCTTATGTCAGATGCATAGGACAGCTGATCATATAGATAGTTACTTATGTCCACCTTCATTCAATATTACAGATGCAGCATCAAAAATAAACTGTGGTTACCATCTGATACCACTTCTAAAAGTTAATATAATGTGCTTTGACAAATTACTTTGTCTAGCGAAAGTTTTTTCTAATTCAAGGCCCACCCTATGGAGCCCATTTTCAGCATTTTCTAGTGTACAAAAATTCCAGCAGTTGGAACACTTCTATGGAGAGCATTTTTCAACATAAAGAAGATCAACAGCTAACTGAGCATATGGAAATTTGTTAATAGAAAAAAAAAAGTTTGCTATTGGATAAAACACAAATTCCTATTGAAACATTACAGGAAGTCAAGAGAAATTCAGGGACTAGATAGAGATTACTAGTCCTTCCTTAACTAGAAATAAGGAAGTAACTTAGCTGTCTCCCAACAAGTAAATGGTAATTTTTTTTCAAAAAGTACAAATTGATTTTGTCGTCTGTGTCCTTTTTTTCTGAAAGAGGAACCTCTGTATAAAGTCATCAAGAAAGTAGTGACACCATTATTCACTAATCTGCTAACTTCACAGTCCTCACCTTCAGACATCGCACCAAGAAAAAAAAAAGGAAAAAAAATCCCTCAACTCCCCAAATGCCCAAAGCTTTCAAATAACACTTTAACATAACCTCATTACATCCATTCAGAATTGCTTTAGATTTTACTCAAAAAAAAAAAAGGCAAAGATAGGCATTTTTAGGCTTTAGATACTTCAGATCCTTTATGAAACTCGTCACATCCTTGAAGTAAGCTGCAGTTAGCAGAGGCAGCTCTTGAGTAAGGTGAGTAGATCTAAGCCATGGTTCAACCCACATAACCTGCTTAAGTCAAACAAAAAAAAGTCAGCGAACAGCAAACAAGGGCAGAGATCCAATGGAAAACGAGTCCTTCATCAGGTACACAGAAGAGCTCACTCTGTGTAATATCAGCGGTGGGCAAAGCCAAGTCCTGTGCTAGGGTATGTTGCTGCTAGAAACATAACCAGTAGCTGAAGCAGGATGGCTTTCCTTAAAGCGTCCAGGTTGTATCCAGTACACTGTCTGTACACCAGGGCTGCTCCATTCCCACTTTCACCAGTGGGTGTTTCGGCATGCTCTACTGGTAAAAGAATCCTGGGCTCTGCCAGCATTGCTTATTCCAGCTCCCGCAGAGAAACAGCCACTCCTGCTCAGATGTCAGCTTTCCTGAGAGCCCTCTCCAAACTGGGTACAGCAGCACAAGGCTCCAGTATAGGTCTGATTTGTGCTCGCAGACACCAATGCTCAGCGGCTTTGGCAAAACAGCTACTGAACTCACGCTTGGCCTGGGTCCTTGTACCTTCAAGCTGGGATTTTCAAAGGAGTTTGAGTTTCACTGGTAGATGAACACATAATACCCCTTCATGCCTTTGAAGAGACCAGTCTGAAGCTGTAATGAGCCTGCAAATAGTGATTAGCATTTAAAGTGGCACCGTCAATAGTAAAAAGTCTGTGAGCCAGTCTCTAGTTCGCTGGAAGTGAAAGACGCTATTCACGTTTACCTCTCGGGAGTCTAATTTTGGTTTCTTGCTGCTTAATGACAGTCCACGAGGTTGCAGCTCCAAGGAGGAGCTCCAAGGTTGCAGAAACACACCTAGCATCACACAGAAGAAATACACCTAGAGTCACATGGAAGAAATACACCTATTGTCACATGGAAAACTACACCTGTCGTCACATGGGATATTGCATCCATCACCGCATAGAAAATTACACCCATCGTCACACGGCCTGCAGGAAGCTGAAGTGATAAAACCTCCCAGGACCAGCGATGGGGCCTGCTCTAAAGCAGCTTCAATAATTGTCAGTAAATCTGATTTTCCCATGATGGTCCAAAATCCTGCTCAGCAAATCTGGAGCTAAACAGAGTTACGGGGATGTGATGTTTCTGCAATGCACCCTGGCCCCCCTCCTAGCCCCAGAGTCCAGGGCAGCCACCTTCGGTTCAGCTCAATCTTCGGCAGTGCGTTTCATCAATAGCTGTTGCCAGAGGCTGGAGGGCTAGGGAAAAGCACACAGGAAGAATTTTGCCTGACATCAAATTAAGGCTCAGTGAAAGTAAAAAAAAAAAAAAACCCACAGATGAACAACCCCACAGTCAGGTAAAAATATCTGAATCCACAAGTGGGAAAGGTTTCAAATAGAGCAGAGCTTTCATCCTTAACCGCTTCTGCAGACAGAGGTGTTAAGCGAATCCGAAAGCCTCCTGGACACAAAGCTAACCTGGGCAGGCAGGAGACTAAACGCACAGAAGAGCCCCTTGACGCCATGGAAATGCCATTACCTCTCCCTCTACCGCCTTGCGCCGCCCACGTCAGGAAGCTGGTCAAACACTTCAGAGAAAAGGCCAAGCACAGACCCGAGGAGCTAAGCTTTCCCCAGAGAAGACCTCCTCTACTGCGAGTTTTAAAAAACATAGTGTCTCTTTTCTACACCAGTCTTGAAACCTGTCCCACTTTCCAAGCTTGACTATAGAAACCCTCTCCGTAGTCCCTGAAATAAAAATATGAAGTAGAACAGCAAAGTGTTTTTAAAATACCGTAGCACTCAAGTCTCCGCCTGCCACTCTGTGGCACATAGCAATTTAAAATTATTGAAGCTCTTAAATTAAGTGCTTAAATTTGAAAGTGATCACCGCTCTGAACAAGTGAATTGTATAGCTATCTGAACTATCAAAGCGCTTCAATTTACTCTAAGCAGGTCATTTTTGCAAGTGATAAGGGAGTCTGTGATTGCCCAGCCTGCACTGATTTAAAGCTAGTGAAGTTTTCCAATTCCGTTCTACAAGCACTTGAGCTCGGGTGCTGAGTGATTCTCTGAGCTTCTGAGAGAACAGTGCTAACACACCTGAGCAAGTTCACATTTTAGATTTTTTTGAGTTTAATTAGCAATTTTGCTTCACCATTTTCCTTCACAAGTCGAGTGAATGCAGCTGTTTTTTTCCTAGTTCTTCCACAGTTGGGTGGATATAAAACTGAACATCCATATCCATTTTCAGAGCCTTCAATTCACTTAATATACTGCGTACAATTTTCTGAATGTACGGCAAATTTCATTGCTTTGTAGGTACAAATTGAAACCTATAATGCTCATCTCCAGGAAGCAATCATTAATGCCTTTTTTACAATAGAATATATTTAGCTTTGTAATTTTGGCATACAGTGCCTTTTGAAAGTATTTCCTTAAATGAGCTAGTAATAGCCGGTTATCCCCTGCAATATTTTATTTTGCAATGAAATAGCTATATTTCATACACAAACCTTTCACAACTGCAAGTCTACACAAAGAAGACAGAGATCCTTAAACTCAAAGATGAGTCTTTCCTCTGCCACCCAAAGTAGCTTAGGACCTGAATGAGACCTTGCCAGCTTTTTTTTTTTCTCTTTACTGGATTTGGACAGCTTTCTACATATTCCCAGAATTGTTAAATCTGCTTCCTACACTGTGTAAAGTTCAGCTGGATAGTTTATTTCTGTGGTCCTTTCTTGTACCCCTCCAACTGCCCCATGGCACAGTTGTCATGGCTGATGCTGTGCCTTGATTCACAGCACCCAGCACATATTTCTGTTTTCTTTTCTGAATAGCTTTACTGATAAAGCCTAATTATTTGAACTCTCCAATGACTTCTGGCATTTGTTACAAATTAACTCCACTTAAAACCTAATCTTTTCAAAAACACTTACATATCTGTCTTGGTCTATCAGAAATAACTTCTGAGTTGAGGATTTGTAGGTTAACCTTTCAGTTGTAGACCCCTGAAGATCAAATCTCCTTTAAATGGAACCACATTTGGCCATTTGGTTCCACTGCCTTCTATGCATCTCTACAGATGCACGATCTACTGCAAAGCATGAGCATTAATGTTCTAAAACAATGTGTGAGCTGGCAGCTGTGGTGTTCTTGTTACAATATTGATTGTTTTTTTTCATTTCTGATTGATAAACAGCTCATATTTATAATGCTGAACAAACTTCTGTCTTGAACTGTGTGCTTTTGTTCTGTTATTTTTGAAGACTTCTGTCACCAGCAAAATCAAATAATTATATAGTATAGCTGTTGAGTCATACAGTGCCTGCGTTGCATTCATCTGCCTTTTGCAGCATAATGTCCAGTTAGATATTAGAGGTGAGTTAATACTATTCTGCTTGACATTTATCTAGTATCAAATCAGTCACTCAAGTTTACATTGATTTAGCTGTGCACGCTGCAGCCTGATAAAATTATTTTTATTGGCATACCATAACACATCAAGATGTTTCATTGTAATTAATAAAGGAGGCTGTCATGTGATTGCAGAAAAAAAAAAAAGTATGAAGATTTTTAAGCCATCTGAGTTATCTTGAATGGTTAACCCTGGTGTGAAAATTCATTTGACATGTAATTTTCCAGGTCGAAATTCAGGGCTTATCCCACCCATCTCATTTTGTTTTATATGACAATGTAGAGAGTTTGCCTGTCACTGAGATGTATAACAGCTGCAGTTGCTTAATTTGCTAACTAACTGCTGCAATCATTTGCATCACCATTCTTTGCTATTATTTTGGCAATAATGCTGCATTCCCTGATATTCTCCAAGATTTTCCTAGTCCCTTACTCTGCTGAAGCATTCAGTAATTTATCAACCATCTCACTCACACAAGCATTTCCCTGGTGATTTGAACTTCACCTGAAGCTTTCTTGAGTTTATGAATGTTTATCATATCTTTTTACTGCAACAAATGCCATAACAGCTATTTCAGATTGCTCAAAGTCTTCATCAAATACAGCAGTTTCTTGTTGAGCTGATAGAATATTTTCCTACAACGCTCTTTTGCAATTGTTTTAGCTTCTACTTGATATTTTCCTTGCTGTTTCCTTCATTCTAACTCATGCTGCATCTTACTGCTCTGTCCTTTATTCCACAAGTTTTTGCTGTCTCTTTTTTCCTGGGGTATTTTTGAGGAGTTGATTATTTTCTTTGGCTCATCTCCTCTGTCCCTCAGAAACTGACTTATGCAGACTTCAGAAACTCTTCCTGAAAGTCAAGACAGCTGTTTCAGTATTTCTGATATGATCATTTAAAAAAGACAACGTCGCATCAGTGCTGACTTGTACAGGATCTAAGCCTTACTGCCTGCAAATTCTGGTCCTGCGTACAATCTGAAATTCACTTTGTGGCATCTTGCTTTTTCCTTAGGTTTTGTAGGATTATAAAAATGAGGAATTGGAAAAGAGTTGCTTTAGCCCAACTCTCTGCATTCAGCTTTGATCAAGCAGTTGTAGACTCTGCGTGACAGATGTTCCTTTAACTGGCTTTTAAAAGCCTCCAATAAAGAGCACTGAACAACTGTCCCAGTGTTGGAACAATTGCTCACTATTCTTTCCTATCAGACTTGTATGCTTGGGGAGATTAAGTTTCCCCTCAGGCCTCTTTTTCTCTAAATTCGACAAATCAATTCCTTCACCTTGTTCCTATGAGCATGCTTTCTAATTCTCTTAGTCCTGCTGCCCTCCTCTGGACTTTTGCCCATCTGTTTCTCTTAAGTTTGGCTCCCCAAACTGTCTTTTAATTGCAGCTACACCAGTGCCAAGTGAGGCAGACCACTCACCTCTCTTTTCCTCCATCTGACAAAAAAATGAACACAACCTAAAGTGTCATTCTCCTGGTTTTGCGGAAGTATCGCCAAAGGGGTGCCTATTTCAAACAATCTTCTTCTTTAGTCTTACCAAAGAAAAACATCAACTCATGTCTCTCTCTCACGCCTTAAAAAGTTGATCTACACTTCTTTTCAGCACATAGATAACTGACTCCCAATGACTCTACCTGGATGACTCCTATGACTAGCAAATATTCACATTTAATAATATTTCCCTGTCACTCTAAACTCTCATAACAGGCACTATCAGCTTATCCTCATGCTGATTTAAAACACAGGGACCTTACTTTCTCCAATATATTTTGATCACCTCAACTTTTTTTACGGCCATACCAGCCTAGAAATGCTGGCAGCCAAGGCATGCTGATGAGTAACTACATAGTCATAATTGGCTCTTGGTCTATGAGTGATAATTCTGTTTTTGAATTAATGTTATGCCCACTGAATAGTAACTATCTTGCATCCTTGGGTATATTACTTTTTTTTTCTTTTTTAAATTGCTTTTTGTCAACATTGATATTTGCACACTCCAAGGATTTAGGGATTGCATTTGTCCATGTCTTTCATTACCACTATCAGCTTTTATTACTCCAGCTATTGTTCTAATGGTCTAGAAATTTACTTACATACTTCACTTCAGAAAAGACTGCCGTGGAGGCTTGTCTTACATCAAGGACTTGATGCAAGTAAGGACTTACATCAAGACTTGCAGAAATTGTGAAGTCCATTACTACTTTGCTAGCGTGGCTACATGAGTGTATTTTAAAATGCTTGACTTTTTGTTTTTTTTTAATGAGTGTAAGTTATTGAACTATCAATCAACTGCCAGTTGGGCAAAACACTGAACTTCATTTCATCTAGCCTTTTTGACCCGTTAGACTTAAGTAGCTTTACCAGGAGTTAAAGCTCCAGCCAGCATAGCTGAGAGCATCATCGAAACAGTCTTTCATTACCTCCAGGAGGAGACCTCAAGGACTGAAATCTCAGTGGTAATGCTCATAAACATTAACATTCCTGCTAGAAACCACTGCCCAACACTTCAGAATGCTTCTACCTAAAGCTAATGCCTGAAAGCAGACTTAGGCAGTGAAACCAAAGCAGCTTCTTCCAGGACGGTGCTGGGCACTCACAGCTTTTAGCAAACTTTTTGGAATTAAATGAGAACCATAGGTGAAAAAATAGATCGAAGGGAGACGGACATGGAGGCACATGGCTATAGTCTTTGCAAGACAGATATAAATCTTTGTATTAACTTAATTACAAAACTTTAAAAATGCAAAGTGTCTAATCACTTCTTTCTATATAGTTTAATTGATGGCCTAAAGCCAAGAACAGATTTAAATTTAATCAAGTTTCCTAAATAAATGTGTCTTCATTGTGGTGCAACCCTGAATAATGGAATAAATAATAGGCTAATCAATTGGTTGCTTCTTTAACTGAACTGAATATCAAAAGAAAATGTAAATGCTTACAGATCTGACTCTGCCACTGAGAAGCTGAAGAGAGCACTACTCTGTTAAGTGTTCAGAGAGTGTTTGTCATTCATCCAAAACTGCGGGCAAAGGTGCCGGAACCACCTCCCTTAGCACACGTGGCGCAGCACTTAGTGTGCCTGAGGTGCCCAGGGAAAGGCCCTAGGACTTGTCTGACCCAGCCATCAACATCCCTTCTTCAGGATATTCTCTCCCTGTTCTCCGTGAAAGATTTACATCCATAAAAGCAGAGTATTGAATCTGGATAACAAAGTCCATCTACGCGTGTTGTACGGAGCACAATACCTTGCTGATTTGGGCTGAAAGCAGGAGAGCAGATGCCATGAAGGCCCTCTATCCAGCAGAGAAACCTTTACCATTATCATAATATCATATAAAACCCCTAACACTGGCTGTCTGGAGGTTTTCAGTGCTTCCTGATAACTTCATATAGTGAGGTCCTGAAGGTGCTTATTATGAAAGATTCAAACCAGTTTATAATAAGCAAGAGCACAGTTAGCAGTTGTTCACAAAGGGATCTGAATGTAGAGGAAGATGTGGAGATAATTGTGAAATAAATATACATGAGTCTGGATTAAATCAAAAAGCTCTTATGAAGGTAGGACAGTGTAAAACAGGTGCTAGGCTAACAGGTTGTCAGTCCAGCATGTTTTATTTGACTCCTTTTGCTAGTTTTGGGTCATTTTCAAGTTTCAAGTCACATTTCAGATCGGTACTGCATGTTTTCTTACCAGGGAAGCACAGCAGTACTGATTTCCTAAAATAAAAGCATGTATCTGAGAGCACTCTGTAATATTTCAGCAGTCAAATTAAATTGCATTTAATATTTCCTTTGTTGGTTTTGTATTGTTTGTCAAAAGCTTCAATTTGGTTATAAATATATATGTATTTATATATATATATATATATAATATGAGTATGTTCAAAACTACACTACCATTTCCAAAAACCCTCCAACAAGGACTTTGATGTTCAAAGCCTGGTAAAGAGCTGAGCCAAAGGGAGCTATTTGAACTCCACAACAATGAACTTTATTGATCCTGCAAAAGCCATAAACATTGCTACATATTTCTGAGTGCCATCTACGGGCACATTTGCCGTCAGCTGATAATGTGAGTGCATGTGCCCATAAGTATTACTGTTAAAAACAATATTGCCATGCACAAAAGAATGCGGACAACAAATACTTCAGGATTTCCAGATTCTGGAGTGCAATCTTTGCCAAATTTGTGTTCTTTTACTGAAATTGTGTAAGTTTAACTGCCACAAGCATGAAGCATTCTCTCAGTATACCTGCGCTGTGTGAGACATACTAGAAGGCTGCAAGGACGTGCGTCCCCCTTGCCTGCTCCGACAGAACATCTGGTGGATCATGTCCTTGCTCTTATGCAGGCATATTTCCTTTCCTTAAAACCCTGGGTTTGAGAGAAAGATGATTTGCATGCCCAAGTCTCATCCCATATGGAGCAATACTAGCTTGCGTGCCCAGACTGGGAAGCACAGAAACAAGAGCTCCTGGAGTCCGGTACCACGGAGGTAGCCAATGTCAAAAGGTTTTATTTCACAGTGAACATTAAAGGGCCAATTTTCAAAGAAACCTAAGAAAGTCATGAGTAACTGGGGATCAAACACCGTTCGTTTCTGAACAGCACAAGCTAAAACAAAATACCCAGCGCACCTTTGCCACACTGTGATACTCCCTGAGGCTTCAGTCCAGAAATCAGGGTTTTGTTTATGGAAATATAATTAAAGCACTCTCCTTGCTTTCCTGTAATAGACACTTTAGCACCTGGCAATCAAAGGGAAATAGTTGAAAAGTATGTCCTTGGGTTTCACTAAGCCCATGCATTAGAAGTCTATTTGCCTACCTGGCCTCAAATTTGTTGACTCACTGATAACACAAGAAACCCCGCAGCCCTAAAAGCTCTGCTCCCTGGTGAATAGACCTACAGAAGCTTCTTTCCCTTGCCCATTGACCAAAATGTAACTGTTTATTGTCTACCAATTTTAAGAGGCTTATATAATCTACACTACCTAAATCTTTGGACCCTTAAACTCGCTGCAATGCTGGAATTACCAAAGGGGAATGCTTCTCTTAACATCCATGAGGGATTCACATACACATTTCCCTTAGCTCAGGCAGTGCTCATGTCCATCTGTTTGAAATCACCATTTCTGCTTGCTGGTCCAGCGCTCAGAGTGTGATGCCAAGGTATGGTAACATGAGCAGGATAGCACCATATCTTCTGCATGTGAACTTAGTCTTCACAGGCTTGCCCAGGATCTCAGGCATATTTGCACAATCTGGACATCACTGTGGAGAGGTCAGTGCAGAAATGGTCAAAGAGCATGCAAAATACTATGGCAGAAATCTGTATCTCAAGAAACAGCCATTTTACTGTGGGCAAATCTTCTCATTTAGTGGAATAAATCCAGCAGAGGTGCCACGAGGGACCTCGCAGAGCTTCATCCCCTCCTCCCACCCGCCGTACTCTTGAGTCCTAAAATGATAATGAAAGACACAAGTCAGAAACAAAAGACTCTGAGTAATGAAATGATTAAAGAGAAAATACAGTTGAAAACTCCTGGAACACATTATAATTTAATATCTCATTATTTACTAGGCACATTGAACATAACATGAATTTCCCTCTGCTCCACCAAGCCCACTTCATATTCCACAGAGCCTACGCTTCTGTATCTCATCCAAGTTGAGATGAAATTGTCTTGTATATCAGACAAATGTACTAGAGAGTAGCCTACACTTTGATAATGCACAATTTGAATGTTCCCAACAGTCCAACTTCCACATCATTTAGAGAATTTTCACACACACATATTCAATGCATAATGAGTGGCTTTAGCGGTTCATGATTATTAAGTACCTATTTTACATGCCCTTGTGACTGGTAAATAATACCACAGAGAAAAAAGCAACCAAGGGTTTGAATAAGTGATTTTACATAAACCTAGAAGTTCTTGTTTTAAATTTGCATTATTGTTTTGGTTTACATCTGTAGGCTTTGATCTGAACAAGCATGAACTTTGGGACATTTGAAATTCAGATCTGAATCCTGACCAGGATTTTCTAAATGACCTTTGAAATTTGGATCTAAACCCAAATGTCACAGAGTCTCTATCTGGGAGCCATCCACTGATAGATTTTCATTCAGTCTAATGTAGATGGCAAATTATGGCTGAAATAAGACATTTTCAAGAGAACCACGCTCTGGCATATGGACTACTGCATCCAGCAGATTTAAATGGAAAACAAAGGTTCTTCATTTACCTCTGAGGCTTCTGTCCAATCTATTTTATTTCTTTGGTTTGCACGCATTTGATTGCTTGTGCCAGGTATAATGGAGAAAATGCAGACGTCCCTAGTGAAAGCAGGAATCCGAGGCCTTCCTTGGACCACAACCACCTCCTGGAGATGCTTCCTTTGAAGCAGCGCAGAAGGGAGACAGGCTGCTGTGACTGGGCAGGCCTTTGTAGCTTGCCCACTGGTTATATAGACTTTATAGGGCAAGGCTGAGCCCTCCCACACTTGTTTGCAAGGCAGGGAAGCACATTTTTAACTTTGCTCACACATTTAAAGCTAAGAACACACTGGGCTGCTCTGCTGAGTATGGAAAGGCTCAGCCATGTGCATCACCGCTGCGAGAAACTGGGGCCATCTGGGAGCACGGAAAGTCCACAGGACTCCTGAAAATGAGAAATATAGTAAAGGCGATTTATTGTGCATTAGTGTGCCAGAGTCATGAGGAATGCCTCACTTTTGGAGCCCTAGATGGCATCTGATAGCACACTACAGTGATTCCTTGCCCTTGTCACTGAAGGTAAACACTGAGCATATATTAGCCAGCTAGCACATCTTGCCCTAACAGAAAGAGAGGAGAAGCAGCATCAGAGTAGTAATCCTCTGAATTATGTGATAGCTAAAATTAATATAGAAACAGCACTCTGAAAAACGAAATTTTATTATTATTATGTCATAGAACCAACTAAGAATAACAGTGAAAAAGTGTATTTCACAAATGCACAAAGATTCAAGGCAGAAGTCAGTCACCCTTTCACACCTCTATCAGTTTATTTTCTAATGTGTCAATGAAAACATATGAAGATAATTTTTTTTTCAGACTAGGAACTAAAGCTACCACGGCAAGTATTTTACTTGTTTTTTGACCACTTCTACACCCAGAGCTCCAGATCCGTTTCTTTAGCAGCCACAATAACGTCAGAAAGATACAATCTACCTCACACTGCATTACACACTGTTTTTCAGGACTAGAATTTCTCTGTCGCTGTGCTGATCTCCCAGCTGCCATTTTTAAGCACCTTCTGAAATTCTCCTTTCTAAATAGCACCATGTCCTCTGCTCACTTCGCTATCTCACTGCTCTTCCTCTTTTCTTAATGAGGATTACTAATACATTTTATTTCTGCTGCACTGGCATAAGATTTACGTCTACACAGATTCTTCAGTATCATTCTCTCTGCATTTTGTAGAAGCCATGGTAATTTTAATTGCACTGTTTTATTCAAATATTTGAATAGAAATTGCAGATAGATAAATAAGACAAGTTCACAAGGAGAATAACACCACTAAAATCAGGATTATCATGCTATTTTTTTGACGAGTATTATGCATGGTTCAAAGATGGCCTGAACTTTCCTCCCTCATCTTAGGAAAAGAAGCATGAATCAAAAGTCAGCTTCCCATTTTAATCAAATTGCCCTGATTATCCGGTATGGATCTGAAGGAGGGGGTTTAAATAGCTCCTACAATGGAAATATTTCAGAACTAATCTGACAGTACAAGCAAAAAGAAGTAATTAATAAAAGCAAATGAAATTACATTGTAGTAATCAGGGAATGGCTCAGGAAAGGGCACAAAGATTACAAGAACCGTCTGATTACTGTGGATTGTTTCTACATAAAAAAGTCCATGTCCTTCAGGCTACAAAAAAAAAGACAGAATGAAAAAAGCAAAGCACAGATTTGCCTACTATGCAAATTCATTACTGGATTGCAGTTTGCTGGACTCTGTGAAAACAGAGCAGTTTCATACACTGAATTGATTAAATAATTTTCTTTCTAGCAAATTAGGGATAGTTTTCTGCAGTGGAATTAATGTGGGTGCTAAGAAACCTGGGCGCCGCATCCTGCACCCAGCTTTTTGCTGAGTGCTTTGCACCTATGTCCGTGTGGATCAGGGTAGGAACAAAACTCAAGACTCCTTCACCAAGATCAGAGCTCCTGTTTCTTCCCCTTCCCATCATAGCTCTTGGGAGCAAGGAGTTTGTAGGTTGACCAAAGGGCCTCTTACCTGAGGGCATTGTTTTAGTCTTCTTCTCCCCTGGGTAAAAGAGAGGAAGGATACTGGAGGAATGATGTATATGGACAAACCCCAGCAGCCAGGGATCTTTACAGTTCACCTTACTTCAAAATAGAGGCTTGATGTTGAGCTCTGGACAATGTGAAACTTGACAAACCAGAAAAAAAGACCCTGCAGACACCCCGTGTGAGGACACCCTTGCCTAGCCAGTAGAAGCGAAATATCTCAGCTGCTCTCCATCAAAAACATGGAGCCTACCGTGGTAATCTTGTACTGTTAAAATGCCAATGAAATTAAATCTCGGCACCCAGATTTATAATTCATCAAAGGTCAGACAAAATCTATCACATGCTAACACATTAGCACGCTAAAATATTTTAAAACATTTTTCAACCTCGATAAATTAATTTGCAAACTGCTGAACAAACCAGCATATGTTATAAGGACGTGATTGGATTGCCTTTAAGAAACTGGTTTTCTCTGCTTTGGTTTTTCAATTTCAGTTTTTTTGTTAAAGACAGAAATTAAAGCAGATCTAGATGTAACTGTAACCCCTGGAAAAAGCTTCTCTCTAACAGACTCAGGCTAGGAGACTCTGCAAATTGACATGCTGTAATGAAACAATATATAGATATCATCAAGTGAGGTAACTTCGAAACTGGAAACCCTTGTCTCAGAGTTGATGCCTTAATCCCAAGCTATCATTCACACTATGAGAAAAATGTAAGAAACTCAAAATCTATGAAGCAATGTTAGAAGAAAAGAAGAATAAAACAAAGAAACATTGTGATTGACAAGGTGCTAATATTGATTTGTTTTCATTTCTGTAGCAGATAGTTACTTTCTGTTTTGCCAAATCTGACAACATTCTTTCTCTTCGTTATTCTGAGGCCTGCTAGTTTAAATATAAATTACTGGTATTGGCCAAATACTGTCACTAAAAATTAGGTATTTCTCATGTTCAATAGCTGAATTCAGAGAGGTATATTCCCCTCAAGGTTTTGGATTGCCAGAAAATGATGCGTGGTAGTAAAGGATGTGGTTATGCGGTCAACACTGGAGAAACTGTATTTCAACCAAACACAGAAAGCGAGGTTTCCTTATTTATAATGATCGACTAGTGCTTAGGGCCTGGCTAAATCAAAGCCAAACAGTCTCAACCGCAAAATCAACAAAAACTATCATTATATGATAATTATATATTTTATGATTATATGTACCCTGCAGGCCCCTGTAGCTCCTCCTAGCACTTAGCCAAGGCCAAAACATCTGTGCCATGACTGCCCAGCCAATGCGCACATGTATACCTCATGGGATCCTTTCCTCATTTTCCTAGAGGATACAGAGAGGTTTGGATGCCAATTCCCTCACAGGGAGACCCGAGGTGGAAAAGAAAGGAAAGAAGGGAGAAAGTTTTGGATTCTGTATTGTGTACACAGCGTTTGGAGGAGTGTTGAGGACATTCCCAAGAGCACTGAGGCAAGAGACACCATACCATAGCCAAGGAGCTGGGGGAAGGTGGAAAAGCTACACGCAGGCCGGCCTGTCTCCGCAGTCCCTGTTGTGAGAGGGATTGGTTCCAGCTCCCAGCACTACAAGACTGTGGGGTAATGTAGCTCACTTAGAAAAGCAAGAGGGTTGGCTGAAAGCCATACCAAAAGAAAGAAAGATGATATGGGGTATGGCTGACAGGGCTTTGCCGAATGTATTGGTGAGGTCAGTGTTCTCCAAGTGTGGACACACCACTGGAGAGGCATAATCAAGATTTGGTGAGGAAATATAATAAAGACCACTGCAACAATGAAGTTGGCTCTGAAGTTTTCTGCTTGATGTTCAAAAGAAGGGATGTCTTGAAATATACCATGGTACTATAGACAACCAAAAGGACTACATCTATAGTGCTAAACTAGGCATGACCAGGTCATGGGCTTAAAGACTTGCATAGCGTCATCCATACAGTTTAAATGCTGTCATAGCCTCAGCTTCTCTTCAGCCCATGCCAACACATACTCTTCCAGGCAGTATTTAGGCACCATTTGGAAATGCCACAAGTCATGGGTAGGTGATATGAATGATGTCACCCTGTTCTGAGGAGGCAAGAGAGTTTAGCAGCGTGCATGCATACTGTGCCACACCACTTGGCTTCCAGGCTGGAGAAGACTCTATGGCATGTTTCTTAGAATAGAGACCTGGGTGCCATGAGGGGTGTCCTAAAGGCCAAAGGAGAGACAACCATAATGTCAGTGATGAAATACAGATGAGAATAATACTTGTATTCAGTAAGATTATGAGTGATGAAAAAGTGCTGTGGGGCCCTAGTTACTTTTAGTAGACAAAATATATCCTGACACGAGTAGTCATGATGCAGGTGTTCTCATACTGTGAAAAACATACCAGTATTGAAGCCTACACCTTTCCAAAGTTGTAATGAGTCAAGAACTGTTGCTGATGATGACAGCAGTGTCTTCTGCCACTGCTAACTGTGCGACCCTTCAAAACAACCCCTTCCCTAAGAGATGGTAGAAATGGCAAACTGAGGTGTTAATTTGTTTAACTGCAATAACACTGTCAAATTAGCCTGGCTTAATGCTAAAAATGACTTCATTCATTACCACAGAGCCCAAACAAGGATCATACTTACTGATAGCAAAATTCTATATGCAGAGAATCCTTATGAGTTTGAGAGACTGGGAAACAGCTAGGTGGCTTACAGTATTCAGCAAGGCTGAAGCTCATACAGATGGAGCAAATCCTACATGAAGGTCCTTTCTGAAGGCACTTCAGAGCATAAGCATACACTTCAGCATAGATTCATTGCAGAAACATGTCTTGGACTCTACCTCTTCTGACTGCTATGCTGGTAGCATCCAAGAATGCTCACTCGTGACAAAACCAACAAGTATGATGTAGTGATTTGCCTCCTAATATACAAGGGAAACACACACTGTCACAAATTTTTGTGGCTGGAGGACAAGCTGAGCCCTTTCCAAGTATCAGGGCTAAAATATCGATTACAATTAAAGCATTCCTGAGACAATTTTGTTGAGGCTACATGAGACACAGCAGACTACAGGTCACCCTGCAGCATAGAGACATATTGGCACTGTGATGGTAGCAGGAATAAAAATGTGTTTGTGTCAATAAAGTAAGCAAATAGGACTCAAAAGCACACAGGCAGTAGACAGGCTGAATAAGAATTCACTTTTGCGAACATAATAAGAATTCACTTTTGTGAAGTTTTAAGTGCCAAGGCATGGTGGCCTATGGAACCTTCACTGCTGGACAGCTGCTGCTGAAATCTAACAGCACAAAATTGAAATTTATGATAGAAGAAAGCAACACTCACAGGACTACCATGATTACTGATTTTCAAAAGCAAAAGTTATTTGCTATCACTGATGCATCCAGGTGGACAGCAGCTAAAAGGAATACACAGCATTCGATGAAATAAATACCACTGGATAGGGCTAATTAAAAAGGGGTTGACATAAACTGAGGCACTGCAGAGGCTCTGCCATAGTCTCACCACAGAGAATACACAATCATGGAGGGAAAAAAAAAAGCACAAGAATAACTGGAACCGAGAGCATGGCCTTCACCATCTGGTAACTCACTCTCCTTGTCTGGGAATGATCTTTAATCCCATGCTAAAAGATCAATGAACTGCGAAAGATGTCTCAGTCTGCTTGAGAATCTTAGGAATGAGTGGTATTCAGTTTTGCTTTGATTTCAATTTACCCGGGCCACATTACAGTTTTGTAACATACTGTCAACCTAAAAATATTTGCTCCATTGCCAGCATCCTATCACCACCAAAAGAGAAGCAGCGATATTTCGATTAGGATTGGCAAATAGCCAAAATGAATGAAATAAAGTGTGGGTGTGATGGTGGAGGAAGGTGGCATAGGAGGGAGAAGAGTTATCCCCCAGATTACCCAGCAAGCTAATATTTTAACACTCATTGCAAAGCGTGATGGCGCTGCTAATGAAGCAATAAATCCTCCCTTGCACTGGTGCTGGAGGAAGGGGGGTCAGGAGGTGGCAGGAGCTCCCTCTCCTTTCTCATTACGAGCAGCAATGCCAAAACGCTCTAATAAAGCTCTGTAACATTCGTCGGGTGTAATGAGCTCCCGTGGCTCCTGCTGCACCCGCGTCGCCAAGTGCCATGGCCCCTTGGCTCCTCCTGCTTCCCAAGCCGGCTCCGTGCAGGCTTTAGGTGTTGAGAGACGGCCATGGACGCTCGTGCAGAGACAAATACCGAAAATGCCCTCATTAGGAATCGTAAAGGAGGGAGAAACATTTGCTTTCCCCAAAATTGCAACTAGCAATGAAAAATGAGCCAAGCCGCTCTCTAATTAACGCTAATCTGTCTGCCTTGTGTACGCGCTAGCAAGGGAGCCACAGCGCGCCGCCGATCAGAAGATAAAAGCACACTCAGGAGTTCAACTGCTTTAGAAGCACAACATCTGTTAGCCATGTTATTCTGCAGCTCCCGAGCAAGCAGAGCGCTCTTCACAGCGCTTAATAGCTTATGCATTATGGATGCAGCCACTGGTACACAGGCGCCCGGGTTCAGGGCTGCATTCTGCACGAGTCCCACATTGCAAAACTAGAGAGAAATTTGGAGCGTGTCTCTCTCCCCGCTCCTTCCTCATGTGGCAAGTGGGAGCTTAGGCCAAATTTTGCTCTCAGTGCCACTTGAAATCAGTGTGGCGTAATATAGACTGCATGGGACTGTCCCCGCCCTTAATTCACTGTGCTTGGAATGGGAATAAAATTGGAAGAAGTCTGGTTAAAAAGAACATTTTTAGCCACCTATTGTTGTAACATCCCAGACTGATTTATCCACTACATTATTATTACAAATTAATAAAGAAAGGGCATGCATTAATGGAGTTTATAGGTTTTTCAATTACTGTTTTCCTATTATTCTTTCCATTATTCAATTCGTGAGAGTCTTCATGTAATTTATCTATAATTCCAATGTATTATAGTGCTTCAAAATTTATGAAGTACATACAGAGCGTATAAATTGTATTAACTCATCCCATCATACTTATAATTGAGTCAATTAAAATGTTTTGTGTGTCTACAGTATAAAAAGGAATGGGAGAATAAAACTGAGACCAAGGGGTTAATAAATTCTGGATTATTTATACTTTCTCTGACAAAATGGAGCCCAGAAGCAACATGAATATGCTACTTTCTGCTTCCTAGACCTTACAGCACAGGATGCACTGTCTGGAGAACTGAAGTGGTTTGTAAGCAGGTTATGGTCATTTTCATATTTGTTTTAGAGACAAAAAGGACCATTTTGTTCTTCTAATACGACTGCCTGCAGGACACAAACCCATAGGATCTCACTCAGGGATTCCTATATGAAGGTAATTCTGAAACTTTTTTGAAAGTTTTTCAAAAGTATCCAGTTGTCATTTAGAGATTTCTAGCTATTTGTTCCAAGTCTGTAATATTGCCATACTGCTAAAGATAAGCATCCTGGCAGATTTTCACCCCATGTATGCCTGCGCTAAGTATCTAACTTGGGTATGATTCAAGAGATCAAAGTCAAGAACTCGAATTTCCTGTCTAGTCAATGAAAAGAGGCAGTCAGCTCTTGCGGATTGAGTCACAGCCTCTAAATGAGATGCCTGAAGAAGTTTAAAGTAGACAAATACCTACTCTAACTTCTGTTCTGAATTGTTCAAGATATTCCTGCTACTGATAGCTGTTCCTTCCCACTGCTGTCTTTGGCAGTACACTTTATTTAGTAGACTGAGCAGGCATTTACCTTCCGCAGCCATTCATACATTGGACTGTCAAAATTATTCCTTAAGCTTCTCAGTGGTAATTAAAACACACTGAATTTACAAGGTGATACAAGGGCTGGTTTTTCAGAACTCAGATCATTCAGAGAGGTCTTTTTCTCACCTCTTCCTCATTTACTGCTCTCCTTCCTTTAGTGCCAATATACACTGTAACTTAACATGGGATTTCAGCAACAGAATCTTCTGAATTGAATTTGTGCTACAAAGTCATTTAAGTGCTTTTGAAAATCACACCCTTGAACTCTTGATATGATTGCAGCATTATCCTGGCCACAGAATCCCTGTGCAACATCAATGTATTAATTCATATTTGTAAGGCACTTTGAGGATGCTCATCCTACTGCATTGCACCCTGCAGATTTTCATTGGTACCAACGTGGCACAACGCAGTTCTTCCTCCCACCCCCCGAGTCTGAACCAGTCCACGGAGAGGAACAAGAAAGCCAGAAAATGTGTTTTTCCCATACATTTGAGAAGACAAATTTTGATGTCCCAGCATGAATTATTCCACACCACACAAAAATGCTAATTAAGCCTTTATTCTATAACCTGACAGATGTTTCTGATGCACTGTTCATTCATTTCATACTGTACAAAAGCTAAAGTTTTAAACTTTTTTGCACTATGATGAAATTAGCATTATTCATGAAGACAGCCATCAAAAGTCTACTTGAGAGCTGCCCCATTCCTCAGAGGAAAGAATACAGAAATACATAGCTAAAGATTGCCCTCCGTTGCGCACTAGGTAGATACACCACACGAAAGGTCTACCCGTGCCTCTCTCCCCTGCCCTTGGGGTGGTAGGAGGGGCTCTGCCTGTGGCCACCATGAGGCCCCTGGTAGCAGAGAATCCCTGACCTACGCGATGTGCCCCAAAACTCCTCCCAAGGAAGCCATCATTTGTTCCCATCTTCTACTTCCCTGCAGTGCTGCTGCACAACTCCGCGTCACCCCCTTCTCTCTCTTCTACATCTGTTGCACAATTTCTTCCTGCACTTTTGATTCCTTTTACATATCAATATTTCCCTTTCTTCTTTGCCTCCCTTAGAAAGCATATAAATACTCCAACCTACTCAGTCTCCTGCCCTTGTCACCAAGCAGACATCTGAGAAAACACTTGTCCTTTCCTCTTTGCTCTCTGGAGCAACTGTCAGGAAAAGAACGATTTATTAAAAAAACACAGATTCAGCAACTACACGCTGTTACTTGGAAGGAACATTGTCCCTGAGGTAGTGATTATACATTTAATGATAATAATAAGCCTGAAGGCTGCAAAGCTGTGTAGCAAAGGTAGAAATCTCAGAGTCCATCTTTGCAATTCTCCAGTAGTTTGAAATATAACATAAAAGAGTCTATTATACACACATGTAAGTAGTGTGAAAACAATTCATTTGCCTTTTCATCAGAAATTGGACCGCAGTACACCTCGAGAACTGCAACAGTAAAAGGATGTACAGAAACAAAGGTGTGTGAAATAAATGAACAGAAATTAACATATCTAATGAAAGATCAAGCTATTTTTAATATTTGCACATTTTTCAGATTATATTTATTAACAATAGACGCTAGAGAAATTATCTGTTACCATAACTTTGAAGACCTGAAGAATTTGGTCTATTAGTGATTAAAGAAAAGCTAAGTAGTCACCTAATCATGGCTTTATGCATTTGCATTGTACGTAAGCAGATATTTAAGGAAGAAAGAAGATTTCTGAAAGAATAATTTAAGAGAGCAAAAATGCCCTATGCCAAATTGAGTAAAATAAAGATGAAGCTGAGTAAGTGACTCGTGGAAGCACGGCACAGATAGTTTAGCTGTAAGTTCCTCAAGGATCATGACAGAGTGTTAGACTAGGGTTAAGATCTAGAAAAGGACAACTTAAGGACTTCCTTATTAGGCCCTCAAAACCTAAATTTTATATACTCTTCTCTCCGCAGGCTTGAATCCACAGACCAGACTTACAGACTTCCTATGCATGGGATGAATTACGTGTTTCTAGGGGGCCAAAGTCCAAGAATTCTATGCACTGAACATCTACCTAGAGCAAATCCATAGGCAACGCTAAGAATAAGGTTATAGGGCTGATGCTGTCCTTCCACTAAATGAGTAAAAAGAGTTGGGTTCCCATGCTCAGATGGATGACAGTGGGCATAAAAAGGGCACCTTTGCCCTCTAACACAACTCAGCTCTTGTATGGTTCAGGAAAACACAGAATGAGGAAAAGCAAGGAGGACTCATCAAATATTGACTGTGCAATGACCTTAAGCAATGGCATGGGTGTTAGGGCAGTCTTCTTAGACACAGACAGTAGGGTTAAAATGAACCCGACTGAGATAGGAACTGACTTCAGTTTTCATACTTCCTAGGGAAGTGATCCCAATCAATATGCATCTAGGAAAAAGGAAGAGAGAAGGAAAATAGTTCCTTCTCTTTCTCTGATGAGTTAGAGAGTCATATCTACTTTCCCATGAAGAGCCAAGTCCTGCTAGTACATATTAGGTGGTTAGTCATGCTAGCACATACCTGCTAGAGGGAGACCAACAAGAGACTGGGGAGCACCTTGATTAATCTCAGCATGGCTCCCTATAATCCTGGTTCCCGATTATCCAAACAGAGGTTGCTATCAGCATATGCCTGAAGACCATGCGTAAAGACCATGCTTTGGTTCTTCATATCACTATTTTGTGGGATATGTGAGACACAGGAGGATCCATCTAATCTAGATTTTGACATCTGTTGTACTGACATCGTCACCCTATATCCCCTTTGCTGTCTATGGAGAAAATTGGGCATCTTTAGGACATGCTCCATTTAAACTGATTTAGATGTCTAACCTAAGAGAAGAGAATCGCATCTCCTTCTTGACAACTTCAAAAGTCTAGATGTCCAATAAGAAGTAGATATCTGCTTTATGTACATTCACATATCATCAGGAACCACTTCTGTTTTGGGTTAGATGACTAATTCCTGTGGAACTATCTCTAAAGATAACAATGACTCTTTCTGTCCTGAAAATCTATTAATCTTCTAATTAAAGCTAATTAAAATGAAATGCATTTTCACAATTTTTTTCCTGACAACCATCTCTTTCATCGTTACAACACTGACATTTTTTAAACGAGCTCCAGTAATAACAAGAGAACACTAATAAATCTTATTAGTATTCTTTTCTAGTAGTAAGACAACAGGCTTGTCCAATTACACATTTTTATGCCATTAGAAAATGAAGTGTGAAGCTTCCATATGAATAGGTTACATGTAATGGACCACTACAGTTAGCACAAAAGACCCAGTGTAAACAGGAATCAACCAATTAGCCAATTATTCCAGTTATCAGAGGGCCAAGGGAATGCATAGTTGCTGGGAAATACTCAGCTGTAGCTTGTGAATTGTTTTAAATATACATGCAATAATTACTTATTAAATATTTGAGATAAAGTCAATTGATTTAGAAGAGGAAGAGGAAAGCATGAGCTATATAAGCAGGACATCTCTCTTCTCAAGCTCCAGGTTTCTCTTTGTAGCTTTTATGAAAATCTTGCAGTGGCAGCAGATAAGAGGAGATGTGCCATTTAAGCACAGGTAGGCCATTAATATATTGTTTAGCGTAATTGAGATGCACTGCACAGGATTAGGTGCCTGCCAATCATCCCAATTAAGCAGGCGTGTCATTGATCAGGATAGCAATTAAGGGGATTCTAGGGTATCAGCAATTCATTCTTAACTGCCTCCAAACTAATTGCTTTCAAGCACAGAACCAGGTTCAACATTCTTTATAACGGGGAAAAAAGAGACGTATTGGGAGCTTTCTTGTCCTCTTCCCCATGAGCCATCTATTCTCTAAACTAGAAGGGAAGAATTTACAACACTCGAAAAGCTCTGATTTGCTAGCAAATTATTATCTGCAGTTGGGGAGAGGAAATGACAAGACAAAATGCAGCAATACAGATTTTTTTTTAATCTGAATTTACCAGGTCCAGATGAGGAAATGGACAGTTTAACGTAAAACCTCCAAGCCCTTCACCAGATGTTTCTGGTGCAAACAGCTCATCAAGCCTACATACTGACTTCATCTCCATTACAACAATACCTAAGCATCTCCTTTTTTCTCCCTGAGTTTACCCTCCATAGGCCTCCAAATCCCTAATTGCTAAAATCTTCATTGCTCCATGGGCACCATGGGCAAGCGACCACTCATTCCCTTGCTCAAGATCACACGAGGAGCTTGGACACATCCCTGAATGGGATTTTGAACTGCCTGAAGCCTAATGCCCTAACTCCTGACATATAAAGCAGGACAGTTTGTAAAGAACATCTCTTCTCAGCACGTTACTGTAGCTAAGGGCTAGTGAAACAGCAGAAAGGCCAGGGACTCCTCATTCATCATTCTGCTACAGGCACCGCTTCTGTGGCCTGGGACAACCTTCACCAATGGTCCCTTCAGTGAAATTATGTTGCCACCCTTTCAGATAGCTTTGAGTCCCTGGCCTGACAGATGTGGTGCCTGCTTACCTGTGAGATACTATTTTACGTAGTGGAACCTTTTAACCAGAGCTAAGACAGGCGCCTTATTAATCTAGCCTAAAAACTAATAGTTCCAATTAAATTTCAAACTGGCTTTAGCAGAGGTCAGTAAGGCTGCCATGTGTAACAAGGGACAGAAAGTACCAGCTTAGCAATTAAAATAACCCCAGTCTTTCCTAATAAAAGGTACAGGACGATACTGTATATATATATATATATACATATATATATATATATATATATGCACACACACCAATTTTCTAGCCAGTGCAAATATTTCTTGTAAATGCACATTTGGCAACTCAGCAGGTAAACAAATGGGTCAGTGAGTTAGAAGAAATCGTTCCTTTGCTCTATCATTTCAGGAGAGTAAAGCTTGCAGCAGCCTGCATTTTATGTAAACCAGATTCTTTTTCCTTGCAGCAGTGGAACTGTTGCTTTACACAGCTTCCTCAGCTAAAGCATTTGCTCAGAAAAAGAGAGCATAGTCTTGGTCCCAAACCCAGCTTTTTCCTATTAATTTCACTTTGCTTGCTCTATGTGTAACATAGCCATTTGAAATCCTTCCATCTTGTTTGCAACTTGAATCATGTCTCTATTTTTAGAGGACTTGGAGCTACGCTGTGACTTTACCAAATGGAAAATGTAATCATGTCTGTGTTATGTATAACAAAGTGTGTATTTGCCCTGAGCCAGATGAACTGCATCATCAGGATTTTGGACAGAGTAAGATTTTTGGGATAGTTACAAGCCTCAGAACTAGCCTTGCCAGCAACTTTTTTTTTTTTTTTTTTCTCCTAGCTTGCAGTAGCTTAAGGGTTGAGACAGTTCCCCAGAGAAGGCAGTTAAGGCAGCACAGTCAGAAGCCAGAGTGTCAAGAATGCACGAAACCAGATTACTTCATCTGCCCTTGCAGGTGATCTTGATTTTGTCTATTCCACAGAAAGAGAGAAAATCAACTCAAAAAAAAAAAAAAAAACACCTTTATTTAGGAAGAGAACGTCTGCAAGATGGTCGTAACCGATCTTCAACCTAACCAGCATTGACAGAGATTAGAGGGGGTGAAACAACCCTCCCCAAACTCCACGGCTGTTGATTTATGCTGCGGGACAGCATTTGCACAGAATGAGTTTCGCTCCTAGTTGGACAGATTTGCTGCTTTTACCCTGCTCAGGAGATTCACAGCTCACAGACACATCCCGGCGCTGCCTTTAACAGGAACAAGAGCAGCGAAGCTGACAGGAAGCTGCAGAAGCGAATGGCAGTTTTGTGCACGAGAGGAAGGAGAGGTGTGACTGGGAGCACGCTGCACACTGTTGCTACTGAGCCCCTCCAAAGACCTGTACAGGCACAGTAGCCAAATGGAAAAATAAGCGTTTTGTTAGTTCAAATATCTGCTTTTGAAGTTTCCCACAACTCAATGCCAATTACAAGATCACTGTTCTAAGTATTCTAGATCAAAATCAGGCAGGCATTTTAAACACAGAAAGTACATAAATTTGCACATAACCATTACTCCTGATGCTAGAGAAGGGAGACAGGCGGTAGAAATACCCACATACACCTAATCCGGTTTTCCTCTCACTTACAGCCATTTTATACCTGTGTAATTTCATTGATCTGGGATAAATTGTTATAGATTCAATGGAATGCAATCCTGCAAGAGAAGAGTCAGCCAACTAACGTCACTCCTGTAAAACTGGTACATGATATTTAAAAATGCCATAATAAGCACATACAGAAGCCACAAAATCCCTTGCAAAAGGAATTCTGAATCATCCACATGTGGGACAATTGTTCCTTAGTAGAGTGGTCTTCCCTCAGTGGAGAAACTGTCAGCATATAATTATAGATCTCTGAAAATCATTAAATCTCCATGTTTACTGGAAATGCATTAGTGAGAAAACACCATCCTATTTCTCCAAATGTCTTTAGAACATAATAGCTTTTTCTTTTCTGAAAATGAAATTCCCAAATCTGCTAAGAAAATACCACAAAATGTCACATTTCTGTAATTAATAATTCAAGTCCTTTCCCTACCCAAACCCATAAAGAAATACAAGATACAATTGAAATGTTGTTTGCCTGGCAATACGTATTCTACTTCACAGCAGCAGTTGTCACAAAAATACTTTTGCTGTTAAGAAAGACACTCTGAGCTTGGTTTATAAACAATTTTTTGCTGGCACAATTGACATAAATCAGGCTAACTACATGATTTACATCAATTGCATTAGATCAAATTAACTGCTATAATCGAGCAAAACCATTCAGAGCTCCTAAATATTGCTAAAGGAAGAAAAGCAATTCACATCAGGCAATTTGCAATCACTTCAGAGTTGTTTGAAAAGTTATGCTCCCGCTTTTAGAAATGCTGCAAAAATATTTGGCATAACATCACTCTGCCATAAGGTAACTTTGCTCTGTATCAATTATCATCTTTCCTTAGCACTTTGCTCTTCAGCAATTATGATTCTCTTCAATTTAACTTCGCTCCTACATGGGGGAATAAAGGAACAGAGGGAGAGGGCTGAGCCATGGACCCAGCCATTTTCCCACTTTCCAGCTAAAATCCTATGCCAGGTAGCACAGCTGTGGCAGAGAAAAGAGAGAACTGATTTGCACAGGTACAGGGCTGCACCAAATGCTGTGGACTTGGGATCCATCAGAAGCAGAAGAGTCAGAACAACTCGAAACATAAAAATAGATCCGTGCAGAACGGAAGTTGTTCCCATCTCCTGGTGGTCAGCAGACCTGGATGACTATCTTGTGGCATAGAGCTGGCCTTCCAGCTCCCACATGTCAATCTGTGCAGTCTGCACCTGAAAAACTCCCGTCTTTGGAGACCATATCGATCCCCTTCTCAAGTTCCTGGCACGATTTTGCTCACTCTCACAACGCACCATCACTAGGCAACCAGCTGTTGGTGGGCTCCACGCTATTGCTCAAGACAACCTTCTCTGGGCTATTCCCAACGTCCGCCACCCCTTCTCTCAGGATGCTGAAATCTGTCAACATTTTTCAAGACAGAGGCAAACAGTTTGTTTTCTGCTTGACCCTTTGGCAGAGGTGTATTGCTTTTCCTCAGTGCCGTCAAGTTCCTTATCCGTGTTAATTTGCTCTGTATCAAAAGCAAACTGTCAATCGCAAGCAGTCTTGCCCATCAAAACAGATATAAATGCTGTATACCCGTGACTGTACCAGATAGTTTTAAGAGAGCATCTAAGCCGTATTTTAAAAGCACTTATATCCTTTGGTATCTGTGCTACGTACGAAAAATAAAAGGTGTGATATGAGATAAACAGTGTTCTTTAGGGGCTGCGTGTTTTGCAGAAGCAGCAGCTCCACGTCTGGATCAAAACACACCACGTGCCCCATTTGCCTGAGAAGGTCCTGGGTCAGAGGGGCTCACAGAGACTTTCAGACGCTTCATTTGCACAAGCTCTATGCCAGGGTGAGCCATGTATTGCATCTATTTCCGAGCCTAGGCATACAGGAAAAGGGATGTATTGCTATGCAAAGCATGTGGGGCGTTTCAAAGAGAATCCCTCTTCAGTTCCCTTCTTTCCTCCTTAAGAGCAAAGTTAAGAAAATTAAGAAAGTTAATATTTCTTTTCATCATTTTACACTGTCCCACCTCTCACCACTTTCTGACAGTCCCTCACTAGAGGAAAAAGAGAGAAATATGTTCTAGAAACACATTTCATCCCTCCAGTCCTATTGTCAGATTTGTTGGAACTGTTTTGGCTTCTAAAGAGCACCATGTGCTGCTGATTCTCGTTAAGACTGTGCTTACATTTCATAGATGGCACAAGACAATAGCAAACATTTCTATATCATATGTAATTAACCTATGGTAACCCGTCTCCTTGGATTAGGAAGTTTCATAAGAGAACCAGGCACCTATTTCACCCCTTGCCGAAAAACAACCTCACTTGCAGCCAGTTTGAAAATGTAAATGTATTTTGATATTTTGCAGAAAAGATTCTAATGAGATGAAATTTCTCTGCATAGAAGATTTTTCTCTATGTAGGGAAATCTCACCATGTGCAAATCTTTATGAACCTATTTTTTTTTCTCCAAGTGCAATATATTTTTTAAGTGCAATTAATACATGGGTATATGTTGACTTCATGTCTGGAAAGGGAAGACACTTCCATTTTTCAAAGCGGATTTGGCGGGGGAAGTCTTCCACTCCTCTCCAAAAGATCCAGTGTTACTCACTGTCAGCACAGGCAGATAGACAATGTTGTTTAAGGATAAACATCGCTCTCCGTATGCATGTATGTATGTAATCAAATTAATCCTTGAATGGCTCCTTTGACGTCAATTTTGGATGATTCATGGCAAGACAACAAAGGAAAAAGTAATTCACTGTTCGTAATTCAGAAACATGAGAAACCTGATTGTAATAAATGCATTGCCTTATGCTGAGCATGTCTGTATTCCCATTTTGAAAAGCACACGCTTCTGGAGCCTTGGCAATTCCCACAAGAGGAATATAATTCTCCTGCAGGAACACACTCCGACCAGCACACACCCAGCCACCAAAAATCCTTTGCCCGTTAAGTGCCAGGATGAAACCCCAACTTGGTCACTGTGAAGATGATACTCACTAGGCCCATTTTCAAGTTGCCTATTAAAATTATTTAAAACAGGTATCAGCAGCTATCTTTGTGAAGAGAGGCTATACAATATTGCACCAACGCCAACTGAGAGATACTGCTGGCCAGTCTTACAGCATCCGTGGCCTGTGCTAGGTATTTACTGTGCACACAGCAAAATCACACAGAAGTCCTGATCAGTGATCTCAGCACCGCTGCAAGTAAATGTACACGGCGAAATGAAAATTTCTTTCCTACTAAATTGGATAAAGGAATCTAAAGCAGAAGATTGACCTAAGGGAGTAAGAGCAGTGTTTTAGAAAACTATCTAAACCCACACATATATTCTTCAAAATGTAAATTGTCGTTCTTCCATTCATTTTACTGTGTTCTGAATGCTTAAGCTTACACCATTTAAAAAACATCTGATACATGTCTTTTTGTTTTGCACAATTCATAAGGAGTTTTGCAGCCCCAATTATATGCCTTATCCTTACAAATTTAGGGTATAATTAGTTAATCTCTTGTTTCAGGCAAGTCTTCAAGTTATTCAGAAAGACCTTGCATATATCAAGAGATGTTCCATATGAAATCAAGGTCATGTGGACAGCAATAATTCTAAACAGGAACATTTTGCAACTCAATCAAAATGTTAAAGAAGCCAGAAACCATATCAAATGAGTCAGGACAGATTGTTTTACAATGCAAACTTGCCGGTCGAAGGAATAAATAGAAAGAATTAGTTGTGGTTGTAAAGCAATCATGGTATGATACTATAAGCACATGGGGTTAACAGTTATGGTTAACCATTACACCAGAGGAAACAGTCCCAGTGCCAAAATACTTAAAATCAACAATCAAATGTACTATGGTCAGGGCACAATTCATCAGTGAGTCTCAACAATCTAGTCTGAATTAGCTAAGATGGAGCGTTTACAACAGACTGATAGTAACAAATTAGCAAAACAGAGGACATTTTTAGGAAAGTTCTCAAAGAAGCCTGAGCAGGAAGACTGGTTTGTCCATTTTTTTTCACTTTTTAGCAATGAAACCTCAATGAAATGCTCCATTTGTTCCAGAAAACAGTGTTAGTAAATGTAGACCAGAATCAGGACATAAGCAGATAAAAGAATGGCACCAACAAGAGCAGTTAGGAGGCAGGATTGACTTGGCAGTGTCATTTTAAACCCCTATTGCTCCTTGGAACCAATGGTGAAGATGAGCAACCACAAATCTAAGCCACCAGAGCTCCAACTAATCTGAACTCGCAGAATTGAGCAACATGCATAGTGATAGCAACTCTGAATGTTCCTCCTTGCTTAAGGAAGGACATGGACTGAGGCAGGGCAAGCATCTTGCAGTGAAAAACCTACCATCCATCAGACGATAGATATGACCCAAAGGTGCTAGCTTCTGCACAAGTACACCCAGGGTGGATCACTTATACCCCACGAGACTTTATGCAAAATAATCTCCAACTTTTAACTAAAAGCCTCAGAGATATTTTATTATTTTAGGCAGGAAAAAAAAAGCCTAAAAAAAACTGTCTTACTGTATGTTTTATCTTCCATTGTGGAAAACTAAAACAACAGCAGCAAATAAACCTTGTACCAATTCAATTTGGAAATCACAAGTTCAGCAAAAATGAAGAGACACAACAAATTATTGAAGCTACCAGGTTTGAAAAGTCCTTTATAGGGAGACAAGGTGAACTACAGGTGTAAATAGGTTTTTAAAATTGAATGAGTTTTCCAAGATAGCTTTAAAACAGACAATGTACGAGGTGGGGATAAAACAAAGATTTAGACTGTCATTTAATCATGGGAATTCAATCTGGGGAACTTGGCTGCTCACCTCTGGGACAAATCTTCCTGCTTCCCAGCAAAAAAAAGAAAATGCTAGAGTGCAAGAAAATCAGAATTGCCCCATCAGGAAGTGGATTGAGGACACAAGCAGAAACACCTCCTGCATCTGAAAACACACCAGGAGGAACTGAAAGCCTCCTGCCATAAATTGACAGGGGTGCAAAAATACAGGAGGATCAGGGCAAACACGTAAGCTTCATTTGACAACATGCCAGCTGTCCTTAGAGGGAAGGAAAACTGTGCAAGAAAGGCTGCACGTTATCCTCAAGTAAGAGTCCTGGAGCAACAAGAACAACACCAGGAGCTGTGCCTATGTCCCCTTGGCCCACAAACAGCTTCATGTCGAACAGGCAACATTACATCAACTTTTCCTCTCACTCAGCAATTGGCCCAACACAAACGGTAGTTTGGTGATCAGGGAGAATGATGGAGCTTAGAAGCTTTTGGCTTAAGACCAAAACATAGAAAAATTTCTCAGACCTTCAGAGCTCCTTCCAAGGCAGCCCTAATCACCTATACTACAAACAGCCAGTCAAAAAACACTAAAAAATAGAGTTCTTGAAATGTGGGATCCCTCATTTTTCTCCCCACTCATCTATGCTAGCAGGTAGGTGATTTCCCCCAAATGGATAAAGAAGACATCAATTTATTTTTTCAGATAGTAACAAAACCCAATGGGAGAATCAGGCAAGAGGAAAATTACAGGCTTTTCAATCTCCTATTGTAGGGAAGTATGCTGGAAAGACATTCATAAAACGAAATGAGCGTAAGGAGCACATCCAAGAGTGCAGATTAGTGAGGAATGCATGTGTTAGGATTTGCATAATTCCAGCTGGTTGGTGAAACATTTCATATTAAAAATAATGCTAAAAATAACATATTTTGAATAAACTTGAATAGCGTATACTTGAGCAGTGCTGTTTTACTCGCATTTCTCCTGGGTGTCCTTGGAGAATGAAAGGCACAAGGAGGGAAGAGAAATTCACCCATGAGTGAAGTGGCTACAGACAGCACTGCAAGCAGCTCTTGCAGTGCCCACATATGTAACCAAACAACACGAAATTCCTCTTCCTACTCATCAATAAACCTTTAGTGCCCGCAAAAATTCAGACATTAGGTTTTTGTTTGGGTAAAGTTCAAACCTGTTTTACAGAGGGTCTGAATTAAGTACTGCAAAGTCGAGAGAATCCCGAAACTGCCTTGTCTTAAGACTCCCGTGGTTTCATGGGTATCTGCTTTGGTGACTCTTGAGCTTTGAACTACTAAAAAGATATTCTTTCTTCTACACTTTTCGTTTGCTCTCTGTTTAAGGCTCCTCCACCTCTACCTCACACTTTTCTTCTGTGTCTTTTGATTTGGTGTTTTTCTTAAAGCCCAGTTACTTCAATGATATGTTTATGTAAGGATTTCATTTTTGCTTTAAAATAGAAACCCAGATGCTCCTAGCCTTCGTTATTGAAGAGAGTAGTTTGAAAACATCACTAAGCTGAAGATAAAAGATCAAAACCAGAAGGCAAATAAAAGGAATGCACATTTTATTATAAAACCCCATGATTTTTCAGCCAATATCATGATGTTTTTGAAGTGTAACATGATTTATAAAGGTTGGTACTGGAGAAAAGATATAAAGAATGCTCCTGTTCCTGCAAGCCTAAAGCTACTCGTTTAACTCTGCTTCCACCCCAATAGTTCCAATGACTCAATGGAGTTATTTACGTCTGTAAATGTGAACATGTATGAGTATTCACAAAATAAGTGACGAACGTTCAGGAAACATCAGGGGGAAAGGCACTTTTTGCAGACACAGGATGGATAGAGATTTTTATTTATTTTTGTTTCTAGATTTTAAAAATGAACATGAGCCTTGAGAAGGTAATCCTAGCTTAGTTTACAGACCATCCAAAGCCTAGATTTGCTGCATATATACACATGGTACCAAAAAAAAGAAAAAAAAAAAAGAATATCCACCAAGCTCTGGTGTTACCAAATGCCTAAAGCAAGAAACAGAATCATAGGTGCAATCTGTGAACAGAAAATACTAATCATGCAAGGCTGACGTTTGGGTGAGAAGACGACAAAAAGGGAAAATTCTTAAAGTGAAAACTGACTGAAAGACTGTCTTCTCAGTGCCCCTGTTAAACTCGGAAAGACCCAGTTCGTAAGTCAGTCTTACAAATGATCAGTAGATATGTGATTGACTGATACGTATCACAGCTCTAATTTTTCAGTATGTCAGTGGCTTGATTTTCAGCCCCGGAGCACCTACAGCTCCACAGAAGTAGTAGGAGATGTAAGAATTCAGTGTCTTTGAAAATTCAGCTAAAGGCACTTGGAGTTACGAACAAAATGCAGACTCAGTTGCAGCCCCATTACTGTATGATCATTATGACTGCTTGCAAATTAGGCACACAATCGCACACATGGTCTTAGTCACACGGGGGCAATTTCAAAGACACATCAGGGGATGATAGGAATCCAGCTCCCCATCAAAGCACATACCTTTGAAAAGCTCACCCTGGGCTTTGAAGAGTATTCCATAATGGGTACCTTCTGAGGAGCTTATGGTGATAGAAATTGTTTCTTATATATCACCGGTTAATAACTCAAGACTATGGAAAAAATGCTCATTCTTTCCAAGAGAAGGGAAACTTCACATATTGCTCCTGGGGAATGATGCTGCAACTAGGGGAGCAACAAACTGCAAAGACCATACAAGAGTGAAAACAAAAATAAATGCTACACCAGCCTAGGAGGGATGTCTCATTTTAGCACCTAGTAAATCCCATGTTTGCTTACAGTGAATTCAGGCCAACAAGGAGGGAAAATCCTACATTCCAGCTAGGCTCATTCATAAAATTCACAAAGTTTTGAACCATCCTCTGTATGCTTGTGTACCAATCTAACTTGATATAAACATCATCTATTTTATTTTGTTCATATTTTTCAACATTTGTCTTTTTACCTTAGATCAGTGCTCAGCTACACATACTGAAGAAAAACAAAAACAAGATAAAAACTTTGATTCATCTCAACCAAGAGTTTTACAGTTAAGATTCAGGACACTAGTCACGTACTTTATTTTTAAAAGTACCCAAATGTATTTCAAATGTTTGCTTATTTGAATCTGTTTCGCCTTGATGACTACACTCATACGGGGACAGCAAGGAAAAATGTAATACACATATAGCATTAATGAATAATCATTAAAGGCTACAAGCGTGCCTTTACGTGTCTTTTGATCTATCATGTAAAATACATTTAGGCAACAGGTAAAACATCATGTTCCTTGCAGTATATATCTTCTGAGATGTTATGAAAGAATGGAAAAATGGTGATCCTTAAGAGATCACTTTTAAACTATACTGTAGACTCTACTACACTTGATGCTAATTCAGACTGCAAATGAAATTTCAGCTTTGGTGAAGTCAACAGGAATTCTGTGACTGTTTGGGGTATTTTAGCCTATCACAACATCCAGATCACAGTTATCTACATGTTTTTTGAAGACATTAAAAAATCTGGCAGCAAAGTGGCTAGTTCTAAAAGAGGAAGAGAAAAGAAAAGGGTAAAAGCCTTACCGCCCACTTATGCTAACAGTGATACAATTGAAAGTCTGTCTGCGTAACGTCTTTGCAGGAGCTATTTTTGGCACCTGTTCCAGAAGTTCGCTTATCAGTACATACTTGCATCCCACATGAATCTCTTTCTTCCTCTCTGTCCCTTGCTTAAGGACAATCTTGGCCTCTTTCTAGGTAAAATTTTAAGTGGATTATTCAAATCAGATTCAAGATTTAAGGTAAACCTGACCTCTGCAAGACAATGACAAAATTATGAGCCAGACATCCAAATATTGTTTCCATTTTTCCATGATCACTTCTCCCAGTAGATGAATACTTGATGTCAAGAGAGTTACAAGATCATAATATGGATGAGCAACTTCTACCCAAACAATTTAAATGGATACCACAGTAATTTTGGGACCAGATTAAGGACTTTCAACTGAAACGGAATATAATGGAAGCTTAAGATATTTGGAATACTGTATCGAAATATTATTTTTCCACAGAAAAAATCTGCAAAGAGGACAGGAAAAAAGTGTTTTGGGAGTAATTGATTATCTATGATGAAAAAAAAAAAAGCCCAAGAGCCCAAGGTGCCCTGGTGACTACATTCTTTCATGATGTTTGGAATAGTTGCATGAGCAACTGGTGATGTTATGGTGATGTTATCTGGTGTGTGAATAGCCAGAAGTTTTGCATCATCTCTCTTTATGCAAAATGCGGATGCCCATACATGCTTATGGCATAGCTAATTTTCTCGTAGTGCTTACGTAAAGATGGGAGAGAGGATGACATTTAGTGGGATTTTATGAAGAAGAGCATCGGGGAAGTGTTGCAGTTATGCATTACAGTTCGGTCGCTGAAGCTGGATCGAATCCATATCATTTGCTTACATCTTTGCAGGATCTTAAGGCGAATCAGTTGCAATGCGTTATTCACAAAGTCAGATATTCTAGACAGGCCAGAAATAAATCTGTCTATGAGCTATGACTAAGAAATCATCCATCAGCGACACAAAAGTAATGTCTGCTGTACTCTAGCCTAAAGTCCAATAGAAAAGGCCTAACATATTGGCAGGGATCAGTTGCTTCTGAGGTTGGATTTTTGCTATTTCCTCAGTCATCCCAGAAAGAAACAGGGAGATAGGCTGTGTGTGTTAGCTTGCCAAATCAACAACATCACCAAAACTTTTAGTGAGGATCAGATTTTTTTTTACGGAAAATGATATATAAAAAGGAGAAAAAAAAATATATTACACAAGGCTTTTTAGATAGTGCCATAATTGGAGGTATATCAGCTTTTGTTTTTCTCCAAAATATTGTCTCTCCAAAAAGTCTTATCCAAAAAGCTGTTATGCATCAAATTCTGCAGACTAAAAAGTCCTTGTGAATTCATCATCTTATCTTCCTTTCGGGCTAGCGGATGTGTCTGGTGACAGACGGTTAAGTAAGCATGGCACATGCAAAGCCGTTGAAATGGCATGCGACGAGATTTCCATGAATCATCACATTTGTAGGGAGCTAAACATAGCTGTTTCCTAGAGAAGTACTTTTCAGAGGTGCTGTGCTTTTCCGGCGCTCGTCCAAGACACAAAATCATGCATTTTGGACATAGGTAAGCATGTTCTGTATACACCGCTCACTTTCACCTAAGGCAAGGAAACTGGGTACTAAAATAGGTCCCATACAGGAACATTTCGGGAGATGTCACAGGTACCTAACCTGTTTCTGAGGTGCCTCAGAGCCGTGAAGTGTTGTGCAATTAAGCCGAGCTCGTTGTGATTCAGCTCAGATAAGCCAGTGCCTGCTACGCGAGAGCAAAGGAAAGCAACCAGCCACTGTCCTACTGCTTTTATCCCAATAGGATGTAGCAGACCTTTTAAAAGAGAGGCTTAAAGTCACACGGGAGGGAACTTAGAGAAAGCATTTCATTTGTTGCATTGGCTTTGTACTTTTACTGATGCAATGCCTAACAATTGTTTTAAATGGGAATTTTGCTTTGCCGTAAGCCCACTGCTTCACAGAGGGCTTTAAAACCTAGCAGCATTTATCCCACTATCTGAAGGACTCCTGTGTGGAGCTCTACACTAGAAACAGTTAGCTTTGAAGTGGGGGAAAAAGGCAAGGCATGGTAAATATCAGTAATTTATGTTAATACTGCATCCTTTGCGCTCCCTCCTCCTCCCCAAATCCTGTGTTTCCGTACAGCATAGACATGACTTTCATCACCATTGTCTCTATTTCTGTTACCAGACTTCCACATAGGCCCAAATCTGCTGCAGTCAATTAGATGCTGCGGGGAAAGGTGCAGGGCTCGGTGGTGCTGGCAACACTGCTTTGGAGCAAATCCACGTCCTCCTTCAGACCACCTGAAGCAAAATCACTGCCCCTCAGAGCCCTTGCATTAGTGACAATCACTAAGCAAAAAGGAAAGCATAAACTCTGGATATTTCTTTCACCCTTTTTTTCCCCCCGCCTTCAGCAAGAGCAAAACAGGCAGCCCATGAACTCCCATCTAGAACAGGGTGTACTAAACTTGTCTGCTTCAGTCTCAACAGCAAACAGCCCTTGTTGCTAGGCATAATTGTGATCTGGCAGTCCCAAGCGCTCCAACTTCTCCAGCGGTTCTGGGATGCTGGAAGCCCTCAGCTCCCAGGGGAAGGAGAAAAAAAAAAAAAAAACACAGACTCTGTTCCCTGTCCCACTTTTTGGATGTACCTCATCCTGAGCTTTTTTTTCTATCCATTTCACACCACACAACAGTTGTTAGTTGACACAAATAGTGGCTTATTTGACTACAATGCCACCAGGACCACTTTGCAGGAAAATAATAAATTTGGAATGGGATTCATCTTACCTAATGTGCTCTGCTTAAAAGTTCGGGCACATATTCTAATCTTGCCAGCTAGCTCCCTTTATTATCAGTAAGGACACAGGCAACTGAAGATTCATTTAATTCCAACGCAGACATCTAAGTTAAGTAAGTGCAATGAATTTCCCTCCTTAGCTCACTGACTGTGGAGGGAACGCAGAGAATTAACTTGGGCTGGTTGCTTCCTTTTTTAGCTCTAGTTAAACACTGGTTACATGATACAAGTTCCATGAAACAGTGTCAGATCCCAGTGGGAATTTGATTGGCTTATATATTCTGAAAGATTTCAAATATCTTCTTACTGGCTCTCTATTTACCCAAAACACCATATGTTCTGTAACTTCCAGCCAACCTCTAAGAAGTCTAGCTGAGGTGTTCAAATGTCTTAATCTGTTCCTCCTAGAAACAGGAAAAATATGTTTTATGAGATAATACAGTACAGCAGAGTCCATCTTTTCATATGAGAAAGGCACCAACTCTTTGTTTTATGTTCAGTTGCAGGCAAGCATTAAAAAAGAGGTGCCTATAATCTTCAATGCAGGATATTTTCCAGTGTAATTTTTCATCGGGCTTTCAAATCTGGATATAATTTTTACATTTAAGCCAGCTGAACATGTAAGTAATATTATAATTGGGTTTGGCATTCAACAGAAGAAATGTGGTCTCAGGTATTTTTTTGTTCTATGATCACATTATTATAATAACATTTTTAGCTACAAATTTAACTCTTATTAAAAATTAATATGCAAGAGACTATCGTTGCATGCCAAATCTGCCAGAGATGAAAACAGGTTAATTAATTAGTGGGTGAAACTCTGGACTGCTGACACTGCAGGTTAGAGTTCTGTAATGTTCCAGTAACACGGTTAACAGCCTGCAACCAAAATGTCTTATAATCTTTATGTGAACCATCAACTTATGTCTTTAAACTTACACTGTTATTATACAGTTAGATTTTTTTTTGCCAAAGCTTGCTATATATTCCAGGGCAAATTCAACACTGACCCAAAATGTTGGCCTGTGGTCATTTGAAGAAATAGGTGTATATGGAAAAGAAATGAAGATCAAATTTAACAGGTATACGCGCGGAGTAAAATAGAGGTACCTTACATGCTGAGACAGTGGAAAGGTGAAGTACCGGGAAGAATAATTAAGAATGTTACAAAGTAGAAAGCCATGCCTCTCTTTTGCTTACCCCAACCTCCTGCTTTTCCCTTCCGCCTCCTCAAAGTCAGATTTTCTTGCATGAAGATTAAATATTAACCATTTTCATACTTCATGTGAAAAGACTGCCCACTGAATTGTCTGCAGGTGGTACTCATTTCTAGGAGGGTAATTCCTGAGACAAGGGTGGTGTCAGAACCAAGCTGAAGGGAGGTTTCCTTCAGAGTCCCGTTGCAGAGAAAGAAGAGAAACAGAAGCCAGGGAGACGTTGCATTTTTTTTTACTACTACTTTACCACTGTATCCTTTAGTTTTGGAAGTTCCTAAGTCTGGGAATGTGGAAGGACATCTATGTAAGGCATCTACATAAGCCCCCTGAGGTATCCATCATTTCCCACTGCTGAAAGGAGGGCATGGACAACCTGGATGTTTACTCTAACCTGTTTGTGGCCATTCTTACAGCTCCTAATTCCTGCCTGATGGGACAGACTCATTCACCCACAAAACAAGGCAGCCCCGGGGGCCATCGCTGGGATGAGAAACGCTCAGAGACATTCTGAAGGCATTTTTCCTCCCTTCAGGAACCTATGCCTTGTCTTTTTGAAATCTCAGCTGTAACATATCATGGCCATTCCAAACGACACCGCTGCTTACAAAATGTAGCTATAAAATACTATCCCATAAACTCTGAAAACTACTCAGGGACTACAAAGTTGTTACAACAACTCCCTCTTGTATTACTCACCAAAGAAGGAGGAGAGGGGGAGCACGAAGAGGAATAGAAATTCAAGCTCCTTTCAGAAAAGATAGCAAATGCATATTTACTTGATGCTAATTAACTCCACCCCCTTATTACCTTCACTTCTTTTAAAGTGTCACTCTAAGCAATAATTACTGAAAAGTACATTTTAGATATTTTAAAAGGTAGAAAAATTACTTCTGAGTGAGAAAAACTAAATTGCTTTCTAAAAACAAGATATTCAAAAAGTCTTATGATGAGTACTTCCCAACAGAAATAGTTGGCTTTAAGACTTACAGATTCTATTTTGATTTTATATTTATAGGATGATATCCTATTCTCACAAAAGCCAATGGAAATTTTGACATCAATTTCAATGGCAGCAGAATTTCACTCACCGACTTAAATACAATTTATTAGATTTTCATGTTAAATGCAGAGGAAAATCCAGTTCATACTTCCTACTAATCCCAAATCAGAGTTCCTCCATGGCTAAAGCAAGAGAGTTGGTAACCTCAGATCTTTTTTAAACTGTATAATAACGACCCAATTTCCCACATTCTTTTCAAAACTCAATCTTTGAAGCCTGGGATGCAGGGAGGAAGCACAGCGCTGTACTTTGAGTTTCACTCAATATTCTGACTGTAGTCTTTGTAAGTCTACAGGAATTTACCTTCTTTGTCTCTCCAGAGTCACTTGCAAAATCATTTCTGAGAGATCTCCCTTTCAACTACTATTAGACACTGTCTGATAGAGGAACAAGGAATTCCTGGCCCGGGGGTCAGATACAGCCTGCAACTTGATTTCAGGCACACTGCAGCCAAATGCTTTTGTGCCCGTGTGAACTTCATTATGGGGTAAAAAAACAAGCTGCTGAGAGCCCTGGCTGCCTTTGCCAAGGAAAGGTTCTCTGCCCTGGTTCTAATAAATTGCAATTCAACATTGTGCCTACCAAAAAAGTAAGACAGAAATACTATATTGCACAATATAACACAATATTTCCCAATACATTAATGCCGCATGCCAAGGTAGTCGTTGGGAAGGTTGATGGTGGTGGTGGTGATGGTACGAAGGGCACCCTCAGCAGACACAGAGGGTTACTCAATACCAGCAGCTGCACTTCTGTCAGGGGCAGAGATGAGAGGGGAGAAGAAAAAAAAGAAGAAAGAAAAAAGAAATAAGAAAGAAGGCTCCACTTTGTGTCTCAGAGCCCAGAGTAGATTTGGGGACAGTCAGGAACAAGAAAATGCAGCATCCTTTTGCTTTCAAACTGTGAGCATTAGACATAAAGATACTAGGGAGGAGACTAAATGAATACAGGACTCCACAGTGTCACTCCTATAAAGCTTCTTTTTGAGCAGAATTGTATGCAGATATCAAGCAACATTAAAAGTGAATGTAATAGATTAAGATTAAAAAGAAATTGTTCAGAGCTGTAGGAAGTTGCTCATATTCTCCCATTACATGTTTTGAATCGTATTATATTTATGGGTTAGATTATTCCTGTTTCCTGCTACCAGTCAATGATAAATGAGTGCTTATGCAGCAAGAGCCAACTGTCAAGCGATACCGGCAGCTCTGCGGACTTCTTAAAGCTGCTTGGGTTGGGCGGCGGGTGAAGGAAAGAAGGAAGGAAGGAGGGAGGGAAGGAGTCAGAGGTGAGGAGGAGAGATGGAGAGGCAAACAAAGAGGAGAGGAAAATGTAATGGATTTACATCGTCACCCTTCATAAATCTTGATCATCTTTCCAACAAGATCTAGAAAAATCACAGTTTCACTCCAGGACGGGGATGTTCATTACCCCAGTTCAAACTGTATGAAAAATTACTGTGGGAAAATCACTCACAATTGATTTATGGCTAAATTGAGGGAAGAGGAAGTGCGGTGCCCAATCGGCTGCCTTCAGAATATCTTCCAATCTTGCACCCACACTAAAAGCTCTGCACAAGGCTGCTTCTATCATTTGAGTACCCAAACATAAGGCATTAACCCAGCACATCCCATTAATCATTCCAGCCACCTAGAAATGAAGGCCACAGCAAAATGGAGAAAGAGGTAAAATGAATAATTTAGTAATTGATCTCTATCTGGAGATACATGCCATTCTAAAATGAAAACTTCTTTCTTTATGAGCCTGAGAGATTCCTTAACAATACTTACATTAAAAAGCTAACGAATTTATCCACGTTTCTTTAGGAAAAAAATAGAAGAAGCTTCCTGTTAGAAGGAACCATCAAGCTTCAGATTTCCTGTCCATTCTTTTTTTAAAATAGCTTATTTATTGAGAACTGTTTAGAGGAAACTAAACAGAGGCAAAGGCTCTGCATGACAGATCTTTTCAGAGATCAGCTATTCAATGTCTCCATATACTCCAAATCAATACAAAGGGCACATGGATGTTTAGATTAATATCTATGTTCCAAGAAGTGCAAAAATATCTGAGGCCACGCCTTAGCTTCTATGCTCTCCAGCAAGTTTATCATCAAACACGTCATGTAGAGATGCATCATGCCTCTAGGAAAAATTAACCAGTGCACTACCATAGCACAGGGAACGCATGGAGTCAGAGCAGTGGCAAAATATCTGGGAAGGAAACAAAAAAGATGGCTCTGCTCGAAGGAACAATTTCTCAAGTCTGCAGCCATCCTTATGACACTGTGAAGGGAATTAGGGCCCACTGGGGAAAGAGCCCTCTATACACAGCTCTGAAAGAAGGGTGTCATAAAAGCCACTAGGGAAAAATAAAAACAGAACTGTTGTTCTGATTTGCATCCTATCAGGCAATACCATGTGAGGTTTCTGGATAAATTAATTTGTACACACACATACACATACACACACTTGTTTCATATACACCTAAGTAGGTGGCTTTAGACCAGCTAATTAAGCCACTAAACACACTGCTTTTTTTCCAAAGCGCACAAACTAGAATCATGAGAATCTAGATATTAAAACAGGTATTTTCAATGTTAAAGTTACACGGCAGCTGAATGACAATGGAATAGCACAAGCACTAGATGTCTCTATCAAAGGCTTTTTTTGGATAAATGAGCACAGTACACTGAATTATTAACTTCCCTTATAGAATGTAAACAGGATTTCAGAAGGAGGATAAATCAGGAAACACTCAAGTAACAGTCTGAAAACTGGAGCATGAAGTAGCTAAGTAACTATCCCTCTGCAGATGCAGATATATTTGTCAAAACTTACTGCCCCATGGATAGGACTGCGGCTGTTGCCCAGACTTCCCCCCACTTAAAATTTGATTAAATTAGAGTTTATGACATGGAGCCTGAAATGTTGCCATTACAATAGTTATCTTTTTGAATAACTGTCAAATTCTATCTAGTGTCAGTTTGGGCCCATACCATGAGAAGAGCATAAATTCCCAAGCCATGGTCTCCGGCACAACATTAGCCTCCATACTTGTACCATTTCTCTTATTTTATACCTTCTGACTTAAACTTCTCAGTCTCACTTCTGGCAGAACTTTTTCCAAGTTGCTCAATGTTCTTGTCACCTTCTTCCAAATTCCCCTCTGTCAGCCTCATACTTTTTGAACTGGGGAGGTGAGCATTGCACATTGCTCTCTGTTTGAGACCACAGGCAATGGTTTATATAAAAGGCTGTATAATATTCTCCCAATTTTTGAATATTGAAATATTTTTGAACAACATGCAACCTAGTATCACTTTAAGGTGGTCATAATTGGAGCAAGTGTCCCCACTGTGCTGTCACACTGAGGTCTACAGGACCATTCACCAGTTGGTTTGACTTGGCATTTACCCACCTCGTCTTTGATCATCACAGTTTGGGCAATCCAGTAGGAAACTTCACACTTTTCTGAAAGTCCTTAGAGTTCCCCCTGCTCCTGAGTAGACTCCCCTCTCTCCATACCAGTAACAAATGGGTGACAGGAGTCTTAATCACCTTCCAGAGGGCCAACACCAAACTGGGCTTTTCCACTCTCTCATCCTCTGCTTTTCCTTCCCTCTCCAGTTTTCATCCATGGTAATATTTTGCTTCTCAGTCCATGACATCACAGTGTCCACGGTCTTTTTGACATAACACAACATGCTGGTAGACTACATTATGCCATAATCTCTCTAGTACTTTACTTTTGTTTCCCTATGTGGTTTTGCTGTTTTCAAAGTCCAGATGTAAAATGTTACTTAAATATATCCCTGAATTAATAAAGTACTCCTTAGCTGATTCACAGCCAGAGCTCTAACTGCAGCAGACGTCTCAGAAGAGACACAAGCTTCAGCTCCCTGCTGAACCCAGACACAAATCAACATCCTCTGGTACACAGGGCCTACTGCCAAGGTGGCCGCAGGAGCCTATGTGGTGCATACCCAAAGGAGTTAGTGCTTACCCAAAGCAGTTCGTGCTTACCCAAAGGAGTCAGTGCTTACCCAAAGCCCAGTGTGTTGCTCACTCCAGTATCGCCCTGTGCTCCTCCAGTGGTTTGCCCTGTAGATTCACAGGCATTTCTATGAAGTTTCAAAAGGGAACAAGGCCTTGAGCTGTTATTCTAGAAGATTCCTCCAGGTCCCCTTGCCTCAGGCCCTCCAGTTGTCGAATCCCCTTCCCAAAGGCATGCAACGGCCAGGCTCAGGGGCCAAGCAACAAGGAGCTGCCGTGCAGAAATTCAAGGTTTTGATAAGGAGCAGGAAGGACAGGGAAAACAGCTGTTACAAGCAGGAAACAGAATTTTCCACCATCTTCTCTGCTGCACTGAGGGAACAGCTCGGCGGAGAGTTGTATTTAATCCTCCCACTCCCAGGAAAGGTCATGTGGATGTACATGCCTTTGAGAACGAATGCCAGGAAAAAACAAGCCAGAAGAACCCCATCAGCCATGGCCAGTATTTGGCTGTGTTGGGGAGGAGGAACGAGAGAAGAAAGCCTAGCACTTATGAAATGGCCTGTCCACCATCTACTACCATCATCTTGGAAGGCGGGTCAGAGACTTTTTGACAGCATAGTAGAGGCCAGTGTGGCAGCATAGTGAGCTATCATCATAATCAAAAATGCTATAAAACCACAAGGGCGCACCAGTATCATTAGACTTTGCAATATTATCAGGCTTTGAAATGAAAAAAAAAATCATACACATAGAAACACTCTGAAACAAGTCGGACAGGCCTCACAAGAAGCACTACTTGCTCAGAGCTTGGTCTGCCTTACTATCCCCTCCAAGATGCCAGCACCTCAGCATCTCTGTCCCACACCAGCACTCACACACAGGCTGCTGGAGGAACTGCAAAATCTTCCCCCAGATCCCCTTCCTGCCCCTTGTTTTTTTTCAGCATTTTCCAACGCTGAATGCCTCATTATTGAACCAAATGCCACCACATTGATTGAAACGTAGCTCAAAACGTACACATTACCTATTTATTTACCCCAAAATTTACGGCTTACGGGACAAAAGCACAAGAACAACAAGAGACCCTATGTGCATGCTTCCCATTCTCCATCACCGCTGCCCTTCATCCACCCTCGTCACCACCACTAAGTCAGGAAAGCAGTTCTGCTCCCTGTGTGCCCACCACAACAGAGGGATGGATGTTGAGTAAGGAGCCTCCTTCTTCCTTATGCCAGCATCTTTAAGGTTTCAATATTCTGTTTGATCTGAGACTGTGGGAGGAGAAATTTTCAGCTTAGGCTAGTAGCTAGGGAGGGAATAACCCCCCAGTAAATATATTCCGTAACACTTCCTTTGGATCTCTTATCCATGCTGTTGTTCTGACCTTTTTTTAAGAAATAAAACATTTTTTATTTATTTAACTTTACTCATTCAGGCAAGTGAATCTAATGCAAATAATCTGAGCACAAATGTTATTTATAATGTTACTGCACATAGCACCCTCATTCTCCCCACCAGCCTTTTACTCTATAAAAATATAGAGCCAGGCATACACTGTTAAGATTGAACAGCCAGGAACTTAGCAGCAGCAGCAGCAAATTTAGCCTCACTTCCTCGTGAATAATGCCTCACTATTTAGTCTGGTTACACGATGGCGCACCGTACTGTAAATACTACACTGTGGTATCAGCTTTTCCCAACACTGTTCCGTACGAGTCTGGAAGATGATGTATGTAGAGGCTAAACAGCCCATTTGAAGGATACAAAGATAGCAAAAATATTTGAACATTAGCACTGTTATATAAATATATATGTTAAAAAAAAAGCCGTATGCAAATCAGAATGAAAATGCTGAAGAATAACTAATGAAAAAGCAGCAGCTGTGATTTTCCCGAAATAAGGTGAAAAGAACAGCATATACCTCAAAAGGGAGGATGTCATTGCATATGAAAGGAAGAGAAAGAAAAAAATAATTACTTTAGCTGAACAGCTTTGCCCAACTTTCTGCCCAGATCTTATGAGCAGAGAAGGTTTACATCAGTCGTCTTTGCAGTTTCTTTGGAGGTGGGTGATAGAGGGATAAGCGCATTTAAATAGACACGTCTAATCCTCAAGTCTCCTGCTCACCAGAGATGAGGCACATCCTTGGTTAACAAGGTAGGCTTCATCCTTTTGGAGACTTGTCATAGTCAGAGTGCTTGGGCGAAAGTCCCAACAACCCTGCCACCAGGGAGAAGTGAAGGAAGACTCATCTTGGATTTTGTTGTCTTGTGAGAAAAACCTTTAGAAGAATTTTACAAGAAAGCTTTTAGAGAAAATAAAAATATTTATTTTTTTCAACAAAGGGTTTATGGGTTCACACTGACATTTGGCTGAGCAGTTACGTCACATCCTGTACACCACTCTTCACTTAAACAACAGTGTTTACAATATGGCTCCATTTCCGTTTCCCCTCCCCCAAAAGAATGACAGTAGGGTATATTTTTCATAAATAAATGCACTTTTAAACTTTTTTTTTAAAGAAAGAAAGATACTGAAGTTGAAGTGAGGGAAAACACATTTGGAAGAAAGGATCTGTGGTGAAAGTAGCACCGAATCTGGAGGTACAAAGCTTGTTTCAACAACACATTAAACACCCTGGCACTGTCAGACAGACACACACAATAACATTTATCGTGGAGAGCAGCCCCAGTCGCCGGTCAGCTCCCTCCTCTGCAGCTTTCCGTGGTAGCCGGTTGCACAGTCGTCACCGCCAGGCACCTGCGGGACAAAAGGACAAGTTAAGGGACAACCTCTACCATGCAGAGCTGCTGCCCCACAGAATTTGCAAGAGCCCTCATATTGATCAGCAAGGACGACTGCGATCCCGGTGCACGAGCAGGCGGCTGCTTATCCACGATGAGTGTCCCTATGCAGAACAGGCACCCGCTGGGAAGCACATTTATTTGGTGAGTGCATTTACTTGGTGAGTGCATTTATTTCAAGCACCTCTGCTTGCTCAATAGGCTTGAATGCCAGCAGTCGTCTGAAAATACAGGTGTGTTTTGGAGAGGAGGAGGCGAGCTCTGAGGTGCAAGCAAGGGATGGCAAATAGGGAGCTAATTAATATAAAACCTTCCCTGCTGCCCCCTCGTCCCACAAAATCCAGGGCCTCTTCTCCTCCCTCAACACGCTTGGCACGTACCTCCTCCTCTTTCTCTCTCCATCTCGCTCGCACTCTCGCCATAAAGGGGCATGAAATGAGAAATTTTAGCAGGGTTTCTTTACAGAAGAGAGGCCTGGCTTCAAGCCCAGTACAGATGTGGGAGGGAGGCTTCAAAGCAAGACTCCCTCAGCGCTGCCCAAAAACGTGGTACTTCTCACGGCCCCACAGCATGGCTCTCCGGGAGTCATGGCTTCAAGCCCCGCCAACGCTTATTCCCTTGGAGGAAATAAATGCCCAAGGAGGAAGAAACATCTGCATGATGCCTCAGTGAATTTTCCTTGGCTTGAACTTTAGCATGAGGCAAAAATTGAAAACTTTGAAAGGAATGGGGGAAAAAAAAGTGGTATCTCTGTGTTTGGTATGTACTTTCTGCATACCATCTCCAGTCATATGAAGTAGCCAATTTATACTAAAGATTGTTTGTTATCTTTAGCTTCAGATTATTTCTTTTCAGCAAGTCCTTGTATGCTCTTGTAATGGTTTATTGGTATAGCTACACAAGCACAGACAATTTACACTAGCAAAAATAAAAGCCTTTTGCAGGTAGTTTTACCTCCTTCTATGAGGAAATTAAGTTGTCCAAGAAAAAAAAATCCTTCTTTTTTTTTCTCTCTTTCTTCCTGGTGCAACTGCATATATATGAGGGCTTTTGCTGGCATAGCTATGATGACAAAAACACAGTAAATCCCTTCCTGACACAGCTGTGCTAGCAAGACTAAAGCCTTAGTCTCAATGAGATTGAACTACTTCATATTTCAGTAACATTCAGATCTATTGATGCTCCAGTTTATATAAATATTACAGGCTTTTCCTCTCGCAGCAGAGTGCATCTCCCCAGCTGCCCAGCTTTGTCTCATTTCCTGCCCATATCCTAGTAGCCATGGGCTCGCTGGGCAACCTCCGCAGCGTCAGGAATGCAGCTCTAGGCTCATTAAGACCATATGGATTATGGGCAACTCCACATTTAAAAGGCGGCATACGTAGTTTAACAATGTTGCTATCCATCATGCAGGTGGGCATTTCTGATGTTTCTGCTGGGCCCTCAGCCCCAGCTTGTCCCTGACAGAAACACATTTCCGAGCGCTGCAGAAGCGAACGCTGTCCCACATGGTTGCAATATGTTTGCTTTCGTTATGTCTTTCCCTCCTCTTTCAGAATGCACAACATAAAGCAAATGCATCTTGTTTCCATAGCTGAGCTTCCACTTTGAACATATCAGGAGGCAAACAAAAGAGCCAGCTAGCTCTTAACTGATTTTTTTTTTATTCTGTAGATAAGAGAGAATTTCTTACCATGCCCAATGAAATCCAGAATCTTTCAGGGCGGATGCCTGAAAAAGAGAAAACAGTCCTTAAATGAGAGTCTTTTGTTCAGTGAAAGAAGAAACTCTCAAGAAACTATTGCCAGCAGAATTCTAAAGGTGGAGTTAAATAAATAAATACTTATCTGATTAATTGTAGCCTGGAATCCTTTTGTGCTTGTATCTCTTGAGTTAGAGGCCATATTAAAAAAGTGCACAGGAGATTTGAAATCTGAGGACAACCTACAGCTCGATTCTAAGCAGTCTCATATGCACCAGTACTTTCCCGTGGCGTGGGTGAGACAGGTTTAGTCATCAGGTGTGACAGAGCGCAGTCTGCTGCAATCCAGCATTACATGGAGAGCCAACTAAAAAGCAACTTATTTAACACAGACACTGCGCACATTACAGTACCCTCAAAGAAAAGAAGATCAGGTGTTTCAATGTGCAGGTTGTATTCGGGTCAGCTGCATTTCAGTCTCTCTGAAAAGCTACAGCAAGTGCCTTGACGCAAAAATGATCACAATTTAGAGATTATGCCCAGTCATCAGCATCGCTGTTACCCACATGTGGTGACATACTAACATACTATGCATAGCTATTAAGACAAAAAGACCCCCCAAAAGTATGAAAATACCTTTGCAAATGAGGATTTCACACAGAACACATTTCTTTTCATCTTGGCCTATTTTTTAAAATTCTTCTGCCTCTCTGTAGGGACATCCCAGGGCTCACCAAAATCTCTCACAAGAACACAAATTGATTTTTAAGGGCATGAGTTGCTTTTGTCATGGGCTTGAACTATAGCATAATGTGGGTCTAATCACACAGGAATAGCCAGACAGGATCAGATCAGAGACTGGGTAGTCAAACACCCTATATATGCTAAGGACTTGTACTTTTCGTCCTCAGGGAGAGCTTAAGAACAGGGCAAGCACAGGCAAATGAGAGACCCCCCTTCTAGCCTCTTCCCAATTCCTGAGCCTTTCCAGCTCCCAGAAGTCTCCAGTTAGGTGATTTTCTGAACTACAAATTGCTTTTTTTGTATACAACAGGCACTAAGAGAGTTCTTTGATGGATTTGTCCAAACACCTTGTCAACATACGAACTTTTGGTGTCTACAATATCCTGTGGCAGTTTCACGACTTAACTACACAGTGTAGACAAAGTCTTTTTGCTTGTTTTAAAGTTGCAACTTAACCACTCACTTGATGCTGGTTGGCACTCATGGTTTGGGAAAGTTAACCATCATTTTCTATTTGCTTTCTCCATGCCACTTGAGAGTTTATAAATCCTGGTTTTCTTCCTGCTTAAATATGTCTTTTTCCAGATTGAAAAGTACTTAGCATTTAGATGTTTTCCATATGAGATTTTTTCCATATCTTTAATTAGCCTTCTCTGTATCTTCTCTCCTTCTCCTGCATCCTTTCTGATATGAAAGGGATCAAGGATGCAGTATTCCAGTGTGTCATCCATTTATTCTGTAACATAAAGATCTTTGTTTTCAGTTTTGTTCCCTATTCCTTTCCCAATAATTCCTAACATCCAGCTGTTTTTTTACTCATACCGAGCATTTAGGACACATTTTCACACAATTATTGTAACCCATGGTTTCTTCCCAGCTCTGCATACGTAAGTGAAAGACTGCTTCTCCTCCTGTGCATCATTCTACATTCATCAACATTGAATTTCATCTGCCATACTGTCCTCCTGTTACTCTCTGCCGCGCGCTCTTCCTGCAGACTCCTGGCTTGTCCTCACCTTTGCCACCCTGCCTGACATGGCAGCACCGGCAGGCTCAGTCTTCTCATTCTCCATCCCTTTTAGGAACATGCTGAATAGCACAGGACTGAATAGAAACTGCTCCCTGGCTATCCCATCCTTTTGTTAAAAGCTGGTCACTTACTCCTACCCTTTGCTTCTTCGACTGAAATTATTGCTAATCCATAAGGAGCTTGCACCTTATCCTATGGCGCCTGATTTCATAAAAAGTTTTTGGAAAGCTATTAAAAAACAGAAAATTTGAGTATGCCAAAAGCACAAACATTCTGAAGTATAAAATGCTCGCTCTGTCCATTCCTGCTTTAAAGCAACTCCTGTCCTTCACATACCGAACACTTTGCTTCTTCTTAAAATACCAACACACATATCTGTACCCTTGAGCAATCTCCCCACAGCCGCAGGAGCTGCCCGCCCAGTACGAGACACGACTCCTGCCTTAGAGGAGGGTCGTTCTCACCATGTTTTCTTTAATCACAGTCAACTCTTATACAGGCAGGGCCATTCCAGGCTTTTTTGTTGTTGTTTAATTTAAAAAGATGCTATTACTCTTTCCTCCCATGATCATCTTTCTTATGGACAAGACACTCATGTGTGTGCTCACACATAGGCTGAACAACTGCCTGAACTATATTTTTAATGACATGTTTACACAAACTCTCTGGTTTTGAATGTCATTCAAATAATGCAACCCCACATATGGTTTCCCAGTGTTCAAGAGCTCAAAAATCTGAATTTAGATTCTGAGGCCCACCAAAAAAAAAAAAGAGGAATGCATCACATATGTTCCCAGATCTAGCTCGGCAAATGTAAATTAGGGAAGTTTTTGGAGGAAGAGCAAAAATGTCAACCCTTGTTACTTAATAGTACAGGAGATACGTAAGTACAAGCTTCGAAATAAAAATTATGGGCTCAAATGTAATGCCAATAAGCCTTCAGGAGATCTAGAGCTTGTGAGTAACTTTGAGAATAGCAAAGGAGAAAATTCTTGTTGTATATGCCTACTTTAATCACAGACACCCAATATAAGAGTTTAAATTCTAATTCTTTGGTCAAAGCTGGCTGTTCTGAATTAACAAACATCACTCACAAAGCCTAAACCAAGGGAAATGGGAGTTGTGGACAGCAAGCCCGTCTCAGCCAGGGGTAACTCCAAGAACTAGGACCACCCATAGGGCTGCGCCTGTGCTACCGACCGCAGCTTCGCTGAGGACAGGCCCTCTTGTTAGGGATCATGTTGAGCACGGGTCTGCACTGCTGCAAGTGCAGGCGGGACACACGGTGCAGGGAGCCCGAGAGCCTCTGCAGCACCGTGCGGTGGATGCAGTGATCCTGTGCCCAGCTCATTCACCATTTAAAAACCAATGGCAAATGCAGCCTCTCTTGTCATAGAAAAGTCACTCCGAGATCTGGAAACTAATGCCAGCCCTCTAACTCCTGCTCCTTCTGCAGTGTTAATCTTGGAGGTCCATCCACACGCCAGAAAACAGGTCAGGAGGCCAGCGAGCTATACCAACGGGCTGCTTTTCGCTTGGAGCACGCACATGGGAAGGTAAATGCAACACGCCAATGTGCGTGTACCAAAGAACGACTTAGAGGTGTCACATTTTTAATATCACACACTTATTTACCGATGCCAGCCTGAGTAGGCATATGTAACCTAATGCTGTATTTTACTGATACTGCAGATGGTATAACCAATCTCCTAAACTCTCTACACTCTCAAAGGATTAATATGATGTGTAGTGCAGTTTTAGCTTACAGAGCACTCCTTTAGTGTGTAGGGTTATTGATTTAACTTATAAATTCTGCTATATAGTGTAGTTTTACTGATTTACCTTTTAGAGCGGTGTAAGAATATCTTTTTTCCCCCTAAAAACTTTGACACACTTCATTATCCAACACAAAATATGGCTCTGGGTCGGATTTCAAGGTAGGCACTCAGTAATCAAAATTATGGACTTCCTGAAAAATTCTCTGTATTTCTAGGCTTCTCCCTCCTTACTCATGTCTTTTTGCCTACATAAACCTGGACTTTCCCCCTAAACTTTCCAGATAGATAGAAATTATGAAGGAAAACAATTGTAGTTAGACATACGTACATATACATATGTACATATATATATACACACATATACACACCCACACACACCCCACCTCCCTTCTTCCAGCCTTCAGGTCAGATCTGTTTCTATAAAGGAGAGATACTGACGCAGAGTTCTTTCTCCCTCCAGAGGCTCTCCCAAAGGTGCCGATGCCTCCTCTCCTCCTCAGCCCTACTACTCCTGCAAGCCTCCAGTCTCCCCTCCCTACGCCCGCTGCAGGAGGCCCTCGGTGCCATCCCAGGCCCGGCTCACACCATCCCAGCACATGTGGAAAGCTCCAGTTGAACAGCGCACACAAAAGACACCAATAACCCTGTGGCATCACTAAAAGTTTATTTCGAAAGCTCATTTTTAGAAACAAGACCAACCCCAGAACACCCCACAATGGTCTTTTCTTCTAGCCTCCACGGGCAATCTACATCCACAGCCATTCCACTCTGACTCCTCCTCCACCACACTCACCACCGTTAACACTGTTACCTCTTCTGTTTAAATCCTTCTTTATTCATCTACCTTACTCGCTTCCACCCACTTACCTCTAGCTTTAATTTCTCTTCTACGAAACATGATAGGCCAAGTCCTTCGGTTTTACCTTGAGATGTCTTCTCCTAGCAAAAACCATTAATAAAGAGCAGCCAAGAGAATCTTATGTCAGTAAGTCTACTTTTCCCCCTTTTTCTTTGCAGATGTACAGTTATATACATGATTAAATCTGCCAAAAACCTTGCATAGTCTATATCCTAAACTATACCAACTCACTGTGTTCTTGTACGTACACTGAGGCATAGTCTTAAGTTCTTTTGAGTCCAAAACTTCATATTTGCTCATTGCTAATAGTCAGAGATATGGCAACACATGACAGTAGCATGGGGCTTTGACACATAAATCAGTTATCACATATTTGTTCAACAGACTTTTTTGTGTGTGGCAAATGCAGGATAATTCACATTAGTGTAAAAGACTTGCCTCAAAGAAAGAATGCCATGTGGTTACATCCAGCCCTGGCACCAAAAGGATATAAAACTATTTCTCCTAAGAAAAACATAAGCTTGAGTCAATGACAGGTCAGAACCACATAAGGGTATTTCTTCAGTCTCTGCTATTTTACCTTGTTTTACAGTGTTTCCACACCTTCACACTTTAAGATAATATTATAACAACATCTGCTCACTTCCAAACTCTCAGTATACTGAAAAAAATATTTAAGTTTGTATCTGGACCTCCATGCTGCTAAGGTAAATACAGCACTGTGATTTCAAAAGGTGCATAGATCACAGAGAAACTGGTCTCACAACTAAAGCCTCTCTCACCAAATGATAAACTGCACCATCACAGCGGCTGCTTCGGCCTCGCTGCCTGAACTTGCGCTGACCTGCAAGGAATCCACTCCTTCCTTACCCCAGCTCTGCACCACGCCGCCAGCAACAGGTATCTTCTGTTTAAAAGGAAAAAGAACGACGACGAAAAAAACAAACTAAAACACTTCTGCTCAGCACTCATCACTGGAGACTTTCCCCCCATAAAATTTCATTCTTGGTTGCTAATAATCCTGTCAAATTTTGCCCCCTTTGAGAGGAAATATGGGCTGAAAATGTGCGGAATAAGTGCTGCAGGCAGATTTTGGGGAGTGGGGTATGGGCAGAAAGCTCTTTTCGCAGAGCAGTTCCCCATTGCCACCGCTTTTTGGATCTGACACGAAGAATGGATCCAACAGGGATGGAATCAGTCTCGAAAATATGCCCTTTGTGTCAGGAATATATCTGAATGAAAACCTACCCAAATTTGGGCAAGCTGTTTGCCCACAGAAGCAGAGCAGAAAAAGAAAATCCTCAGTTCAAAAGCTGTCAATAAATATGTCTCTGAATTTTAGCTGATGAGCCGTTTAGCTGCTTTTGGCTATTCCCTCCAGACTCCTGCCCTGGGGCTGAGCAGGACTTTCCATGGCACTGCCATGCCAGGCTGCCGAATAGTGCCAGACTCAGGCATCTCAAAACAAAAGCAAGGGCATCCCTAGCAGCGATTTCCCGGCCAACATCCCCTGCTTGGCCCGGGAACGTGGAGGAGAAAATTATTAATCATCAGACTCAATGTAGAGGGACACACGTGTTGAGCTAAATTAGGAAGGGAAATGGTGAGGGATGGAGCAGGCAGGTAGGGAAATGCCTCCCTCAGCTCCTGGAGAGGATGGAATGGGAACGGGTGGGAGACGGGTCCAAGAGAGGGACACTCAGAGGCACATGCATCAGTCTCAGATGTGGCACAGAAAAGTGACACCAGCTGGGCAAAGAAAACTGTGGCACAGAGCCAGACTGGTGTGAAAAAGCAAGTGACAGTCACAGCTCGGATGATCTTGGATGCAGGACAAACACCTGAGACTGTCCTGGAAAGGAGCTCAGCACTGGGATTGAGCAGGAACGAACCAACACGGCATAAAGTACTAAAGCAAGAGCAGAAAGAGGTCAGAAGAAAATATGCAAGCAGTAGATTTTGTGTGGCTGAGCCAGAATCTGTGATTTCTGATAGATATCTACGCGGTGAGCCAGTAAATCTGACGGATGCTCCCTAACGCCAGCGTGCAGGGAGGGCACATGGCCGCTGCCACTTACTCCAGCAGCTCCTGCAGCACTGGTCAGTGCGCTGGGCAGGGAGACTTGCAGCCTCTTCAGTGATTCATAGGAGTTTCAACCCATATTTCACTCCATATCATTAATTTGCTTTTTCAAAAAGCAAACTGACAGCAAATTCTTTCGCCGTCCCTCTCACATCCCCTGCTCCATTCTTGTAGCACTACTTTAGAAGATTAGATTTGTTTATCTACAGCTGGACACCATCTCCATAGTGTCTCACCCTGTATTCATCTATCTTCACTCAAAGTTCAAAGAAAGTTAAGAAATTCTGTTGCCTTTCCCTTGTTGGGAAATATGTGGGTTGTCCTTGCATAAAGTCCTTGCACTGCGGAGGAGATGAAAGAAAAGGCCATTTTACATGCTTGAGAAACAGTTATGGCCATATTTAACATTACAGCCTCCTTCCCTTCAAAGAGAATTTAATCCCAATATTGCACAAAATGATCGCTTGCATGCTAAAATACAAGCAGATCTGAGCACCCACACTGGCTTCGAACAGCATTCCTTCTCACAGATGAGCACGGACCCTACTGCTCTGGAATTCATTTATCCAGGATGATACTTGCCCTTCGGTGAATGGCCTGAAAAATCTTGATTACTCCCCTAGTTCATGAACTTGTATAAAACTTCCCAGGTGAAAGCAAATCTGGTCTCTCTGGGAACACAACCTGTATCACCTGCAGCTCTGGGTTGTTTCCTTAAAAATGTGCTTCATTCAGACCCCAGCTCCAGCTCCTACACACTAGTACTTTAGCTGCATTCCTGATGAAGGGAAAGCCTCGCTAAACCCATAGCTTCTTAAAAGTTTGATCATCTCCAGGAGAGCTTCTTGCATTTCAGTTGCTCTTTCTTCCTCCTTCAGATGCTGCTTCGTATCCTTTGCAATTCCACACCAGCCTAATGTTTGTTGCACAGCAGTTAGGCCAGCACAAGCCGTTTTGTCTGCCAGTTAAGGGAAAGAAGAAAAAAAAAAAAGGAAAGAAAAAGAGCCAAAAGTTACAACGCCTTTTCCAGAAGAACAAATGTTGACTCATGCTAGGAAATGTCACTGATGCGTCGCGTTTTTTTGCAAGACCACCATGGTGGCCCTGTCTCACTCTGCTCAGCCACATTAATATTTGAATACTGAATGACAACAGTGAAGATTAATTCCAGTAACTTATTCACGCCTGGAGGTTCGGATTTCCAAGCAAAAACGCTGGGTTAGACCATGGCATTTCTCCACAGTCCCAAGAAAAGAGCAGTGGGAAGTCACCCAGCCCCAAGAGGGTCAGAAGAGCTCGTACCTTTGTAAATCAATCCCTCCTCCTGCTTCTCTGTATCCCTGGCACTGTGCTGCAGAAGATGCCATGCCTTTCTGGGGCCTTTCTCTGCTCCCAGGGAGCAGAAGAGCAGGACAACATGCTTGCAAAGGGCATGGGTGCTACCCGACCTGCTATCTGCTGCAGAGAAAGAGGTATCACATGTATTTACCCTGGGAAGAGTTTGGCCCTCTAATTTATCTCAGTTCCACACTCTTTATATAAAGAGTCTTGAAGCCAAGAAGAACTTGAAAACATGACGGTGTAAGAAGAGGGAAACAAAAGCCCGAAGGCCTAGGCAGTGAAGAGCCTCTTGAGAATGTTTTCTGCCACAAGGACAAGGGTTTTTCTGTGGATTGGTGTTAATGCACATGGAGCACAATTCCGATGCTCAGGAGCACCACGGGAAAGCTGGTGCAGAGATGTGGCCACGCAGTAGGAGAGCCAAGGCGTATCTGCCTCCTGTTGCCAATTCTCGCCTAGGATTTGGGGAATACAAACAGTATTGTGACGTTTATTTAAAATATTGCATACTTTTTTTCCTAAAATTCTACTTTTCTTCCAATTTCTTCCTCTTTTAATAAGGAGGGCAAGGTTTCTACATTTCTGAAGTGTCCAGAAACCCCAGCTTAACTATAGCAATAGCTAGAGGTACACCTTCAATGACCAAAATGCCACCAAAGACAGGATGAGAAGACACTTTTTGCCAATCAATCACCTTTATACTGATGACTATTATAAGCAAAAGGAAGATCTCTCCATCATCATATTCAGTGCTACTGAGTCTGTACTTAGCTTCCTGTAACTAAAGTGCAGAAACTACAAGGCTTCCACCCTCTGAGGTCTTAAATACATGAATCCAGTTACTGTCTGGCTATCTTGATACTCAGTCTGACAACTCCATATAACAAATAACAGAGTATGAGAATGCTGAGCACAGGTATTAATGATGAGGCATAAAATAATAATAATAATAATAATAAACAGATTTAACTCTTTAAGACACTGAACCCTTGTTTATCAGTCAAACTGGTATTTATGCTAGCTAGGAGCTTACCTAGAAATCACCTTGAAACACGTGGCTTTGAGTTTACAAACGGGAAGGCAACTCTTACAAGCAGCAGCAAGTTCTGTATTGCTTGATAGACACAATGTACTCAGCAAGGTTTCAAAAATAACCAATAACAGTTTGAAAAGATGTCTTAGACTAAATGTAAATACTATAAAACATTCATCTTCTAGAAAATAAAAACAAAAAAGCAGTGTTTTCAAATCCTCTTTTCCCCTCCACAGAGACAGGAGGACGTCATAGGACAGAGGAGATGCCTAAATGATGTGTAGTAAAGCCAAATTTTTTTCCATTGCTTTGCAGCTCTGTGAAACATACAGGAAAACATCTCCCTTGCAAAGGTGCAGAGAATTTCTAGCTGCTGCCTTTTACCCAACACCACAATTTTACAGCAGCACCGTCATGACACAGACTTAACCTGCTCTTCAGCATCATCACAGAAAGTAGAGGCCAACCCAGACCCAGCTCCTTGACCAAAGTGCTGGTGGTGACGATGGTAGAGGTCAGTCCTTTCAGCTCCCGCTGAGCCGCAGCTCAGTCTGTGCTGTAAAAACAGTTCTAGGAAGCTACAAGTTACCTGAGCTTGCTAACACCTCCATGAAGCCAGCTTCACAGAAAAAATAAATGAGAAAGTTTAAAAAAGGCAAAGAAACCCCATCTCTTCACCTCTGTGATTATCCATTTATGGACCAAGCTCAGGATTTTGGCCTAAGACCCCGACAACGTGGAGACAACAGTTTTGCTCCTGCAGCACTATGATTAGTGGAAAGGGTTCAGAAGATGGAGTAGGTCAAGTAAAAGGATCGTGAAAAAATATGAGAGCACCTGCCAGGTGGAGCACGTATGGGAAGATGTGCTGCACACAAAGGCGTACGGAGGAGGAGGAAGGCTGGGCTTATGGCTGGGTGGAAGAGATGCAAGCAACGGTGACGGGGCCCCTCTTTGGCTTCACGGCTTCTGGAGAAACACAGAGGAGCTTCACAAGAAAGTCCAGTGCTTTCCCTGTTTCAGCTCAGTCCTTCCCAGCTTTCAACCTACACATCCTAATGAAGAGCAAGTATAAATGGGCATTTGGGAAAAGTGTTCGCAGCAGTCCTGCTAACATCTCCACTAGCTCAAACTAGACCCATTCACAGGCAGAGCAGGTTAGTCTGAGCAGATTATAAATAGAATGTTGAGTAATAATAATAAAAAAACCTAACCATGTTACAGGGGGAAAACAACGTGCTAAATGAATGAGGATTCTTCTTCCCCCCTTTATTTTTTGCAGAAGAATCAGTTACAGAAGGGCTAATGAGACAGGGAAAATAGTGGAAGCAAAGCAGGACTCAGTCTGTCGGCCTCTCTTTCATAATATATTTTCCTGAAATAAAATTTCATTTAACGGAATATTGAATATTAAACATAAGTTATTGCAAAAATATCATTTATTAACACTTGCCAAAAATTCCATAGCAGTGTCTTTCCCAAATGCATACCAAATAGCAGCAAGGAGGTGGCTATGGCAACTCCTACACTTTCACAGCAAGGTGGAAGTGGGGAAGACAGGATTAATTATCTAGGAGCAGCTTTCAAGATTACTTGCTTTTCCTAAATAAGAATCTCAAGAAGAAAACTTAGCTCTGTTTCTCTTTTACTTCTCTGCTTTGGGTTTTCTCCTTCCCACCTCCAAAAGGAAGCCCCCAGCACATCTAGGTCCTGACATGCACATGCAATCAGTCCCACAGAACGAAGGCACCAATAAACACATGGATAATTAGCCCCAGGCACTTCCATGGTCCAGGTATAACCTGGCCCTTGCTCTATTCATCCACACACAAATGGCCTCAAAGCAGAGGTGATGAGCAGTGCCTGAAAGCGGACGTGCGACTTCCGAACCTCACAGCAGTGGAGCAGCCGGGAGATGCAGTGTATCCTTCCACATCAGCTGAGGGTCCTACTGATCAGCAGCCCACGGGAGCAGTACTGTTCAAAATGCCACTTGATTAGTCTGTGACTCAAGGAGAAGAGCCTGATTTATTATTAAAACTAAAATCCTCATTAAACTGTATTTTTCAGTAAAGCTAGGGCAGGCTGATCTCCATAGCTTTTTAGCTGGTTTGGTTACAGTCTTAACCAGCGCACCAAACTTGGTGTTTCCCAAAATTGGCTGGAAAGAATATGCAATGCTCTTTTTCCTTCTTCTCATTTTTACTAGCGGAATGAAAGCAAAGATACCAGCAATTACAGAAAGAGTGCTCTAATATTTCCCCCTCCCCCAAACTCTTTGAGAGTTTCTCTTTGGAATAATTATTTGTGGCACTTCAATGGCCTTTCCAAGCCATTCTTAGCTTCTTTATCTTCTTAAAACAGATACAAATATTCGAGATTTTCAAAATGAGAGGTCATATAATTCAATGATTGGAGATAATCAGATCTGGAGAGCTCCTGAGACATCAGCATGTTTGTCACTGCTTCACAGAGGCTTGAAGCACATTAGCAAAACCATTTCCACGTCCAGAATCCCAAATAAATAACTCAGTTACCTCCACAGATGAGAGAAGGGGAAGCAGTTTTCCCCGAAGCCAAGTTCAAATTTACATCAACAGAGCACAGCAGCCCCCTGTTTCCAGCTCCTCCAGAATGGTTCAAGGCAAACGATAAATCCACTGCATTACACAGTACTGTAGTCTTAATAAATACATCTAACACCAGCATCACAGCCCTACCCTATGTACCGCTGGTCCAGCTGACCACTTCGACTTCACTGTTGAGCAAGGGAGCAAGATGTGAAGGAGTTAGTCTGTTCTTGGATGCTAATTGGCAGGTGGATATTTGCTGGCAGGTCTGGTCCTGCTCCACGATGTTCCAGCAAGCTCTCCGCAGTGATCAGTCAGAGCTGCGTATGTGTAAGAACCAGAGTTCAGCTCTGCACTGTTAGAATTACAGCCTACAACACCTATTCTATTAGCAATAAATGAGCTTATTTACATTTTAATTCTGTGGAACAAGCTGCTCTCAAAAGAACAGTTTGCTAGAGTTACTGCAGATGTACCGAAGTTATAATTTTCCACCATAAATCACATTGCAAGAAAAAGATCTCACAGGAGGAACCAAGGAACCAATAGACACATTAGCAAAACTAGTCAGCTGCCTGTTTGTGGGGTCCCTCCAGATCCCTGCAAACACAATCTCTTCCTATCTTGCAGTATGTGTTGCATAGCTAAGTACCACAGAAGTCCCATTAGTCAGAACAGGAATAAGTACAGAAAACATTGTGCTTTTCATTGACCCTTTGAAATGATTAATACTGATGTATTAATCTGATTTCTGTATAGAAATGATTTCCATGCAAATGGAAATCATGCTAAAATATTTTAAGTCATAAATAATCTAACTGAGCAAGCTCGAATAAATGTATTGTAATAATTACAGAATATACTGATTCTCCTCTCTTATTTACAGCTTTCTTCCTACGAGTCTTTCAGTCTTGAAACTACGGACCTATCATCCCTGACTAGATCAGAGCTAACAAAGGCAAAATTCACTTTGTGCTGCAGTGCACCAAAATAGTTTTGAATTTTTTCTTTCCTCTCTTAGCAGAGACTGCAATTAGGACTCGGTCAAAGTCTGCTTAGGGGATGAGGATGCTGGTTTTCATGGGAAAGATGAATCGCATGTATTTTGGATTCTGTGTGATCTTAATATTCATGAGAAAATGAGAAATTCATGAGAAATTCAGCTAATATTTGGCAAATAACTGTGGCTGAATAAAACAATCCAGCCCCCTCAAATATTGAAAGTTCTTGAAAGACAGCCTTTATAAGTTCTGTTTTCTACAGCAACAGTCACATATTTATGAGGTGCTATTGTTTGTGGCAAACAGAGTTCTCGTTTTAAGTTACTGCGCTTACGTAGGGAAGAAACATTAACTCAAGTCTGTCATTTCTGAGTACACAGACCTGATCATTAAGTTAAAAGATATACTGAAGCAGCTTTTTCTTCATGATTTCTGACTGAACCTGTATCACTTCATATAGAACAATCATGGAAGCCAAAGCCAGAAAGCTTTTGAGTCACTCTCACTCTCTTTCTGGCCCTATGAATATTATCATTATCATTGTTACCATATTTCAAGCTGGAAGAACTTCACTGACCACCCAGAACAACCAGCAGCCATCAAAGTAGTCCCTGAAAGAGGTGGAAAATGGTTTTGCACTTTCCAGATCAGATTTCTGGGGTGAAATTAGCACTATTTCCTTTTTTACTTTCTCTCACCTTCATTTCTGTGATTCCATTTTTTTCCTTTCATTTGGAAAATTTCAGGAGGAAGTCGGTTTCCTTTGGGCTTCTTTGGGCTCAGTCTATCTATTAAACACCATTGCTTTCTTTTTGACTCTCTGAAAAGCTGGGGAGGAAGGGGAGGGGGATGGACTTAAGCAGCCTTGTGGAATTTTCTGTTTAGTGGCAGTATTGGAAAAAGGAAATCTTTTAAAGTCTGCCTTACTGCTGCAAGTGTGTGATCTGCTCATGTGAACAAACATTAAAGTAGTTCTTTCCATTAAATCACCAAGATTTTTTCCATTTACATCCACAACAGACTTGAACTGCAGCTCACATCTCCAACAGCCTTCCAGTAAGGCAGAGTTTTCTCATCCAATTATCCAAAATTGTCCCTTGAAAATGGACCATGAGCTCCTGAATTACTTGTGTCCTCCCATTCCCTTGAGCAGTTGAGACCCGTGTACTAGTTTGTGCTTATCGTGGTGAGCCTCTGTGCAGATTACTTGAGGAGCCTCAGAGACAAGACTGGAAGACTTGTGAGGTCCTCCTCAAAATTTAAGAGATCCATCTCAAACCCAGTTATGTTTTAGCCATAGCCACTCTCCTCAGAAGGCTGTGCCAACTTTCAGTTCCCTGATTATCTTTAAGCTAAGACTTAGAATAAAGTTCCTACTTATGGAACACTGATTTTTCTCAGGCAAAGAGATGAGCTTCATGAGCCACTTTTGGTTTATACCCTCCAACATGCTTATAAAGGTGGAGGGGGACGCTCCTTATAAAGGTCCCTCTCTTGGCTTTCACTTTTAAAAGGTAAACTCTGGTAAGAGTAGGACGGGGTTGGATAAACCGAGCCTGGCAAGACTATGTTTGGTCATGGGGGGCAAGAGAGGAACCCTTCCACAGGGCAGGTTTGAGCACCGGCTTCACTGAAGCACTGCTTAGCCTCCTCTCCTATGAAGGGTCCTGCAGTCTCCTGATCACTCACAGGGTGCTCTTCTCCCTCTCTTCCCACCTTGCTATTCAAGGCCATCTGCCTTGCACATGGGTGGGCAGCACTGACCACAGTACGGCAGTGCTGTCGGTGATGGCATTAACACTTAATTTTCTATTTGGTCAGAGCAACTAGAGAATGAAGAGACAGGTTTCAAGCCAAGCTTGGAAGCATGGTCTTCATGGGCCAAACTCCCAACGCCACATCTCAAAAACTTTGATGGCAGTGAGTCAGCTGCATGGACAAGTATAGTTCAGGATATATTACTGGTCAGGGATCAAGATCTAGCCTATGTAAGAGGTTTTCTCCCAAACAGAGTTTCTGGAAAGAAAAGCAAAACAACCTTCTCTCCCCAAAACCTCCTCCTCACTTCTGTAAAAGACAGTAAGAGGGAAAAAATGGCATTTGGCACTAAAGCGGCATTCGCTATATTTTAAAAACTCTGATAGCAGGTAGATCATTTTCAAGAAAGAATAAGGAAGAATGCCTTGACAAAACATTTTCTTAGAATCCGAAGTTTAATACATAAACACAAAGTATGGATTCAGTTGCTCTACCCACCCAGGCCTTAGCAGTACACTACTGTCTTAGAAAATAATCATCTCAAGTAAATAGATTTTTTTTAAGATTCCATAGATGCCGTCTTGGATCCGGGGCACTCCAGTGCGGATACCTTGTGGCTGCACGTAGCCGAGTGCATCGCTTCCCCAACCAGGCGCTGAAACCTGCCGTGCAGCAACGAGGGAAGGCGGCAGCCTTGGGAGAAACAAAAACGGGAAGGGGATTCTGCTGCTTCCCCCCTCCCGTGCTCATCCTCATGCAGGAGGAGGAGGGCGATCTATTGATAGCCACGAAAGAGAGTAATTCTTCTGATTCCGCATTGCTTTTGTTAGCAGCAGGGAGCTGGTGAAAGAGAACAAACAGCCTCCCCTAAGCACATTGTTAGGGTAGGAGACAAAAGAAGACCTGTTTTGAATCACTGAGGACTATTACTATAACAAAGTACAAGATAACATTTCGCCAGAGGATACAAGGGATCCTGAGAGGAGCAACAGGGAAGCCAGACAACAGGGTACTTACTGAGCAGTGCGGGGGAAACAGCAGCAAACAGAGAGCAAACACAGTTAATCTTTATACAAAGGCTTAATGATAAATAATAAAATAGAGTTAAGGCTGGTGTGCTGGCCCTCACCCCCTCACGCTGCTTAAAAGTCAGGCTATAAGACAGGCCTAAACAATTTTAAGACAGGCAAATATACACGCAACAGGGAAACATTGCATGAATGGGTTTCCTGATTCTCCTTTTTCAAGCAATTCAAGAGGCAATCAAAGCACGCCCAGGTTTGCTACGCTTTTACATACATTTTTTTGACACGTTGTTTTGCAGAAGCCTCGTAACAGCCCACTATCTGTAGCTTTGGTGTCACTGTATGGTATGTAAATGGCAATAGGCAGATCTTTGACATAAAAATAATAATCTCCGCTAAAATTACAGTACTACAGTGTATCACAGCATCAGAACTGTGGAAATATTAATACATGGATCTTTGACAATACAATGTAAGATGTCACTTTGAGCAGTTATTATGCTAATAATGGATACTTATTATAAAACAACATGAAAGAAGTAAGCTGTGTGGGTGTAGAAAAGGATATTTAGTATTCAGAAAATGTATTAAAAAGGAAGAAAAAGCCAGTGCTTCATACAGCATCTAATCCCACATTAGGCAGATGAGGAGTTCCCTGGCAGATGGGTGTCAGGGCACCGTGGGACTTGGATGAAGCAGCACATTATCTCTCGAGGGAGCACACATGCCAATATAACTTACAGCATCTTTCAAGCTTCTTTTTGTTACCCAGTGGGTCAAACTGGGACTAAAAATCATAAAGGCGGGGAGAAAGTGGCACGAGGGCTTTGAGGATTAAGTAGAAAATCTGCTCATCATGACTATTAGGGTTTCAAAAGCACAGATTCTGCTCTGTGTGCACTAATTTAAAAGAAAAAAAAATGACACTGAAGAAAGAAAAGTAGAATACCACAAGGAGGAAAAGGTCTCACACCAAACAGGCTATACGAAGCCAGCAAACAAACCAGCACTGTGAATAGATCCACTTAGGTTCTAGGAAAGAGTATATTTAATTTTTATATTTTTTAAAAGTCTTGATTCTAAGACTACTAAATGTTGCATTTTAAATCAAAAGAAGTATTTATAGTGGGTTTGTACTATAAGGAGGAACCCAAGGAAAGTGGAAACCCCTGTCTCTTGGCCTGACAGACCTACCTGGACACCCTTTGGTGTGACACTACAGCACTCCAAATCCCAGTCCTTGTGTGTTTGATAGAAACTTCCTCTGTGCAACTCCAGGCCTCAGGAAGCCCAGAGTGTGGCCATGGGCTACCAAAACCACTCGCACCCTCACAAATACGTGCTTCAGGATGGAAAACACACGCGCCATGTAGGCAGAGCATAGGACGCAATACTTCAGCCTGCAGACAAAAGAAATGGTTGCACCATGAACTTGATCCGTTTCAAACAGGAATGTTAGCACTTAGGCAATAGCAGTTGGAAATACCCAACCTGCAACATTAATATTTGCTGGAATAATAATAGTCAGCTGCAATCTAAACCTTTGTGATCGCAGCAAGACAAGTAGGAGAGACTCTGCGGTGCATCATCACAGCTCGCAGGCCAGGAGCAAAACCTGCCAGGCAGCTTGCATGCGAGTGGGAGGAACAGTGCAGACCCCTCATCTCCCATATGTGATGCAGGGAATCATTTAAATATTGTTTACAGTGGCGAGGATTTCCTCATGCACACCTACATGCACAGCTACATTTTCAAGACAGTTGTACTGACTGAGCACTGGCTGTGCTGGACTACTGCACAGACACCTCTTTATTTCACTGTTTTCTAGGTTTACTATATGCAGACACTTACATTCGCCCCCACGTCCAACCCTTTTCAAATTCCTACAAGTTCTTCAGATGCAAGACCCTCCTCATAACTTATTTAACATATGTTTTCAGTTTTCTTTTCTGGTACTAAGAAAGCATGGGCATCTGCAAAAGCTGTCACCAGATGCCTAGGACTTGGCAGACTACATTGCAAATTACTGCTGTAGTTGCATAGAGCCAACAGCGAGCTGTGACTGGCCACCAGTGAGTTCAAATTCCCCAAGTATCACACTCCACAACTCCTGGGAGATAGTAATTGCAGAAGGAAAACTTGTTTTTCCCCTACTTTCATTTCAGAAATTGGTAACTGTCCCAAATCTCACGAGCAAAGTTTAGACCTGGCAATTTCTTGTAGTGGAAAGGGTAAGTGCAGTTAACATCATTTAGGCAAGGAGCAGGCAGGAACCACACAAAAGCAGAGGATATATGTGAGAGGGGAGCAAGTAAGAATTTTCCATTCAACATGTCCTTCAGAAACATGCAGATTTACCACAAAAATAAATAAAATAAATAAAAGGCTTAGGCCCATTCTTGCTGACTCTCATGGTCACCTTCCTACATTTACAGTATTTAGAACTAAGAGTTTAGGCAAAAGCTAACAGTTTAGTGACTCAGTTACACTTGCAAATTTCCTCTAAATTTGGCAGTGGGCAAAGCATAAAAGAAATCTTGGAAAGGAGTTTTTCTCCAGGAGCTAAAAAGCATAAGTCACTCATAAATCATTCATCGGTGCTAACCATCTTCATCACTGGGATCCTGATTCATGTTTTGAACTGTTAAGTCTAGCAGAACTGCTGAATTTCCCTCCACGACAGGTGAACATAACTCACCTTACACTGTGTGCTAGGGAGCCCTGGAAGTTTTCTTGGCACTTTTAAGAACTGTGCCTTCAGGCTCTAACAGTCTCCTCTTCCCTTCTAATACCAAAGCCTCAATTAGGCCGTGATTAAAGAGGCTGCGTTTAACAGGTAGTAGCAGAAGGGCCAGGCTGTCAGTTTTATTAGAGGTCAGGAATTTGTTTCTCTGTGCACTCTGTGCTTCCGAGTTTAATGTGAGAATAGAGTTTACTAACAGGCAAGTCAGATTTGCTAAACACCAGGATTCAGTCTTGATTATCAATTAAACAGGCATAAAAACTTCTAAACAGATGGCTTCTACCAGTCAACAGAAGTCTTGAGGGGAAGAGAACGTGCATTCATTCACAGAAACTTCTTATGCAAAACTACAACAAATCTAACTGAAAATGCACCTCGCCTGACGTTATAAACTTCTGTCAAAAAAAAAAAAAAAAAGGAGAATAAACCCCCCGCCACAGCAAAATATTGGTTACCCAACACAATTCTAGAGCATTGTTTTGTGAACACGTTGCTTATAATCCAGAGCTCTGGTCAGTTCCTGCTGCAAAATTATTAACTGTGGTTATTAACTATTCTTGGGGTTCACAGGCGACTCTACACTGTGACTCTCAGCCATTCTGCATTTTGACACATGCACAAACAGCCCCACAGGACCACTAAAAGCAAAGGCAGAGGAGCCAGGCGCTGGAGCGCTCCCCACATATTCACTGAGCCTCAGCTCCAGTTTTTCCCCATGCTCTTGATCAGCTTCACTCTGTGTTTCTCACACTTCAGCTTCTGAGCAGGTTCAAACAGATACCTCTTTTTTAACTGCCAAAGAAAACGCTGCTTTCTCCTGCACAGTTTCTCACATGGTTTCCTCACAAAGTTGACACCGTGCCATAGTGTTTAATGGGCAACATTCAGTTATGGACCAGCAACAAGTTGGTAATCTACACTCATCCTAAGAGAAACGGAGCTTTATAATGCTGAAACGTCACAAGAAGTTCCATTGCTCCTGAGTTACGGGCTTGATCCACATCCTTCTGTTAAAAACGCCTTTCCATTAATTTTGTTGTTCACTGTGTTGGATTCTCATCAGCAATTCCTAATTGAAGTACTACGAACCGTGCCATCAAATATTCTCTATGGATCTGGCTGGCAACAGAGGCTAGTTTCTAAATTTTGGTAAGCTACCGATCATTTAGATTGCGATCACTTCGTAAGACCTTCTTACGTTTTGGAAAGCCCCCATAAAGAGTGGGCACTGCTACAGCCAAACACTGCACTATATAAGGCTTCTTACGCTGCTAATGTTCGATGCACAATCATTTTCCAGATGCTGCAGAACTAATTGTGCTGCCAACTGAAGAAGCCAAATCCAAAACAGATCTGTAGGAGGAATTACTGCTGCAAATCAGTCTCATCAGTGAGAAATGCCTCCATGCTACAAACCTTGTTCACATTAGCATAGTCTCCACAAAGCTAATGAAACCCAGTCTGCCCCTCACACAGCTGTAAAGCCAAAGCAACTGCAATACAGGTGACGTAAACGAGGCTGAGTTAGCGCTGGTGTAAAGGACAGCCTGGACCAAGATCATTTTGCGAGAGAGGAAAAAGCAGTGTCCTAACATAGCCATGCCACATCCGTAACAGAGACCCCACTGTGGTCCAGCAGAACGATGCAGCAGCACAGCTGCGCTGCAGCAGTTGCAGCACCCCGCAAGCACCCTCTGCATGGACCAGCCTTCGAGCAGAGCTCACCCTGTCAGTCTGTCTGCAGGGGAAAATGTCCCCCAGTGTAAAATAAAACTGTGCTCCTACTCAAGTTTTAAACACTTAGGTAGTTAAGGCCTTTGGGCTGAAAGACTAGAAAGGATTAGTAGGACCTTCTTGTAATGAAAACCAAAGAATTTCCCTGAGATGCACTGTGCAAACAAAAACATGAAGAGGCAGAGTTATCTTCACCCCTTCCTGGTCATCATTTAGCTACTCTTTATATTTTTAGTCTTTTTAATCCTCCCTCATAAATCAATCCCTCCAGCACCTAATTATTTCAGGAGTACGCTCTCTGAGTTCCACCCTGTAAAGAAAATTAATGACCTTTAAAATAGAAAGTTTACTTACACAGACATTAATTGCCATCGGAGCACAGATGAACTGTTACACAGGCCCGTGAAATGTTTTCCTCAAGCACCTAATTTCAGAGACAGCAATACTTCACTCAAATCCCCGGCTAACTAAAGGTCAAACCCGATAAAGTTCCCATCAGAGAAATAACCTACTCAGGTCTATTTGCCAACCAGTGCAAACAAGGCACCATATGCTTCATTAAGCCCTGCGCCCCATTACGATCAGACGGCACCAACGCGACTGCAATTACAGCGCCTTAGGCAGAGGATGTCATTTCGAGTAGGGAATCACCGCTCTGGACAAGTTTTATAAATGATTCTCATTGATTATCATTTCCAATTAGAGGAAAGAAGAGCACTAACTGGCCACCTTGATGCCGAGAAGGCCCTTTCACCTGGCCTCGTGCTCTGACGGATGAGGGTTAAATTTCTTGCGCCGGCGCCTGCCCACGGCCCGCACGGCCAGGGATTTGATGGCACCGCTGTGGCACCGGCTGCCGGCTGCGCTGGGAGAACCATCGCACGCGGCGCTCGTATCCCAAGTATGCTTATTAGTATCCCCGGGAGCTGGGAAACGTAGGCATTTTCCAATTACCTCGTTTACACTGCAGCAGCTAAAAAATGACACGCAGCCATACTATCATCTACGAAGGGATTTTTCACTGGAACACACTTATTTTTCTCTTTTATTTTCTCCGCTTAATGGATCTCAACTATATTAATTTTACTTCAAAATGTTAGTGTTCCCCGTAACAACCAATAACCACAAGTAAGCAAATTATAGGTAACATCCTCCTCTCCAAACAAAGAAAATTCTGTATTTCTAACACAGTGCTGCCTCTTTCAGTTAACACAGCCATGTGAAATTAAATATAAAAGCGCCAGTGAGTGATTTCTTTACTAATCCTATGCAACACATTTTGCAGAAGTGTCAAAAAGAAATATAGTTCAGCCACTGAATATGGAATGGAAATGATTTACTTTACAATCCAAACTTCTCTATTTACATAAAAATAACTATGTTGCAGCAGAAATTTTAGGCTAAGACACAGAATTAAAGCAGTCCAATGGCATATTATTCTAAATGGGTTATTTTATAGCATTCATAACAGCAGATCTAGATACAAGACATACACTGACGCGTACCGTACATTTTAATGCACATACAATAATTCAAAAAATGTGCAATAGGGAAGTATGAGAAAAGGGTTTTTCTATAACTATCATTCCCTCTAAAAACTGCATTTATATACATGCACAGAAGTCTTATTTCAGTATTAATGTTATTTATTTGTAACTTATGGCTGATATTCCTCTAAGAAACATCAGCAGTGGCTGTACAGTGAACTGTATATCACCTTTGCTTTATTTCTTCCCTGACATTTTTTATTGTTCTCTTTCCTTGCACAGTTTTCTTTTACATTGGTTTTACTGGTGTCCTAGCGCTCATCACTGTTTGCTGCACATGCCTCTCTACAGTCTGTCCACGGAGGAAATGAATCATTACTGCTTTTACTTACAGAGCCTGGCTTTTTAATGCAAGCCCTAAGATTCATGCTCCCATCCTGAGCACCATCCAGAGCAGGTCCTTTGCATCAGATGGTGCTAATAGCCCCAAGTCCTGCAGAGAACCTTCCTTTCAGGGGGAACGGCCCTAAACACGAGCTGGGAAATGTACTGCTTTATCTCTTGCTGTATCTTTTTAGTGGAAGGAGTTGCTTTCCCAGTACAGCTAACTGGGCTTTTGAAGTTTCTTTTTGCCGAGGACCTAAGCGGTCCACTTTGGAGCTTTCCAACCCTGGCAGCTCCACAGCAGTACGAGTGGAAGCGCAGGGACATCTGGCTACTCTGCAACCTGTGTCTTCAAGGACCAGGCTCCCCTTCAGCCCATGCTTGATTGAGAAGCGGCTGTGAGAACCTGTCTCTGATTTACTGAAATCAGATCACATCTGAAAGGTTTCAGATGGAATATTTTGGGAAAATCTTCCTCTCTTGGCTACCCATCCATTCCACCGCCAGTTGCCTGGCTCTGATGGAGCAGTGCCCCAACTGGCACATGAAGAAGGACCAGAAGAGTTTGGCGAGGGGAGGAGGAAGCAGTAGAGTAAAAAAAAATCAAAGTTCATTCTCCCTTGACCTCACTAACAGCAGACCTGACCTGCTTGAACCACACAGCGTTTTATCTTTTCCACCATTCTTTGTTTTTTTAATCCCTACCATTGCAACCGGACACCCGTTATCTACCTGAACGGGGAGGGGGCTGCACTGGTGCTGAGCTCGCGTCGTGCTCATGTCCTCGCCGTCACCTTCGTCCAGGCCTCTCCCTCCTGCGAAGCCAAGACCAAACCTACCCCTGAGCACGACTCCGCTCATCCTGGATTCCCGTTGAATTCCCAGCCTCAGAGATACTTGGTGAGCCGCCAGTTCACCGTGTGGAAGAACATTTCTATTTACTTTTGAATTTGTCTCTTTTAAGCTTCACTGAGTATTGCTTGTCCTTTGCTGATGGTAGAATAGGATTTCTTGCTCCACAGACTCTATGCCTTCATTATCTGTAACCTTTTATCATCTCACTTCTGATTCATCTGATTCATCTCCTCTCCAAAGTAAACAGTCCCAATCTTCTCAATCCTGCTCTATATGAAAGTTTTTGCATGACTGTTTAAAAACTGGTTTAGGTAAAAAGTTAAAAACTTGCTCTGTTAGCTTAGTTTATATATATATAAGCTATAAATTACCTCTGCATATTAAATTTGTATAAACTAGGTTTAACTGAATTAAGTGTATCCACACAGGGTTTTGCACCATATTCATTAAGCCAGTCTAAATCACACCTTTACTTAAGACAGAGCAAACTAACATGTAGCTGTCCACAGCCAGTTTCTGATACTTCCAAGAATTCAGACAGAGCTCTAGGGATTAAAAAAAAAAAAAAAAGTTTATTTCAAGAGACCCCTCAAATTCAGTAATCTCCATTACCCTGAAATTCATGAAGCCCCCATGCAGAGCAGGGGGCAAACCTTTTAGAATATTTTTCTTCGGCAGCACACAGATTTGTCCCAGAATTATCTTAACAAGTTTTTATCATGAGAGCATCACTATTTACAGGAGATATTTTTTGGCCTAAGCAACTCAAACTGCAATTAAACTGTAGGTTTCAACTTAGCCACAAGTGAGTTGCCCTACTGTACACAGAACACACCAGAAATATAGTCAAAACTACCATAAAAAATACAAGAGTTTATACAAAGGATATTTTCGTGTTCATTCCAAGACGTAGCTGCATGCAAAAATCCAATGAAAACTAGCTTTTACACACACATACCATTTTGCCTCTTCAATAAGAGTTTTTAAATTATGGCTGTTAAAGTCATGTTATTTCTTGATGATAGTATTCATTGCTCAAATTATAATAATCCATTTGATAGAGAAAAAAATCAAATTTACTGAAAAGCTGCAAGTGCATTGGAAAAAAAAAAGTGTTTTTCAATAGAAAACAACATATTTACCTACCAGAGTACAAAATGCTTGAGCATTTCAGAAGGAGCTCAGAGATATTATTTTGCAACAAAAACTCACAGAAAGCTACAAAGAAGTAATTCTAAAAATCAAATATACAGGCCATCAAGCTGAAATCAAGCAATTTTCCATGTTAAGATCTGCTATACAGGCATACAAATTTTCATGCAAAGCTGACTTTGCCCATTGCACATTTTGCCTTATTTGGTTTAAATTAAGAAAGACAGAAGAGCCTCTACCTGCCTCTATTCTGCCTGTCCCTCCCGCCCCGAGGAGCCGCGCTGCAGGGGCTGCACTGGGGCTGACCGCAGCAGTGCAGGTGCCCAGAAACCCCCAAAAGCCAAGCACATCGCACAGTATCTCCAGAGTATTTGCTTCCTGGCTGCCTAAATACCCAGGGAAGGAGGGAAGGAAGGGATTAGACGTGTGAGTCTGCCAAGCACACAGGGCTTCGTGCTCCTTGTGCCCGGTGCCAACCCTGACGGACGGCCCGGGACGGAGCAGCGCCGCATCCAGCACCCCAACACGCATGCGATGCCGCAAACAGCTGACATATGGTGATTTTAAAGGGGCTGACGTGCCGCAGCAATTATAAAAAAGCTGACACTCAGCTGAAAGAGCTGACAGTCGGGGAAGTTGTGCCCCGGCACAAAAGGGGGGGAAAATGAAAGCGGAATGTGACCGAACTGTGGTCTTGCCCGCTCGTGTTTGTGCCCGCTCGTGTTTGTTGATAAATGTATGTGTAGTTTTGAGAATTCCGCCCTTTCTCAAGACTGTCACCATCAGCTGCTGACAAAAAAAAAGCAACTTGAATCTGTTACAGATGTGTTACTCTTCAGACCGAGGCTCCTGCATGGAGAGGACGAAGCATTCTACCCTCATAAATACACTGCATGGGCTAACACTGTAGTAGGACCACTTGACAGCACCATGCAACCCTTCTACATGGAAAAAAACAGAGAGAACTTTGAATTTCAAACACCCCATTATAATGAACTGTCTCTTTAAACATCATCTTAAGAAAATGCAGTTTTGCTGATAGTTTCAACCTCAAAATATCCTTTATTTTTCAAAGTCCTTCAAACCCTTGTTCAATTATTACACTAGAACTTTACATGAACTATTAACTAAAATAAATAGATCCAAGTTAGATACAGTCTTTTAGGCTATCACTTTCACAGCATACTTTTTCACAAAGCTCTAAGACTGTTCTTTGATACAGTGTGAAATACAATTTTACATCGTTCAAATATTATTCTTTTCATTACACATGCACCTTGGTGTACAGGCCTCATTGCAGCAGCAGTGTTTAAATACATAGCAAGAGGTGGTATTTCCCCACTAAAAGCTCGAAATTGCAGGATCTGATTCTGCAAGTGTTCACACAAGGCCGGGAGACCCCCGTGAGTACTTTTATTTGCAGTTGCATTCATCTTATACAATTTGAGGGTAATTCAAAACAGTTCTTGGAGCTTGAAGGCAGCTTTCAACTCTATGCAGATGATGGTTTCGTTTTAAAAAGCATCAAAGCATTTTTCGCCACAGGATCATAGAAGAATGAAGTGGATGATCTACAGCATTCTCCTGTCCCAAGACAGGATAATAATTCCTTATCCCAAACAAAATCTTGTCAAGGGAGTTTCTGGCTTGTGTGTGAAATACAGTAACATTTGAACTATGTGTGCTTAGTAGATTTGCTCCTTCTAAATTAATTGCTAATTTATTACTCTTAATACCTCCCCAAGTTTATTTGAACTGCAACCTGTCCATATTCCTTCCTTCTCTTTTTTTTTTCAAATGTGAAAATTATTCCCAAAATTACACAAGGCAAAGGAGTTCTTTTACAACCTTGACAACCTAAGCACGGAGAAGCGACTTCCAGCTCCCCATTCATGCTCTAGCATGCCCTTCTGGTACATGTATAAAAATAAGAACCCTTTAAACTGCTAGGCACTGACAACGCACAGCTGACTACCTCATTTGATCCTACTAATCCACCTTCCTCCGGATTATTTTTAACAAGCTGAAACTCCCCTCTCCTGTATAGTTTCTACTCATAGTCACATGAGCTTTTCTCGGTCATAAATCATTTCAATAGAGTAAAATATAACTCTCTAGCCTCTGAGAAAGTCATGAACTTCATTTGCCAGGACACAAAGCCTGTCCTTAGCTTACTATAAAGTCAAAAATTAGATCTCAGTCTACAAACATTGTTAGGATCACCTGCCACACGTATTGACACTACATCCAAAAGAGATCAGGAAAGGGACCCCTCAAGGCTACAGGTCGGCGGTAACACTTCAGCTGCCTTCAGGGCTTTTATTATTCCTGTCTACTGTTGCACTGGTGTTTTTGTTTTTCCTTTAAGGTACTATTATTATATTTAAAAAGTTGGTTGAAAGCAGAACTTACTTAGCGCTTTCTGCTTCTCCTACTCACAGTATATTTCAGTTTGTGCAGCCAGTAGCTTGGCGCGTGCTGCATTTCTCATCATTTGGCAACTCACCTCTCAAATTCTCAGCAGTGATCTCCATGTCTGCTCTGTGGACCCAGCCCTGACAGCTGGAGCCCATTTTCCTTCTCATGCTCTCCAAGGTAGCTGTGACACATGCCCATGCTATTGATCTTGTTGATACTACAGAACCGTGTGCCAGCAGATGCAAGTGTCCTGACCTGCATTTTAAAAATTGCACAGGCTCTACCTATGACAGATGTAGCACCCGTAAGACCTACCTCTAATTTTCCTTGGTGTAGGTTAGATACAGGTCACTTTTATCAGCTAAGAGAGTAAAGCAAAGCTTTGGCACTTGCTAACTGTGGTTTCACAGTGTCCTCCTCCTTCTAGCTCTTAAGAGTAACGTGGAGCTTGTAATACCTAAGTGCCTGCTGTCTCTGGTTATCTACTTTTCATGGCTGCTGTCATCTCCAGTTATTCCCATGGGGTGTTAACATATGAATAAGGAGGCAGTTTTAAAATGCAAGCTCGCACTGCAGAACATCACCATTTCCTGGGCTTTGACTGTAGTGGCAAACTATACAGGTGTCATGGATAGGACTAGAAATAAGGCCACAGTCCCCAGAGCAGTGTGATCCAACGAGTAACATGCTGGGCGGAGGCTGTAGGTCCAACTCTAAAGCAAGGGTAGTTTGGTACAGTTATGATGCACCAGTTACTCATTTCTAAGGACCCTGGTAAGAGTTCTGCACACAACAGCACGTGCAATGGTGTGACTGAGCAACACTGCCTCAACGGGGAAAGCTGGTGGGGCTTCCACAACATGTTCAGCATGGAGCGGGACAGACGGAGAAGCCAGAGCCTTGCGCGACCCACAGCAATAATCCCCCACCTGAGCGATGCAGACCTGGCTGAGCAGCACTGCTAGTCCTTCCTGTTAAGACTCCCTGAGCCATTCTGAACTGGATTGCCTGTGACTTTCTAGCCTCCACATGATTTCTCTTGGAAGTGATGCATCAGCTATTTATCTTCCCCCGGGGCTGTGTCCTCGTGACATGTTCAGAAAGTGGCATGTTAGGGCCCCAGTCAAAGGTCCATCCGGGACTGCTCCCTGTATAAAGACACAATAGCAGGTGACAGCAAAGCTCCATCACATTAACGCCTCCTTTAGGAGGAGGCACCACTGTAACTCAGCTACAGGATCAATTTCAGAGCCTTTGTAACTGGCTTCCTCCCCTTGGTCTCTGGAAACCCAAGACTTGCTTTCCCATTAAACTTGCCCGTTTCCTCCCTTCTCCCTTGAGAAACGTATTCATGGCCTCCTCCAAACTTAAGTGCTCTCCACTGAATCAAAAACCGCCCCCAGCGCACAACAGGCACACTTGAACCGCGCACACTTCGGTGACTGCACCATCTGTGAAGACCTGTCCTTGAGGTCAAGCCAGCAAGGCCACCGCTGCCCTGCAGCCACCGCCACGGCCATTGGGTAACTGCGCGGACAGGCACCACGGGGCGCGCGGGGCTGCTCTGCTTAAGGTAGAGTTTATCACTTTAAAATTTCAGCATGGACATAGAAAAGTCAAAATATGCTTCCAGTTATAAATCAGTTTGCTCAGACGCACACACACGCTTCCAGTTTCTGTAAAACTGGAGAGATCTTCCAGAAATCACTTCCTAGGTCAGGGAAAATTTAGTCTGGAGCACGTTATATGGGAGCCATGGGTGAAATAAAACATCACAAAGAATAGGGACTGTTTCACTCAGATATTTTGTGATACCCTTTCTAGCTCATATCATAGCTCTAGGTTGTATCTCAAACCCAACAAATCCAAATGCTTTTGTATCTGTTGTCTTTGGCAAGAACTTATGGTTGCCTTTTATTAGATACGAAGCAATAAGTGGGAGGGAGGGTGCCAATTAATTATTAGAAGTTGCTTTCACATACTTTTGAAAGTCTGCACGTCCTCGAAGCACACTCCATAAAGTTAACAAGGCTAACCGGGGCACTGCATAACGTCTGGGAAACCTAGGTACGCATTTCGCAAACTCCTGGAGATCCCGTGTGTGTGCCCTCAGCCCCACATGGACCCAATACACACTTCATAAAGTTCTTTTGCCTCCAAATACGAACCTTACAAACCCCTTCCTTCCAGTCCTACTCAAAAGTTACTGTTTCCAATTAGCTTTCCAGCAACGACTCCCTCTTTGCCCTCCTCTTTCACTCTGAATTCACCTTACGAGCAGAAGTTACTGTTTTACACCGCACCCTCAGCTAACGTGTTCTGGACCCAAAGTTATCCTCCCGACTCTCATAGCATCTTCCTCAAGAAGGTCAGGTAATGCTTTTGAATTCTCAGCGAAACAAAATGCCTACTCTACTAGAGCTAATACTATGGCATTACTAAATACAATTAGCTATAACCATTACCTTTTGCCAGATACTTACCCCTGTAACTCCCTTTGTAGAAAGACTTTTTGTGTCAGTCTTGTGTGGTTTGCATCCAATGAGAGCCGTTCTGCTGAGGGCTGTTGACAATGAGGACAGAGCTAATACAGACCTCAGTGAGCCAAGGACCATTAGCCAAGAGCACTTAGAGGAGACATCGGCAAGGCTTGGGGCAGTTGCTGAAATCAGTTAACAGGGACCCCATGCTTACCCAAAGAGGCAGAGGTTCCACACCACTTTTTACGTTCACTCACCAGTTCAGGCCTCTCTGCAGGCCTTTCTAGACCTGAACGTGGACACACTCCTTTTCTCACTTCTGCAGTGTTTTCACTTGGCCACCATGGGCAGGCACCTGTTGGGGCAGGTACCTGACACTATAGGCCAAAGAGTGCAAAGGAGTCAACTCAGGAGTCAAGAAACAGTGAATGTATTAACCAAATGTGTTAACTTGGGGCCTGAGACTGTAATTTTTATTCACCCAACACTTGTTTTTTTTCAATCAAGAAAACCATTTACATTCTGCTTCCATAACAAGATTGGTCTTCACTTAATAGAATGTATAATAAAAATATCAGCTGTATTTAAACACATGGCAGAAGCCATTAGGCATGGAAGAATTACACTTTTTCTCATAAATCATGGCTGTCTAACAGAATTTTATACATGACTGTCCTTGCCCATACTATGATCCAAATTGTGCCCTGTATTTTCCCAGTTAAAATGCACTGGTTACTATAGTTTCTGGAACAATTCATATTTTCCCTATAGAGCAGAAAGCAATGAGAGTAAATGAAACAAAAAAGTTTTCATTATAGAGAGAGAAGAACTTCAGAGCCAAGGAGGAAGGATGAGGAGTGAGGAAGGAAAGGAAACTTGTAGAATCTTTATTATTTTTAATACCTTTCAGGTCTGTCCTTTTTATTTCATTACCTGTTTAGATATCACACTGGCACCTGATCTGAGTACTACTTCCATGCAAATTACTGCTGCTTTTGTTGTCATTTTTCCTATCTACAGCCGTGGCCCCATTTTCTTCACTATTCGGGTATTTTCTGAGAAACAGGTTGTTAGAAACTAATAATGCTACTGAGACTGTGCAAATTTTTATGCCCTTACTGGATAATTACTCCTGGCAGCCAGTCAGCGCAGAAATCCACCTAGCAAACCGCTGGGAAATAATCCGAGCCGCGATGCGAGCGGCTTGGCTACGGCCAAGCACGGCTCAGCCGGATATGGAACCAAGCAAAAACGGCACCGGGTCACACGCCAGCGACGAAACTTCATTTTTCACGCTGAGCAGCCAGGTCAACCTTCTGCGGTAGATTAAGACACACCACGCGGGCCGGATGCAAGAGGACACGAGCTTTTGCCACACAGAGGGATGGTCTAAAAACACTGGGAGCGTGCAGCAAAAGCCTGGGAGCGGCGTGTAACAACACGGGTATTGTTCTCCCTCGGCTCCATCGCTCGGCCATTGTGCGAAGGCCCGTGTTCGCTACAAGCTGGCAGCCGAGCCCGGGCAGGCACGGGGACCTGGCGCGAGGGAGGAGGGAACGGCCACGCACTGCTCCCGCGGGGCAGTTGTCCCGTGCCGGCCACGCAGCTCCCGAGAAGACCACTCGGGAGGATGGGGCCAAACTCTTCTCGGTGGTGCCCGTGACAGGACAAGGGGTAACGGGTGAAAGTTGAAACACGGAAAGTTTAATTTCCATGTGAGGAAGAACTTCTTTCCTGTGAGGGCGACAGAGCCCTGGAACAGGCTGCCCAGAGAGTTGTGGAGTCTCCTTCTCTGGAGATCTCCAAAACCCGCCTGGATGCCACCCTGTGCCACGTGCTCTGGGTGTCCCTGCTGGAGCAGGGGGTTGGATTAGATGACCTCTAGAGGTCCCTTCCAACCTCAACCATTCTGCGAGTCTGTGATTCTGTAACGCTGCCCATTCCAACGCTGCGGCTTGCCCCGACACGGATCTGCCCTCTGCCATCCTGCACGCAGAGATTGCGATTCCACTTCCGATGACTCGAGAGTGTGTTTCCTTCCCACCCGTGATGCCCAATGTTTGTCTCCAGATTTATTATGTAATCAAGCCCACGTGCACTTCATTTTGCTTCGCAATAACCGTACGCAGTACTTACTTCTTATGAAGCCTCCACATAGCAATTAATATTTCTGTGTTTATCGCTGGAACCATTCAGGGGGTGACCTATTTTTCAAGCTTCATCCACCTATTGATCACTTGGTCAAAAAATTTAAATGGCTGTTCATTTTGCCAAAACATTTCTCATGTGGTTTATTTAAGGGGGGTTAGTATTTTAGTTAGTGTATTCTTCTTTCTGAAGTCTCAGTATTGGATATGATTTTAAAAGAACAGTCTGTCATGTATGTTGGCTTTTTATCCAAACTGGCAAAGCTCAGAAGTCAATTCCTGTTCTTTCTAACTGCTAACTTCTGCTTGAACTCTAACATAAAAACAGTATTGGATGTCATTCTCTCAGTTCTTGATTCTAAATACACCACTTGAAGACTTTTAAATGCATATTTATTCTACCGAAGGTAACATTATTTCACATGTCAGTGAAAGAAATTCTCAGTATATGAGATAAAAAGGAATTCTGGAGTTACAAAAATTATGAGGCCTAATTTCCAGAATCTCTTACCCCTATGGATTCTCTGATGTCTAATAAAAAGTGAGTTTAGTAGTCCTGCCTGCAGCTATTGAGGTACTGACAATTTTTCTCTCTCTCTATCTTTCTTTTTCTCTCTCTTTTTCCCATCTCTTCTCATCTGGTTATTTTTGTAGTAAAGGCACAATCCTAGGTTCATCTAAGGATTCTCTCACTAGAAGGCAAGCAAAGCGCGAGTGGCAGAGCACATCAAATACACAGAAATGCAAAAGAAGACCTGCCAGAAAAGCAAGGCTCTAAGTTCACAGTGAATTTCCTCTTTTTTTTTCCCAAGTCCAAAATCATATATTTTAATTCTTACAGCAGACAGCCCCTGGGATCAGCTCACTGAGACACATTAATAGCCCAGGTGCTGCCTGCAGCAGTGAATAACACACAGGACCAAGCTCTTCCGCCCCAGGCACCTGCCGGGTGCTGTGGCCCTGGCAGCCGCGTTGGGGACACGACTCCAGGAATGAGGGCCGCAAGCCGGGGGGCTGCAGGACAGACAACGCGGCACGTCCAGGGCCCACCGCGCGGGGACACGCTCGCCACGCAGGCAATGGGAGCTTGGGGGAAACAGGGTGCTGAGACGAGTTTGCCTTCATACCTTGTCCTCAGCAAGACACTGAACCGTGCAGATCGATACCAAGATCAAGATGGCCCACGGCATGGGAAAGAGCGGCTTAAAATTAAAAATAGATGAGTAAAACTGGACCTGGAGAAGATAAAGTTGATGTTGCTGGGCTGAGGAAGGATTTCTGAAAGGTTCCTAGCAGCGAGTTAGATAGAGGGACATTATTCATCAGCTCCGTCCACGCTTTCAAGATATACTGGAATTTGTCTGAGATCAGGCTCTCAGAATAGCAACAGCCACGAGTAAAATCTCCTGCCATCTCGGGGTGGCTCCGAGCCTGCCCGTCCGGGCAGACGGCGGCCTGACCTTGGCTGCCCACGTCTGCATTACGTCTCGGCAGGCCCACGGCTCGCGATACACCCGGCACAAAGCCGCCCGCTCTTGGGGAGCTCCAGCTCGCGCCGAATGCTGCGTTTTATCTCATCACCAGGAGAAGCTACTGCAATCAGCACCAGGCAGTGCTGCCTGCCTCAGTTCTTTGTCCTGCACACCCCAAACTCGCTGCCCTTATCCGTTGCTGATTTCAGTTTCAGCTCTTGGCTCTTAGCTTCACGTTGTCAACAGGCTGGGCCCAGGTTATCTGAAGAAAACATCTAAATCTCCAGGTGCTTGATAACTGCTCTCCTATGCACCGTGGAACAGCCTACAGGAAGATAAATCCACCTGACCTGACTTGAGAATGACCTCTTCCTCAAATGAAACTTCCCACCCCCTTCTCGAAGCATAAATTGCCTTAGACTGTGTCTTCTCTCAACATAAACACAGAGCAACGTTTTTTGAGCCAAACAAAGCTAAACACATAAAATAAATAATTACCCCCCAAAAAAACATCCCCTGAAGATGCTTTCACTCTTCCTGACTTACTCCTCGTGGAGGACGAGTGAACAATCTCCTTACTGCTGGCAGTAATAGCATAAATGCACTAGCAGAAGGCTTTTGGATACTGTCAGTCAGCCTTGATGCAGACCACATGTAGAGCAGAGCAGAATTCCCATGTTAATACCAGCGCCTTCCCCCAAAGCACTCATTTTTTCGCCTCTGAAAGCTTGCACACCTGGGTACCACTCTCACGCAGCAATATGACAGAAGAGGATTCCAGGAAACGACATCCAAATAAGCCCATAAAACACTTCAGACCTCTTATATCAAATACCAACAATTTGCTTTTGAACTAGAATACCATGTACCCAGCCCAGATAGATAGGCTTGCTATTGCTGTAACCTTGGTGCGCTCATTTCCATGTAAATACACAGAGGGTTCTTCACCTTGGAGCTATTTCACAGGGGTTCTCCTATCTGGAATGTAGGGATAAAGTGAGAGCTGTGGGTGTGCTTCTACATCAGCTGTGCAAGCTTTGAGAACCTCAGGTATACAGAGGTTTCCCTCATTGGAAAAGAAAATAAAATGAACTTTCTTTGGGGGAGGGTGCAGGACCAGTTTCTGGAGGACAGTGGAGGGCTGCACCGTCCTTCCGAAAATAAAAACACAGTCCTGGAAATGAAACCACTGAAAGTCCTAATTCAGGGGGACCACCCCTGGGAAAAACTGGGTCATAAGGCCAGCTGCAGCACGTGTTACCTGCAAAGCCACCCATTGGTTATTCCTGAAGGCGAAGCCCTCGCTAAATGGATCCTTTCAAAGATACCATCACTCCAAAGCGGGCTGGGACGAATCCTCACCACAAAGGACGGCTCTGCTTGCCCTCGCAGCGAGTCCCATGGTGGCCAGACGGCGTGACGGCCACCCCTGCACAACCTGTCGCGGGGCACGGAGACGCAGCCGACGCTGCACGCCCGCTCCCCGGTCACCCACTTTGGGAACGTCAACGCGCTGCTGTATATAGGGCTAGACCTACGTGCTTCCGCCTAAAATAACAGACACAGCCGTAGGAGTGTTGACAAACACCTTCTGAGGTGTTTTGCCTTCGGAAAATAAATGATATCCATACCGAATCAGTCATCTTTAAAATCCCGCATTCTACTACCATTTCTGTTTAATTTTTCCCCCATATAAACAGCAACTATGTTTTAAAGCACCTATTATTGTATATTTAAGAAATTATAAAATTGGTCTTCCTCATTTCCCTACTCTACTACTGATTGGAAACTGTATCACGGCACACGGGCGCGTGGGAGGTCTCTAGGTCTCACCGCACTTACGCATACGCTTATCTTTAATCAAGTGCACATCCCTGTCGAAGATAGTAGGATGTATGTGAAGTTATGTACGTGCTTCAGAATTTTACTGACGTTCAAACACAAGAGCTAAAGCGCTAAAGAGTTAAAGAATAAACATATTCCAGAGGGAAAAAAAAGACACAATATCCATACAAATGACACTACAGTGCAACCTTCTACTGAAATTCTATAGAGATAAGAAAATATTTAACTAATGTAGCAATGGTCATTTCGGAGACTGTGACAAAAAGTAGCTTTACTGCAGTGGAAATTTGACTTGGTTGCATTTAGGTGAACGCAAGACTCTTTTCACCATCCATAGGAATGGAGCTGAATGATACGTACAAGGGTATTTATAATTCAGGAATGATCCCAAACAGCAAATCCTGACAGTGGAATCATGAGATACCATAAAACCTTAATACTCACACACCCATAAATGTAAACATCAGGAAATCAAGTTCTAATACTCTTTACAATTTCCATGTAGATTGCTTCAGTTCTAAAATGTATCAGTGTGCCTCTGACATTTGTTTACAGGTCAAATAAACAATAGTCTTGTTATTTCAATTCATTTTAAAAGTTCTTAGATGATATTTCCAGCAATATTTTGGTTTTGTTTTGTGGTTGGATTTTTTTTCCATAATTGTGTTGGCTTGTACTATCACTTTAATGGGTTTTCCCAGTCTCATCACGTTTCTGGTGCCACTCTCTTACTGAATATCTAAAAAATGGCACTTATATGAAGTACGAGTTGCCCTGGCACAGCATCCAGAAAATATACATATGACTAGGGAGGTTCAAGATGCCACAGCATTCCCCTAAAATATAAACTAAAGTCATTGTCAATATTTTGGGCATGGCAAGATTGAAAAAGCTGATATTTTATAATAATAATAATAATAATAATAATAATAATAATAATAATAATAATAATATAATTATAATTATAATATGCCACACTAATTTTGTAGGGCTACAACTGGGAAAAAAATAGCACTTTGTTTCTCTGTCCCTAAATTGCTGACACACAGAATAAAACAATGACACAATACTGGATTATCTAAACATATTAACTAGTTATACTATGGATAATTGGGACTTCTCTAGCACTCATTCACCTTCAGTCCTATGCTGTTTGCCTGCCTTGTGTCCACCATTGGTAAAACATTAGACAAGAGTGTGTGGCAAATCAGAAAGTAACTATTGAGCACAAATTTGTGCTGATGGCAGGGTTTTCAAATGCTCGAGGCACTGGCATAGCCAGCTCTGTATGTAAATGGCAACCTTGACTCTACATTTTAATTATTTTGCAAGAACGCATTTTAAGTTCCATTAAGCAAGACGCTGTAAGGAAAGGGGGCCTGGAAAAAAGCACACAGGCGGACACACGCTCGCGCGAATCATTTACCTCTGTGCAGCAAAATGCAGTTACGACAGCATTAAATATTCATCAGCTCCAGGGAGCTGAAATTCTGTCTATATCGATCATAACGCACATTTTAACGCATACAGCACCCGCTATCATTTTAAAAAATAAAATCCCCGTATCCACCTTATTAAGCTGTACAGGCCCCGCTCAAAGGATCAGTCTTTCATGCTGCCTCTTAATAAAAAGACTAGGAGAGATTTTACCAAACAATAACAACTGAAAAAGTATTTGAGGTAAAATTACAAAGTGCTGGGGGTGCATTTTTCCACACCCCCCCTGCATTTCTCACGATGAGCCCAATTCCGGCCATGTGGCCCCAGGGGGGTGACAGAGTTGTGGCATTAATTTATTGCGCTGCCGGTTTGGATTCCTTCGTTGTGTCCCCACTCCCTGCGCGTTCGCAGCAGAAAACAAAACTGTAGTAAAACTAGTTTATGAAACGTGGCTCAAATCCAGTGCATTGCAACATTTCTTTTTTCATTTACAGCGGGGATATTTGCAGTCTGTTATGGGGTATCGCTCCCAGAATTATGCAGATTTCAGCAAAACATAAATGGATTTTTTTTTTTTTTTTTGCCGTTCAGCACGCCCAGCCGCCGCTCGCGACACCCGCCTGTCGCGACAGCACTTGCCCGTGTCGGCGGCCTGCGGCCACCGCCGACCCGCTCCGCGGCGCCCCCGGCCGCGCTCGGGCCCTCCCCGCGCCGCCCACGGCCACGCGGCCCCGCGCGTGGCCACGAGGACAAAAGCGGCCGCCGCACGCGCCGTGCCCGCGGCCCCGGGCACCTCCGCGGGGGCGACGTGACCCATTTGCCGCCCCAGTGTCGCGCCCGCCGGCCCGGCCGCGATGGATGACACAGCAGCCGCCACCGACCCCCGAGCGGGGGAAACTTCGGTGGCGGCCCCGGGGCCCGCTCGGCCCCGCCGTGTCCTCGCGCAACCCCCGGCGCCGCGGGCGGCCCCGGCCCCGGCGCCCCCTCCGCCCGCGGCGGCGGAGCGCGGAGCGGCGCGGCTCGCACCTACCTTCTTGTCCTCTTTGTCGCTGCTCTGTCGCCGCTCCGGGTGGCCGCCGTCGGCCGCGGCGGGGGCCGGCTCGGCGGGCTGCCCATCGCGCTGGTGCGGGCGCTGGTGCGGGCAGGCGGCGGAGCCCGACGCCGGGGGGATGGGCTCCGGGCACGGAGAAACTCCCTGAACATCCATCTCCATCTTCCAGCTCACTGTGCGGCGAGACAAAAGCAGGCGAACACTTTCCACCAGCGCGCGCCTGGCTTTTTTTTCTCTCTCTCTCTCTCTTTTTTTTTCCCCTCTTTCTTTCTTTTCTTTTTTTTTTTTCCCCTCTTCCTTCCTTTCCCCTCTCAGGAGACCGTGACTCGCATGGTGGCTCCGGCCGCCCCTGCCGCACCGATCCGGCGGCTGCAATTCCCCCCGCGGCGGCTGCACACTTTGGTATCCAGCGGGTGTGAGTGAGTGAGTGAGTGAGTGAGTGAGTGAGTGAGTGAGTGAGTGAGTGCGCGGGTGTGAGCGCGGGTGTGAGTGCGGGTGTGAGCGCGGGTGCGAGCGCGGGTGCGGGTGTGAGTGCGGGTGCGAGCGCGGGTGCGGGTGCGAGCGCGCCCGTGTCCTTGTCGCGGTGGCCTTGAGGCGCCCCTCGGCCGCGCGCTGAGTGAGCGGCTCGCTCGCCCGCGAGCCCAGCGCCCGGCCCCAGCCTAATTGGGGTGGTTATTTACTTTGCGTTATCTCTGTCCCAGGCCCGGACAAGCCCTTTTGGCCGCAGCCCCTTGAACAAAGTTGGCTGGAGGGAGCCGAGCGCGGAGAGGGGGGTGGGGACGAGGGGAAATCACCGGGATTTAACACAGCCGAACTGACAATAACCCGGTAATGTCAAGTAAAAGTTAAACCTCCCCCTTCCTCCCCTCCCCCTCTCCCCTCTCCACATCCCAGGCAAGCGCAATACAGCAAAGCAGAACAAGCGATTTCAGACCTGTGCAAGGTGCTGGTGGCGAGGAGGAGAGACGAGCATTTACCCGATCGTGGCTTTTATTTTTATTTTTTCCCCCCTCCCGCACCACCCGCTATTGCAAACGTGGGCTCCTCGATGTTAATCTGCTCTCGGTGGCCTGAGTGGATGTGTGTGACTGGAGCTCCCTCTCGCTCAGGCTGCCAGCGCCACGCAGCATTGCACAAGGAGAGCCCGAGTGAGGAGGAAAACAAGAGCAAATTCAGGCAGGAAATCTAAAGCAGGACCAGCCAGCGGCTCTCTGGGTTTGTTAGAAAAAAAAATCAAGAAGAAAAAAAAATCATGTGTAAACTGGGTTTGTTGGAAAAAAAATAAAGAAGAAAAAAAATCATGTGTAAATTAAATCGTGACTGCATATGGGATTATTTTATTCTCTACATTAGCTTCCTTCTTGGCCTGAAGTTATACATGGTAGGGCAAAAAAAAAAAAAGCAATCTCATTAGGAGCGTTTGATACCAGAACAAGCCATTTCTCAGTGGTGCTTGAGCCGAGCCAACTTTCCCCCGTTTTCACATTGCACAAATGAATGGTGAGGGGCGACGCGATCGTTTTTAAATCAGGACACCGCCAGGTGACCAGTCTGCACGGCTAAATATAACAGCACACTGTCCCGAGCAGCAGCTGCTTTGGAAGGCAGCTGCAAACACCTACCGGGGCCGCAGGTCCAAGACACGCATCGCGCGATGCACGTGCTGACCTCTCCATCTGCGCCACGGAGACACTGGGCTGGAGCCACAGGAGTGGCTGCTCCACACCAGAACTGACTCTGTCCCACACCAGAACTGACTCTGTCCCAGGGCGTTTTGCTGTGTGGGTGACTAGCGGGTACCTGTGGGGTCCTTGTGTGCTTGACCTTGGCTCCCATTACTCCCCAGTAGGATCCATACTGTGGGATCCTGCAGAGCTCACTGCAAGCAAATACTTGGACAAAGGGCAAGAGCTAATCTCGCAATAGAGGAAAAAAAGTCTTTGCGACAAATCTGAGTTGTATTTTAAAAATACAAGGCTAATGAGTCTTCAGTATTCTTCACTTCAGCTACTACCATTATCTTGGGTTAGTGCAAATATGGTTCATTTCTACCAAAACCATCAGCCCTAATGTTTAAAATAAGTACGAATACAATTATATCCCAGATACTAGAGCCTATAATAAAATAATTTAGATTACTGACAAATCATTTATCTATTTTTAAACATTTAAACACAGTCTGCAATCTCAGGGTGGAAGGATGAGGTTTTGGCCGTTCTGTGTACTCGTAGAGCTTTAGCCCCATTAGCTAAAAGCAGCTCTAACTACAAACATGCTCTTTGGAGGAATCTGTTTGCACAGCCCTGACGGTTGCAGAACATGTACAAAGGTGGAATTTGCTGTAGAGCAGCCCATAGCAGGCGTCGAGATTACAAGCTACCCCACTGGCAGGCAGCCTGTGCAGGCACCATTTCTTTCGACATACAACAGGGCCAACAAAGCACACGAGGAACAAAATTAGGTGCTCTGGTGCTTTTCTGGTGTCAGGCAAAGTACCTCCAGTAGCACAGGCTGGAAAATGGCAAGATAAAGGTGAAAATAAAAATATGTATTTTTTTGCTGCAGTACACACTTATAAAAATATTGATGAATGATACAGAAACCTTGCCATGGTGGATAATATTAAAGAACACTACTAGAAAATAACAAATCAGGTAAATTTACCCATTTCCAGAACTGTAAACTAAAAATGAAAACCAGACTGAAACAACTAAAAATAGAGAAAAGCTAACCCAAATACAAACGTTTCACCACGTGCTCTGAAGCTTACTAGAGCTGGACATTGGCAGAGGACCAAGGAAAACTAATTCCAAAGGTGGGGGCCCTCGACTGAGAATGTTGCTCCTAATGCTGGAGAGTTTAACCCCCCAAGCCACCAGAAGCGTCTCAGATGGTTCGAATGATCATGAGAAGAGCCAGGCAGGGCCTAGAGCGAATGAAAGTCAGTACAAAGAATTGTACCCAGCTTCTGATTTTAAAATTTTCATTTCCTTTTCCAATCTTCTTTGTTGTTGTTGTCGTTTTTTTCCTCTCACTGCACACCATTGCAACTGTTATTACAAATAATTAATCAGACCTGGGTGTTCCCAGCGGTTCTCCGTGCAAACCAGGCTTCTGCACCAGCTGCCATTTTTCAAGGGATATCAAGAGCATCCTGAGTAGAAGGTGTTTTCTCAGGCTAAGGCAAAGCTAATCAGTGCAAATAATGGTCTTCAGACCAAACATATTTTCAGACAATAGCAGTAACTGCAAGACTATGAGCCCTGACAAATCCGACAGGAAGCCGGAAATCTGAACCAGCAGGCTGTAAAGGAGGTGAGAAACACGACCTCCATCAGTCTTCCAAGCTCGCCTTCTGACAAACATCAGCGTCCACAGGTGCGAGCAGCAGCAAGTTTCCTTTCACCCTGATGTTCTCTGGTAAGCACTGACAAAACAGGGTTAGAGATCCTGTTAATGCAACATGCTGCAGAGCTGAGTAGTTAGCTGGTATTGAGTAATCAAGAGTTTTCAGTGTTTTCAATTAATTTCATGTGTATGTCACACACGAGCTGTAACTGCATATTCCTGTTTGAAGCTGAGGTGGAACGATGGCAAGGCCAGATCCTGCATCATATGGTAACTCTCTTGAAGGCAATTCATTGAGAAGCAGAAACCAGGGAGTCTCACTGGAGGGCAAGTCAATCCACACCAGAAAGGCCCTGTCGGTAACAAAACAATATTTGTGCTGAATGCTTTCCAGATGTGCTGACAGCAAGAACAAAATCAGCATGGATCCTTCACTCCTGTTCACTGTGCCAGAACAGCACACATTTTAGATTCTGTATCAAATATTAAAGTACACTGTTGAATATGGACCATCTATTACCATACACAACATGCACTGAGAATTTCTGAGCCCAGTTCTATTGTTCATTTTTTTTCCGAGAAAACTAGCATTAAAATACTGCTGGAAATCAATACTGCAACTCATTAGCACACGCTCCATGCTCCTGCATATTTTGCAGCTGTGGGTTGTGCTCTGAAAAGGTGTAGGTGGCTAAATAGATTCCAGAGGCACTGACATTCTTAAAGGCAAAAGGAAAACATTTCAAGACCAACTACATTCTTCACGTCTCAGAAATTAAAATTAGGGAGTGATGAGACTATGAATTTAATTAAAGACCAAGTATCAGAACTATTTGATGGAAAAGGTCAAAGATTTCTTGTTCAGTGTCATTCTTGCATTTTTTTCTGCCTATGATCAGATAATACTACAACATACTGCACAAGCCACATGGCAGGAGAATCCTCTGCCGCCCAAAGTAATAAGACAGGAAGTGGTGGGAAGAGACATAGACAAATTTAATGATTTCCTAGGATCACCAAGTAGTACAGTGGCAGATCAGGAAACAGAACACCTACGCCTTTTCTATGGTCTCTTCCTTCTGTCATTTGCCATTTGTTTCATTTGGTCATTAGCATGTCACTTTTTAGGTATAGATTTTTTAAAATAACTAGTTAATGAACTACAACATTCATTCATGTTCACTTATATAATTAATAGTTCTTTTCAAATACATTTTCAGCTCTCCTCCAAGCACATTTATATTTATGTTAACATGGATAAACTGAAGATACGCTGTCAAATATGCATAAAAAAAGTCAAGTTATCGGCATATATGCACTTTTATAAAATATGCGTATCATTGTATGCAGCACTTGGCTTTCTACTGGTTCATATGTCTCTTGGTTCAAGATTCTCCTACCCACTACATTCAGCATTTGAATAATTTTGACCTTTTACCACCCTTAGACAATTCAAATCAAAGGTTTCCTGTTGGCGGTGCAAGCTCCTTGGGGGCCTCACTCAACACCGTATCTGTCAACTTGCATTCCGGCCTAGTTCGTTTCTTTCTTGAGAGTTGCAAACAGAGTTGCTTTCTCATGAAGACTCTGACCTTATCGATAATTCCCTCTGTACTATACATTTCAAAGTGGCTGACACAGATGTTCATTGAGTCATTTTCCCACCCATTGATCTCTGCTGCTGTTCTCGGAGGTGCTTTATTGCAAGTATGCAAACATTCGGTAACCTGGGGGCTCCTGTAACATTCAAGATCTATCTACGCAGGTATTTTCAGCTGTCTCAGGAAGTCTATAATTGTATATGCTTAGTAAATGCTATCCTAAAATAATTGTGTTGCACAGAGATATAAAAACAGGCTGTGGCTATTCTTAGAGAGTGAAAGCTGAAAATGCTGTTGGAACTCCACCATCCTCTATATAGTCCTACATAAAAATGGTTTTCCACCCACAAATTGGATAATACCAATTCTCCCCTGCATTCTAACATTTTTACTCATGAGTGCTGAAGCCACAAAGAAGAGCTGCACAACTGAGGGCTTGATTGACTTTTTTTTTGTGCCTTATCTCCCTTCCTTTTTTTTTAAAAAAAAAATCTTCTGCCCCTCAGGAGGTCTCCTGAACTCCTACAGCTCCATTTCTAGAAAGCCTTCAAAACAGAATTGATAAGCTTCATGAAGTTTAAACATGAACTTAGCTGCTGGCATTTTATATCCTATATAACCGACAAACAGAACTTATGTTCACAGCCAGAGTTTCGTCCTTCTTTGCCTAAGGTTTCATGATATGACCAGTGGAATCCTGGAGAAACATCCTCAGAGCCTGGGCCTGCCATGGCTAAGGAGAATCCCCAGAACAGTTAAACCCTTGGCTCCACTCATCCCTTTCTTCCTTATCTTTCTTTCTTTTTAGGCTTTCCCTCATTCTCACTCTCATTCTCACTGCTTCCATCCCTTGAAGTAGAGAGAAGCATAAGGGCTCAATGTGCTAATAGCATCTTCTTTTTATTGTAGCAGACTGCATATATACATATGCAAATAGAGTTTTGAGCTGGGGAGAAGGGTTTTGTTTAAAACTGTCAAAACTGAAGTCTGGAGGATTTTCTTGATGCTGAAAATATACGAGTAATTCATTTGGTAGTATCTGTGTAAATGATGTGCACAAAAATACTCTCTCAAAACGTTTCTGCTTGCTTTTTTTATTATTTGTATATAATCAGCAATTTGACAATTTCTTCCAGCTTCTGCTCATTCTCTGGCTGTGCTGGGATGAGCCCCTATCTCTTCATTCCCTCAGGAGACTACAAGCACATTTAAAGTCACCAGCATTCTTTCATATACAAAGTAAGAATGATTCAGCATAAAGAAAATCAAATGCAATTACCTGCATCTTCTAAAAACTACAACAAAATAATAACAACTACTAGATGACCAATTACTCTTTCATTGAACTGCTGGGACTTGAGTTTGGGGTTCTACAGTTTTCTCTCCTATATTCCTATTTCTTCTGCTGAAGGAGAAAGAAAAGATCTTGAATTTATATCTGTACTTTCCATTTCCAAAGTAATTTTAAATTCCATAAATTATTTGCATACATGTATATTTTTTAGATATCAGTGTCTTCTTAATTGTAAAGGCCATACTTTTCACCATTTCTATGTTTTTGCAGAATGCTGTAGAAAAAAGCAAGCTAGCAGAAGTTTTAAAGAAACATTTGCTGAGTGGGATTACATATATTTTCCAAAAACTGCAGAAGAAATGTATTTTCTTTAATTTTTCTCCCCACATTTGTTGAGTTAAAAACAGACATCTGAACAACTGTGTATGAAGCAAATTAATGAGGCTACATGAGAAGACTATCAGATACAAAAACGCAGGAAACCGATGAAAGTGAAAAACCCTGCAAAGCTGTCTACTTTGAATGGCAAACTCAAGATAGATGAAAGATGAATGTATCAAAAAGAACATTCTTTTGTTCCTTGAAAGAATAGGTTATTGTACTCCTAGTATTGCTTGGATGCCAGCGCCGGGTACTGCACTCCACAAAAAAACAATGGAAGTCACATCCCTGCCCCAAGGAGTGTACAGTCCAAAAGCCAATGGCAAGATGTCCAATAATTTCAAAATTAGTAGGATTAGACCCTAAATCAGATGAATATATTTGAATACCAATGTCTATTGGCATATTAGCAGTAGTTCAGCAAAAGACAACAGTCAGCCTAACCATTCAAAGATTAGATGTTTTCATAACAGATTAAAAATAAATAGACATGGTAATGGATATAAAGAAAATAAACTGAAGCTGCAAGGAAGTGTTTTGATTAAAAAGCTGGTGTTCTCAGGTCAAATATGCTGTCAACAGGGTATGACATGTAAGGTCTTAGAAAGCACTCAGGGCTAAACTTCAACTTTGTGCATGCAAATCACTGGTGTGTGTGGTTGTTTATCACTGTCACTTGTACAAGTAAATGATAGAATTTACATCTGTAAAAGCCCATTTGTGCTTAGTTTGTATTCAGTTGGTACATGCAGCTGAGGTTTGTATGCATATCTGTATATTTTATCATTCGCTGGCAGAGAAAGCCAAAATTGGACCTGGAAAAATAGATGTCACATTTTGAAGATCTGGTTCTGCATTGTAGTGTGCAAAAGCAACAGAACAAAACAAACAAAAAAAGCAATGCTGCAGATACAATCTAATCTATCTCCAGCAATGACGCCAAAATAAGATAACATAACTGAAAATCAAACAAGCAGAATGCTAGCGCTGTATAGATCTTAGTGTATTTAGGGGGTGTTTGTCATTCTTTCTTGTGCCCCTTAATTGACAGTGAAGTAGTTCATAATTCTGCTATTCAATATGGAATCAGTTAGCTTCGCAGAAGGTGCATCTCCTTTACTAAAAGGAGGAGCAATTCCTAACTTGCAGTGCTTGTTCATACCACCTGGAAGACTCATGGCATGGCAGTGCTTTCCAGTGACATCAATCGTGTAACCAAAAGTAAAACACCTGGATCAAGACACAGGTGAGTCTGTGTCAGCTAGTGCCTCCTTATGCCATTTCAGCTAGGTCTAGGATCCAGTGGGCTATTGAGATTTGCCTTACAAAACATATTATATCATTATTTATGGCACACTTGCATTTGACAGGATATTTTATCAGAGCTAGAGACTTTTTTTTTTAGGTGAATGCTTCTGCAACACAAGACTCAGCTGCCAGGGAAAAGAACCAAACCATTAAACTGTTCACTGCCCAGTTACACAGTTTAACTTTGCACTCCCCTCTAAGAGCCAGTGTTAGCCTTCAAAGCATAAAGCCACATGAAGTCAATTCAAAGTCATAGTCTGCCAGCTTAGCTGTTCAGCTACTAGGCTCCTTCTACATGAGACCAGGAGAAAAGAGCTGAAATTGTGGCCAATAGCATTCTGAGAGATTATATTTTCACTTCATCAACAACACAATCTATTCTCAATCTCCTGAAGATATTTCCCTTTGATCTACCTGTACCTAGTTCATTTGAAACTTGGTTTCTAGAGCTTGAGCTCTGGCCCTCTGGGAATGTTGAGCTGGCATATGAAACCCGAGTCCTCGCAGGGCTCTGTGTACGTGTGAAAGTAGTGAGGATTCAAGCCCTGAGCAGCAATATCTCTTAAATTATCTTGTGTTCTCCTGAAAGGCAGTTCACAGCTGAACGCATGAGAAGTGGTACTCCACAGAAGCAAATTTCGTACGCTTGGAAGTGGAATGCAAACTTGAGAGCTAGAGGGTATGTCCGTGAACACACTGCCTATGTGAATTAGTTCTTGTGAACGTTTCTTGGTCTAATGCAAGAGCTCTGTCTGGAAGATAGTCAAAGAGCTAAACAGATATTATTAGAAACCAAAGATCTGCATGTTAACCTGAGCAGGACTGATAGTGGGAAAACTCCTGTCTTCTGAGGATGAAGCAAGCAAGATATCTGCCGTTTCTCAGGATGGGATGGTACTCCCAAACTGCGATGTCTTAGAGTAACAAAACAATTTCACAGAAAAATGAAAGCGAATTTGTCTGCCTTCTGTGAAATTTCTAGTATTTTCTAATGGGAAATGGAATACTTGGCTATATTTACACAGACTTTATGTGCATGTCAGGTTGTCTGTTGTGCTAACCCTGTAATAACTGCTCTACAACAATTATCTGTGTGTTCACTATATTCAATACTTCCCTTCTTATGTCTTTTCTAAAGCAAATTAGGAATTGTCATCTTAGGTAAGAACAACAGGCCTCCTTCTCTAATATCCTGACAGTGCTCAGTGCCAAACACTCTTCCAAGGAAGATAGGCAGGCAAAAGTATTGAATAATTGTGCCACAACCAGTCTGTACTAGACCTCCTATTATCCATCTTGCTGTCATTAACTTGCACCAAACATACCAAGTTTCATCTATGATGTAAAACATTTGCTTTTTTAACTCCTATAACTATCAATGTTTCTGTACCCCTATAAAGGTCAAATAATACTTTAAGAATCTTACAAGCTTTCATAAAAATCCTAAATAAGGCACAGCAAAGCAAATGCAAATCGATCAACACTATTTCTTTAAGCAGCATTGCTAATGACTCAGTGGTGGTTAGAGATGCATTTTGATTTCTATACCTGCACCTTCCAGGGCAATGCTATCAGACAGATTAAAGTTCTAAACAATCTGGTATTTCTGCAGTCCTATGGCAACTAATAGCTGATTATTTTTTACCTGTCATAACAACATAACAAGGTATTTAAGAAGAACATTCAGGCTTTTATATAATATTGGCTTCTATTAAAGAAGCTTGTATCCTGTGACATGATTTGCAGGGGAAGATTTCAAATGGGCATATGCAGGTAGTGTTGCCTTTTGGATGTTCTTTCTATCAGACTAATTCAAGGAGTGGCAGTTTGAGAACTTTCCTATCCTCTGTTTAGGAAAAACTTAGCATGTTTTAAGCGCATCTGCATCATATGCAAAAACAGAGAGGTCAAGAAAAAATAGAAGACAAGATCAATGTTACATTAAAAAAATCCACTCAGATGACATGGAGTATGTAAACATTAAAGCATATAGGTTTATGTCAGTATATACAGCACACACATATGTAATGCATGTATTTCTGTTGTACAGAAGTACCCACACCAATGTGCATGAAAAGGAGTACAGGTTAGATGGCAAACAAGGGACAGAAACATCCCTGTGTCTGAGCTCAGTCCCATGTTTCAGGATGAGCCAGGAAAGCATTCAGAAGCAAGAAAGCAAGAGATGTTGTCAACCTTCTGCCACTGGAAAAAGCAATATTCTCGAAAAAAAAAGACCATATTTATCAATGAAAATTGGAAAAGTCTCTTGAAACACAAAGGAGAATTGAAGGCAGTCTCCTGGAAAAAAAAAGGAATAAAATCTTGATTGCTGAAAAAGTTGTAAAATATTGGAAATGGAAATTAAATTAATCTGTGCAGAAACTTGCTAATTGGTATAGCTGATTGTGGGCAAGTATTAAAAGAACAGCAGGCTGATTCAGAGAGCCAAGACTAAGTTTAATTGAAATGGATAGGGCAGACTGGCTGAAGAACAAGTGCATTATTCACGGGTGACAGAGAGAAGAGATATAAATTAAAAGGATGCAGGGCCATATTTGCCATATATGCCCTCAAGTGTGAATTCAGAGAAACTGGAAAGTTAAAAGCACAAATACTGCTTTTTAATGAAAAGATACAGTTATATCGAAAGGTCTCATTTGGACAGTTGGGCCAATTCTGGAAAACGGTTTTAGTATGCATTAATTGTGGCACTAGAAAGTAGTCTTAGTAGTTTCTTGAGGTGAAATTTTATGTCTCAAGTCTTCAAGTGAATCCATGAAAGGGCTCTGATTTAATGTTGGTTTATATTTAGTCAAGAGGTTGTGAAAAACTATATCTTTCTCTGGAATAATTTCTTTTTCAAGAAATGAAAACTTGAATTTTCTTGGCACAGCATTAAAGTCATCTGCAGTATTAAAAATACAATTCCTTGATACTTCACCAGGATTTGACTAGATTGATCAACATCTAGGCAACTGAAAGGAACATGATATAGGGACAAAGTGAAAAGAGATAGTTGTAAATGATAGTGTTGGTTGCATGAGGGAAATCCCTTTTGTACTTCAGGAAGAATCTTATATCAATAATAATTTTCTCTACACTGAAAAATAGGGATTTCAAATCAAAATAGTTCAAATAGGACTGAAGTTTCAAAAACTTCTCTTGAAACCAGCATCTCATTTGAATAAACAGCCTCCTCTTAATGTTCAACCGCTCATTCGCAATCAAATTCTGATTTTACTTCTCATTGCACAACATCTCTTGTCATCATCATTGCTACTATCTTGAAAGCTCATCAGTGCCCTGATAGTGGTAAAGTTCTTAGGAAAAAATATTCATCCTGTCCACAAAAGATAATGAACCTGTTCAATTAAATACAAATAAAGCCCAAAGAAAAAAAAAAGGATTTTAAATTACATAACTGGCCCACAATTAATCCAACAGTAAAAACCTCACATTGATATTTCAATATTTTTGGCACAGCCTGAGACAGAACTTGTTTCTAATGTGATATCCAAAGGGATTAAGGTGGATTTGATTTTAAGGGCATCAGGTAGTTGAAGGGAAGCCTTTCAGAAGTTTTATTGGAAAGCCTCTGAAAAAGGTAAATATGATCCAGCCTTACAGACTCCCAGTAGGAGAGGATGGTACAGCCTATTAGTAAACATATGGTTATTCATTAGCTATGAAGAACAAGAGATGAACTTTGCTGGGGATTTATGACTAAAGTCATCTCATTTCTCTTAGTCGTGGCAATGACTCACATTTCTCAGCCAGAGTAGAGGTTTCTGCATATCCCACCTATTTTCCAATAGAATTTATCACTTAAATGCTCTGTTTTCTCCTTCTTCTAAGAAATAATCCTCATAAGACGGTACAGCAGTGGAGCATATTTTCCAAGGCAAAGCACAGGGTACAGAACTGAGCAGAACTTAGTTGTGAAAATACCCTTTTCTGTTTTATTACAAAGCTTTGTCTGCATTTGCTTGTGGAAATATGTATCAGCACTATTTGGAATGAGAGTAACCAGTCCTAGAGAAACTGGTGAGCAAATATGAGGCGGGGGGGAGAAAAAAAAAAAGCATAATGGTTCCATAATATCTCAGTTTGTGCTGCTATATGGAGGCAAAGGAAACTCCTCAATATACAAATCCAATGTCTGGAAACCACACAGGTGATGTGGAAGTACCTCAGTTCTTTTCTCCAGACCTCTAGTAAATAGGCCAGCATAGTTGAACGACCTGAAATTGCTGAGTTTCTGTCATTAGCCCTGCAAATTCCTCATCAGTGAACATTTTCCAGGCAGATATGTTTTGGCCTTATACATAACATCCCTGTCTTTTAAATTCTATGAGTTTGAATATGCTTCAGATACTCTCTTCCTTGAATATTTTGATATAGTTTCCCTCTTCAGAGACACAAGATGATTGAAACACAACATGAAGAGGCCACCAGTATTCTAGGGAGAACCAGCTTGTATCAAGTTTCACTGGAAAACCTGCCACCCTAAGCATTTGATGAAATGGGAGCAAAAGAAGAAAAAAAAAATTAAAAGAAAAAATGGCATTTGAAGAGTCAGTGTTCCTAGCTTTTAAAAAGCAAGAATTTATAAGCAGAAGTTGCATCCCATGGATGTATGCAGACTCTCAGCTGGTTTGTTTTTAGGTACATTGCACAGACCTCTCACACACAGTGTAGGAAAATACTGGAGTGGTGAAAAGCTGTCCCTCTCTCTGTGAAACAGGAGGCAGGTGAGACATGCATTTCCTCTGGGTTACAGAGCTGTTTGCTAACAAGAGAAAAAAGCTGAACTCTGGGAACTCTCACTGTGGTTTGGGAACACATAAGGGAATAGGCCTCTTTGCAATTCCCAAGTGTGAATCCTCCACTCGCGCTCTTTCCAGCACACCCATATTTCAGCCATAGATCCCTGCTTGCCTTCTCATTCAAATAATTCCTTTCTGAGATCCAGACTGTTTCACCTCCTCTCTATTGCTTTTACATTTGAATTCCACTTTTCCCCATCTTCACATCCTTCGGGTAACAAATTCGGTCACTCTCTCTTCTGTGATTCCTCCTGGTCCCCATTCCTGTGACACCTGTAGATCCAATTCCTAATGCTCCACTTAGGCACTTTTCTTTTTATTGCCGTGGCACCACTGGGGAGTCTTTGACCGTAAAAGAAAGATAATCTCTTGCAAAAAAACACGCTCAGTTGCCCAAACCGCGATACTCATCAAAGGCAGGAGGAATCGCACAAAGTCCTGCTCTGCCCCTCCACTTGTGGCCTGGAGCAGACGAACTGCAGATGAATCTCTGGAGAAGGCGCCCGCCAAACCCCAGTGGCTAGAAGTTTGGAAACTAAGGCCTTCAGGAGTTTATAAATGAAAGCCAAACCTGGGCAGATTTTCCTACAATAACTGCTTGCCACACTTTAGGCTGCTCCTTCAGAACCTATTGTGAGACACAGATCAGCTCTGTTTGCTTAAGCCTTTCAAAACAAGTAAAGAAATAAATGCCTTACAGCCTGTGATAGATACCCGCCACAGAAAATTTTAGCCTCAGTATTAAAAATTTACTAAAATTTTAAATAACTGAATATCTTAGTAATGGAAAAGCCAGTATTTTAAATATAGGGACTTCTTATTCTACCACCTGCTATATGTGTTTATTTAAAGTTTTGACTGTATCACCATTTACTCTGAAACCCTGTATTGTGGAGATCAAGTTATTTCCTCTCCAGGGAAGTAGAATCATTTTGCAGACGTTTTAAAATTAAAATTAGTTGGCCTCTTTGTTCTTCAAGAGCATGGGAGATACTTCAATAAGGCCAAACTGTGAACTGAAAAAAAAAATATTTAACAATTTTTGTGTATGCATTCGCAAGCCATTTGGAAAAAAAAAAAACACTCCTGTGATTTATCCAGTTGCAGTGATCCTGGACATGTTTCACAGGATGAGACTAGGCAGAGTACCTTGGGTTTGCTCCACAGGGGACAGGTCAACTACCTTTATTGCATGCCATCAGCAATGGGCCACTGAGGCTTTTCCGAAAGATTAAATAATTCTCAGGATTAACAGGTCTGGTTAAAAGGGAAAATTTCCTTTTTTGTTGTTTTTGTTGCATGGAATACCTATTAAGGGGCTAGAAAAGGGATTATAGAATATTAGATCATCAACAGTATCATTTGTTGAGGTCTTTTTGTTTTCTTTCCTGATATATAGATATATATATGAATATATATGCATACATAAACTGTATATGCATGTAAATATATGTGTGAAATGAATGCAGAATATGCATTTACTTTGTATTATGTGCACCCACCCTACACAACTGCTGCATTTAGCAAGTCACTGGGCCTTTAAGCTTTGCTTTGTGCTTGGGGATGGGAGTTGATAAAATTATTAAAGAACTGATTTCTGAAAAAAAGATTTTCTAAAATTCAAAGGATTGATTATCAGTAAGTACTTTCTGAAGCTACATATTATTTCCCTGTTCTTTAATAAATGAGGTTGTCCAAAATTACCTTACAATCAGAAAAAAAATAAAATTAAAAATTGTGTTTACATTAATAAATGTAAACCCCATATTCTGTTAATTCCTTAGTCTCACAGAGTCACTCTTCCAGCTCATATTACCTGTGTAATAGAAGAAACACATAGTTTGGAGTTTCTTCTTCTTTTTTATCAAAAAGTTAATGAGTATATAACATCATATGTCAGTTAATCAGTTATTCATGTGCTTACCAAAGGACCCAGTGACTCTTCCATGCTTTTAGTATAGTAAGTTTTGTTCTAGTTGAAAACTAGAACAATCTGTCCTTGGTTTCTCACCATATAAATGAAGGTACATGAAGGCACCAGGTACATGTTTTAGCAAAACAATAGATCAGTCTCAGAGACAGCAGGACTGTGGATGGAGGACCTTTTTTTTTTTTTTTTTTGGCAGAAGAGTCGCAAGGAACCCATCCTTTATCCTTCCAACTATTTTACTCTTGAATATGACCCTGTCTTTAAAATGACTCACGCAGTGAGGCAGAGAAGTTCAGAGGCCATAGATCTATTTTGAAGCTTCTACTCCCAATACATTTGCTGCAAACCTGTTTTTACTTAAGAAAACTAGGCTCAGATCAGGGCCCCATTGTGCCAGAGCTCTACCAAAAAAAAAAAAGGTAGAAAAAAAGATTTCTCCTACTCCAAAGAACAAATATAAAAAGAAGAATGGGGAAAATGTAATAATGCTAACAGGCATTTAGGCATTAGGATAGCCATTAGTAGGCTAAACAAATTTTAGACATTAGAGGATATGATGTATGCATTAAAGTTTTTCATCTAGATAGGATAAAAAGAAAGGAAATGCCAATGGAGAGAGTCAAAGACCAGTAGCACTGAACTCTCTACTTCTGCCAGAAGTAACCACAGGGTAACCATATTAGGCTAAGGTTTAACTTGGTCTAGCTAGAGAAAGGGTGCCAAAAGAAGTACATCCCCCTGTCACATTTGTACCAACGCATCTTCAGATTAGGGATTAGATTATTAAAAAAGGGATCTGCCCCAACAGAGTGTCCACTGGCGCTGATACTATGGTTTGTGCTCAGCTTTCTAGCTGTAGATATGTTAAGACCCTCACTTCTCTGCAGCATAATGTTTGGAATTTGGGTAAGATTTTTTTCCTAACAGTTGGCCAACTGTTAACATTTTTCTACACTTGTATAATTCCTTTTTTGGGGGGGAGAATTGGGGATGGGGGTATCTCTGCCAAGCTTATCAATATTGCACCGCATATATATTCCTTTTACAAAGCATTAATATTGCACTATTTTAAAATTATTTGCTGTATCCCACATGCTCTGTTTTCAAAAAATACTCAGATTCAGTCATTTGAAAAAATTGTTTTTTGGGGGGCAGCAACATTGAACCCTTCTTGATTCCCAGCTCAAGTGTGGAAATCAAAACAGCGGTCTAAGCGGTCCAAGTCCTAAATGTTGAGATGCCAAGAGCAATGCCGAAGAAGGTGTAAGGGGGACACAGTGCCAAGGAGAAACTGAATCACAATGTCCTATAGTATCTGCTGCCAGAAAGCATGAATGGAATCATGGCACAAATTAAAGCTGTCCAAACCCAGCAGCGCCCTTCAGACATGATAGCTGTGCAATCTTTTGATGTGTGGGTGCTCAACAAGATACCAGGTGATTGCGGAATATTTTAGTTAACAGTAGCAATGAAGATCTGCAGTACATACTTTAGCAGCTTTGGCATATAGGGCACCTACCCAAGGTGTCTTTTGGAGTGTGATTTGTACTGCTTGTAACATCCTAACTCTATCTTTTCATTTATTATTACTTATGCTAAACTGCACAGATATTCTTTCATGTGCTAACCTCCATTTTAGCACAAGCTATATTCTTTGTCCATCTTCTTCAATTAGGGTATTTATTCTTGAGAAACCAGTATATACTAGTTTGTACTGCTATACTAGTATATCCTTCTGTTCAGTTATCTGTTAACCATGTTACATAGGTTTCATCTCTATTTTTGTTGTTGTTTGAAGTGCATGTGTAAGACCCTTTGAAAGGTCTATGGTTGTCTCAGACCCACATGTTCACTGCAGACTTAAAGTGAGATTTGGGGCATGATGAAGACTCAAAACTTTGATCAAGCCCTAACAAGTTTGAGGATGTTTCTATTTGAATTGTAAATGGGCCAAACAAGATTTGCCTCCCATTGATGTAACATGGCCAGCGAAAAGTCAGCTTTATGAATCTACTTAGGAAGGTTCCAATGTTGCAAAATACAGTCTCAGATGGATTTGCAGGTTGTCTGAACTCCCCAAGTTTCTCCAAGCCTGTAGGCATGCCACACTGAGCTACAGGTGTCCTGTATTGGACCATGCAAAGCTCTGAGACAAATCGAGGAGCAGAGCAGGTTTAGTGAGCTCTCTGGGCCAGCCCCTAAGGTGCAGTGCAGCCATCACCATATTCATGACCATATGTTTAGTTCTTTTACTCTTTTCCCCAAGCCAACCCTTCCATTATCTCAAAGTTTTCTTTTCAACTTTTTCTTGCAGACATAAGAAACCTTTGATATGGTGATGGCTAATAAAGATATTAAATGCTGACAGTCTCATTATTACACTGCTCCATTTGCTCGCCGATTCTCCACCACTGTGCCAACAACTCACTCACTCCTCACTCGTGTGCAGCGCTGCAGATCCCTCCTAGCTCCTCCAGTGCTGGAGAGAAACTGCAGTGCTGTGCAGCAGCCGAGCACATGAGTGTGGAAAATGTGCTCTGCAGCTCTAAGCCTGGCAGCATGCCCCTCGTATGCCCCAGCCTGCAGGAATGGCCTCGAACAGTGAAAATGGGACCTGGCCTCCCCCTCTGTACTGCGTCTACAGCCACTAACAGCTGTACTGCATCCACCTCTCGCCCCAAAGTTACCATTTCTCTGCTTATGGAGACACAGTTCACGCTGTGCGTGAACTCTGCATGATAAAGATGCTGCATCGTGGTGATATGTTCTCTTTTGCAACCAGCTCACAGAATTGGAGAGGTGCACCTGAGGGAGCAAGAGGCACTATCCTGAAAGACGATGCGGCTTATTTATGTGCTCTGCAGAGCACACAGCTGGAGAAGGGAGTTTGCCTCCAGAATCACATTGTTTTCTTCCATGATCCAGTTCGAATTCATATCTAGTTTGCAGTTCTGTTATCATCCCTGTACCTTCAGTGCTACTACATTCCCTGTTTCTAGTACTGAATATTTCTTATATTGAATCTATTGAATCTTCATACTATTTTGTTCTACATATTTACCTTCGAATTTTCTAAGAAAAGAAAACTTTTTTTTTCTCATTTATTTCCTTCCTGTATTTGTAATCTCCCTTAACTCTACTGTTTTCGTTGATATCCACAAGAGTTTCCAATTTAGCATCATCTGTGAGACTATTTTCTTTCTAACATCTCATCTTCCAGATTATTAATGAAGATATTAAATAAGACATGTTTAAGAGACTGAGCAGCTTCTTTGCATTCTCAGTGACTACTTGAAACATGCAAGCTTAAGAAATCAGCCTGGCTAAAGATCAATCTAAGTCATGGAGGTGCTGATTGCTGGGGGACAGTACTGTGTTTTGAGGAACTAGAACCTTTGTGATCTTCCCATCAAAAAGCATGTCTCCTTTAACATCAAAACAACCTGCAAACTTATGTTATAATAAATTTAAATAGAAGATTTGTGGATCATAGACATATCTATAAACACTTTTTACAAATATTCTGCTCTGAAGATAAGCCTTCTCCGGGCACAGCCAATCCATCCACTCTACCTCTATGCATGCGGAGCTACTGCCGCACATCCCCTTTCGTCCCGCGCCGAAGCCTTGTGGAAAGCAAGGTGCTGTGCTGCACATCTTAGCCAGAAAGCGAACTGCAGCCACGCTGCTCAGAATGCTTTGGCTCTCAGGCACCTTCTACTAAGCCTTGAACAGCAAATCCCTCACAGATGTCTCCTCTCCAATCCACATTATTAACCATCTTCATTCAGAATGCTCAGGTGTAATCAAAATACCTAGAACAAGGTAATTTTCCATTACATCTTCCTCATTCCTTGATTTCTTTTGACAAAAGTATATGTGACTTACCTGAGCTATTTATTTACTTATTAATTTGAATGGTGCAAGATTTACTGCACAGTTGACACCTCTCTGGCAACTAGTCCTAGCATTTAACCTAACTAATAAAAAAGACTGGAGATTATTTTTTTATCACAAATGATTTTTTTTTATTAATACACATGCTTGATACAGGATGTCATGCATGCTTATATTTTCTTATATACACTTTCAAGCATGCTATAAACTCTGGTTATATTTTTCTGTATTTTTAATCATATCACTACTTATAATGCAGACAGAATTATGCTGACTCAAATAATTTTTAATAATCTTCTTTCCTAATGATTACCAATTTGGCTGTTTGTTGAGTTTAGGTAAAGTAAAATGGATCACAGCATAAGTGGCTGAGCTGTACATTGATTTTCCCTAAAGACATATCATACTTTATTACAGCACTTTTAGAATAGCGCTCATCATTACATTTACCACAAATCTACCACCATTTGCCTTTACTTCTGTGCTAGTAATTACTGGAATTCAAGTTTGAAGTGAGTATAATTTATTTTACTACATGCCCTATTCAGAGTTAGCCTCAGCTTCCCAAATCCTTGAAGCAAACATAAACAGGAATTATCGTCAGAAGAAGCAATCCCTTGTAGCCATTAGTCCTGCCTTTGCTTTCTTCCCTCTCTTAGGTCATCAGATACCCTTGTGCAGCTACGTGGTGAACTGGATCAGCAAAGCAACCCTTCAGAAACCCATTAGTGACACAGAAGAGGGATTAATTTTAACCTGGAGTTGTTTTCTCATCTAGTTTACCCAGTACCCACACAAATACTTGAGATGCGCCGAGTGATACAGGCAGAAAGTGCCTGTAGAAAGGCAGAAAGCTGCAAAGTCAGGAGGGTGGGATCACAGTAACGTCAGTTTAATGCTTTGAAGCTACAACTTCAGAAAACAGAAGGGTTTAAACCAACCTCAAATACATCAGTGCTCTACCATAGCTAACTTGAATGAAAAGGCAATGATGAGCCATCTCCTGGAAAACACCCCTCGAGATAACCTTGTAACTACTAGAGCAGAGTAAACTATTAGCTATTTGGCAAAACTATAAATCCTGCTTTTCTTAAACATTTCATGCTGCCTTTAAGAATTCCTCCCTAGCCTGTGAAGAAGTTATTTACTACAACCCTGTTTATTCTGGCTCATTCACTTTTAATCCTTCACAGAACTCCAGCCTTAACTCATGGCTACTTCATTTTTCTTACTACTTTCTAGCGAGAGATCTCTGATCAAAAATCCTTTTGGAAATCAAAGTAAATTACATCTTCAAAATGCCCTTTATCCACTATATTGTTGGCTCAAAGCATTTAGGAGGTCACAACGGCACAATTTACTCTTGTAACAACCAGGCTGGTTTGATCTTATCTGCATATAGTTATCCAAGCGTTTCATTACTCTGTCCTTAATTATACTCTCTATCAGTTTTTGCAATAGTGAAGAAAATTTGGCCAGAGTGTGATATCTGCAGTCATCCTCAAATCTTTTTAGAAGCTGGGAACAGCGCTAGATATTTTTCAGACATTAAGCTTTTGTACACCAAGGAATGTATAGATTCCTATAGTTTCACTGCGACATTTTATGTTACTGTTTGTTGTCTGGTCTGGAAGTTCTTTTGCCTTTTAGCCATAAGCAAAATATAGTAAAGAAGGAGTATTTTCAAAGATAATTTTTACTGGCCTCAAGAAAACATATGTTATTTTAAGACAGATCTAAGTGAGATGGGACATCATTGAAAAATATTTCTTGAAATTAGTATGTAATTGTTTGAAACTGAAGCATGTTCATAACAACTGTCATAATATGAAATCCTTTGAGAACCATCTCAGTAATACTTTTATTCCTGAAATTATTCAGAAAATAATATTTAATTATTGAGAACATAACACAAAATAATTTTAGAAGTTTCAGGAAGATACATTTAGCTGGTAGAACACAGATGTGAGATGTGAAGTATTAACAATTTTTTGCTTCTTTTAAAATTCTATTTTCATCCACTTTTTCTTTTTCTTTCCTCCCTTCCATCCTACTCTTAGGGGAGGAGAGGGGAAGAGTGCATTGGTCTTTATTATACTTTTAATTTTTTCAAGTGCAATTTCATTTATAGGGGAGTGGAACACATTCCTTGGTTGTCTCCAAACATCCCTAAAAACTGAGTAGCAACTAAGACTCCTCGGGACGCTACATACTATTTCTGAAGTGAAAAAAAAAATCTTAGGGACAGATCAAGAGTTAGCAGAGCTGAATTTTTGAGTACTGAATTAAAACCTAATGTAAACCAAAAGGAATTATACATGAGGATCAAAGGACAATGAGCCCCATTATTGTTTCATATTAAGATTATATGGCTAAAATGTAGTTTCTAATTGCTGGAAGATTTGCTTACAGCAGTTTCTTTTGAACACACAAAGATATAGCATTTTGCCAGAAGGTACTGAGAATTCAACATGTGTTTAGAATCAATGAGGTCTTGTCTGTTTTTATTTTAACTCATTCTGAGTTATCAAATTTTTTTTGAAACCTCAATAGATATATTTTATGCGAGAAAAATGGTAAACATCATTTACCGTTAACTTCAAAATACATCGGTCCTGTTAGCAATTATATCATGTAATATTTGTTCAGTGCTCAGGTAAACTAATTATACCTTTGAACAGCTCAAACAATCACACTTAGTTAGGAATCTGTAAGCATGTAGAAAAGTGAACAATATTTGAGTATTTCAGTAGGGTAGGAGCGGTAGTGCTGCAGATTATCTTGGGATTCAGCCATTAGAGAATATCTCCTTAAACTTGTCTATTATGTATTATGTTTTTTATATATTCTCAAGCCCTAAAAGCGTTCCCATCAATAAAAGCACAGTCCTCTGGCATCTTCCTGTTACTGGCCTTCTTTCAATGGTGTCAGTACTGAATTTACAGTACCTGGAAAGTACCTAAACTGATAGTGGCGGTGGTGGTGGTGAATTCTCTAGATACACCACATTTCAAAATACTAACGAATATTTTTTGTTATCAAAGTCAGGCAATAAATCATTGTAAAAATGTTAAAAAATATTATTGCAAGCAGAAATGTATGAATTCAGTCAGACAGGTTATATGCAAATGTAAAGGACTTGAAAAAAAGAAAAATAGAGCAATATTTCTTGTATTCTACCATTATTTTGTTACCCTCTTAGCATATGAAAAAAAAAAAAGAAAAAAAATCACTCTTACCAGGATCCTGTGAAACATATTTCAAGATAAAAGGCTAGAACGTATACTATGCAATGGCACAAAACCACTTTTTTTTTGCCTAGATTTTCCTCCATCTCACATGAATTCTGAAATATATATGGCTTTCAAAGCATCTGTAGCTGTAAAGATCTGATATTACAGAACTGTAGCATGAATAGGTTGAAATAAGATATTCTTGAGTAAGAGATTTTAAAAAATGCATAGAAATAAGAGGCAATTGCCTGTGAATGTAACACATTCACGACACTGAACAGCACTCTGCACTTTATGAAGGTCGCTAAACAATCTTGATAATTTCGTAGATCATTTTTCATTTGAAAAGCATGTCAGAACTGTGGTCAAGTGGGGACTGAGCATAAAAAGTTTGGTCCCTTCTGCCACTGCTGCTCTTCCTACTTTCTTTAAAAGTACTTTTATGAAGAGATCAGTTTTCTAAACAATTTTTAGATTATTTAGCACTATTTTTTTTGCATATACACACCTACTTTCAAGAAGTATGGTCAGAATCAGATATATCAGTCCTTGAATAACAAATTACACTACAATTATGCTTCCCAGAATTGTTTTAAAAGCTGAAAAAGGAAATAATCAACTAGAGAATATAATACCATAACAAAATAATCCAAAATCAAATTTTATAATTGGTAAAAGAAGGCCTTACAGGAAAGGACAAAAGAAAATGACTGTTTCATACAAGGTAACATGAGAAGCTAATCATATAGTTAGTATTTTATCCCATTTTCTTTTAACTTCCGGAGAAAGTTGTTTTTATAATGAAACAATAATGGAAGAAGAGAAAAATTTCTTCCTTAGTAATGTAGGATCCACCACTAACATTTAGCCTTTCTACAACACAACCACTATTACAGATTTTTTTTCTGACACAGATTTGGAGTTTTAACATAAATTCTTTACCTACTGTATGAGTAGATAAGCCTAGAAGATGACCTTTTCTGGACTTTGTTTTCTGAGCTCTATCCTCATGTGCAGGGCAAGGCCTCGAGTGGAATGCTCTCAGCACAACTGACTTCTGCTATGCAAAACTACACTGATTGTGGTCTGCTTAGTCAGAAATATGTGCTATTTGATACCTCAAAAGACAATCCTTTTTTGGGGATTTTTTTTCATGTTTTAGAGAAGATTCATAATAAATTTCAGCTGAAGAAATGCCTTAGGTCAATATGGTTTTCTTCAAAGCACATTACACTAATAGGCAATACACATCTAACGTTTCTCTTGAAGCAAAGATTATAACCCATTGCCCTAAAAATGGTATTAATTCCAATCTGATTTCCTTCTGCACATAAATACAAAGTTACCCTGGTGACAGTCACTCGAGCTTCCAGATCACACAGAATGCTTCAACATTACACAGTCCTCCCCAGTAGTTCTGCTAAGTAGATGTACATCTGTAGAAAGAAACAAAGGAAGAAGAATTCAGGCTTTCTTTTTCCTCAAGATGGGGACATATCCTCTCAAACCATATTATATTTTGGCTCAACAGCAGGCCCTACAACAAAGGAAATAAATACAGATTTTTTGCAAAATATGCCCAGAATAAAGGCATGAGGCACTACTTTTCATATGCGAAGAGTATATAAATACAGCCTCACTGGTTTTGACCTAAAGAAGCAAGCCCAGAAACAGAAGATGGCTCAGAGAGCTCAAGTATGTCAAAAGCATTTCTTGTGTAAGGCCTTCACATAATAAATGCTATAAAGAGGACCACCAGCCCAGCAGAAAACAGCAAACCCTGGGCTTCACTGGGATACTGCTCCCAGGAGGAAAGGGTATAAAAAATGGGGATTTATGTCCAAAGACAATGCAGATGACTAATGTTGCAAGGGCTATGGAAAGCAATGGAGCATGACAGAATATAAAAAGTGTCAGGAGTTACAAGCACCATTTTTCTGTAGAGTTTGCCATTTAAATATTATCCAAAATAATTCTTTCTCAAATAAGAGAGAGTGCTTGGAATAACAAATCATAATAGATACTGAGTTATAACACTGTATTTTAAAATATGCTGCAATAGGCTGAGACATCCTCGTGAGGTATGGAAATTTTATTCACCAAAACCAATCAGAAATAAACTGCATTAAAATGACAGCCAAATATATGTCCCCACAGGTTCTTATTAGATCTAGCAGCAAATTTCCTTGACAATCAAAAGGCTGAAATGCATACCCAAAGTGGAAACCTACGCAGGCATCATCTTTTCCATTTCAAACACAGTATTTGTGTTGAAATTCCAGTGTGTGCTGCTTGATGTAACTACCCTTGTAACTACCCTTGAAAAGGCAGGTCTGTGGAATTCTAAATGGTTTGCCATGAGATTATCATTCTCATTTGACTCCTATAGTTCATAATTTCCACATACCAACCTACTTTAAGTCTATGTAGTTTATCATTATTCTCTATAGTCCCTAAATTTGTTTTCTATTCATATGATAGAGTTTGTATTCAGTTGAACTGAGATACAGGCAGATCTCAGGCATAACATTCTGGGAAGCAACAATGCTGAAGTGAATAGCTCTGATCTATTTTCAAGAGGTCTTAGAAGTATAACTCAAACCTTCCTTAAAAGTATCAGGAGGGCCCACTTGAAGGCTTGCAGAAAACACAATAAACTTGCGTTCTAGTCTGAGAAGGGCAGCAAATGTGTCCAGGCAATGTGAAAATGAGTTACCACATCTGACTCCCCTTGATACATTACACACCAGGAAAATACATCCATCTCTAAGGAGATCACAGACAGAATAGAACCCATTTTGAATTGCAACACTCTGGACCTGTCTGAATGATAAAAGTGATAAATTCTCACTGATCAAATGAGTTACAATAAAATATAACTACTCAGCTGGCCATGTGAAGACAGCAGTGGTTCTGGCTAGCACTGTGTGTATAAAGGAACTAAACTGGGGCAAGAGTTTTTACAAGCAGTTCAAATAAGTTACCCTAGAATAAGAGTATTTCCACCTGCCTAAGTACACCTGGATTTTCTGCATCCCAGCATCAGGAGATTTGAACTTCGGCATTAGAAACAGAGTTCCTCGAGGGAGAATTATTTATTACATATATAACACTGAAGAGTACTTAGCAGTAAAACTTGGCTTAAATAATACTTCCAAAAATGCAAAACAATCATTAGTTATCAGTAAAAATATGTATTCTTCATACCTTTTTTTCCCCGTATCTTTTCCGTCTCCTACTATATGACTCACAAGCTGTTTTAGAAGAGCTCTATAATGGTGTCTCAGAATTAGTTCCAGAACTTCTGATGTGTGTTGTCTCAGAGATAACTAAGAAGCAAGTATTAGCTAGGATGTACATTATTCTTTTCTGCAATATGATTTCAATTATTTGATCATTTAAAATAGTGGTCCATATATACAGCGCTTCTAATAAAAATCATGATTTTAATCTTAAAAATTTGATTTCATGTTCTCAAAGCATATGGAAATCTCATTGACACTGGTGTGGGTACAGATTAAGTTGATTTGCTTCAGATTAGGATATAATTTACTCCATAGTTTTAGTTTATTTGAAACAATCTATACCTCATGAGCAATCATAATAACTATATCTGAAGATGAAATTTGTGGGTAAATAGCATATTTGACAGTTGACAGGCACCATAGCTAACAAACACATGAAAGCAGTAAAAGCAACAACTCAACACCAAAATTTTCTTTACGTTAAAGTAAGTTGCATCTTCCACAAACTAAAACAGACATCTCCAACTTTATGGGCAAAACACTGTGCAAGACTGATCACAAACAGACCCGTAGAAATAATGGCCAATCTTGTTCCTGAAGCTGAACTCACTGCTGGGTGTTGAAGGATTTTTCCCTCTTTCACTCTTTTTTTTTTTTTTCAGATAACACATTAGAGGAACTGCATCAGTTCTACACAGAGACAGCAGAATTCTGGGGACAAAAAGACCACACATGGCCAACTTTGATATTTTCATACACGGGCATGAGCTAATACAGTGTTTTTATATTCATGTACATCTACACACACACACACACACACACATATATATATATACACATACATGAAACAAATACTGTTTTATTTCCAGCTTACCACAAATCCTTTTTCATAGTGCTCCCTGGAAAGAAGATAAATTCAAAGTGGTCATGATACATATGCTTAATATATTCGTTCACAGTGGAAAATTACTTCTGAGGCTAAGGACCACACTGGCATACAGGAAATCATTAAAAAGTATTTTACTGCTGCCCAATATGTTTACGTGAACTAATTTTATAACATACCTGCAGTGATGGAAGAAGCCAGAGAATTATCTCTGTGAGCTATTTTTAATACAATGTAGTCAGCAGATAATTGTGTTTGCCTTAATGTTAACTAATGCCCCTCCTATTGCGTTTTAAAAGGAAGTGGATCAGCAGGAAACATTTAATTTACAGCAGTTTCTTGCTGTTTATGTGAACAGCAGCTACCAGAACACCAAATAGTTATTTTACGTATGATTTATTTCTTCCTTATTGATTAGAAAACCCCTTATTTTAGAATAAAACTTACTACATGCCAAGTAACAGGGACAAACATTAAAAAAATGACAGAAGTTCCCTTTTTTTTCATTTATCTCGGCCTTTGTTATATCTCAGAAGATATAACACTTAAGCACCTTCAATGTTGTATTATTGCAAGTGCATAGTAAGATATTTGAAAAGCAAAAGAGGAAGTTTTGTTGGATCCTTCTTTTATTTTTTTTCCATCTTGCTTCTTTTAGGGGTCAGACATCATTTGGTTTGTTTGACTGCCTATAGACCACCTATTCATAAATACATCTAAGTATGTGCTTACAGAAATCAAAATGCCAAGTAGTATTTTAAAGCACTTTTCCAAATGGAAAATAACCATTTATCTTGTAGTACGTTGGCAGCCATACCAACAAAATCTCCAGGCATATAATTTTTTTACCAAAGTTAGCAACTAGACTTTAACAGTGGGGGAAAAAAAAGACACTCTTCTTCAATTCACCATTTAGCAATACTTTTAATCCTTAGCTTATTCTGTAGCAATTTATTTGTAGGGCAATAGTTCCACAGTTTGGGTTAGTAATGAGAAGATTTGCATTCTAAAAACAACTTTTGTTTGTATAAGCAATGAGGCAAAACTCTGTTTTGCTTAAATATCTCACAAATAAACTCAAAGAAGTTTCTAAATCTCTGAATTTTACTAGAAAATAAGACACTTCGAGGTAGAAATGGTCTATGCTGTCACCCAGCAATATAAAATGTTCATCTGCCGCTATTTTCATTGGCTTAGTTTCGATCAAAAGTGAAGGCCTGGTAAAAGTCACAATGAATATCTGATTAATTAGAAGTAGCAGTACATTGTTTAGCAAGGTGAGCACTGTGGATTTGGTGATTTTTCTTTCTTCTGAATAAAACAGTTTTATGTTGCCTCTTTAGAGATTCTTTAAAGAGTCCGCTACCCTATTTTCATATTATCATTCAAGATTCCTTGTTATAAAAACCTTACAACCACAAGGAGCTCTTTTATTTTATGGACTGACTACTCACAAATGGTGGTTATACCCCAGGTCAAGTTTTCTATCTGTTTTTACCCCAACCCCACTGAACCCCACTAAAAGCCCACTTGAATGCAGCTGTGGTTCATGGGCATGTGAGACGGGAGAGTCCCACAAGATGCTCTCCCTTCCACAATACTTTATGCTGAAGGATGCAGAAATAATTTAATAAATTATTTCAGTGTGCTAAGCACAGAGTTGCTAAGTAATGGAAAACTATTAGATAGTACAGTTTATTAGATTATATAAGCACTATTTTTAAAAGGGCACTCTGAAGCCTTTCTCTTTCACCCAAGTCTCCATCTATTCTCCGGGAGTTTTCTCTCCCTGAGAGCTTAAAAATAAATTCTGATATTTGAGTGACAATTTGCTGTAAATGCTTTAAAATATGTATTTCTGTTGCATGCTAATAAATTCTGCTACAAAACCTCACTCTCCATGTAAATTTATGATTATAGGAGTTTTTCCAATTAGAAAGTAATTAGATGTTACAAAAGTAAGTATATGCAAAAAGATGAAATTTGTGAATTTTGCTAGTACAGCTAAGGCCTTAGACGTAACAGAACAGTTGATACAAATGGTTGTGTGTCTATGTATATAATACAAAAGGATGATAGAGAAATTCATGCTAATGCACTTTTGACTAGATAAGAAACAAACCCTATTTAAGGTAGCAAACTGCTCCTCACTATCAGTTTTCCTTAGAATTGTTTTCTTTCACATTTAATGGCAATGAAAGGAAAGCCAACTCCGGTCACTTATTTAGGAGAGGCAGATGATGCTGGTTTCCCTTCTCACTCTGCCACAGACCTATTTGATAATATTGGGCAACAAGCTGTATTTCTTTGAGTCTCTACCTCCCTTTGGACTATTGGTAAGCTTTCAGTGTATTTCTACAGTGCCTCATGGAGAGGGCTTTCTAGTGCACTTAAAATAATAAAAATAATAATATATTATTAATCAGGATTTATAATCAGGATAATAATATATTATTAATCAGGAATCAGTCTGTACAAAGCAAAGTAAATTTATTGTGATATTTCCAATAAATAGAAGATACATAATCACTAAAACTACTAATGGTTCATAGTCAGTTCAGAAGCACGTTATCAACGGAAAGCAATCTAAGGCTACCTACTGGCAATTTGCAGCGAAGGCCTCGTGCAGAGCTCCTGCTCACACCACATCTGGAATCACACTGCACAGCTGGGAGTTCTGGGCAGCCGGGGGACCATAATAAGCCCTGTGAATAATTCTTCACAAAACAAACAAGCAAACAAAAACCCCTTTGCTCTATGATTTTCTCCCATATTTATGTAACTATTATATGTAGTTAGAAAAAAAAAATCTGTTTTAAGCAAACTGATAGACAAAGTGTCTCCCATCCTTGACTTTTTCTTATAAGAAAGATATTGATGTTACTTTTTCTTCTCTCCACCCAATTTAAACTTGTCAAAAATAAAACATTGTCCTTTTGTGTATTTGTAGTCACTAAAAGACAAAATTAACCCCTGTTTTTCAAATGCCTGTGAGGACAAGTGCTCCTAAAGTTTCTACTTTGAAAAGTGGCCAATTTAAAATGCATTACTGTTCCCCGGATCTGTTTATTGGAAGCCTCTAGTCATATCTATTTTACTGGTTGTGATGATAATTATTACTTTTGCTCCTGATAGCACTAACAATTACATAGCTAGGGGAATGACCTTTATATATCTCTGTCATTTGATTCTCAGTCCTATAAAATTGTTCTATTAGGTTATATTGAGACCATAACCTGCCTGCAAACCTCATACTTATTGGTGATAACATATACAATAACCTCAATTTTTGTGTTCATATTCATTTTGAAGAAGCAGTAATTCAGTCTGAAAAAATAGCATTTATGGTAGGTTTTAAACTTGTAAATTTAACCTATTTTAAAAGTAATACTAATTTATGCTATATTTATAAACTCTTTCACAGAAGATCTCAGCTTTTAGTAACTTCAAATAACAAGGAATGATTGCCTAAACACTAGCATATGAAGCCCTGTATTTCTGTTTCATAAGCAGCTTTTATAAAATGATGCTGTAACAAGAGCATTTTTAATTAAGAATTTACTTAAGCAATTTCTGCTCTGCCAGGTATGAGTTTGTTCGAATAAATTTTATATTTTTGCAAGAAAGCTTATCTAAGGAGTATGATACTAAGATGCTTTTATATATATATAATATCTTTAATGGGTATATACTTCAGATGATACAATTAATATGATGCTTTACTCCTAATTGTTGTAGATTTTCCCTAAACTTTTTCCTACACGGCATAATGGTGCATTGAAATACTATAGCCACACGCTACTGTTTATCAATAGTTTAACATTTAAAAATGGAATAGATGATAGTATTCCTCTGTTCCCTAGTGGATCATTGTAAGATCCACCAATTTGGCATGATTTAACACAATACATAAAATCTGCTGTGAATGAAACAGCAGCAGTATTACAACTTTAAATGATATAATGTAAATTACACAGAAGAGGCTGCACAGAGCTCACTGAAGCTACCATATCTTGAGCATTAAATTCACTATTTCTTTTTACAGCTTCTTCTAGTGCACCCCAAACATAAAGCTCTCTAAATCTCCCATTTAAAGATTAAAATAAATCGGTGTTCATCCTGGTCATCTACTCTAATTGACAGTTTTAGACTGACTTTCTATTTTCTGCTACAAATGTTGCCCTTACAGAAGGAAATTATGTAATGGTATATTATTATGTTTAGTCACAGCACATTTTTAAAATGAGTGTTTCTTAACCACATTTATGTCCAGATAAATGATCATAAGTGCACTTGACTGAAAGATAAGTAAATCTCGGAGTTCTATGCAAAGAGTAAGTACCACACTGCCCACTTATCCTTTCATTCCTTAGGAGCCAAAGATAGACACTTCCAGTAAGATTCTGAAACACTTTTAAGTAGAAGACCCAAAAAAAAAAAAAAGTCTTGAATAAAGTACCAAGCAGAATATATCTATATATTGATATGGATATTTATTTTACTGAACACCAGGAATATTGTACTTTTATTTTCTTTAAGTCGCTATGTAAGAAGCAGTTGATATTTTGTCCTTGGTTTGCCAAGGTTTTTGACTAGATTCATAGCATTGCATCAGTTCAGTTTCAACTAAATTATGTTTCTCTCAATAAAGAACATTGGTTAAGCAATTTTGATATTAAAAGTGAACAAGAGGGTAATCTATTAAGTGCTCTGTCAAAAATAAAACAAGTACACATATGAAAACAGACAGGACTATAGACAGGGAGAAAAAGACTGACAGAGTCACCAGTCAGGCCAAAGAAAGGTCTTCCATTTTTAAGTCTCCCATCTAGGTTAAGTTTTCTCTGAAAGGATCATGGTTATTTCAGTGCTCTGACTTGCACTTCTTTTTGCACGATGTCAAGGAATGCTACCATAATAGTAGCTAGTTCTATGCTTATAAAGTGAAAATGTTCCCAAAATTGAAAACTTACATTTATCTTTCTATTCCCTTCTTGCTTCCTATAGCCATTTATATATTTCCTGACTAATATCTTTAATAAGTCTAAGGATAGCATCACTCAAGACTTCTCCTCTTTACTAAACCCCTGCTTTTCAGTATTTCTTCAGAACTCAGGTTTTACAGACTCTTAAAATTTTTATTACTTTCTTCTGGATACTATCCAAATAGACCACATCTTCCCCACATTGCTAAAAGCTGGACAAATTAATCCTACTGTGGTCTTACCAGTGGCACGTAAAACGAAGGATTAATTTATGTGCTTTTGTCAGCTATAATCCTGTTTACATGTCCCATTCTCCAACTCATACCTGTAGGATTATCCCAGCCTAAATGCTCATGAGTGTTTTGTACTGAATTGCATCCCATTTTTTAAACTTCATTAAAGTACTTAAAGTTCATTAAGTTCATTAAGCTCATTTTCGCTTCCATGCTCTAACCTGGTTTTATTTGGTAATCCATGTTGTTAATGAAAACATTGAACAGCACCAGATCCAAAATCCTTTGCACAACCCCTGCTCTGCAAAGGGATTCCCTTCTCCTCTGACAAGACACCACTGATTATCACTCGTTGGGTACGGTTAACCCAACCAGCTCGGTACCAACATGGGCCTTCAGCTAAACTATGTGTTTTTCCTTAAATTTGCCAAAGTGAAGACGGTTATGCTCTGCAGAATGACGAAGACTCCTGCAGCGGCTCGAACTAAGCTGACTGGTTTAAAACAAACATATAAGCAAAAGATACTCAACACTTTACTCTTTTTTAGTTTTTGAGGACCCCAATATCTTCCACCAGTTCTCAGGACCCCCACACCTTCCAAGCTGGCTGTGACCAGCGGGATTAAAGGCTGGTGGAGGTGGTGTGGACACCTCCAGCTCCCCGACAGCGTGCATTAATCGTGCTACCGTTACCAGCCGTAATATCCGCGCTGGCTACACACTGCCCCTTGCCCTTGCAGGGAAGTACAACACATAAAACAGTCAGAACATCAGCTTAGATTGGGACATGAAAATATCTGCTTATCTTTTCAGCAGAGAGTCTTCTTTTTCTTCCTCTTCTGCTATATTTTATTTTACAGGCAAATACACTGTATATACACAGTGAGCTCTTGTTGCTCAGTCTCTCCCTGGTTGTGTTCCCTTTTGTCCCTATCTGCTTATGCTTTATTTTAGTATTTGTCCAGTGAATTTGGCTAGTTTCCATATAATCCAGTTTTCCTGCATTGACCGTTGTCTTCAGGCCATTGTCTCTGGTATGATGCCAATATCTTTAGGTCAGAATAAAAGCACTTTTGACAGAATGCCTGTTTTTGAAGTCCAATTCTTCATTTTTGCTTCCTATTCCCTCCAATAGTTTAATAAAAATTGTTTTCCTTAATTATTCATTAAGTCTGGAGGGGTATGGAAGGTTAAAAAGTATTCCCCTTTTTAACATCAGAATTTAAGTAGCAAGTATAGAATTTTTTAAAATTTTAACACAAAGTTCGTATTTCCTGAACGTCTTCCTAAACCACAGGCTGGTATTGTAATCACTGTATTATAAAATCAGATTATCTCTTGTTGTGTCAGTGCCTAATGTTCATCAGAAGAAAAGTAGAATGACTCCAAAGGCAGAGACAAGCAAACGCCCATGGCAAAACTGCACATATCCTGTGACCAGGACAACTCATCTGGCACTGGCATGCAAGATGGACACGTGCTGGTTCTTACCCTGAATCAGGCTCACCAGACACTGGAACCCAACCTGAATAAAGGCCAGAAAATCTTTGTGTGGCTGAGGAGTGCGCGTGTCCACAAACACTGCTCACTGCACAGGAGCGTACACCCCACTGTCGATCCCATCAGACTCACCAAAGGACGGACTGTGCTTTTACACAACATATATTGCCTATTTTACACAACAGTGCATATTTTACACAACAGCAAATCTTGCTAGCATGTCAAACAAACATGCTTAGAGACATGAGAGGCTTTATATGAGTTTTCAGTGGCAAGAGAGAGCACCATTGTGTACTGAAGGGCACCATCATCATCATCATTCCCCTTTTGCAGACTGGCCCAGCTGTTCCTATGCTTTGTGCACACCACTGCTCTTCCCTGTGTCTGCCCGTATTCCTTAATGATTTTTTATTCCCTATCCATCTTGGCTCCAAAATAAAAGCAATGTTTGCCCCTATAAACTACAGCGAGGTTCCCACAAGGAACGGAAGTGCAACATTTTGTCTTTTTAAGTGACCACTAATATATTTACAAATGCTATGCTGCTGTTGCAGTTTTCACAGCACAAAGCAAGCAATGCTTATTTGAAGACAGAGTGACTAGGGATTAATACAAGCTTAAATAATGTTGATTAAATGACAAATTTTGCTGCATTGCAAGTTAGTATTTCCAACAGTCTATGGCTATAAACTGCCATTTTTGTATGCTACCAAGGCAGGAGAGCAATTGAATTCCATTCTCTAAGGTCTTTTTCTTCTGAGGAAAGAATATCAAAATACACACACTGTAAATGGAGATCTGAAGATAGAGGACATTATTTCCTGTATTTTGCTTTCTGGAGAGATTTATTTCAGAATTTTAACCGATAAGTAGAAAAATATCAAGGACAAAAGACACTATAAGTCAGTCTGATGACATGTATTTATAATATGGGGCAAAGAATTGTCTGCTTTCAGGAATATATTTAATTTTGATTCAAAGATTCCACATAATGAAATCCTAAGTCATGTGCTCCAAAGGTTAGTTATTCTCTTTGTTAAAGATATGTCCCATATTTATTAGCCTGCATTTGTCTACCTTCAGTTTCTATCTTCAGGACCTCATTACATATATCTGTTTTTCTATATCTATCTACCCATCTATCTGTATATATTTTTTACTGTTGTAAGGACATCACTACATATTTTCATGCACATATCTGTGGGCTTTGACTGAACTACATCTGAAACTTCACTCAAATATACTGAACAGCTTGAGCTTTCTAAACCTCTCATTGTAAGTCACATTGCAAGAATCCCACAATCATTCCTGTAGCTATTTCTGAACACCTTTTTTTTCAATGTTTTTTTCCTTTTTGAGATATAACAATCACAACTGCAAATAATACTGCAGTAAGTCTAACTTACATCATTAGTCAATGATGTTGCCCACTTTTCTGTTGCTTTACCATCTCTATATCAGCAAACAGCAAAAGAAAAGTGATTCACCCAACTACTACACTCTGATTTCAGGGTATATAAGATTTATAATAACCTCTGAAGAAAATAAACCATTAAATATATGAGTGTAAATGGAAAATGAGATAAAATATGACATGACTTCCAAAGTAATCATATTAGAATGACTAAATCTCTTTGATAAATCAGAGCACTATATGGACAAAGAAAATGCAGGGTAGGATTTATTCTGACTTGTAATACGTGACAAGGCACTACAGAAAATAGTTTATGTAAAATGGGAGTCAAGGCTATAATTGTAAGAAGCAAGGCAATGGCTATGGGGGAGATGCAAGTGCTAGCATAAAACAGACCTGTGTGCTGCAGTGGGGTTAGCAGTGCAACTCTTTAAAGATGTGGGAACAATTTTTTAAAATATTTTTAAGACTCTTTGGCATAAAAGACAGTACTGATGTCAATACCTCTTAACCATGTGTCAATACAGAGAAGTGAACTATGATAAAGGAAAAACTGGGTGACTTGGGGACTGGAATAATAGAAGTGGCATGACATTTAATAATACAAAGTACGAGGTCAGGACACAAGCTCAGCGCTCAACGCTTCTTAGCAGCGTATACCAAATTGGATTTTGATGCCCTCAAGGAGAGGACAAAATTACTTATTTTTTCAGTATGAACAGGCATCAAAACTATATTTCATGGTGATGACAGAAGAACCACAAGAGGAGCATCCTCCCTGTGAAGTCTGTGCGCTGCTGGGATAAGCAGCATCCCCAGCACCTAGGTGGCCGTGGCCCAGGGCCTGCTCCGTGACACCCGCTCTGACCCTGCCGCGGGGCCGAGGGTCTCGCCGGGTGAAGGTGGTGCAGCCCTCCCGGGCGAGAGCTCCAGGTCGCTGCAAGGGGCTGAGTACGCAGCCAGCAGCCCCCAAACCACGTGAAACTCCTGCTCGCTTGATCGCGGCACGTGGAGCTGCTCCGGGAGCATGAGGGATGGGAGCAATTCTGAACCATGATGACTTTGCAGACACATCAGTCTGTCACCATACACAACTATTTAGGCCTAAATCTAGTTCTGTGGCAGCTCCTCACAAACTAATACGCTGAAAACGTATTAGGGAAATGAAGATCATAACATATTAATCAATCTTAGGACAACTGAGACACCTATGTGAAGCAAGTCAACAAGGCAAACACGACCTTAAATCAGGAGAGAGTGTTGCTGTAAAGTAAGAGAAGTCTTTATGCTGCTTTACAATGTCCTTATGTGCCCTGGGTATACAGCTGGGTAGAATTCTGGTCACTTGTATTAAAGAAAGATGGATTTAAACTAGAATATGTGCAGTGGATCAGACGATCAGGGAGCAGAAAATCTCTTTTATAACAGCCAAGTACAAGAACTTACACCTGTGTAAAGCAATGTCACATCAGGTTTCTATCTTGCCTTTGGCCCCAATTCCATAGCTTTTTGGTTTTGGCCCTGCATCACCTGCATTCATACTGTGAAGTGGACCTGGGAACTAGTTTGCATCCCCTTCCCACCCCTCACGCCCCCCCCCCCCCCCCCAAAAAAAAAAGAAAAATTCCCACGATACATTTCAATAAGATACTTTTCAATCACGAGGTTCCTGACAGGGTTTATTTCGTGAGCAAATACGTAAATGCTGGTCCAGAGGTGCATAAGGCATGAAGCTAAGGTAACAACAGCAATGTCAATTTATGGTACAAGTAGATAGCACTGTTTGCTAGTAATATCTGTTAAATGGTAACAGCAAGAAGGAGAACAGCTGTTCAAACTTAAGGACAAGAGAAGAGGAAATGGCTATAAATCTGTCACGGAGCAATTCAGGCTGGAAATCAGAAAAAGGCTCTTCACTGTCACAAGAGTGCTGTTTTACTTGCAGTTTACGAGGCAAAAGTATAGCCAGTTCTCAGAGCATTGCAAGTGGCCACCTACCACTACTTCAGATTTTTTCAGTCAGGTATTTTACTAAAGTTCTACTAGATATACCACACAAGGTAATAAAGCATATATTAAAAAATCTCAATTTGCCAAGGAATCCAGATTTCGTAAATTAATAAATAAAAATGGATACACTTGTACAAACCAATATTATAACACCTGCAAAAGCTACTAATAAGGTTATTAATTTGCAACGTAAAAATGAACTTCAGAGTGAGTGTGATTTCTCTAAAATTCCAAAACTACTAAGACAGCATTCTCAAAGAATTATCCAGCCATATGTGGCATGAGACTTTCTACCTTGCACCATATCCCTGGGCCTATTAAGATACGTATGATCAGATTTATAAGGGAGGTTGGTACTCAGTATTTTCTTTTTCTTATTTTTTTCTAATTTACCCACACATTTTGGACATTGAGTTAATGCAGAAAAGTTTTATAATATGTAATAAAACAAATAATAAAAAAAACAACAGAAATGTAGTAGTGTTTTGATATATTTTAAATTGGAGCTTAACATTTCTAAAAAAAAAATCCTCCAAAATCTTTGATGCAAATTTTGAACACGATTAGAGCTCACTATTTTTCGTAAGAAATTTGACCTATTAGGGAGACCTAGAGCCTCCCAATATACAGCAAATCATTTATATTTAACCGTAGATGGTAACCTTTGCTTTTCTAACCAATGAGTTGTACCCTAACTGCTGCTTTGGAGGTCCACAGTGGGAGCAATCAATTTGTATCACTTTGTTGGTTTTCACATTCTTTGCAATGAATTATTAAATTGTAGATGCATTTTTCAACAGCTTGGTTAGGAACTTGGGAGATTATCAGGTATTAGGAAAGCAGCGTATAACTAAACAGATCTTAACAAACTAAATGAAAATGAGACATACAATTCAAGTGTTAGTTGAATTAGGCTACTCCACATAACAACACAAAAACACTTCACATACCAGTTATTAAATAACGTTTGCATGAAACCCTGTTAAGTCTGAACTACTTCTATTTTTAAAAAAATAGCAACTGATTTTTCAGATTTCAGGCTTGATACTGCTTTCTTTGACCTCAAAAGATGCCCTTCCATGCCTCAGTTCTTCAGCAGTACACTTAAAAAAGCTACTTTTAAAATTTAACAAAGCAACATGCAAGAGAATATTTGAAAAAATCTGAAAAACATATGCCAAAATGGTAAGAAAATGCAAAACTCAAAACATTTCATAAAAGTGATTGTATTTGTATATCTCTTGAAACACCTGATCATAGTTTTTTAGACAATGCTAAAAAAAAAAAATGGTTAAAGAGTATTCTGGTATAAGAGGTTATTTATTTCTGAGTACCTGTCAAGTTAAAGTCTTAAAAAAGATTGACAATAAAACACACAGATGCAGCAATTCAAAAATATGAGCCTGAAATCATGCCCAAGATCAGCTTTAATCAGAACATTAGCAATTTATACTTTACAGCATTGCTTTAAAAAAGGTTTTACTCTTCTCCCAATTAGTACTGTGTCATTATCAGCTGCTTTACGCTCTAGCACCACTGAAAAACATTTCAAAACCAAACAAACAGAAGCCAAATGTCACTGACAAGCGAGTAAATATGTTACATTGGCTGCGCATGAAATTATAGTCATATTTTTTACCTGCTGAAGTATCACCACAGTTGTAATAAGCAGTGTATTAGGTCACATTAAAAAAGAAAAGAACGGTCAAATAATTTCAGATTGATTTTCAAATGACTGCATTTTTAGGGGTCTAGATGTTCACTAATCAAATGATTATATTCATATAAATTAATATAATCACTCACTGTTTTCTCACACAGTTACTGCTAGAAAAAAGAAGAAAGAAAGAATAAAAAAGAAGAACTTTTCTGTTAATCTCCTTCAGACTCTACTTCAATAATAAAATTTTGCAGCCTCTCAAAAAAGCTATCAGGGTGCCTTCGCTAAAGGAGTATTGTGGGTGGGTTTTGTTTTTTTATAGAAATCAGGGACCAGGAAATCAAGGACAAGCAAAAAAGGCCAAGAATAGGAAGGTAACTCCCTGGAAGGCAGAGGAGATGGGGAAGCTACCACAGAGACCAACAAGAGAAAAGCGATCACAGGAAGAATAAACAGCACCAACAAAGAAGTGTTCTTGCTACTGGCACTTTCTAATCTGGAATTCTCCTCAACTGGGAGGATCCTTTACAACAGGCCCTGAGAAGCCTGAACAGCTACGCAGTGGCTCATGAATCGGAGCAGTGGCTTGGCCAAACCCTGGCCAAGGGCATCCACGTGAGCTGTTCATTACTTAACTTGCGTTTGGTTGCAGTTATTTTCCTATGGCTCGTTACTCAGATTCAGTTCTTCCCTACTGAATTCTGCTTCTCAATTGACCAGCTTGCCTTCTTAGTACTTCTTGATGTTTAGTCAAGAATGTGGTTCCAACCACATTCTAATTTCATACACTTCTGATTTTGCAACTTCCTCTCCCTCGGTCTAATTCCTGAGCATGGTTTTTGTCTAGACTTTGCAGGCTACACTTAATTTCAACACTTCTCATTCAACTTTGGTCCACTTTAGCTTTGTCTCTAACCTTCATTCCAGTTTAGCTGGAATCATTGAGCCCAACTACCTATTTATAGTACCTACTTCCATATGACACTTGTTTGTTCTTTTGCGAAAGTCATCAATACAAACCTAAAAGTGAAATTTTTTTCATAAATACTGAATGTGCTGAGAAGTGATCATTTGACAATACCATCAAAACAAATTGAATTAAATGTTGCTATAATTTTGAACGTAATTATGGAAACATGAATACTTTGGACATCTGAAGAAATCCAACCCAGTTCTTCATCTTCCACTATGAATGCTGTTCATCATGTAATCATTTCATGAGCATTAGGACTCTGTCTATCTTTAAAGCTGCAGAAGTTCGGATGACCTATGTGTTAGGACTTTACCTACACTGAAATGCAGAATATTTTTCTACAGCTACTGAATTAATAAAACATTACTCATGAAAACTGGTGGGTTTGAATCTGAAAAAAAAATTAAGTAGAAAACAGAACATAATTTAAAGTTAACCTTTCCATAACTGTTTCTAATTCTGACACAAGTCCACATGATATTGTTTACTAAGTATGAAATCTTCCACATATATAACATTAAATTAAAAAAGGAAAATAAAAGTGGTACCTATAATCTGTTACAGCCTTTCAAAAATAATAGGTGTTTTGGTTTTATATTTTTATGGTTTCTGTCCTAATACAGCTACCTGAGATTTCTGTTTTAGCAGTTTAACGAGCCTATCTGAAAAGCACCAGGTAAGTATTTGGAAAAATCCGAGTAAAACCAGTCTCTGGGATACTCAGTTTGTGGGATGAGATTTGTCAAGGCAAAAATTAAGTCTTGAGAAAATAAGAAATGTCTGGATGATTGCCGTGACTTGCATACAAATTATGGAAAGCAGGTTTGCCATCAGCACCTGTAATAGACCAAGCTTATGAAACAAACAGGCTAGAATGTTCCCTTTAACAAACTGCTGATACCTGAATTTTATTAGTACCGCATTTAGGCAGAATAAATATAGATAGGCTGGCTTGACAAATATAGATAGGCTAGCTAGCATAGCAGTAATACTGAAATGGATTTTTGAAATTTAGTTTCTTCAAAGCTTTGGGGAAATAAGCTAGATGTATAGGTTGATGCTAAATGAGCTTTCTGGAATTCAGTAAATGAACTATTCATCCAACAAGCAGACCAAGTCCAGCCCCAAGACCATAGAAATAACTGAACTCCTAAAAAATCCCTACCTATCTACCTACGGAACAAACGACTTCCTCTTTCACTCGGATTATTTTCTGACTGCAGACTTTCTGTACTGCAGAAGACTGCAATGTTAAAACTACTATAGAGGCTGCATTAAAAATAATTCTCCTATTCTCCTGATCTTTCTTAACATTAAGTTTTCTAGTTGGAATAAACCATGCCATGGATGAGGGACACCCATAATGACGGTGTGTAAAGAGTGCACCAAAAAAACCTTTAGGATACAGGGCTAGATTTTATGGCTTTCATACAAAAATGGATGTTGGTAGCGCTGCTGAATCATCACTTTGAGGAATGAGTGTTAGATCCTTCCACGAACAGGAATATCAAGCCGCAGTTTGCTTGGATAACAAATATAGACAGAAAGATTACTACAGTTCTCTGAAGAAGTCTGTAAGTATATGAACAAGGAAAATCAGATTATGATCTTCTTGGATTTAGACACAGAATTCTGTGTCTAGAAAGACTGAGAATCCTGGCCTGAAGCCTAGAGCAAGGTCCCTGAAAGCAACTAACGCATTGATAGGAGTATTACTAAGGTGCCAGCACTTCCTAATTTACTATCACCTTACCAAAACATACATCTACAACCAAGAAGAAAGGGAAAAGCAGCTAAATAAAAGAGAGCAAAATGATAAAGCGATGAAGTTCAAAGGAATGCTTGTTCATTTGAATACAAAAGTATTCAAATCTTTGAGCACAAAAGTATTCAAATCAGCAGGCTAGCAAATGGCAACCGATAACGTGGAAAAAAAAGAAAGACGGTGCTAGTCCATATAACACATTAACAGATGGGCGTGTGACATCTAGTGGTCGGATCGTTTAAAAGCATCGGAAACATAATGCTGTAGAGCCCCTCTGCTTTCACCTCCAAAATCGATAGAAGAGCCAAAAGTCATGCACTTTTGGGCTAGGGAAGAAAAATCAAAAGTATGCCCTACTTCTTCTATCTTACACATATATGTATGGTTCTTCTCCTAGAACTGAAGGAGAGAGGCTGTTAGAAGTGCCTGTTGGATCTCAAGTTTTAAAGGGTCAAATGACAAAAGAAAAAGAATTTGTCAATTCAGCTGTTCAGCCATCTTACCATCAAAGCAGATTTCACCAAAATTTCAATTATGTAAGAAAGTAGGTTAAATTTTGAGCCTTATCTGAACCCCAAATCACAAAAGACCCAAATAACACTCTCTTAGCTAGGAATGAAGCTGGGTCTGAGTTATATACTTCTTTCTCATAAGGTGAGTTTCTAGCAGACATAAGAGCTCAAAAAAGACTACTGCGTGGGAAGGAAAACATAGCTTTTTATTTGGAAACCTTTCTGAATGTACCTTCCTCTTATACTTTGTTTTATTTCCACACATATTCACAAAACTTATCTGTCCTGCATAGCAAAAGCAATACTATTATTATGAGATGCCTGAAACATAAAGGTATATATATAGGATTGATGTCACAACTATAGTAGTAGCTCTTAAATGTTAAATGTATTTTCATATACCTACCCTTCATTTTCTAAAGCGATTGAATATTCCATTTAAAAAGTAAATATTTTCATACAGTTAGTGATGAACTTTGAAGTATAAATATGTTGGATAACATGCATTCACTGAGCTACGTATTCCATGTGCAAATTTACTGCGAATGTCATTCTAGTTCACGAAAGTCTTTAATAAAATATTGAGAATAATGTGACCAGAAGTGGTTTTAAAATATATTTTACTAATTTTTTTTTAGCTAAAAATGTCAGTCTCTCTGCTGAGAAGTTGATTTATTCAACCTACATATTGATATAGATAACATTTATGGTAAACAGCAAAAAAAGAAAGTTTTGTAGTAATTTCTACTCCTCAGCTAAGTCATCCTCAGCTCTAATTCATTCTCTGCATTTCTAACATTCCTCATTAAAAATAAACTAAATTAATGTATAACTGCCCAGAATTGTAGAATTTACTTAAAATGATGAGTTAATCAAACTAATGACACTGTATGGTCGAAAGTCTAGAGAAAAAACAAAGAACATAAGTACCCAATGCATGTTCACATTCAGCACTGCTCTTTTTAAAGATGTCAGCTGGACAGAGAAATACACTTTTCTAAGATTTGTTTTTAAGTGAGAAGTGGAATAAAACATCCAAATGGAAGGATAGCCGGGTTTTGCTGTTGCCCTTATTCCCAATGTGTAGTCCACATTTTACATGCTGAACACCACGTTGAGAAGAGCCAGAAATTGCCTTTTAGGCCAAGCCAATACTACACAAGCTTTGCTTAGGTAAGCTTTCTTGGGATGTACTTTCACCTGGAGATGTTATGTCTTTTGGCTTAGTTAAATGTTTCCTGTTGTATTCACTTACCATAACTACAAAAATGCTCAAATTTATTAAAAGTCCTGCAGAGCATCTCCATTACTTGATCAAGGGAATTTTCTTCTCCCAAAGTCTCAATCAGTATTTTGTCTGGCAGCTTAAACATGTTTATATCTGACAAGTGCTAAGTAGTGTTTCAAAGAACATTAGCCGACTTTTGTTTTTCTAAGAAATTTATAATTTAGGCAAGAATTTAATCTTACTAAATAAAATGAACATATGTAACATCCACTTGACATTTCAGTTATAAATCTGCTTTTCCTAGATGGAAATGAAATGTTTAGAAGAACACAAATGTTCTGATTTAATGGTATTCAGACATGGTTTTCACATAAATTTGAAATGAGAAGAGAGAAAAAAGGTAAGTTCTTGCTGAATTGGTGAAGATCAGAATCTCCTACTGACTTTTCAGACATTTCAGAAGACTCCTGGTCACTGAACTCACAGTGTGACTTCAAAGGAAGGACAGGAGTCCCCTTAGAGAGGGCCAAGGGAATCTAAAAATATTTTGTGTACAGTAAATACAGTGAAGGGAACAACACAGCTCTGGCTACAAACAAGTACTTTCTACTGAGCTGATGGCATGTAGTATAGACATTTCCAGACAGAATCACAGCATAACGAAGGTTGGAAGATACCTCTAGAGATCATCCAGTCCAATTCCCCTGCACATGCAGGGTTACATGTAGAACACATGGCACAGGATTGTCCAAGTGGGTTTTAAAAATCTCCAGAGAAGAAGACTCCACAAGCACTCTGGTCAACCCTTTCCAGTGCTCTGTCAAAAAGTTTTTCCTCAAATTCAGGTGGAACTTCCTGTGCTTCAGTTTGTGACCACTACCTCTTGTCCTATCACTGGTCAGCACTGAAAAGAGTCTGGCCTCATCCTCTTGACATCTTCCCTTAAGGTATGTATACACATCGGTAAGATCCCCTCTCAGTCTTCTCTTCTTTAGGCTGAACAGGCCCAGCTCTCTCAGCTTTTCCTCCTTGGACAGATGTTCCAGTCCCCTGATCATCTTTGTAGCCCTACACTGGACCCTCTCCAGTAGCTCCATGTTCCTCTTGCAGCAGGGAACCCAAAACTGGACTCAGTACTGGACCCAGATGTGACCTCACCAGGGCTGAGTAAAGGGGAAGAATTATCTCCCTTGACCTGCTGGCAACAGTCTTCCACATGCAGCCCAGGACACCACTGGCCTTCTTGGCTACAAAGGCACATTGCTAGCTCATGGCCACCTTGTTGCCCACCAGGTCCCTCTCCAGGAGGTCAACCCTCAGCCTGTCCTGATGCATGGGGTTATTCCTCCCTAGCTAGAGGACCTGCACTTCCCATTGTTAAACCTCATGAGATTCCTCTCTGTCCATCTCTCCAGTCTGTCCATGTCCCTCTGAACGCCTGCACAGTCCCCCGGGGGACCAGCCACCCCTCCCAGACTTGTACCATCAGCAAGACAGCATCTTTACTTACACAGGAAGTCAAGTATGCTCACTGATTGCCAGATTGTGTGAACCAAGCCACAGATAGGCATAAGGATCAGCTATACATTTCCTAATTAGCCGCATAGAAAGGAGATATTGGTAAAAGAGGTGAGAAAATGTCTGTATCGCTGCTGTGTGATCCATATAGAAGACGCTATTATAATGCAAACTGATGCACAGTTTATCTACCTTATCAGTATTGAAATTGACAGAAACTGGCACAAATAAATCCAACACAAAACATTCATGCCCAAGTCTCTATCCATTCGTACCTGATAGCAAAACCTGAGACTGCTTCCTACCTGCTAGGCAGCCCTTCCACCTGCTGAATAGCAAACCTATCACAATACGCCGTGTGGCTACCCAGGGCATCTCCAAACTCGCAGCAGACCTGGTGGTAACGCTTTATATCTGTTTGGCAAATAAAGGTGAAAAGCTAGATACCAATCTCCAAGTGCTGCTAGAGTCTAATAGTGAAAATAAACCTGCTCCTTTATATTAATGTAAAGAAAACAACCCCCTTGTTTGCATTAGCTGCTGATACATACACCTCTGGCTCCGTTTTGAGAGGAGGACAGAAGGAGGGTCAGAGTCCTTGCATAAAGCTGCACTGGCCACCCCTTCCCTCTCTGTCAGACTTGGCCTTTCCAGCAGAGAGATCAGATGTGTCTAACGATCAGAACAGATGGAAGTGAAAATTGAAATAAAGTCCTGAAGCACATTATCTTGGAGTTCTCATTAGCAGATGGTCCTGAGGACTTTTGGAGGAATGCTCAGCAGACCTCATGTATAGCACACATTTGGAGTCAATTTTGTGCCAAGCAGTACTATAGATAATCATCACCTCAGACAAGCATTAGGAAAGCCATCAACAGGACTATTCATCCCAGGTGAAATTCTGCTTCTCTTGATGAGTGGCCTAGCAAGTCTCCGTACAATCTTAGCTGGATCACATGCCACAGCCACAGGCAAAAACACATTAATTCCTTTAAGAAAGATCATCTTCCTTACAAGAATGGACGTGCTTTTATTGGGAAAAAGAACTGTGTGCAGACACCCAAATAGGTGGTATCAGGAAATACACGAGTCGTGTGCATTAAGCAATAGTCCTATCAGGCAAGTGGCAAATACTTTTGGCCTAGCAGAAAGACCTATGTGTTGGATTGCCCCAAACCTGCACACGTAAAATACAAAACCTAACATACATACATGCAAAAAAAAAAAAAAAAGCCCTTTTAAACTGACAGCTTTGCTTTATCTTGAGGGCATATCTGTCCACACTCTACACAAACTATTTAATAATCTGTTGAAGGTTCTAAAGTGGGAAACTTCTTTTTTCCCCATCAAGCAACCACTCAAATACTTTTCATATGCATCACAAGACAAATGCCCTTTTTAGATTTTTCCAATTAAATTGATAATCTAGAAAAAAAAGGACATTCATACTAGTCTAGTAGGTCTAGTAAAGTTTCACATAAATAAAATACTTAGTAATGCTTACAGAATACTTTAAAAGTTTATCTAAATTTCTTTGTGGACAAAATTATGTATCACTAAGGGCTAATTCTTATTTATTTAAAAGCAATTTCTTTTTTGATTTCAGTATTTGAAATTGCAATATACTATGCATAAGGGTATTCGCAGGCACAATATTACAGATATAAACCAAGTTTTGTTGTGCCTGAATACTCAAAAGAAGGTAACACTTAAACAATTTCTGGTCCAAATTAATGACTAAAACCACTGAGAGTTACACAGTTTTGTGCAGATTTACAAGCATTTTGGCTTTTATATTAGCATAAAATGTCCACTGGCAATGGGCAATATAGTAAGTAGCATGCAATGTGTTATTGATTTATTGAAAATTAAGGAATTCTGAATAGTGCTTCAGATAATAAACAAACAAACAAACAATGACAGTACTTTGGAGCTAGCTGTCTTGCAGCTCTCTAAGTGGAATGCAAATGGTAATATCTTCCAGAAAAATGTGCATGTCACTGAGGAATAAGTGCTGATACACTGAATAGCTGGAAGAAGAGAGGATTATAGCTGATGACAGCACAGAAAATATACTCTTAAAATATCCATGAGCTAGTTTACATTCAGAATTCCAAAATAAGTAAGACAACTATTTCACATCTGATTTGCTCTGGCACAAGTCAGGGTATGGGTACCTAACATGAAGTCATTTAAAGAAATTTATATCTACAATCTAATCTCTGGCAAGCACTCAAAAGCTATCAAAGCTACAGTCATGAGATATTTTTATTTTATAGTAAATATCAGCTATTTTTGTTAGTACCTTCTGGCAAAAAATGCATACTGATGCTCAGAACGTATCTAAAAAGCAAAAATGAAGACAAAAATAGAATAATTCAATATAATTTAGGGGGAAAAAAAAAGGCCCTGTCCTCTTTAATTGTTTCATATCAGTCATAAGTTCCTTTGAGGTTGCCAGAAGGTGCTAGTAGAAAAAAATATTTTTAGAAGAAAAAAAACAAATGCTTTGTATGAAAATTAAGAACATAAAAATCACCTGCCAGGCCAGCCTCGGTGTCCACCTCTCCCAGTACCCTACTTCAAAATGGCAACAGGAAATGGCATCTAGGGACAACACAAAAGCCAGGGCCATTTCTCCAGGCACACTCCCATAGCACCCATCCTTGTTGGATTAGAAGGTTAGAAGGTACTTACTCACTTGGTGCTTCATCTCCTGCTTTTCTTTATGACAAAAATACCTCTTCTGATTCTGCTTGCACTACCTGACTCCACAGTCCCTGGCAAGTTCCAAAAGTTCAATGCCCACTGCGTAAAGCAGTGGCCTCTCACTACAAGACAGACCTGGAGGTGCAGGAGCGTGTCCAAAGAAGGGCAACGCAGCTGGTGCTGGGGCTGGAGCACAGACTTTATCAGGAGCGGCTGAGGGAGCTGGGGTTGTGCAGTCTGGAGAAGAGGAGGTGCAGGGGAGACCTTATTGCTCTCTACAGCTACCTGAAAGGAGGTTGTAGTTTTTTGTCTTTATGAATCTGCCTACTGCAACTTAAAAAAAAAAAAAACACATAAAATATCAAAATGGCAGGCACAAAGCTTAGACGATCCTTCAACATTCTAATTTCCAATTATGATTGTCTTTACAAACTTTCCAAATCTATCATCAATACACTAAAGTAGAACAGTACTATAACACAAGTACCACAGTTGTGCAGTTTTGTTCAATTAGAGATAATCTGAGTATCTCTGACACTAAAATAAATAATGCTTGTAGAATTTAATGGAGATATTTCCACTGTAATAGTGCACAGGATACATGTATTATAATTTCTACTTTCTTAGTATTTTAATAAAATGAACATTCACAAACGAAATCAGAAAGCCTTCCTGTTCCACAACAAAGGCCTATGCGTTCAGTCAATCCTACAAGTTGCAGGCAAGAGCTAACCTTTTGCTCCAAAAAGGTGCTGCAGCTGTTTATAATCAATGCAAACGGTCTTGGAAACTGCAAGCAAGGATATGTGACTGTGAGCACTTAAAAAGCAGTTCTGTAGACAGTGTTCAAAAGAGGTTAGTACTTGTGTGAGATTCTCCAGAGAAGCAGGCAGAAGAACATCTCAGAGCATCAGAAAAATTATCTTTGTCACTCATTGGCATATACAATTACAAAATGAAAATCCGTAACAATGATTTCTTACAAAACACTAGTCAGTGAAGTAGATAATGAAAATAACATGTTGAACAACCTAATAAAAAAATAAAAAACCTAATAAAAATTTGTAATTGAAAATTACAAATAAATCATCTTACCTCACAAATTAAGCACATAGATTCAATGAGTGTGATCAAGTCACTACTCAAATGTTCAATTACAACTCGTTTTTTATACAAGGACATCTTTCCCTGAAGAAAATGAACACACAGCAAATATTTTTTGTGCCTAATAGAAAATAGAGATGTCCCAAGGAAGAAAAAATAAATAAATAAACAAGAATGAGCCCCTAAAGTTTGACTGATAACATCTGTAGTTGTATCTTGGGCATCTGCGTATTTTTGGCAGACCTATGCTTCACAGAAGTTCTGAACAGATCTATTTGCATTTTTTTTTTATGAAACTTTGACTCTTCAAGAAAATATTCTTCAGGAACCAAACACTTATTAAACCATGAATTCATAAGGCAGTACCATGGCTTATTTGTATAAGCTAATACAGCATCATCACTTGAAAGCCGCCTGTTTCCCATTTTCCATTTTCAAACTGAATCCATACCTTGTCTAGATTTTTTTTTTCATTTGTTTTCATAGCAAAGTCAAAGATTTTTCTGATCCTTTAAAAAAAAAGTGTCAAATTGTGGGATTTTTTTTCTGAAGTGAAAGAAAAATAAGAATTACAAAGCTATAAAAATTAGTACAACAGAGAAGCCATTATACACAGAAGCCATTTTTATAACAAAGTCATTTTTATAACCACGGAACTTGTAAAACAGGGAACAGGAACAAGGATTTTATGCCATTTAACATGAGTAACTCTACAAATCTTATTTATATATGTATTTTTATTAAAATAGTAAGTGAAAAACCCAGGGTGTTGAAAAATTTTGAGTCTAGGTTTCAAAAATACTCCATAAATACTCTTTCTACCTGATGTGCTACAAGATGGATCCTTGAATCCATGCATGGAATTCTTCAGGACAAGAGAGTTGAGAGGTTTGGCAGTGTCCTTCTGCAAATGAAAAAGAATCAAGTTCTTTTGATCTTGTTAAAAGGAAAGCAACAAAACACAGCACAGACTATTTCTCACTTTACGATTTTTCTGGAACAAAAGAACACAATAGACTGAAAAGAGCTCTCCATTATGGTCATACTCTAGTCCTCTGGAGGCTCTAAAGGGCAAGCTGCCAATTTCATCTTCACTGTTGAGTCCCACTTCGAGCCTTTATGCCACAGATAACAGTTTTATACAAGATGATATTTGTGTACTATCAAGATAAAACTGCTGGAAGACATGTTCAAGTCTTACTTGAAACATGCTCTAGTCAACATAATAGAAAAAAAAAAAAAAAAGCCCAAACTGTGGCTTTTCAGCAATGTGCGTGGCTTGCAAGTGATCAAATGAGCCAGCTCACTTCCATCACATGATGCAAGCAAGCTGCCGAGCTGCGCTGGATAACCTAAATCTCCCCAGCAAAGCAAATAAAAGAAGAGAACTGAGCCAGAGGAATGCAAAAAAGAACCAGGGAACCTGCAGGACTGCCCCAGTTCTGGCTGCTCGTTTGCAAGTTTGACAGCAAAGGCCCTTGCCCACATAACCAGGTCAGGACAGTGATTAGGAAGTATCAAAGTGCAGAGCACAATCACAAACCAGGACTGGTTTAAGGTTGTTTAACTGCAAAAGAAGACATTCTCGATAAATATATGTAACAAAAATCAACAGTATAAATTGATATCAGGATGAAATGCCTGGTCCAAGCATGTATTCTTTTTCTATCAGACACACTGAAGACAGTCAGGAAAGACTTCCAAAATGCATTCATTTTCACAAGTCCAGTAGGATAAGAGAGGAAAAGAATGAGAAGCACAAAGAACATGGAGCCTAACTTCAATACAATATATCTAGGCATACCTCTCTCATCACGCTTCAGAAAAGATGGAAGAAAGTCAAGTCTCCAGGAAAAAGCTGCTTGAGCACAATGACAGGTCCTGCTAATTAGATAATAATGTTTAGTAGTTTGCAAGGTATAGGCTGGACAGCCTCCTAAGAGCTGTGCAGCAAAATGGTGTTTTTTTTTTTAAAAAAAAAACTGTTTTTTTATTAAGGAAGTTGCATCTGATACTTTTTATTTTTTATGAACCTATAAAGAAGTGGGGGTTTTTATTTATTTTTCCTCTTAAAAACAAAACGTATGTCTTGGAGTAGTTAGCACTATGAACATACAGTTAAAAATACCGAATTCTTTTTTTTGTTTTTTTTCTCCTTAAGATTTTTATTTTTAGACTTTGGACTTCTGAGACTTCATCACTGCAATCAAAGATGAAAAATCTAAAATCTAGAGGGTAAATTTCCTTCTCTAATGTCCTTAAGGTCTGTAGTTGTTCTATGGTATCACTATTTACCAATCTGCTGCCGCATTAAATTGCCAATTATTACGTTTTTATACTTTATAATTAGCTCTCTAAATCCATACCCCAATGCAATTCTTTCTGTAAAATTGGGGTCATAATAAAGAAAACTATTTTTTTTCTTTAGAACAAGAAGTATTATCATCCTTGTTTCCAGAATAAAAGCTATTCTGACAACATTAACTGTTTTCCACTTAAATATTCATCATTTCAAAGAGGAAACTGCTACTGTTTCTTTGCTGTTAATAAGTGCCACAAGAAAGAGTGGCTTCTGAATTTAGTTGAGTATTTTAGCTGGTAGAAGCTCAATTACAAACTCAGGATTGTCATAACATCTTGTGATACATTTCTAGTGGTATTTAGCAAGTTGAGCGCTTGCTCTTACATTTAATTGCACAGGTAACATTGAAAAGCTGGTCCTGGCTTTTGTTTTTTCCACACACTGCTCTGTTTATCACAGAATCATAGAATCATAGAATGCTTAAGGTTGGAAGGGACCTCTAGAGGTCATCTAGTCCAACCCCCCTGCATACGCAGGGTCACCTAGAGCACGTGGCACAGGACTGCAATCAAGCGGGTTTTGAAGATCTCCAGAGAAGGAGACTCCACAACCTCTCTGGGCAGCCTGTTCCAGTGCTCTGTCACCCTCACTGTTAAGAAATGTTTCCTTAAGTTCCTGTGGAACTTTTGGTGCTTCAGTTTCCAGCTGTTTCCTCTAGTTTTGTCAGTGGCCACCACGGAAAAGAGGCCAGCACCATCATCCTCCCTGCCTCCCTTGAGGTAATTATAGACACTGATCAGGTCCCCTCTCAGCCTTCTCTTCTCCAGGCTGAACAGGCCCAGCTCCCTCAGCCTCTCCTCATAGGGCAGATGTTCCAGGCCCCTGATCATCCTTGTAGCCCTGCGCTGGACTCTCTCCAGCAGCTCCACATCCCTCTTGTACTGTGGGGCCCAGAACTGGACACAATACTCCAGATGCGGCCTCACCAGGGCTGAGTAGAGGGGCAGGATCACCTCCCTCGACCTGCTGGAGATGCTCTTCTTAACGCACTCCAGGACCCCATTGGCCTTCTTGGCCACGAGGGCACACTGCTGCCTCATGGTCAACTTGTCATCCACCATGACACCCAGGTCTTTCTCTGCAGAGCTGCTCTCCAGAAGGTCGGTCCCCAGCCTGTACTGGTGTCCGGGGTTATTCCTCCCCAGGTGCAGGACCTTGCACTTGGCCTGGTTGAATTTCATGAGGTTTTTCACCGCCCAGTCGTCCAGTCTGTCCAGGTCCCTCTGGATGGCAGTGCAGCCCTCTGGGGTATCAGCTACTCCTCCCAGTTTCGTGTCATCAGCAAACTTGCTGAGGGAGCACTCTGTGCCTTCATCCAGGTCATTGATGAATAAATTAAACAGGACTGGACCAAGGACTGACCCCTGGGGGACCCCGCTAGCTACAGGCCTCCAACTAGACTCTGCACCGCTGATCACCACCCTCTGAGCTCTGCTATCCAGCTAGGTCCTAATCCACATCACTGTCTATCCCACACTTCCGGAGCTTGCCCAGGAGGATGTTGTGAGGGACGGTGTCAAAAGCCTTGGTGAAGTCGAGATAGACGACATCCACCGCTCTCCCCTCGTCTATCCAGCTGGTCATTCCATCATAGAAGGCTATCAGGTTAGTCAGGCAAGATTTCCCCTTGGTGAATCCATGCTGACTACTCTTGAGCACCTTCTTGTCCTCCATGTGCCTGGAGACAACGGCCAGTATGAGCCGTTCCATCACTTTTCCAGGGACGGAGGTGAGGCTGACTGGCCTGTAGTTGCCTGGGTCCTCCTTCTTGCCTTTTTTGAAGACTGGCGTGACATTGGCCTTCTTCCAGTCCTCCGGCACCTCCCCCATTCTCCAGGATCTTTCAAAGATGATGGAGAGCGGCTTAGCTATGGCATCTGCCAGCTCCCGCAGCACTCTGGGGTGCATCCCATCAGGGCCCATGGATTTGTGGGTATCGAGGTTCCTTAGGTGCTCTCTGACCCAATCTTCCTCTACCCAAGGTGAGTCTTCCTCTCCCCTGGCTTCTTCTCTTGTCCCTAGGGCCTGGGACTCTAAAGAGCTGCCCTTGGTAAACACTGAAGCAAAGAAGGCATTCAGCAACTCTGCTTTTTATGTGCTTTTTTGTAACCAGGGTACCCACCTTGTTCACCAGCAGAAAATATATAGGCTCCCAAATGTAGTTTATAGGGAAAAAACCCTCTAAGTTAAATATATAAATAAAAAAAAAAGTAAAAATAATTCAGGTATTAGTCGTTATAAAATGGGGCGCCTACATGTACGCCCTCCCCTCAGCACCCAGCCCTTCCCCCCCCCACCCGGCGCAGGCGCAGACGCGAGCTGTCCCGCTGCATGCCGGGATCCGTAGTCCGTCCCAGCTGCCTCTGCGCTTCCGGGCGGAGGGGCCGCCCGCTGCGGGGAGGAGGGCGGAAGGAGGGCGGAAGGAGGGAGGAGTCGGCGTCAAGTCGGCCGTTTGTTGACTTCCTCAAGAGGCGGAAGGTGGCGGCCTCGGCCCGGGCCCGGCTCGGTAGCGATGGGAGCCCGCGGGGGCCGCGGCCGGCGCTGCCGCTGCGCGGAGGCCGCCGCCTCGCACTAAGGCGCCCCGGCCGAGCGAGGCCCGCGGAGGTTGGTGGGGCCCCGGCGGGGAGGGCGCCGCGGTAGCCGTGCCCGTAGCAAGAGCCGGACGCCGGGGAGGCCCCTGGCGCGTCCCGCCCGGTGGCCGTGTGGAGACGGCCCTGCCCGGGGCAGAGGTCCTGGCAGCAGCACGGGAAGGGGCGGGGATCTCGGGGAGGCCAAACGGCTCCTAATTCGGCGGATAAAGCGGCCGAGTTCCCGCAGCAGCAGCCGGGAGGGTTGCCCCGTGATTCCGGGAAATGTGGCTGAAGGAACCGTGGCTTTCGGGTTGTCGGCACGAGGTGGGAAAACGGGAAGGTGCTGAGGCGTTGGAACAGGCTGGAATGGGCGTGTTGCAGGCCGTGCGCTGAAAGGAGCGGCTGCTGGTCCGTGCTGGGGTGATACTGTGTCCTAAGGACGTTCTCATTTCATAAGGAAATGTGCCTTAAAATCCTGGTGCTCCACCCGGCAGGGTGATTCGTCCGGGCTCGGCTCAGCCAGTCCAGCAGCAGTTTAGCGGGGGGGGCAGGTTGGGCTGAGACATGCGCTGTGTTTGGTCCCTTAATTTCTCTGCTGTCTTGCACTGTGTGTACGGAAAATTGCCGTTATAACAGGAGGTCTGTTGTGCACTCCGAGGCTAAGGCTGTCTGCTGAGATCCTCTTTAATACCGTTAGTTTGAGATGTGTTGATGGGCCACAGGAAACATTTAATTTCTTGAGATTGGTGTGCGACCAAATGCTACTGCTACTAATAAAACCCATATGTATGTGAGCATATGTATCCGGAAATTTCTGCTATATTTAGAAGTATTTAGCAACCAAGCCCAAAAATACTGCTTTTTATTATTCTTAAGTAATCATTATTTTGTATAAAACTGGTAATAGAAACAAGTGTCGATCAGATGATCGCACTAGAGCTTAACTAGAAGAATGTTACCCAAAAGAATGTAAGTGAGCATGATGTTGAGTTGATCACTTGAGTTATTAAGTAGCACTGAGATCCAGTTTGCTAAAGAGAGCAGATGGGATTAATGCAGGAGTCGAGCTAGTAAGTAGGTTGGTTGGAGGCAATGGTGAGTTCTGCTAAAAGGATATCTGGAGGCTCCGTCCTAATGTGATTTATCCAGAATCAACTCGGCAATCAATTCTATGGTTTTGTTATATGCATGTACAATAACTATACTAATTAAAATATTATGTGATCATTATAATTGATAGTTATGTAGTGTTATAGATTTTAAATGGTGGGTGCTTCTAGAACATGTTGACATCTTTGGGGAAAAGAGGCAAAGTATTGATAAACTTGAACTGATCTTGGAAAAGTGAAGCATAAGAAACTTGAACATTTGGAAGCATCCATTCAGGAACTGCTAACTAGAATGTGTTCATTTTGTTCAAAATAGTGAGATATAAACCTGAATGTATTAGTAATTACAGCGTGACTGGGGGCAATCAGTGAGATTGAATTAATTTGTCTTTCATACCTGCAGTAAGTGAGGTGCTTGCGGTAGAATTAAAAGCACTGATGCAGTTATACAAGTTTTTCATAATACTTTATGACTGAACTTATGAACTTACGGTGCACAAATTACCTGACAGTTGAATTGAGTATGAGGAAGCCTGTGACCAAGAGCTAGGAGTGTCTACTTTAAAAAAGGAAGATTAAAACAAATCTCTTGGTTTTGCCAAATGTTGGTGTGGTCACTTCATATAAACACTTTGAAGTAGGAGTGAATGAACATTAAGAAAGATCTTGGTAACCTTTGAATAAACTTATGTTTGATGCCAGAAGAGGTTTTGACAGCCAGACAACATCTTCCTCATATGTGTTTCCACTATTGCTTCTCATCAGTTTCAAAAATAAATTTGATAGTGTAATAAGTGGGATTAGATGATGTAGTTGCTTGGGATATTGGAAGATACTTAATTGACTCAAAACCCTTTTTGCTTCCTTTTTCTGCCAGTTGTCAGGGAAAGTGGTTGTTGTGACAGCATACTTGGAAAGGCAAATTGAGCACATTATGATGAGGATAATACCTGCAATTTAGCAATGAAGTTACTGAAGGGTGAAACTGTTGAGAGAAAGTGAAATTTATCAACCACTGCTGTCATATGATGGGCTTTTTAATGCCTTTCTAATTCTTGTGAATTAGAGGGCTATTTATTGTAGAAAGCTTAAAAATTTTGCCGGTGGTTCCTAAGCTGCTGTGTAAGTGTGTTTGGCACCTGTGGCTTACCTGGCTACTCAGTGGTGCAGCCTGTGAGATGGTAAGCCTCCCTCTCCTGGAGGGAGCAAACAGGGAGCGCTGATCCACCGGGCAGCATGTCCTGGCCGAGGCTTTGGCATCTGCCCATGCAGAAGGATAAACAGGGCTCAAAGCTAGTACCTACCGCCATGGATGCGTGCAGAGCTCTTGCATTTGTCCCTGGGAAGATATTTGTCTGAAAAATGGGCTAATCGCCCTCAGAATCATTGAGAACCAAAGATTCCTGATGGAGAGGTGCAAAACGGTGGACGCGCAGGAGACTGGGGGCTTTGCCTGATTGAGGCATCATGTGCTGAGCCTTGCTGGAGTCTCTGTTGTCAGATGTGGAAAATCTCTTTTTCAATGCTATGTTGGGATGTTCTGAAGCCTTTAAAAAGGATAAAAATGAGTACAACATTACTGACATACAGGCAGGTGTTGCAGTACAGTAGAGAGAGAAGCCCCTTGTAGGATTCCTGTGCATCAGATGTATTGTTGAATTCAATATTTTATTTTTATGTATACATCACTACACACACCATTATTTGTAAGGCAAGGTGTACCAGTATAAAATTGTAGACTGTTCTTAACAGCTGGAGAATGGGTTTGTTTTACTATTGTTAAGTCAAACTCCTGAAGCCTGGGAGATAAACGAGCATAATTCAAGCGTTTAGTGGCCTAGAAATGAATTGGGGAAAATACTGTCTTGGAATTCATTGGCATTTGACATCTGGAAATATTTGGAGAACCATTCTGCTGTCCTTCAAAGTGTAAGGTGGAGCCGAATGGGGATCTGCTGGATATCAGGAAAAACTTCATGTAATTCTGCTTTTACTAGTTTAACATCTGGCCCAAGTATAGGATTAAGATTTCAAGCTGTAGAAATCTATGCAGTAATCTATTTGTCGTTAGTTGTTGCATCCTGGAATTCATTTGAACTGTGTTATATTATGTTCCTTGTATGTAAAATGTATTTTATATCTAACTACCTCTGTGGAATTAATGACTAAAATTTTAAAGCTCTATGAAGAGAAAAGCTGTATTAGTACCAAGTAAGAAACAGGAAAGCATATTATTCTCGAGATGCTTAGTATGTTAAATCCCAAAGCTATTTTATAACTCACATTAAGTAGCAATAAGCAGTGAAAGTGGCTCCCGGAAGCTGTTCTTCCCTGCACTGTGTGAGAGAGTGCAAACGCGAAAGAAAACTTAAGCAGCGCCTGCTGTTCAGCTGGTGCTCGGAAGCAGTGAACATAATTGCTTTTAGCAGAACTCAGCGCCGCATCCTGTGAACACAGTGTTGTTTTTTTCTGAAAACATGAACATTTACTCATGCTATTACTCATGTTCATCTGAGCTGAACACTTTGTAGGAGGTGGAGCTCCTGGTAGTTGGAGACTTCGGGGCGTTTCCAAGTGGCAGCGCTCGTGCAGTCGTAGTAGCACCCGCACGTGTGGCCTCTTGGACTTGGAGAAGCTCCGTGGGATAAAACCCAGGCTCGTGTTTGCAGCTGGGACTCAGGAAGGAGTTGCAAGCCCTGCCGGGGCTGCCCGATATGGGTAGTTGTTACTCGTGCAATAATCTGATACATGTTCTCTTTCAGAAAGCCTTTCTCTGTTACTTACAGATCATATTTTTTTAAAAAAAAAAAAGTCTCACATAATACTAGACAACCTGAGCTTTGATTCCTATCACTAGAGAGTAAAAATAAAAATTTACAGCTGTAGTTGTAGCTTTCTTACAGATAAAGCCAGTTCTCCTTTGTTTGAAGTTTTCTGAGATTTCCTCTCAATAATCTTCTTTATCCTAACAAAGTCCCTTGAGGAGAAAATGTATTTGTGGGCAGGCTGCCTGTGCTGGTGCAGGCTCGTTGGTTGGTTGGTTTTGCTTGCTTGTGCTTGCTTGTTTTTGTTTCCTGCCACCACCACAAAGCGCTGAGTGAAGTCTGCGTTTGACCGTGACCTTGAGAGATCTGCTGATCTCGCACTGTTCAGTGGCCAGGTTTTATTCTTGTATGAGCTTATGTGTTTTATTTGCCTCTAACACAGGCTGAGCAAGTGCTGGAACTTCATTTATTTCAAAATACTTCAGAAAGCTTTTGCATTGTAGAGGATCATGTGTTTTGTTTGTTTGATTTTGGTTTTTGGATGATTGGTTTTTTTGGGGGGGCTGTTTATTTATTTTAGATATCTTTAATAATGTTTTGGTTTGTTTTAAACTAGTCTTCTTCTCCATGTCTAATTTACAGTTCAGTTAGTAGTGGGTATATTGCAGCTTACCTTTTGAGTAAGTCAATATGAAAGTCATAGCACTTTTCTTATACGTCAGAAAATTATAGCATATAGCCCTACGAATTGAGATCTGAAGCATTTTGAAATTGACTATTCAGTATGAACAGGAAACATGTGACTATTTGCTGATAAATTGAGAAGATCATTTTAAACCAGCTCTTGTTTTTTGTATAGTCACGTCATGACTGTTTAGCCTAACAGCTGAACAAGCTTTAAACAGTAAGGGTTTGTTCACTTCGGAGCAGTGCGAGGGATCTCCAAATGTTAACAACTTGGCTTTATGAAGTGGCTGTGCACTGGCAGCTTTAAGTGATCTTATGACAGTATTTAACACTAGTTTTTAATGCTTGAAAAGTAAAATTTTTAAATGAGTGCACTAATTCTAGTTACTGTCTGGATATGTTTTAAAATTGTCATTCTGAAGTCTTTGGTTTTCATTCATGTTTTTGGCCATTAATACAATGTCACTTGAATAATAAGTAAGAAGTAACTCATCTAGCCTCTTTCGTGATCTGCTCCTGTGCATTAGGCTGCCTTTTAAAGGTTGGAAAATGTATACAATTATTATTATTTTTTTTCCCCCCAAGATCTAATTAAAAGAAACACCTTCCTTTTTGCACTTGTGCTTGGGAAGCGTAGTAATTAGTAGTTTCCTTCTAGATATAAAGTAAGTTCTTTTACTACAGTTCAGTGCTTTCTTACAAACACTGTAGTGGGATATTCCTTTGGAGTTTCAAATACTTTGTACTACCTAAATCGAGGATGGCACTAAGTGTTAACAGAAGGAAACTTTGCAGTTCATAGATAATGATTCCTGGGATTTTTTTTTCTCAAAAGTAACAGCCCAAGATGCACTTATTTTCTAACTGGTAGTTTTTTTCATGTAAAATGGGTTTCAAGATTTTCTGCAAGTTTAAGATATTTCCTAATTTTTCAGCTTTGTTATATCTGAACAAAACACCACGCAGTATTTTTTTTTTCTAGTTTTCAAATCAGATGCTCTTGGTGAATTTATTTTTGTGAAAATTTTACCTTCTGACCTGTCTTCTTAAAACAGCTGTCATGGAGGAGTTGGTGGAAGATGACATCTGTATTTTGAACCATGAAAAAGCAGATAACACTCACAAGAGAGATGGGGAGGTTCCTGTTTCATCCTATAGTGGAGATGAGTCTGTTGCCTCACACTTCGCCCTTGTCACTGCATATGAAGACATCAAGAAACGGCTGAAGGAGTCAGAGAAGGAAAACTCCTTCTTAAAGAAAAGAGTGAGAATTCTGGAAGAGAAGGTAAGAAAAAGTTCAGCTAGCCACCTTCTGCTAACAGCTACTTTAGCTCTCATGTAGATGGCAGAGCAGATATTAGGTATATAAAGCATATACAGAAAATTATTTTTCAGTAAAAATTCTGGTAAATTATCTACCTAAAGAAACACATTTTTTCCCCTCTCATAGTCTAGCTATGTTAGATTTGTTAGACTGGATTTCTTTGAGTGTGTGTGTATGCCTGTGTGCATGATCCAGTGCAGCAGTGCCACGCAAAGATACCGGTTTGACGTGGAGAAAGTGGAGTTGCTTTAGATCATTCCTGCATCTTATCTGCCTCTCTAGAGTACTTATTAATTCAGGGTTGTCCAGCCTATTGTTGTTGGACAGCAAAGTGCCAAGTCTGCGAGTTGTCAGAATCCACAAGTGCTTAAGCACCAAGAGATGCTTTTAATAAACATAGTGACATCATCAGGAAAAAAACGCTTGGTGCAGGTGTAGCTAACAGCCACCTGAAAGATGAACTACAGAGTTAAAATGCTTGACACAGAAGTGTTGGCTGGTTGTTATTTGATACAGTAATTCTAGAACTCAAAATAATTTTAAAAAATTGCTTTTTGTGTGTAGCTGCTTGTTGCATTAGTCTAGTGGAGTTCATTACAGCTATGAATTGATCATGATGCAGTTGTTTGCCCAATTAAAGAAAGTTATTGCTAAACATAAAAAGTCACACAGTAGTGTCTTTGCAGAAGGTCTCGATTTTTAATTAATTGTTTCTTATTAATACAAGACTTGAATTAAAAAATATGAATCAGTTTCATGTTGCAGGCTGTAAAAATATTGACTAAGTGCACTTGCTGCATTTTGCTGTTCTCAGCATGCCGGTCGGAAGGTTCTTACTTCTTTGGCTTGTTAAACCCCTAGCTCCTTGGCTCCCGGCTGGAGGAGGAGTGCAGCTCCGTTGGCCGGGAGCAGGTGAACAAGGCCTACCAGGCCTACCGAGAGGCCTGCATTGACCGGGACGCCCTCCAGAGCAAACTGGATAAAATGGTAAGGCAGCTTCCTGTCTTGTGCGTGTTAGCGAAGCACAGCACGCTTAGTAAATGTTTACTGAAAAACATATTTTACTTGCTGATGATAAGCAGTGTTTGGTTTATTGCTCGTTTTTTAAAGTAGTACTTGAAACTGTTGCTGTTCTTTTAAAATAGCACCTTTTCATTACTGTCCTTGGCTAATACTAGATAGAAAAACATCCTAAATCACTGAAAGAATTAAGATGTTTTCCTGAAGAAAAAAGTTGCATTGGCAGATATGATAGAGATTTTTTTTTTCCCCCCTGAAAACAGAGGAAGGAAACTTCAGAATCCTTGAAAATCTTGAATGAGCAGTTGCAGTCTAAAGAAGTGGAACTCTTACAACTGAGAACTGAAGTAGAAACTCAACAAGGTACATATTTGGTTATTCATCATAACTGGTTATGCTGTAAACTTTTGATAGGCTACTTTTAGTGGTTATGTTGTTAAATCGTTGCATTCGGAGGTTTCCGCCCATATAGAGCTGTATGAAAACTGTAACAAGGGATTTCAGGCTTATATTTGTTCTGGCATATGGTGGCATGTGTGTTAGATGGCTGTAGGCAAAACATGGTAAAGCTATGAGGCTGTTGTCCTTTTCCACACAAGGTTATTCTAATATTTTGAAAGGTGCATAGCCTTACAGTTCAGTAGGGGGGGGTGTGTGTGTTTTCCTTTGTTGCTGACTTGATGTTAGGATCATCATCTGATGTCACTTCTTTCTCAGTATGTGCATGTGTGTGTGGCTGTGGTTGTGCTTTTTATTTTTTTTTCCTTCTTCCCCCTCCTGTCTAATACAAAGGCACAGGTAACCTCCAGACATTACCTATTTGTTTTGATAGCATTTTTTGCTGCTCTGTTTAGAACAGTTTGCTTTCCAAAACTGGAAAAAAAAAACTTAGGGTAAATGAGGTAACATGATAAAACTGGAGAATGAGGCTATATTTTCAGTATGTCAGGGGTAAGAAAGATAGTATATGTGCACAATTTTGTATTTTTTGGTGACTTTATGGTAACACTTCTTTTCTTTATAAAATCTCTGCAACCTTCCTGGAAAGCAGAATTCTGTTTTGAACTCAAAAGAACTTTTTTTCCCCTTCCAAACATCTTCATTAGCATTGCTTTTTCTTTGCTGTTAAAGACTTGGTAGCAGTTTCCTGTGCATGAGGTTTTTACAGGGCATCTGCTGATTAGCAGAAACTGTTTCGGAAGAAAAGGTGAAACCTTATGTATTGAGTCACCTTGAACTGAGACTGAACTCTAATTGTCTTGCTTATCTTCTTACAGTGATGAAAGAGCTGAATAGTACTCAGTCTAGCTGGGAAATAGAGAAGCTGAACAGCAACCTGAAAGTGCATAGTCTGGAAAAGGATCTAGAAGAGCTCAAGCAAGAGTGCAACAGTCTCAGAAAGGAACTGCAAAAATCCAAGCAGAAGGTATCTTTACTTTTAAGGAAATTTTAATAAAAGACTTGACTGTGTTATAATCCTCTTAAATATTTTCTTCTGGCAAAATAGAAGGTAGAAAAGTAAGTATGTAATTGAGTGGAAAATGACTGTCTTAGAAAAATTAAGCATAGCTTCTTGGAAATAGTGTGCTTACACAGGTGAGATTTCCCAGCAGTTGCAGTTATAAGCAACAGAAAATGAAGTTTTACAATTTCTTGTAAGAAGCCATTCAGAATGAAGTGTTCTGTGCTGGTGTTTCTTTTGGACTGAGCTTCTTAAGGGAAAGGGTCCACTTTTTTGTACCTCTTCAGCCCCACAGATCTTGGGATAGGACAGTGGAAAGGAGCTGTAATGGTGTTAGGGCAGGGAGAGTGGCTTGTGGAAGATGGCTTGCTTGGAGAAAATACAGCATTTGGCCTAATTTGGAAACATTTGATTCTTATGAATGTATTTAAATTACTGCAGAAATGTACTTTTGAAGCAAATCTCCTGGCCACTGCTGCCCACTGTGCCTTGCATTGTGGAGCCCTCTCGAGTAGGGGAACTGGATTTCTCTGGGATGAACCTGTCCAGATGCACCCCAACCTAGAGGGAGGTGCCATCCAGGGCAACCCCAGCCCCACGCAGGGAGGAGACTAGGGTGGCCTGACATGATGTCCTTCTCCGTAGGTGCTCTCCAAGCTCATGCAGTTGGAGTGCTGTGTCCTCAGCACTGAGTTGTCCCCACAAACCACTCCCTTTCCACATGGACAAGTTCATGTGGACAGAACTGCATCAAATGCCTCGTCTTGGGTTAAGTCTGTGTGTTTTCCACTAGGTGGGGATAAAGCCCGTTAGCTGGCCATAATTTTAGTTACTGTTGCCTCTTTTCATGTGCAGCTGGGGCTTTTAGTGATACTTTTAGTAACTTGTAAATTTTGAAGACATTCTGTAACTAGTGTGCAGTGTTGGTGTCTTCGGGTAATTTTATGGAGTAGGGTAAAAGCCACATAATTAAGGATTGCAGCTTGTGTTGTAAGAGTGTTGCAAGAAAGACATTACTAGACATTACAGTGTTTAAATAAGGCCTATGATAGTAGCATTTCTTGTAAAGAGGGAGTTCAAGGAAGAGCTTTTCTTATTTATACATTTCTGTTTTGATCTTAACTGGTAAATATAGGAAATAAGCACAAACAAGTTTTTGAATGTGGGACAATGTAGTGCAGCTAAAGGTTTTTTTTTTTTTTTTTGAACTATAAAATTGATTCTTCAACAGATGATGGAAAAATCTTCAAAGATCAGGGGGTGTTGTCAGGTAAAACACAGAAATATGACAAATAGGCAATGACAAGTCAGCATTGTTTCAAACCCACCTGTTTTTATTTTCTATTTATTGTTTTTAATATTTTCAGGAACTCTCTGTTTCAGATGCTTACTCAGATTTTGTGTTTGAGATGAATATAATCATTGTGCTGCACTGGCAATTCCCCGTGGCTTTGTGAGGGCCTATTTTAATTTCAAGTAACAATTCAAGTTCAGATAACACCTGGGACTAGAGAAGGATTTAGTACGAAGGGAACGGGGAAAAATGGGTATGGATGGAAAGTTAAAATAGAAGCATCACAAAGGTGGTGATGGCTGATTTAAGCACCGTGTCTGATGTGTTGAACAGTCCCGCTGAGCACAAGGAAGCAACTTGTAGGTATCACTGTGTGTCACTTGTCTCCATGTGTCGTGGGGACACAACGGAGAAATAATATTCTAGCATAAAAATAACTTGTGCAACTAAATCTATACTGAAACATTCTGTTCTAACTTAAAGGATGTTTATATTCTGGGGCAGGAAAAGAATAAGAAAAGACTGATTTAAAAATATATATTTATTTTTAAATGTGTCAAACTTTGGGTACTAACAGCATTGCTCTGTTTGTGCTTTTCAAGTAAGTACAAATTCCAGGGGCTAAGCTCCAAAGAATGCTGATCATGGTGATCCCGAGCATGTTGGCTAATCTAGTAGTATCTGTGTATTTGTGTGCTGGAAGATTACCTATGAACTATTTTGTTACATGGAAGCCTAGCCCAGGCATGAATTCATTCAGTAGGTCAAGTTAGGCATTTTTAAGTGGAAATTCTTAGTTAAAGTCTTTATGTCCATTTTGAAAACTGCTGCAGCTTTAAAAAAAAAAAAAAAAAAAAAAAAAAAAAGGAAGATTATTGTGCTTGGGATTTCTGAATATAAAGGACAGGGTGTAACGTGTTGTTTCACCACGGTATTTTCAGTTAATAGATCTGAGCTCATCTGCTCATTTCCTGTCCCTCCTCCCTTCCTCTCATGCCCTTACACAGGACCAGGCTCAAGAAGAAAATCCGCTAAATGGGGACCTCCTTCAAAGCCAAAGCATTCAGAGGTATGGAAATCGAGTGATTTGTGGTTTATTATTAGTTTATTGGGAAGTGTTTATTTGAATTAGTAGATTTTTCTTGCAGCATGTACAAGCAGCTTCTTTCAATCTACATAAAACTTATGCTGAAGTCGACTCCATTTATCAAAAGCACTTTTTTCCTTTTTTCTTTCCTTTTCCTCCTTGATTGATTGACCAGGATGATAGCGTGAAGAAAACATTTGCATTTTCAAATTAATGTTCAGAAAATGAGACTTAAATTGTCTTGCATTTCAAGTTTGTCTTTTAATAATTATTTGACTTGAGGCAGTAGTTTAACTTCTGAGCCTCCTCTTGACCATAGGAATTTTAGAATTCTGTGCATGTGAAGATTTCTGTGTTTCTATAGGTGGTAGTTTCAAAACTCTTTTGTATAGTGTTGGAACGTATTTTACTTAGTGCACGGCAGTAGTATTTCTAGTTCTAATATTAGTCGAACTAGTCGACTAGTGTTTCTATTTCTCTTCAGTATTTTATTCCTTTAAATTTCTTTAATATTCAGGAGCCATTTTGTGATCCCCCCCCCTTTGAAGGACTAGGTCCAGCTCCACTGTGTCTACTCTTTCTATCAATCTTAGGACTAATGTAATGAAGGGAGCGATTAGGAGGGCACCGTTCTGTCAAGACAGGTTCAGGTTGGCATTAGTTGGGAAAGAACACTAAGGAAAACTCCTAAAGGCATCGTCGTGCTCGGGTGGGAAAAGGAATGTAACATGACAACAGCTACTTTTTCTAAAAATGGCTTCAGTTACCTTTCGACTATATTTGGCAATGTATGATTTAGTATTACTTTTATCAGCACTTTCATGAATGGTCACACTCTTCTCTCTCCAGGGGTTCCTGGTTTCTAAGAATGAATCTGGGTGAAGGCCTCTTGCTATACACCTTTTTCCTGGTGATTTTTACACCTAGATTCTTCAAAATTTTGGGTAACAATGAAAATTAAGAGGAGTAGAGCAATATCAAAATGCCAAACAGATACAGGGCATTACAGGTGATGTTACAGTAGCCTTTAAGTGTTTCCTCAGCATGCCTGAGTGCATGGAGTTCAGGTGTAAGTTGCTTATGGAATACGTTCTGCAAAAATCTATAGGCTGTAGTGTTTGTACATTGGCTGAATCCTAAGTGCTGCTGTAACTAGTTCTTCGGGGTGTTTTGTGGTGATTCAGCTTGCAGATGATACAATAAATATGAAGATAGTGTGACTGACTCTAACCACTGTACATTGCCCTTCTCTGCTTCTATCTAAGCAAGCAGTAGAAATGAAAGTGAAAGGTTCCCTCTCTACTGATGATAAGGAGAGGCTGGTAATTCTGGAGCTGTTTTAGAAGTTTAGAGTTTCCCCTTGTTAGTGCATAATTCTTCCAAATTATACTCTACTCCTTTTTCTAGGTAATCAGTAACACTTAAATTCCTATCACTGGGGTGTGCAGTGGACAGATATATCTTTTCCTTCTTCTGTGCTCTGTTCCTTGCTTCAGATAAGCAAGGAGGGAAGACAGATTTAAGTTCATCTTCTGTCTGCTGAAAGATTGCCTGAAAAAAAAAAATGCCAGCACATGATAAAGCATTTGTTCTCATCTTGTAACCTATCTATCTATCTATTCACATAATACAGGGTGAATAACTGTACTTATGCTATAGTCCCCTCTGTTATGATGTGTATGTGTGTATAATTATTTAATAAGAATAAGGAAATGTGTGTGGTAGCTATTTATCTATGCAAAAGAAAGGCTTCTCAACAATGTATTCAAACTTCCAAAAGCATCTCTACAGCCAGTCCCACTTCTCTGTGTACTTACGTGATCTTCCACAAGAGGGAAGAGTAGTCACGAGAGATGCTGAGAGTCGCATCGTGTGGCTTGCTCGGCTAGCGGAGAGGTGGGAGCGGAAATCAATCCGTGCAAGCAAGCTCTCCAGCTTCTTCCTCAGCATGGTCTCTGGAGCAGTGAAGATACCGCTGTACGCACCGTGCCCCCGTTGCACCTTTCACCTCCCATCTTGCCTGGGGAGCCAATGGGCGCATTTGTGAGTGCTCCCGGAGCTTCATAGTCTTATATCTCTGAACAAAAGGGGTTATCTCAAGGTAAAACAGTTCTGTTTGGTTGCCTGTTTTCCAGTGCAAATTCAGCCTAAAAAGTAACTTTCAGGTTGCAGCCGTTTGATTAGCCTATGTAGGGTAGTTTAATACCAGTAACGAGTATGTAATGCATACTGAATAATGGGCACATCCAGAAATCTGTACAAAACCATTTGAAAATGCTCCCATGCCAAACATACATTGCAGCGTTCAATCCTGCTGCTTACCAGGGAAGGAGGCATTTGCAGTTAGTTACCTTTTTGGAAAATAAATACTTTCCATTTGTCAGGAGTCTACAAATCTAGTTGCAGTCATTCGAAAATCTCCTTGTATATGTGCACACATAAGTGTGTATATTGGTGTATATTTGGATTATGCATTTCAGGAAGGGGGACTATTTTTACAAACTCAAGCATTGCCAATTTGTTTCACAAATATTTGCAATTAGTACATTCTGTTCGTGTTCTTATTGCAGTAATTGTAATAGTTAAAATGTATTCAAATTGTATCAAATATGTTTGTATTAAAAGTGAGGAAAAAAGAAGAATATTTGTAGATAGAAATGTCATACTATGCCATGCAGAGTGTACTCTATCCAGAACACACAAGCATATAAGGAAAGATAGGTGATTAAATAATTGTGTGTCATGTTTGTTAGAAGACAGCATTGGGTCAACTTCCAAGTGTGTGGAAATCCTTGTTTTTAGTTTTATTTTATTTTATTTCAATTGTAATTGCCTTGAAAAGTAGTGACTTTGCAGTGGGTTATATGCCAGGATGAATGAAAAATAAAATAGTTGATAGATAATTTAAATTCTGATGCATGCATTCATTTGCAAGACTGTCATTCAGGGATTGTCATCCCATTATGAAATTCACCCATACACTTTCCTTTCAGCTGAGCTGTTCTTATATTTACCATTTTAATATATAAATATATTTGAGTGTTGAACAGTTCTGGTATAACTGAAGTTTGTTTAGTTTTGAGACTGGAAAAAGAAAAACGTGAATAAAATGAGTTGATGGGACAAAAGCACTTAATTTCAAGTTTAAAATTGTCATCTTGTTAGAAGTTCAGAGCCAAGAATTCCACAGTAAGAAGCTGTGGGTTTAGCTAAACTTATTAAATTCTAAGTGCTGAGATTATTAGATTTTTTTTCATATATCAGAATTGCCACTACCAAATATATTACCTAGTAAACTACTGGGTTCCTGTGGGTTCTGCAGTAAAGTTTTTTGAATCTTCATTTCTGTGTTCCAAGTTAAATATTCTGTATGGAGAGGACAGGATCCCGTTTGGCCCTTCTGAGTGACGGGAGCTCCTGGTAGTGCCACCACCTTACAGAAGTGGCTGTTGGCCTTAATGCTGTGTCTCGCTGCTCCCAGATGCATTGATTTGGGGGACAGAGTTAATGAGGGAATGATGCTAAAGGGCCATTTTAGATGGGTAAAAATCTATATAAATGCATACTGGAAAGTCTCATACTAGTCTTTAATAGATGTGATTTGTTAGGATGTTAAGTATAAGGACTTCTTGTATCATGCTTATGTTGAAGTAAGTGGACCCTTATTTCCTTAAAGAGAAAAAAGTTACCACCGCAATTAAATTGATTAATAATTTGGTGAAACTTTGTTTAGGATTTTTACCAATGAAAGCATGAAGGTGCAACCTGTCTGATTTTTGCTCTTGATTATCATACCAGCTGCTAACCTGAACTCCAACGTCGGATCACTGCTGCCATTGCTAAAGCTATTTCTCATACTGTGCTTGTCTTATCATAAAATAAACTGGGTCTCTAATATTTACACTGTCTAATAAGGCAGTATATTAACATGAATTAGATTACTTGAATATGAAATAGCATCTTGAATTAGCTGAACTTGGTCTCTGTTTGTGTGTTCAATTTGCATCTCGGGTAGCAAAGTGGTCTGAAGAGTCAATACTGGTTTTAATTGAATATTTAAGAGTGACCAATTAACATGACTAGGATTCCAGCCTGACAGTGTGTTGTCATCTATCAGAAGCAATTCACACTTAATACTCCACCTTATTTACAGTCTAGTATCCATTAATGTATTAAAGACAGTATTCCTTTGAGACTGCTAATTTTATTGGAAGATGGTTACTTTCCAGTAATGTAGTTGGAAAATATACTTAATATTGTTTCCCATTTGGAGAACTTGAAGTTATTAGTATTACCTAGTATGTTAATAATGCTGTACACTGTAGCAAATAAGAGTCCCATATGATATAAACATGTCCCTCAGCTTGAGGTAGTTAACACTACTGTTGAATTAATTTGAATTACATTACCCTAATACAAATTTACAATATATTTTGGGTAAAAACAACTGATTAACAATTAATACTCAATTAGCCTTGGAACTGTTACTAAGCATGAGGATGCTTTAGAGATGGCAAATATTTAAGGTTTTTGTTGTTTGTTTGTTTTGAAAGTGTGCAACAAGCATATTGGGATCTGAAGAGAGAGATGTCTAATTTGCACCTAGTGACTGAAATGCAAGCTGAGGTTCTACGAAAACTGAAAACAAATCCAACAGCAACCAAGAAAGGCAAGTCAGTGCTTACAGGAATAGACCCTCCAGATGCAAACCGTTGATTTAAGCTGTAGCATTTTAAAAAGAAACTAGCTATCATATCTTATCAGAATCTCATCAATTGAAGTTGATAAGCAGGCTATATTATGGTTCCAGCATACCCATTTTCTGCTTTTGCCTCTGTGTCATGCTGGTCAACTTCACACATAAAGGTGTTGCTGATGCGTGTGGGTTTTTTTTTTCCTTTTTTTTTCTCCTTCTTCACTACTGTATTCTGTTCCCTTGTGGCTTTTTTCTCGGTCAAGTGTTGCTTATGTGCACAAGGCTGAGGTGTTAAGTTTGGTTGTGTTTGACCTTTTACCACGGCTACTTCATATTTTTTAAAAAAATCACATTTATTTTCAGTCTTGGTTTCCCAGTATAGTATATATTAAGAATTCATTTGGCAGCATTTCAAAACTACACATTAACAGACTGAAAACACCTTACGTTGCATATTTCTCTATGATAGCATTCAGAAATGTTGCCTTTTCTTGCAATATGCATGTTGACATTTTCTGAATGCCAGACTACTGATGCTGCAAAACTTAATTCAGTGCTTAATTCGGCTGCCCCTTTGCAAATATGTAGGGGAAGAATTATCATTTCCACATAGTGCAGCTGTGGTACATCATAATTTCAGTGAGCAGGCAATTAGTTCATCTATTAGATATGTATGTTGCAAGTCAAATGCTTTGCAAGAGGTGGTTCTTCAATACTCAGTTGCGGCACTATCCACATGGGCCTCATGGTGCCATCCCCTTGGTTTTCTGCTCAGCTGAGTTGTGGTATTTATTGAGTTCAGAATCCAAGAGCTGCTGGATGTGGCTGCAAAGGGTGAGGGCCTGTCCTCACGACAGGATTTGTGTCCAGGCCGGCGGCGACGGGCTCTGCCTGTGGCCGGCAGTGACTAACAGTCACTGTCTGCTAGATGGCCAACTCGCCTTGGAGGCTTGGGCACAGTGCTACCAGGTCCTGCAATTATTATGTAAGACACATTTGGCAAATTCAGTCCCCAGTTTCTGTACAGAAATTAGGAGTTTTTAATCCTTAAGTCTGCCAAGGTTTGTGATAACGTAGGATCTTTCTATCTAGATCTGTTTTGAATTTGCAATTGTGTGTTTCTATTACAAGTAGTGATTTTTCCCTTCTTTAACTTTTTTTTTTAAAAAAAAAGCCTATTCTATATTTGCTAATGCGCTTGTGCATCTGTAGCTACTAATGGCAATATTGATTGATAGGATTGCAAAGGTTTTTGTTCTTATTTTTTCCCTCTTTGTTCTCTAGCCTTTTTTTTTTTCTTTTTTTTTTTTTGAAGTATATAAGAATTTGTGGATTTAAGATGTAAGTTAAAACTGTTCTTCACTTACCTTGTTTATCAGCACCATGAAATGCAGGTATTTCTGTAATGATATGTAGAAACATAATGTAAAGAAAAAACCTTGAGCTGTGCAAAATACAGGATAGAATTAACTTTTAAAATTTCCATTACCTGTACCTGTAGTATGAACTTGAGCACTAACGTGTTTGAGGTTTTATCTTTACCTTATAGAAACTAGATGCTTCTGTATTTTTTTTAAAATCTTCATAATCTTTGGAGAGTTAAATCCATGGAACACAAAGTATTCATTGCCCTATGTTTGATATTAAGATAGTATCAGTTACCACACAGATTCTACTTGGCGATGGTTTATATAAAAAGACATTTTCAGTGTGTGCTCATGGATTTTTCTTGCCTTTTCCAATTCCTTCTCAACACAGTATGTGCGACCCAGCCTTTTCTTTTTGCCTGATGTTTTGCAGTGCTTTTTATCATGTAGAGCATCAACAAATTGAAGAATGAAAACTCCATACTACCTTGATTCGGGTACTTGTGTAAATTGTTTCTCTGCCTGTAGAGAGGGGTTTGTTGTGTTTTTTAGTTCTTATCTGCGGTGTGTTTATGTATTTGTCCAAGATAGGAAAAGATGCCAGTGATTGCTCCTGTGCTTGCTCTTTGCTTAGCTGCTGTAGGTAGTCCTAACTTGATGGCAGCCAATTTATCCTGTTTTTACTGTTGCACTGTGGACAATCTGTTACACAGGGAGAAAAAAAGAGGGGGCTTCACAGTGCTAATTTAGCAGGATGGTTCTGTCTGTGCCAATGCAAGTTGTCCAGTGTTCAGCTGAACCCTGGAAATACTTAATATGAACTTGGACTAGTTTTACCCTGCCAGGTGATTCAAATTCAACTATACCACGCTCTCACTCAAGGGGGCTGTAATGTCATACGGTTTTGATGATGTTCAGCTGTGGTGCTGCAAATAGCCAAGTTATTAGAAAGTTTTACTATCTGTAACTATTTTATGGCATAATGGTTTAATTATGACTAGATTTTTTTTTTCCAGCTAATGTTGTAATATTTGTTGCTAATGTTGTAATATTTGGAATGTTTTCCAATGACAGATGCTATTTTTTTTTTCTTGAACTTTTAAAGGTCTATAGATCCCCACATGGCTTTTTTACACCTGTTAGCAAAGGTTACATTTTTTTTTTTTTTTTTTTTTTTTTTTTTTTTTAGCTTGAACTTTCAGATTCGATGAGCATACTATTGAAAAATGCTTTTTGCAGGCATTGTGAACTGGGTACTGTTTTTTTTTTTTTTTTTTTTCTGGCTAGCTGAATTTGCACATTTTGACCAAAATAGTGGCTTCTCTTTGTGTCCCTTAACAACTAGAGCTCATCTGAGTTTAAGCAGGACCTTGGAGGTTTCCTTGGTGTTGCATATTTTTTAGACCTAGTGATTTCAGGATCCTCTGGTTTACTTTGCAAAGTCTGTCTGAGAAGATTCATAATATAGTTTTTAGTTACAAATTTTAAAACGTTTTGCTGCAGTAATCTGAAAACACTGCTTGTAATATCTACTATACTGCAGTATATTCAGGGGATATAAAAATGCTCTGTCTCCTGCACAAATAACTCTATCTTTTTTTAATCTTCCTTCTTCAGCTGCTTATGCACCAGTACAGTGTGTTGAAGACTTGGAGAAGAACCTTACAAAGCTGCATTTGATGACAGTCTATAAAAATCCATCTCTTTCACAAAATGATCAAGTACTCTGCAGTGCTCTGCCTCTTCCTGTAAAAATCCCATCTGAGAGAGTGACTCTGCAAGCATGGACAGATGAGAGACCTATTCCAGTTGATGGGAAAACATTCCAGGAACAGCATTCTTATGGAAAGAGCTCGCTGGAAGATAATTCCTGGGTATTCCCAAGTCCTCCAAAGCCTAATGAGAATGCGTTTTGGGAAATGAAAAACAAAACATCCCTGTTAAACTGTCCAGCAGATTACCTGGATCAGTGTAATCAAAATTGCCTGCACAAGAGTTAAACAATTTTTAGAATGAACTGAAGCATTTTTAGAGTGGTTCTGAATAGGCACCTTATTGCTGGAACTCTTTACAGAGGGAAAACAATTAGTTGAAACTTGTTTTTTATTCTTTTTTTCTTCTTTTAGTTCCAAAACAGAAAGCCTAGTCTTTCTCTGCTGTAAATTAAGGAGCAACTTCCTTGAAGATTGAGCTGTGCTGGTATAATGTAAATGTAAACAGATCTAGCATGGGGCCTAAATAGTTTTTCCCTGCAAATGGCATGCATTTGCAGGAGATGACACTTGAAAGTTAGTTCTTGGAATAAAAAAAGAAATCCAGTTGTTTATTTGTTTGCTATTTGTATATTCTCAAGAAAATAGTTCATATCCTACGTTGCTTATAAAGGCTCTTAGCTAGATTTTGACAGTCTCAGATGAAGACAAAGAATTTGAGTCTCTGTCCTTCCCTCCTTTCAGTTATTTCCTGATTCTTCTCATTTAGAAATACATTTGTATGTGATTTCTATAGAAACAAATAGTAACTTTTTTCCAAAACTTTGATTTTATATTAAGATAAAGTCAAGGGGAAAACACTTCCCGGCTCTCCCATTTAGATTGCACCATTATAGGCCTTACTGTGAACTAAAAGGATCATAAGGAATGCTGCTGGAAGCTAGAAATCGTAGATGTTCAGCTTTCTTTCAGTCTGTACTGAGGAAAGTGACCTTACCCTACGCACAGTGGTGCCTGCCACAGATCCATCCCGCTCACCGTGCAGTGGTGCCTCCTTTGCACAGCACCAAAAGGCTGACGTTTTATTCGTGTGGTTGCTAAGGCTGCTAACTCTTCTTTCATTAAAGAAACAAAGCCTTAATTAGAATAGATGTTTTAGCATTGTTGATGTATGTAAAAATAATTCTTGTGGTATCGTTAATATGCCACTGAAACAAGTTATTTGAATTGCAGCTGCCTGCTTTATAGATTGAGTGTCCACGTACTATTTTTTTTTTCTCTTTAAGCCAAGAACTTTTTTAGACAAATGCAGTTTATGCTTTTTTTTTTTTTTTTTTTTTTTTACTGTTCTGCTTAATATTTGGCTTAATGTAACAGGGTTAAGTGAAATGCCTTGACTCCTCAATACCTTGAAGGAAAATGCTGTGTAGTTTAGATCTTTGATACTGAACTTGTCAAGGTGGGGAAGTTAATACTGCTATTGACAGGCGTGTGGAGGGTGAAGTGCTCAACTTCACAGGTCAGGCTTCAGTCTAATGACAATTAAATTCAAGGCTGTTTAGTAACCAGGTATCTTAAAATCACTTGCAAATACACAGCAAAGTTATGGCTAGCGTAGCCGTATTGGTAGTGGGCTGTGAAGGTGTCACTGAGCTGAGGTGCTCCGTGATCCGCGTGGTTCCAGCCACCTTCTTCCCTGTGGATTAAGTACTTCATACGATGACCGTTGTCTTGTGTTCGAGTTTGTCTATCAAACTTGAAAGAATCTTCTAGATCCCTTCTCCTGCCTTAGTGAACAGCATACATAAGGAACGCTTCCCGTTCACCAGATACTGTTTTTATCTTTCCATTATCTTGCTCACGTATGCGGGTTTGTCTGTGATTAATGGAAATGGTATCAGATGCTGGAATTTATTCTGACCAATGAACACAGCTGACTCAGGGGAGTACAATCTCTTGGAAAGTAATAGAACAAAACCCAATATGCATAAAACAAATCCAAGTCACTAGGCTTTAGCTGATAGAACCAACTACCTGTGTAATAACAAAGTGGCAGAAAGCATTTCTCATGTGGCTGCATAGGCTCTATTGTATCTAGTCCTAATGTTACTTTTTGAGGTGCCCCCCCATTACAGAGAATTTTTTTTTAAAGTAATGTTATCCCACAGATATCATTCTGACTGATATTTTGAATTGTGCAATGAAGGAATCCTACTGTGTATGATTTAAAATAAATTTATTTTTATTTGAAATGGATTTTACTTATAAATGTCCTTCTAGTATTTGGCACAGCAACTTTTACTCCGTTTGAATTTTTTGACTGTGTATGAAGGTCACTCCAGATACAAAGCAGTGGAGTACAGGCTCATCCTCATGCATTTAGGAAGAAAAGACATCCCCTGAATGTTGGAAAATGAAGGGCTCAGGCACCTTAAGCCACAGAGTGTTCCTGGCGTTTCACTTACTTTGTCAGGGGTGCTCTGCCAGGCTGTGTCTGGAAAGGAGAAGGTAAAAATGAAGCTTTCCTGTTCTGCGCCACAGAAGGGAAGAGTGGAGTGACATTTGCTGAGAGCGACTTTGGAGGAACTTCTGCCATGCGAGAGCTGAGGACTTGCTGTAGGCAGGATTTCCAATCCAGTCACTCATTGCTGTGGCCAGACACAGCGCTCGCAAAGGAGGTCCCCAGATCTGCAGTCCCTGGGAGCCGCCTGCGTCGCGGAGCAGCTGCCGGGCTGGAGCCGGCGCTCACGTCCTCACTGGGGATAGAGGGTCAGTTAAACCCACTCTGTTTTCAGAAGTGAAAACTTTCAGTGCAGCGACCGCAACATAAATGCGGAAGTATCTGCAGTAAAGGGGCTCAGGTTGTTTTGTATGCACACATCTGCAATTTCACTGCTGCGCGCAAGAAACGCGCACGGTATGCACCAAAACCTTCAAGCCAGGTAACTGATGAGAAAAACACCTGAATGGAGACTTTGGATGCTTTAAATGTTCACCTAACCCACAGACTGGATTACTGGGTATTTCTCTGCAGGTACTGTTTCCATCTAACAGATGTAGAAGACAACCTTGGGGGCTAGAGGAGATGGTTACTGTTTGCCTTGCACATTTAAGTGAGCATATAGCAAACTGATGAATGTGTATTTGGAGAGTTAGCTAACCTTCTAATAACAACTCCTAATAAAAACCTCTCCCGCTTAGCTCTTTTTACAGTTTTAAAAGTCTGATTGTTCTAAGCCCCCTTGCCAGGTTTGTGGGTTTACAGTTGAGGGGAACAAAAAAAGGAAAGTTAGCTGTAACATGCTGCCAAATGTTTAAAGTGGAAAAAGACAACAGCTATACTGGTCGACTACAGTAACTGGAGTTACAGTCAGGTGATACTCAAACTCTTCCATTTAAGTGTAACATGAACTATACGAGAAATGCAAAGTTGATTAAATCGACTTCCATCTACAAGGTTTCAAGTGTTACTTGCAGCAGGCGGTGTTGTTCCTTTATACAGATGCTTGTATTTTTGGTGCTACTCCAAAGGAGTACTCAAGGATCTGTGGGAAAACTTTTTTCCTCTCTTTCTCTAGTTTCAGGGAGCACCTCTGAAAAAGAGGTGGCAAAGAGGTAAGGTCTCCTGTTGTGCTGTGCCCTTTGAATACAAAATAGTTGTGGTGTTGTTGTAACTGTCAAATGTCAGGCTTTTTTTTTTTGCCTATTTATAGAGAAAGGGCTGTATTACTTGCAATTGTAGAAACACAGGAGAGTGGACAGCATTACTTATTTTTTTACAATTAGCAGTAAAAGTGAGAAGTTCTTCTTTTAAATGGAGTTGCACATTCCTGTGACTGATAAGCAGTTGAACCATTCAAATAATTTGTTCTTTGTGGTAAATGTTCTGGTAAGAACTCAGATCAGCGTCTGCCGCTTTGCTCCCATCACTGGATTTTACGATGGAACAAGTTGAGTGGCACAAACACCAAGGCAGCCCGGGATGCAGTAACTGGTGAGATGATGGTGTTGGAGTATGAGGTTTGATGTGAGGAAGAAATGAGATACTGCACGGATTGTAGGATACTTGAAACTAGATGGGGACTGCCTACGTCTTGACTGTGTTTGGCCATTTCTCCACCTGGGGAATAAACAGAGAAGACAAGACAGTGTTGCAAGGACTACTTTAGGCATCTGGCTAGGAAACAGGAGGGTGAAGGGCTGTATTTGGCTTCCAACTTGGTTACTGGATCAACATTCCAGGGTGGTGGTGGGAGATGGTTCCACTTCTCTTAGAAAACCCTATATATTTTAAAAGATGACTACAACTCACCCTTCTGAAATGAGTTGTCAGTTTACTCCATGAAGGTGAACTCCTTAAGTAAGGAGGTTAAGTAAGTTGTCTTTCTCTCACCTTTAAGACATCAATTTTAGGTGGCTTGTCTCTCAAGGAGTTTAAGTATACTGATTTCACTTCAAAAACATAGCTTGCAATGAAATAAATACGTGTCTGTTCTCCCAAATGTTATGAAGGGGCAAAGACTGGCTCCTTTACTGCAGAAGAAGTGTCAAAAAGCTTGATGCCCTCTGTAGATGGTGACCTGGTCCCTCAGTTCAGACGTTATTCCAGTGGTGTCAAGAGGCCACGTGGTGGGCAGCTTGGCACGAGCTGAGCACGTGGTTCCTACTATAGGAAAGCCTGGGGTGGGGGCTCTTGTACAGTGGAAAAACATCAGCAAAAATCTCACAGCTCTGTGAAAGCTGCTGCAGCAGCTAGGGGCAGTGCAAACCCTCCAGAGCTTAGAATCATAGAATCATAGAATGCTTAGGGTTGGAAGGGACCTCTAGAGATCATCTAGTCCAACGCCCCTGCACACGCAGGGTCACCTAGAGCACGTGGCACAGGACTGCGTCCAAGCGGGTTTGGAAGATCTCCAGAGAAGGAGACTCCACAACCTCTCTGGGCAGCCTGTTCCAGTGCTCTGTCACCCTCACTGTTAAGAAATTTTTCCTTAAGTTCCTATGGAATTTTTGGTGTTTCAGTTTCCGGCCATTTCCTCTAGTTCTGTCAGTGGCCACCACTGAAAAGAGACCATGACCGTCCTCTGCACTCCCTCCCTTGAGGTACTTACATACACTGACTAGAGCTGAACAGGCCCAGCTCCCTCAGAGCTTCACCCTCTCATCGTTCCCGAGCAACTTACAGTGCAAAAAAGGTGCTTTTTAAAGGAAATATTCCATGTGGGGCTAATTTCTTTTCCAATTTACTAATGAAACACAGCGTAGGGCATTGTTAATACTATGGATGTCTTTTTACGTGGATTAGAATCCAAAGTTGCTCGTCTCAGGAGGAAGGAAGGGTTACAGCTGAGGCAAAAACAGAATCCGAAGCAATTTGCTAGTATGAGTTTTTCATTTCCTAGTACTCATTCTTTCACTTACTTAAATAAAAGATGTAAATGCAATTAAAACAGAGGATAATGCATAAGACATTAAGAAAGTGAAAGGTGTGAAATCGAGGATTCGGAACTAGGAAACATCAAATTAAGGCCACGGGCGTATCAGAGAGGATGTCAGCGCCACCGCACAGAGAGCTGAACCCAGCTCTAAGGCCCCGGTGAACAAAGGAGGCATTGCAATAACCTACGTTGTTACGTGTTTAACTAGGAACTGGGTTAAGAAGGGACAGCTTAGTCAGTACGTGCAATTCTAGGTATGACAGCAGATCCTATTGTCACCCCAGCAGTGCGTGTTTGTAGTCCTTCAGACAAGACACTTGTAAAAAGGCCAAGAAGTAATACTTGATATTGGGTTACATAATTAGGTTATTAGGATAAATTATTAGGTTAAATAACAGGCTAAAAAGGGAAATATGTTGTTGTAGGGCCTATCTGCCAGCTGTGGCACAAGGCAGAGCAAAACCCAGCTGTGCTGTCAGGAAGGCCCCTGCCCTTGGCACTGCCCCAGCGCATGCTGGTCACAGCGCTGCTAGTGAAGGTAAGAACACCCAGGTTCTCTTAAAAAGGCAGCAGATCTTCATCATGGAGAACAGAAAAACTGCCGTCCTTAAAACCATCTCATGAGCTCCTTTAAGTTTCCTTTTTAATTAAGGGTTTTTTATTTCCCAGTGGCTCTGCCTGGGGAGCCAAGAGCACGCACAGCTGGAGGACAGGTGAGTCCCCAGAAGCGATTTTACAGCAGTTAGTTCTGGAGCCGAGTCCACGCAGATCGGTCCAGCAAGCCGGCTTGCTCTACATCCTTTTGGTCTGCTGTTCACAAGCGCTCCCGAATCCTCCAGCTGAGCTGCTGTCTGGTAACAGGGGCATCGTGAGTGTTATTGATTACTGCAGTAAGAGGCACAGATTAAAGCACAACAATTAACCTGTAGAGCTAAAAGTACCTCACCTATACACTTCTTGGAAAGTACCTCACCTATACGCTTCTTGGAAAGACTGAGCTGAATTTCCAGTTTGAATAGCTTTAAAGCAGTACCTAGTTTTGTGAAACAGTACCAGTAGGAACAAGTTACATTCTGCATATATTTTTGAAGAAAATGTAACATCTAACTATTTGCTCGGACTAAATGTATTTTTATCAGAGCATGAATGCAACCATGTGAGTAACTGTCATAAGTGAACACATTCTTTCCTTCATTTGTAAAGAAATTCCTTATTCATTTCAAAACATTTGAAAAGATACCCTAGAACAGCAGAGCTTTAAGCACAATCTCCAGTGAAACCATTTACATATTTGGGAATTCTATTAAGCTGCTTCAAGTGTCCATATACAAAAGATACTGACTTTTTAAAATAGAGACTTGCTTGCATGCTCTAGTTTCTTTAACACTTAACTGTTACTCGATATTTAAGATCTGAGCTGCATCTTACCGACATCTTTTAGTTGCTTACTCATCACTACACATGGTAGTTTTGAAGTGTGGTCGCTCACAGCTGAGGTGCAGAAGTTTAGATAATGCTCTTCCATCTCAAAGAGGAAAGAGGGGGAGGATGCCCCTGCCTGCGTGCTGCGCTTGCTCCCATTCTCAAGAGAGGTCTAGGTCAGAAGGCTTCTTTTTCTTCTGGAGTCAAAGCAGCCAGTCTGGGGCCATGCACAGGCACTGTGTGGACTTGAAAGTGTCTCACAGCAGTGCTACCATGTTCTCTGTTTTAACAATAAAAAAAAAACAACAACCAAAAAAAAAGATGAAGCAAAGTGGTCCAAGAAGCGCTTGAGCAACTTGCCATGTTTGTCCTGTAGCAAGAGGACATCAATCTGTTTAAAGTAGAACTTCAGCAACGTGACATGTTTAAAGTGCTGATTATACCTTCTCCATGCATTTTGCTGTGTCCTTTTTTAATTTTTTTTAAAGTGTAGCTTCTAGTCTGACCTTCTGCCCATTCATCTTCTGCTACGGGAAGACACCACCACTTCTACTATCATCTTGGCCTCCTTTCACAGGCGGGAAACACACTTTTTTGTAACACTCCTTCCTTACAGGGACAGTTCAGTTGATTGGTGTTTCTATATACCCCTACTTCAGATGAAAAACAGAATTATTTTAGGCTATACCTAATTTGTGATCAGTGCCAAAACCACTTAAGGGTGAATTATTTAAGTTATGCAGGCTGCTATGTATCACGCATATCATGTAAATCAGTAATGCTCTCTGTAACACAAGGATCATAAAAATCTCAAGTCCCCAGGGAGAGGGACAGACTTTGTAATTTCACAAACTGACAGCATGCTTTGTTTCTTTAATTACATAAATGTTTTTGGCTTTTAATTTCAGATATTTGATTCTCCATACATACTACTTTGTGTATTTCAGTCAAATTTCATGGTGGGGCTGGAGATGATTCAAGAAGTCTATTTAAACTGGCCAAATCAAAGCTGGATGTAAAATTTCAAAACTTCATTGTAAGAGTCAGCTACGTATTTGAAGGAAGCTTCTTTTTTATCTTCTTAATTCCAGTTGCTCTGTATTCTTCTCTTTCCTTCAAATATTCTGCTTTGCATTCTTCATAGAAAGCTGGATCATGATAGCTACAAGACAGACACAGACACAATGTTTTTCATCTTGGAAGAGGGAGCAGAGAGTACATAAACAGCATTCAGCTGATCTTTTCCACACCCAAATCTGCTTTCCTTCAACAGTAAAGTTAGTATATTTTTAAGCTCTAAATAATGGGCTGGTCTGCATCCTCTCATAACCTTGCCCCATGTTGAGGCATGGACCTTTTCAAGCCCAGGTAATGGAAAAATGAATAGTAATATAGAGAGAGGAAAATAAATCTGGAATTTCAGTTCAGCTAAATCATACATTATTATTTGCAATAAGCTTCCTCAGCATGTTGATCTGCAGGAGTGCACAGACATTTATGCAACCTAGTAAGTACTATTAACTTCACAGGAACAGGTTCAAGAATATGTCTTGAGCTGAAAGGGCATAGGTCCTTGATTATGAAGTTTAATTAATTTTATTTGCAATTGTTTTAAAGAGCATTCTTTAAGCACTAAGCATTTTTTCAGTACTGTGTATTTAGTTGAGGTAGATTAAAAAAATAGAACAGAAGAAAACAGAGTTGCCTGCAGGTATGAACAAGTAAAACTGAGTACTGCAGCAATTTCTATGCAGTTGGATTTGAAACTTCTGCCTTGCTGCAAGTGTTTTTACATCTACTCCTAAATACCCAAGAATAGTTGTCACTATTTTAAAGGCATATAAGAGGCTAGAAGACTTATTCCACCAAATTATTCCACTTAATTAACTAAATCCCCAAATCAAACTCACTAGAACCCATTCTCAAACTAAGAAATTCAAGAATTTAACACTTCAGCTGGATAGGGAGCAAAGCAAGACTTCAGAAGAGACCTTTCACGAACCAGCTGAACACCCTACCATCTAACATAACTTTCCCTTGCTGCTGCTTTTGCTTTTTACAACTGCAGGCCCTTTTCAGAATAAATAGTAAATTTTGGAAGATTGTTCTGTAAGGAAAACCAAAAGGAACTTGCACTACCATAGCATAAAGGTACTTCTTCTGCACATCCCCATCACCTCAATTTCATGAAGAAAATAATGTGACCAGCATTCTCTTTTCTAAAGAGAAAGTTTGCTTTTCAGAAACTACTACTCGGTAGGGTTGGTAGGGTGCTACACCAAAATCACAAGGCTTGCAAAACCCATTAGAGAAGGTTCAAGATTTATATTAATTTCTGTATAAGTGTAGGCTAAAAAAAAATACGACAAGAAAAAAAATCAAAAGGGACTTACTAAGAAACCAGACAATCCTTCAGTGCTGTGTTCTCTTTCCGACACTTCACTACCATCAGAAGACCAGTTTCTTTACAGCATTTAGTAAATGCTGGGAAAAAAAAATCTCTAGTTAGAAAAAAATGGCAGTTAGTACAATTCCCACCTGGGTGTATCTTAATCCAGACGAAAAACATTCCTGACCAGATCTATTATTATGAGCATAATCAAAGTTCCCCTCAAGCCTCGTGCTGTTTGTAAGGTCTTTGTCACTTGTTTAGCAACCACATTTTAATTATGATTCGCTCCTCATATCATAACAGCTTCTCACATACGCTGCTGTTGTTAATACAACAGATTTCTGAAGCTACTTTAGCAGCAAACCAGCTGCACAGCTCTGGTGCTTGCTCTCCATACTGACTACACTGGGCTGCCACGGCGAACCGAGGGGGAGTGCAAAGAGTTGGGTAAGGTGGGGTGCTCAGTGTGAAGTCCTGAAGCACTGAAAGAGAAATACCTGGGAGGGTGGGATGATGACTCATGGTTAAGGGCATATTTTTATCTCTAGGAGTAACCACAATTATGTCTTATGCTTGCCACACTCTGTACAGATATTTTGCTTAGTAATAATGATAAAGAACTAGGTAAGAATTAGCTCTCTATGAGGAGATCTCAAACTGTTTTCTTACAAGCAGCCTATATTAGTAATCAATCATCATCTGCATTTTACGGATGTAGAAAGAAAGGTACAGAGAGAAAAAGGCAATTGGCCAAGGTCAACCAGAAGTCAGGCTAAGAACAAAGTCAGATCTTCTGTGTTCCTGCCTGGAGTTCCCCATTTCTCTTCTTTCTAGGGTTTTCTGATCATTACTTAGTACCAGATAAAGGTAGGAGATATAACAAATTTTATTTTATTGAATATCTTCAGTGAAACTTGGAGTTAATCTATTAACTATCACCAAAACTTAATGATAATTCAGGAACTTAATGATGCTATGAAGTGCAAATCAAGATAGCTATATTCAACTGAGCATGTATTTGCATTGCTATTTATTGTTCTGTTGGTACGCAAGTTTTTGGCATAACTTACAGAACCATCTTCCTCTTTTTGTTCATGTTGATCAGATATGCAATGGTTACAAAAGTAGCAACAACTTCTTTGATCACTTCCATTCTAGGAACTTACTGTACAGACTCATCTTTTCAAATTGTGCCGCGAATCCAAGAATGCACCTTAAAACTGAACTAAAAATCTAAATTTTTTTTTGTTGCTTCTGTTAGGCTATTTATATTGAATGTCCCCATATCAACATCTCATATAAAAATCATATATATTACCAATATGTCATACAAATTATCAAACAGATCCAAACATCAGAAGCCTTTGTGAGCTTACAGTTTGCCTAGTGAACAGTTTGATTTCTGCTCTCCACAGGCACATGTTTAAGTGCGGTGCTGGTTTTCTTGTTTTGTAGTAATCATCCCTCCCAGAAGCTGCGAAGTAAGAAAACCACCGAGGACCCCAGGAGGTCCCTCTCACTCGTTAGTTCTCCAGCCCTGCTTGGCTAAAGGCGAGATGGCCCCCGGAGCAAAACGCGGCCTGCAGCCGCATGCGCTCCCTGCCCGCGGCGGGCCGCACGACTGGAAAGCACCGGCACCAGGAAGGGATAAATCTACTCCAGGAGGAGTGGAGGTGGCTCCCAGGCACCTGGCTTCAGCCCTGCTGCTGCTTCAACACTGCGATTTCAACACTGCTGATATTTGAACATTGCTGATGCTGAACAAAGGAGCAAAGGAAAGAGCTGGCTGCAGCATACCAGGTATCCCCACATGAGGAAAAAAACTCAATTATTCTTCTCCCTCCTCGTTTCTAGCTCTTTAAAATCCCTTTGACAGGCATGTAAAGGAATGTGGTGCAAGGAAACTTTAGTTACAAATGTCTACAAGTAGCTTTATGGGAATCGAGAAAGTGTTGTTTTAATTTCAGTTATGTTCTGTCTTGCTTACAGCTCTTCAGTGAACCAAAGCATCTCACTGGTGAGCTGCACAGAGTACTAAAACTACAGATTGGGAGAATAACCTCGCAAACAGAAAGCAATATTTCCAGAAAAGTCTCAAACCGAGAACTAATCTCAGCCTGACTATCAGAGTCACCTCCATATTCCTCACCCAAGCGGTGTTGATATTGCAGACCAAAACTTCAGGGTGCATAATGAGATATTGTATCACAAAACAACAGGATCTGATTGCAAACCCTTTGTACTTTAATATTTTAACAGCTCCGAGCAGAAATTAAAACTCCAGGGGACCCGGCGTCACACGCAGAATGAACCTGTTTCCCGAGACTCTATGTCATAAAAAGACCAATTGCTCTTTCACTGCTTATTTTGGAAAGGGACAGTTGGTCTTTTCCAATCCTGTGCATAAACCAATTCTTTTCATTCCAGAAGATGGCTTTCCAGGGCTTTACAAGTTCACATGGGGAAAGAAAGATTTCCTTCCCCTAGCAACGAGCAAGTTACCAGAAAAGGTGCTTAGAGAGAAGTAAAACTAGGTGCAAATTTCAGTCATTGAAGAATTAAATTCATTGCAGAATTGTAACAAAATAAATAAATATGTTTCAAACGATAAAAATCATTCCTAGCATTTCAGAATTGAAGTGTTTCATAATATGTTTAGAAATTCACCTACAGTTTCAAGGACCAGAAATATTAAATACAAGCTGAAATGCTGCCTCAAAAGTTTTTCATTTAATCAAAAGAAAAAAAAAGCAATAAAAACACAGCTGATTCTACCCAGGTAGGAACTACCCTTCTGAACGTCTGCCTTGCCCAGATGAAGAGGTGGATTTGGAGGCTGGCGACTGGGGCAGTGCAGCAGAGGCGGGCAGGCCCCTGGCAGGGCTCTGCGAGCAGAGAGCAGCGCAGGCCTCGCAGCCCAGCAAAACTGCTGCCCAGTTCGGGCCCCGTCCCCGGAGGCCTCCGGATCTCCAGCTGCAGAGAAGCAAAGAAAAGCAGTTCCCGGGTCTCCTACCTCAACTTCATCCCCCTGAGAAAGCAGGACGCAGAGAGGGAGGACACGTAGGTCCCGGCACATGTTGCAGGACAACAGAAAGAGATTTTAGGAGTGTTCTGAAACCACTTCCAAAGCTATCCGAACATTTTTTTGATATTTTGGGGCGTGTTTTGTTTTGTTTAAATAAAAATCTACAAGAAGTCATCAGTCAGGTGTATGTACCTAAACTGACTTATTCAGGTTAGGGTATTAAGGATTACTTTGAATGTCTGGCTCTTCTTTAATACATATGATTGTTGATTAAGAACTGCTTTAAGATACAAAATGTATCTTTAAAGAAAATTTATTTGATGGCTAGATAGATGGTTGACACTTTAACTATTAAAATATCATATAATTTTGGGGTGAGAAACATAAAAATCTTTCCACATACAAAGCAGGAGAAGGATAAAAAGTGTTTATGACCTACTTCCACACAACCAGCAATACAGAAATTATTTTGGTACAGCCATGCCAAGGGCTCATTGTTATTATTTTTAGTACATGAACTGTAACATGAGGGCCATTTTGGAAATGTTCGTTTTTTTGCAGATCACTATATACAATAGTATAACAGTATAACAATAACTTAACACTTTTAATTCATATTCATATTTGCAGTGTTGTGCAATGAATATAGCATTAAGTACTATTTATCAATCATAACAGATATTTTTCTAAGTTTTCTTGTACATATACTAAATGAAATATTCCCTATTATCAAGATAAAATTGATCCTCTCGGGTCTGCCTGTGGTTTATTTAAAGACTTTACAATTTTACTACTTAAGAGAAAGTCCTACAGAGGTGTTATCTCACCATTTATATTTTCTCAACACTTATGATATTGCTATCACACTCTTAAAACAAAAAAAAAAGAAAAAGAAAAAAAGGCTTGTATCATGATCCAGAGTAGGCTTACATTCTATCCCTATGGTATATTTTTTATCCTCAGGAAAAAAAAAATTGTCCAAGGGTTAGATCATTCTTTCTGCTCTACTGCTTGGTGAAGAAAAAATGCCCAAGTAACAAGACGGATCTGGAGGAAGAAGGAAGGAAGGAAGAGGATGCAGTTTAGTTAGAAAGAAGAAGAGCTTGTAACACAGGAATCTGCAGTCTGTGCTTGTAACACGTGAACAAGAACGCTGAAATGGTACAAAACTTTATCAGCAATATTTGATGGCAAAGTTATGCTTTTAATTTTGTATTAAATTGTTATTTATTAGCTTGTTGCTTTGAAGATTAGTCAGTATGCACCGAGCAGATTCCTGCTGCATTTAATGAGCCAAAGGAGGTAGGAGAATGAACATGACAAGACTGTTTTCCATTGTAGAGTGGGAGCTATTTGATATTTCTAACACCGTACAAAAGGAAGCTGCTCTGTAGATTGATCATGGTTCAGTTAACATCACTGAATATCTAATACCTCCAACTCAATTAATTCTCACCTGATTAAGATCAGTCTGATATTCAAACTAAATCATCTCTCCAGTCAAGTAGAAATCAATATTTCTGATCTTACTTTTAAATTACGATAACAAATAAAATACATGCATCGTCAGTATGCCAGGAGTGGCTTTCCTATTCCAGTCTACTATGGCATGCATAACACAGCTGATTAAAGAATTAGAATAATTTGAGCAACAATATATATAAGACAGAGATTAATTTGAATAGAGGGAGATAGCATGAAATAATTAAATGCATCTTATATAGGGCAAACAGAAAATTGACATAAAATAACCTTGAGTCTTTCAAGGGAACCTCTGTTATCAGATCAACTACTCTGTCTGCCCAGATATTCATTCGATATATCATACCTATAATGCTATAGGGCTTCCTTTTCCCTCGCCAGGACCAGCCCCCCCCGGAGCTGCTCCTGTGGAGCTCTTGGGGCTCCAGCACCCTGCCAGGGCGGATTGAGGCAATCTGGCAATTTTAGGGAAGGGACATGCACCCTTCCTGGTGATATCCCTGCTCTTTTCCAGTCAGTATGGAAAACCAGCTCCGTCTTTGAGCAGACAAGGCAAGCAGAGGATCCTCCAGCAAACTACAGAGTATCTTGCTCTCCAGTATGAAACGCTGAAGAGACACTCGCTCGCCCCTCGATTGGGAAGTGAGCATACAGCAAGAGAAGTGTCAAAAAGGCAGAGAGCACAGCTGTGATCCACAGAGGAGGAGGAATATTCCCGCAAACTAGAAGCTGGCTTTCTCTAAACACGCTGCCTGAGGATGTAGAATGTGTTACCACTCTCCTAGAAGGCCATCTGAAGACTTCGCTCCAGGTGACACACACAATTAAAGATGAGGAAGTGACAGGCTGGATGAGACATCAGACCCGTTTGTTCTGCATCCCGTCCTGCTCAGGAGCCAGTGACAGCAGCTTCAGGAAAAGGTGCCACAAAGTCTACATTATGGTATAGTGCTCTCTCAAGTGAATGTTCCTCTTCACCATAAACCTGGCTTTTACCTGGAAGCATAAACTTCTCGGATCCCTTTCAAAACACAACTCTCCAAGAGAAGAGGAGGAATGAAGAGTGAAAAAAACAGACAAATACCAAAAAGACGTATACTGACTGGAATTCCTTTCCGACCTAGCTGCGCCTGGCTGAAGGCCTGCTTGAGTCCCATCTATGGCAATCGTGTCGCATATTTGTGTCAAACCATGACTGCCTTTCTTATTCAGAAGTTCTCAAAATTTACTACTGCAAACTAGTGGCCTAAAAGCATTGCTTAGCTGCGAAAGACCCTGCCTGTCCAGCCACCCTCCCCTTCTCCCTGGCAATCACTTAACAATTAAGAGGCCCAAGCAGCACAGAGGAAAAGCAACCTGTGCAGACCCCAAACATTATTTCTTCAGAACGATCCTGTTAACTTGCTCTCGCATATGTGTCTCTGGGAAGCCCTGTGACAGTAGATAAACAAGTGGCAATGCCAGGAGATTAGCAGAGGAGTTAACTAAAAAAAGATGTTTTTCCCAGAACAATAATCCAGGCTGGCTCCAGAGCTGAGAAAACAGTGTTGCGCGAATGACTGACATGAACTCAAATAGCAGCCCCAAAAGTCTCAGAACCAGCTGTAGCAGTGGGCCCAAGGGGGCATCTGGGGAGGCTGTTCGTGAGAGCAACAAGAGAGCGGTGTCCTAGTTGGGAACAAGGGCACAGACTGCAGCCCCTCTTGGGCTTTCCCTCAGAAAACATCAGCAAACTCCGAAATGACCTGGTTTCCTGTAAAGGTTTTGCTGCTCTCACCGCCTTCGATGTTGCAATGCCATCTACCTTCGCTTAGAAACCACAGCCTTCAAAATTTTCATCTCTGAAATACACTACAAGTTTTTGGATTTGACCAGCTGCTCTCAGATGGCAAGAAGATTTCTCTTCTGAAATTAAAGCTTACAAGGAGCTTTCCAAATGAATATAGGAAACCAACAGCTTATTTAAACATTCCATTTTAAATGCTATCCAAAGTTTGTTTTTTCTTTAATCGCAATACAATGTTGACTCTGAAAACATACGTAGGGATTCTCCAGCATCACTTGATTCAAAACAGATGCCGTTATTCAGATTTCAATCTATTTTTGTGTTTATTACAGAAATGTAAAAAAAATGAGTTTTTATTGCTGTTTCCGAGCCCAACAATCATCAGAGAAGGAATTTCTGGGAGAAAAAAAAGAAAAAAAAAAGTGTTTTAGACACAAGCACCAAGCACTAAGTAAAATCCAGAAAGCAGTGCATGAGGAGGACACGGTACCATTCCCATAGGATGACAAGGATTGCACTGGGGAAGCTCCCCTCCCTGGACTCACTGTGGGCAGTAAAGTCTAAAATTTACCCACACTGTCTGAGAACTGTGAATGTTTGCCAGAAGTATATGCAGAAAATCTGACCAGAGGCACGGCCACAGGCAACAGTATGGATACACTTCTGTCTGCCCCAGTTAACCAGCAGCACAGGAGAAGATACTTGGGATCTTCTCCTCCTAATTTCCTAACAAACACTAGGAGACAGTCGATGAAACTGAGAAACAGCAAGTTTAAGAAAAATAATAAGTATTTTACTTTAAGCGAACAGCCCCAAACTTATCTGCAGGCAGTATTAGCCCCCCGCAGCAGCCGCTGGGTTGCACCGCTGGGGACTGGCCTTCAGCCTGACTTTGTGCCACTGATCCCAGCCTCGAGCCCAGAGCCTCAGCCAGTTTTCCAGTCACCTCCCTGACCACTCGACGTCCTCCACTCTGACCAGGGATACGTGAGATCTGATCAAACTGCTTTTTTAGGGTGGCGGGTGGAAAGGTTAAAGTTTTCAGCTCGGTAAGAACTCTGAATTCACAAATGAAACTTGACTAGGGGAAATTTTTTCCTAAGTAATCACATAGCCAGAATAGATTTCTGAAAAACCTTACACCTTAAAATGTCAGATAGTGCTTTCTTGGCTACTGCTGAATGCTGATAAAATGTCGTGGCAGCCACCATCATTTAGCATTTGTTAGTAGTTTGCTGGACTGGAATTTCAAAAGAGCTCAGACTTCAACAAGCAAATCCTCCTGCCACTGACTGGGAAAGGCACCCGGAGCGCAGCAGTACCAAGAGAGGGTCACGTCCTCAGATACAGGAGGACGAACAGCAAGGCAATAACTATTAGGAATAAGGCTTCCCAGTGACTGCACTTTCTCAGGTGAGGCAGATTTAAGTGCTCAAAGATGAAAAATTGCTGGGCTGCTCATGCAGATTTGTCAGGGCAAGCAGACGAGCTCTCTTTTCTCTGGAATTACAAAAGGAAAGGTTCTTGTAAGCAAGGTAAGCACACTGCTGCAATACAGTTCACTTGGGTAATTCAGGATTGCTTTCCCCCAAATATCTGCCTTATGAACGTTCCTGTCAGGCACATGCACCGCACTAAGCACCGCTCCCCAGCCAGACCACACTGTTTTTAAAACTGCTGCCTTTAAGAGTGACTCGATGCAATTCTCTTGCCATCCTGCCGTAAGTATCTCTGACATCAAGTGTTACCGAACCAGGCGCTGGAAGAGGCAGAAGTGGAACAAATGCAAGTTCCCCCATGGCTACTGTCTGTCACTGCCTGCTTCTATATAAACAAGCACCTCCAGCTCATGCTGCTGCTGCTCCTCCTTTGGGAGCAGCCGGGCCACTCAGGGACAGCTGAGACGCGAACAGAACAGATGATTAAAACAGAAAAAAACCCCACACCCCGACCCCATAGCGCCCGGCTCCTGAGTTGAACTCCCAAGCGGAGCAAGTGCAGGCGCAAAAGGCAGAGGGACTGGAGAAGCAGTGACGGCTTCGCACCACGCGGTGGAGATAGAGCAGGTCTCTCACTGAACACAGCTCGGCCTCCACCATGACGCCAGCTCCCGGGCCTTGTTGCATGTTCATTTATTTTTTACTCCGCTCAAGTCACTCTATTTCCAACACTAAGATGTTTTTACTCAAAGTTCAACCACAGAAATACTTTTATTTCCCCTCCCTCTGCCAAGGGAACCAAATGCCCTTCAAGCAGCAGTGAAATGGAGCTGAGCGCTGCTGCTGCAGGCAGCAGGGAGGGAAAGTGAGAGAAGAGGGACCAAGTTCTGCGGCCTGTGGGCTGTCCCAGCAAGGGTGCAGCCTGAACATGAACGCACGCACCCGCCTTTACAGGAGGAGGCCACAGTCCTTCCCAGAGCCCTTCCCAACCTTCCAGCACCAGCGGAACGGCCACAGTGTGTCCACCCGGTGCTCATCATATCCTGCGTCTCTGTTCTGGACTGTAAATTCTGAACTTTTTAAGCAGTTTTAAATAAACCGATTAAGATAACCAAGTAATTAAAAAAGACTGAATACCAGTCCAGCCTCCACTTGAAATCCTTCAACACTGCACAACCAACATTTTGAACAAGCAAGCAGTAGAAAACAGGATATTTTTATGGGCCTGGAAAGCTCCCCACACGCCGAGTCCTGCAGGGCTCTGAGCCCTTGAGGTGTGACCAACACAGACTTGCTCACAGGCGTTCCTGTACTGCAGGAGCTGAAGCTCTAGCATTGGCCGTTGAGCAAACGGCATCGCTGGTGGGCCCGGTCAGGACGCTCCACCAGCCATGCCCATTTTCCACATGCTGGGCCTGCTAAGGAGATGTTACTAGTGTGGCACATCCAAGGCTGCTTTGGAGCAAGAGGTACTACTCTACCTTTGTTCTTCAACAGCAACACGTTAGCCAGGCGCTATTCAAGGACTTTTCTATGTTTAGAAAAGGAGGTACATTAAAAGCGTAGACAAGAAGAAATAACACAGCTTTGGTTTAGAATCCACTCTAGTCTCGTGTCTTCCCATGGTGTGATTCCTCCCATGAAATACCATAAAAGCCCATTCTGTTAACCATTCACTAGGCAACAAGACAAGGTCTCTAGCACTGACAGAAGAAACAGAAGTTCTAGCAAGTTCAATCACAGGATCCAGTAAATGCTGTTCAAGATGCAGTAAGACAAGATGGGAGAGATGACCCCTCTGTATTAGTCAGTAGAAGCCGAGGCGACGCAAAATTCAAACAGCAGCAGGATTTAGTGTCTGGGATACAAACAGAAAACCAGGATCTTACTGCTTCCACGGCTTCCTCAGCAGCACCCTGCATCTCCACTTGCCCTTCTGTCTCCATGGCCTTCTGTCCTGCTTAGGACTGGCTCTGTGAGACATATTCACTCTTACGGGAGCACCATCCATGGCTGGGACAGCTGAGTGCTACAAGGGGATGAACCTGGGTAGCTTGGCTGCTGGTCTGCAATGACAGGATCAGAATCTGGCCCCAAATCTTTTCTCCCTTATCCAGGTTTCTGGAGTAAAGGAGCTTTCCACTCTGAATGCGCGGGCACACGTGCCTCCACCAGCAACAGATTCTTCAGTATGTAAGTTTTTCCACAGCTTTCTTCCACCTGATTCTGAAGGAAAAAGAAAAAACACCCAAAAGCTAGCATATGCTGTATTAATGTAAAACCCCTAGAGGGCAACTAAGCTGCAATTTCAACCTGCATAAATATTCAGCTCCTTAACTAGTTTACAGATTATGTAAACTATTTCCTTCGACCCTTTTTTTTCCCCCTCATTTAAAAGAAATGAAAGCTTTTTATTCTCAAATCACATTACTGCTGCCTATTTAGTGTAGGTTAATCATCACTGCCCAACCAGAGATTGGGTTCTCAACCCAACAAAGCTCAAACGTGTGCAAAAGACAACAACAAAAGAAAACACACGCAAAGGCCTCATTAAAGCAAAGAAAGAAAACAAGCATTTGAAAGTCTGAACTCACTGTCTTTGCACTAAAGACCTTTAATAATAAATCTTACTTATTATACAGCTTAGTATTAATTTATTGCATAGCATCTGTTTTCTTGTGCAGCAGACTGCTTGCAAGTCTTGGATTTCTGAATGAGAATTTATAGTGTTGGGACTATTTGCCTTGTTTCCCCTGTATACTTTGTACTGCAGTCTTATATATCAAGTATTTGGGATATATCAAGTAAAGAGAAAAAATGATGAAACAGGAAATATGCCAAATTACTCCATTTTTTGCTTTTCTTAAAGGGAAGTCTAGGTCTTTTGCTAGATATGAAAGTTAAAAAAATAAAAAATAAATCCACAGAAATTAATCTAGACCATAAACTTTCAGTCAAAAACTTTCAGTTCCTGAAATCCTCCTCAAATTTTACAGTGATTAGCAACTCCTGGGTCCAGTCTTATCTGCAATAAAGCAACAGGTCACTGTTTCAAGACCACCTTTCGCCAAATGCTGGTGGGAGCTGGAAGGCCCTGCTGCATTTGAAGGGACCTGCAGGTATCTCCACATTGTTCAAGGATGCACTGCCAAGTCATGGGAGTCCCATGCAATGGGGGAGCAACCTGAAATATGTTAAAGGAATTCTGAAAAGTGATTGCAAAGCTCAATGTATTTCTTTTTCAGATTCACCACCTCGGACTGCTATGGATTTAATACACTAAAAGATGGTTATCTCTTAGAGAGCTGAGCAATAGAAAACTAGAGGAACTGGGGAACTGTTACTGCAAAACCTGCACAAGGAATAAGCTAGTGTGCCATCAGTTAGGATCTGAACACATGAAACACTGGCTATTACAGTATCTTTTCATGCAGATGTCCATACCACATATGGTAGAATCTAAGTTTTTGCAGACTGGCCTTGTAATTAAACTTCAAGACATTTGTCAAGATGCTAAAATACATTTGAAACTAGGGAATTCTACCAGCTTCACATACAGTAAGTATAGTCACAAATTTACTGTTTACTTGAAAAGCATCTAAAAGAAGATGAAATATCTTAATGTAAAATGTACTTTTAATGTAAATGCTAAATTAGTACACTTGCAGGCATTCTCTCCTGCCACCCTGATTAGGGAGGCTAAGTTATTTTTCAGGCAGACCCAGCCCTCCTTGCAAATCAAGCACTAGCAGAGCGGGGATGAGCAGGGCCACGGGGATGAGCAGGGCCAGATCTTAAGTCTGCATTGAGGAAAAAAAAGCCACGTGCCAAACTTTCCTGAATTGGCACTTAAATAGAAGAGGAAAAGGGGAGAAAAAATATTAATACAATTTATTAGTCCACTGGGAGAACACAGCTAGAAGAAAGGTACGAGCCCAGGCAAGGTGCTCCTAGAGCAGTGCGAGACCGCTCTGCTGGTGTGTCATTCACAGGCCTGGTCTCTGCCCAGCACTCAGCGTTTCTCTGAAGCGCAAGCACAGTTGCTAACTAGCATTACATGAACTTGATGGCAGAGTTGATACTGATTCCCCCAACAAACAAGAAAACCTAACACTATTCTAGTTATATTCTAATTCAATATTTTAACTAATATTCTGTTTTTAAAATTTATGAATTTTCAGAGCTCTGAATAACTAACATATATCAAAATCAACCTACATAACAGTCTTTGCTGAAGCAGGGAGAGTCTTCTTCACACCATTCCCCTCAATCCCCAAATGACGTTAAACTTTCTTGAGCTGTTATAAATGTATAAAATAAAAAAATCCAGCACATCAACAAGTAGATATTCTTTATTTTCTAAGAAGTTACATCACAGATAGTTTCCATAAGAACCCAATAAGGACACTTGTGTGACAACGCTGCCCAAAGAGGTGGCTGGAGAGCCATTCAGTAGTATTGTCGTTCAACAGTAATGAAGCATCATTAGAGGTAATTAATATAAAAAAAAATGAACTTCAGATACTAGCTAGATGCCATTAGAGACACCACAGAAACTTTGAGGTGTTTTTTTTGTTGTTTCTTTTTTTTTTTTAAGACACTGATCTTTAAATCTCTGGCTATGTAGCTCAAAACAGTACATATTCTCTTAAATTCCTATTTTTTATATTTTATGGAAAACAGTAGTAAGTTTCCATTCATTAACTAGATATATGCTGAAGCCGACGCTAAGGTAATGATACCTTAAAATAATATAAGAATATGCATCAGTATTATAACACAGAAAATATTAATCCTGAACTTCCACACAGGAGGTATTTGCTTATTTGTCTCCACTAGCTGCTATCTGCTTTCCCTGTTGTATTTGCTCTCACTTCCCTGCTTTCTCCATTGTGCTGCCCTTCACTTTCAAATACTCTCCTCATTGAGCTGCTCAGCAGTCTGCAGAGAAGCAGAAGGGACAGTTCATACGAAAGGTGCAACAGGACTGGATCTTTGTGCAGGCTGCAGTGCAGGGGCATGAAACAGGATGGCACACAAGCAAAGCACAGTCTTGTCCAGGTTATTACTGGATAACCATATCCTGGGTGGGTATTCTGTAACAATTAAAAGTTGGGCAAGTCTCCTAACAGATATTTCTTCTGTGTTTAAGATCTCAGTTCCTTGAGCCGTGTTTGGAACAGAGTATGCTTTTCCCTACATATTTGTTCTTAAACGATGAACAGAAGGCACACCCCGCAGAGAGTTCATATACATTAGGAAGCCTGATTAAAAAAAAAAAAAGAAAGAAAAAGAAAAGAACACACACAAAAAACTAGAAACATAAAGCAAAGAAACAAGAGGAAAAAAAATCAGGACAGATGAGTAATGACAAAGATTCTTTACACCATAAAAAATAAAGAGTACTTTTCATCATTGGCCTTATGAATTACTTTGACTGGGCTGTCAGATTCACTGTAGAAAATCACCACCCCAAAGGCAGAAAAAACATAATGGGCAAAGTGTAATATGTGAAGTTGCGGACTGTGGTCACTCTTCTCTACTAGATGTCATTTTTTTCATCCTGAAAGCACCCGGTAAATTTAAGTGGCATTTGTATTTATGTCAAGTTGGGTTTTTTGTTTGTTTGTTCTTGTTTTGTGCTTTAAATTTTGTGTTCCCAAAACAACTCTCAAACATCCTACGTTCTCCCTAAGCCATCTCACACTCATCAGTAGAAATGTTTTTTCAGGATGATTTCAGAATAAGCCTTTTTCTCCCAGGCTGTTTTTCTTTCTTTTCTTCCTTTTTTTTTTAAAAAAAAAAAAAACTCTTTTGATAAACACAGAAGAGGAGTAAAAGTATTGCTCTTTCAACCGCAGATTTCAAAAGTTATGCATTGGTATTGATGAATTCCTGTAAATAATAAACAGGATACAACACAAAAACACAGGAAATCTCCCTCTTAAAACATGCTGCCGAGCATTTGACTGTGAAACCCTGTCATTAAGCAGGTACACAGTTAATACAGGCAATGTCATGCAGCAAGGCTATACTGAGCAGGATTCTGAAGAAGTCATTTTGAGTGTCATTCAGCTATCTCTGAACATGACAGTATTCAGATAGGTAAGATAGAAATGGCTGGAAGTACTTTGGAGTACTTTGGAGGAGACCAAGAGCTTTCAACAGGTTCTTGACATGCTGAAAATTTAATAGGAAAAAAATCAGTAATACAATAAGGATAGAATCCAAGTTCTGTGCTTGATATCTATATAGAGACGTGCGTGGGGGTGTTATGCAAGCGCGCACACACACACACACAGACTTGCCTTCTTTTCATGAGAGTAATCAACAGCACAAACAGGCAGCGGGCAGAGTAGACACAGAGGAAAGGAATAATCTTTTCCATTGATGACACTGAGGATATAAAGCACTTGATAGATAGTCTGGAAATTTTAATTGCGGCGTTACAAAACAAACAAACAAAAACATTCTTTGAATAGTTTAAAAATAATAATAATAATGGAACAGCCTGTCTATAGAAGCTGTGACATTACTCAGACTACCGGACTATTACAGGTATACTGTAGATGGCCTAAGGAGGTGATGATTGCCCAGGTACCTTTCAAAGTACTTTCCAGCCCTGAACTTCTTTTATTCTTGATACATGTGCCCATATGAAACCAACACAGGGCAAGAGGGGCAATTTTCTAGAGCATTCAAGCTTCATAGTCTCCTCAACTGAAGCTAATGCAATAAAGCACAGTTAGATCACTTTAAATTACAATTAAGTGTTTTACTTTCAACTCTCATGTGCTATAAGCAGTCCACCTACTTCCTATATTTTAATTGTAATGTTACTAAAAGTCTTTAAACAATAGTATTCAAAAATCTCTTCTTTGCCAAATAAGCTGGGTGTCCATAAGAGGATTTGCCAAAGGTTAGATGAACCATCTCCTGCAACAGGTATGATCACGTCTCAAGCCACATTTTTGTACTACTTTTCAATGAACTTTAGGTATCTCAATTTATAGTAAAGCAAAGAAGAGACTTCTGCAATGAAGAAACAAAGCAAGTCCAGGTTCAAGCCTATTAATGCAAATATAATGATGAATTTAAGCATGTTAGTAGCCTGAGTGATTAAATGTTTAGAAAAAGACTACTTATATGATGAAGATAATCTAAAAACTCAAATATGTCATTGACCTGGAGGCTCATAGGCAGCTGGCTTAAAAAAAAAGTTAGTTTATGTTGAAAGAAGAGAGAAGAGAAAGAAAAACATCAGGTGGCAGGTCTCTTATTATCATAATTGAAGTCCAAAATTCCTACAATTATTTCAATTCCTTCCCAATATGGCTGATGCCCAACCAAGAAAAATTCTCACGAGCTGCTCCTCTATAGCATCATCAAATTCCCTTTACTTTAAACTTCCATTCTAACTTACTATCCCATCGAACTATTATCTTTCACACTCTTTCCTAGTGTAAAGTACTAAAAAAAAAAATGTTTACAGGAGTGTTCCTCTCCAGTACACCTAACACACAGCAGCTAAGTTGTATATCTTGCTCCCCACTCAGTACATTTCAGAGTCATCCATAGTCCCAGTGTTCCCTGTAGCTCTAGTATTCCTTGCCCATCCCTTTTCATATCCTCTGATCAACTCTGTAACAATTAATTCCTCACACAAAACCCTTCTCACCTCACATCATACACTTGCAGTTTGTTTAAAGGCATTTATCTTGCTCTTAGGCAGCCTTCTTTACTGCAAGATTCTTTTCTCTTTACTTTGGAAGGTGAAAAGCTGTTAAAATAAAACCCAGAGAGATAATAATAGACTGCAAATGTCTTATGACTGACCTTTCATTACTGCAACCTTCGTTTCTCTCTCAGTCAACCATCACATCTGTAGTACACTCTTTGGAGATCATATTTCCCTTCCTACTTTTCCATGTAGCATCACACAGCTACTGAAAAACAATTATGATACAAAAGAAACCATAAATCTGGAGATGGGGAAAAGGGAACTGTGTCGCCATTAAAACAATCATATGCAAGAATGAGGTGATATTCAGCAACAGACAACATGCTTTCCACTTAAAAATTTGAAATTTCAGTAGACGTATTCTATTATTTCCAAATACTTCCCAAATGTCAGAAGTATTAAGAAACACGTAAAACAACACATCTTGTTAAGACTGCTTATTTGCTTCTGCTTTAACTTGCTTTTCTGTACTGCTTGGTCAGGTCTGTCGTTGCAGCCCTCTCGGTTGACCCTTATGAGGGTCCATGCCAAGACACATTCAACAAGCATCATTTTCCAAGGATGTCAGTCCACAGGAAATAATAGAGACTAAAATCACAATTCTCGTAAGGTACTGCCTCAAAAGCATAAAATATCCATTTGCAATTGCAACTATTATTCTTGGCTAAACTGGAATTAATGTTTTAATTTTCCTCACTCAAAGGGACAGGATGAGCAGTCATCTTTGGCAAATGAACTTGTCAACTTCACGGGTTCTCTAGTGAACAAGAATGACAGACAGAATCTTTGCCCTGTTGCCTTCCCCTGAATATCATTTATGCTTTTATGAGGTCAAAACATTGCCTGCAGGCTATCCAAAAGCTCACTACTTATTGGTCTGTAGTTCTGAACATACAGTAGATGTTTTTTGACCAAAGGTAAGCCACATTTTTCACTGCTGAGCTTAATCATATCTACACAAACCATTTTGACTTCAATAGTTGAAAAATAACCTATTTTCTGTGCAAATGCAACCCCAGGGTAATGTTCATAATTCATATAGCATATAAATATTTATACACATGCATAGGCAATGTGGTATGACCTCTTAAAGTATTAGAGTGATTTCCAAAAGTGGCTAACTCTATTACTGTCGAATGCAGCATCCAGGAGGGGATTATAATTCAAAACTGTTAAACTACTTTATACATCATTAAGGCCATGCAGTTAAAATAACGGTTACTCTAAGTCACATGTTGTATTTCCATTGACAGTACATTGCTATGCACAGCTATCTACAATACTGTTAGACAAGCTACAATGATTAAAAAACTCCACAGCATACCTTACGGTATACTTGGTATAAAGTATAAAAATGATTGACAGGTGTCAGAAGGTGTCTTCAAGAAAGAAAAATACGAGAATCAACACCTATTGTAAATAACTTCTTAGAAAAGAACTTCATCTTGAGAAGGGGCTGAAACAACCTCACACTCTCCTGCCTTTTATCAGGGAAAGAGGACAACAAAGAACCTCACTGACACACAGCAAGAGGGTTCCCTAGAGACTGACTGAAATACCACGAGACGGCTTCTGACCAGCGGTTACCTGTACACCTGGGTCTCTCCATCTCCCCAGCTTATACCAGATGAACCTCACCAGGAGCCCACAGCGTGGAACCAGCAAGTCCAGTGAAGAGGACTTGGACTGCAAGTCCAAGCCCAGCACTTCAGTGGTCCAAAAAATGGTACAGAAGGACAAAGGCAGACTTTCACCTTTCTTACTACTTTAATCTTGATTAAAGAATTGCTTCCATTCTGCAAATGTTAAAATACTATCAGTCCAGGGTCTGAAAGAACAGCTTTCCTCCTTAAAATGGATCACCAACACTACAACATGGTACTTCTACACATCCTCACAGCAACTGTAGAAGAAACTATCCCACTACTCAGTCTTCAGGTGGTCCTTGTTCTTGTCACAGATATTGCTGCCCATGTCCTGCACAGAAACATGCATGCCTCCTCTGTTTACACCAGTATTTATTAAATTTCTGTAATTACTCTATGCTAAGTTAATATATTTATACTGGATGAGGAAAACAATTTGAGACTCAGGTTCCTAATCAGAAATCAATATAATCTCTAACTTGAGAAAAATAAAATGAAAGAGTAGACAGAACACATATAACTTAACACCAAGACTATCATCTATGAGCACTGAACTACCAATATTGTATTTTAAGACTTGTAATAATTATCTCTAACAGGTAAGAGAATAAAAATTAAGACAGTTCTTGTAGGATATGGCAACCTGGCTGAAATTGATATTCATTAGAGTACTCTTTGCATGAATAGGAGCATTTGGACTCTGTGGTCTTTATCAGAGCCCCAGCTGGTAATGGTTGAAGGTTAATGCCTTACCCCATTCTGTTCAATTTTCTGTCCTAATTAGCCCTCCAAATCTATAGCTGTGAGCACCAAGTGTCTGTGCTCAAAAGAAACTAATTAATGCTAGCAAATTAGATCAAGTCCAAAGATCCAACAGCCAAACTCCTAAATGCTCCTTGTTAATAGGAAGTGTAGCTGTCAATAACTGCTGTTGGTGGCTATAATGAGGCCTCTTTCTTTCACTGAAAGTGATTTCATTTCTCTTTGTCCTTGTAAAAGCTGTTCCATTCCCTAATAAAAAAAAATACAACTAAGTTGCAGTGGTAAAGCTAGCAGCCTGACCCATTTCTTGTGATCAGCTGGGTTGAAATGGCATAGAAGAAAAAGATATATATCTAATACATCCTGTTTGTGGAGGGTAAGTTCCGTCCATATATTCTTGGAAGTTCTAACACTAGTTATGATACTTAACATTTCCATCACCAAGCACACGATATGTTCTTCTTTTCTTTTCTATAAAATTTCCTTTATTAGCTTAAGGGAGTTAATGCTGGAAGTATCATTAAAAAAAAAAATCACAAGAGATCTGGATCTCATTTCTCAAAATTTTAATTTTCATGTAGCTGTGCTCTCTACATAGTTAGCTGGAGCAAAGCTCAATATACCATAATCCCTCTAGAGACTGTATTAATTCACGTAGTTAAATGTGATGAGAGCAAATGTTCATTGAAAGTACATAGAAACACACTACTACTCCCAAACAAAAGCTACTGTGCATAAGAACATTATATGAAAATGCATCTTACTCCTGGGAACACTAACCAAGAAATAACATCTAGTAATCTCTGACTAGTACCAGATTCAGTTGAACACTATCAAAGCATGTAGAATAATTTAAATAATGGACAACAACTGCATAGCAGTAATCTCAACAGCTTCATGCAGGGTTGTGGTGCCATCAAACATTACTGTAAATATTTTAAGATACAGATAACAATTACAGCGGCAGAGGATCAAATCCCCACCCCCCTTCTCTACCTGCAGTTTTGCTGAAATTACATTCTTGAATTATGTTTACCATCCTCTCCAAAATTAAGCTGCAAGTAGTAAGGCAGAATGCTTTCTTCACACTCAAAAAAAAAGGTCATGACAGTCTCAAAATCTCTTGATTCCTCCAACATAGACTCTCAGGCTTTACATCAAATTGAACAGCGTGTATACAGGCACAGTGAAGGTGTTTTGATTACAGTAGCTTAACAGAAAAAAAAGCTCATCAGTTTTCATCAGTTATTTTTATTTTTTTTGATTGGATCAGAAAAGCATGATATTACTGTACATTTCTAAAGTATGCACATAAAAAAGACAAGGCTGTACTTTTACCGTGAAACAAAGTCGGTGATCAAAAATCAGTTATGCATCATGTTATTTAATTTAGATTTACTTCAAGCAAAATGACTGATCAAAATGTTTTAAAAGTGAGATGTCACATAATAATTTCCCACTGCTACTATTCCTTGCACCTGCCAGTGTCAAACACAGAACCATGATCGTAGGTACCCAGAGATTAATTTGTCCCAACATGATGTGAAGTTTTGCATCAATGAACAGAACTTGGCCTGTATGATAAAGGAAGCGAGCAATATTCACCCATAACTCAGTAACATCAAACTGAAATTTCCCAAGTATGCCATACATTTTTGTATCTGCACTTCTGATAAGACAGCGTAACAAGATGGATTTTTTTTCTTTGGAAGAAGAAATACCAAAAGCATTTTCAGGCATTTAAATGGGCAGCATCCAGTGCAGTTCAATCACTAGAATTGCTTTGTTTATATGGGCCTTGATGTGTCAGGTGTAAGGGTCATGGTCTAGAGCAGGTGGCCCCTACAGGGACAGAAACAATGTCAGTGACAGGACTGTTGAGTAACTGCACGTTATGGAAACTCTGGTTGACACTGGCCATGCTCTACTGTAGGGGAGCCTGCAGTAGTGTTGCATCCCATCATTTTCACTAAGTATCAACATGAGCCCTGAGGAGAAGAGAGCTAATGGAGAAACTGAAGGATGGGAGGAGGAAGGCGGCTTAGAAATGTCTTTTTCCAGCCACACTTTCCAACCCGTCTTTTAAAGCACTGCAAAGTAGCTTAAGAGCTTTGTTATCCATTTGAATCCATAGTTGTTTTAACTGTACACTTTCTAAGGATAACAGAATCACCATAACAATTTGTTCCAGGAAAGGTCCTCAAGACAGCACAGTTCATCTTTCTTTCATCACAGACACATCTTTCTTTTGTTTCCCTTCAATAGAAATGAAAAACAGCAGGAAAAAAAAAAAACTAAAAATAAAAACCTTGTCTCTTTGGTCAAGCAAGCAGATTGCTCCCATGACAGGTCTCAAATGAGAAATGACCACATTCTCATCTTCAAATCACCAACAGGATCAGGTCTTCAAATATTCAAATTGTTTCTGTAACTTCACTGATTTCCTAATGGTAAAATTATACATTATTTACCCTGGAAATTACATACAAGTCAGCTATACATTCAGCTAACTGAATCCTGGGAACTTTACAGATGAGTCAAAGTTACAGATGTCATCTGCAAGTCATTCTTACTGCCTTGAAAAGCTCAAACCCAGATTGTGCATCAGTATTAGACACTGGACAGTATCAGGACTAGTACTTAACTTCAGGAGAAACAAACTTAGGTGTGAACTGAATGCTAAAATCCCTTGTCACCAGAGCAAGATTCTTCTCCCAGCAAAAAAGCTATGGATGTTACTTTACAACAGAACAAATAAACAAAAGGCAAAGTTTGATGACTAACACAATGATCTGAGCACCTTCTTCTCTTGGATCTCAACTTCAGAAGGCTTCTTCCAAGCCCAAACCCATAACCTGTAAAGGTCACCTAGCCACTTCTGGGTTTGCTTTCCAAGCAATCCAAATTACACTGAGTGCACTACACTTAGTGTATGAAGCATTATCATTTGTGTATTTCTGTTCAAGAGTCCTCTGTACCTAAACCCATCAGGCTAAAAGTCAAAGGAATTTTAACTCTGAACTCCCAAGTATGTAATCCTAAGAAACACAACAAACATTTCTGTCTATATGATCACGAGGAACCCAAGCACTCTGCACAGAGCATAGCGGAGACATGGGAAACAGAGGGTGTGGGGACTAGATCAAACTAGGTAAATTTTGGTAAGCTAAATATAACCCTTTCAATGAAAAATGCTAACTTCAGGTTCCTGAAGTTTGCGATGAAGAAGAAATTTACTTGAAATTAAAATTTTGTAACTGGAAATTACGGCCAAAAACTTGAAGAGCTATTTAAAAGGAAAGCACCTCACTCAAGAAATCATTTTATAAAAGCAATGGATGGCTCCTCCTTCACTTTGACAGCACATACTGATGCAGGAATATGTGAATCTTAATCCAATTCTGAATCAAATCAAGCACCACTGTCTGTATAAATGCACTGAAAAACTACCATATGACAATGGTTTCTCATGCTACTTAAGGAAGAAAATTTTACTTACATAATCCTCCTATCATAGCACAAAATGACACACACACACATACATTCCCAGTATACAATTACACACACATTTCATGGATATTAACACAGATGTGTTTATCTAATGGTCACTGGAAAAACATATATGTGTTGCAGAAAGCATGTCTACCCTTTAAACAACACTCCTTTTATAGCATCTTTCACTAGAAAAGTGATTGAAAATTTTATACATGAAATCTGCAACTATGAAGTATTAAATTCTCGATATATGTAACAGTCACTACAACAATAATGCAACAGTCTAAAAATGAGATAAATGTAAATTCAGAGAAAGTGAAACATGACCAGGCTCAACACTTGAATTGTTATTAAAAATTACTGAATCCAAACATTTTCATTTTTATTTCACCCTTAAGGTACTACAACATCTTAAAACGAGTGCTGTTATGAGTCACCCACTTAACCATGCTAGAGTAGCAGTATCACCTCTTGAGTTAACAAAACCTTTTCTTTTTTCTTTTTTTCCTTTCTTTCTTAAATCCTTGGGGGGGTATCCCCGGGATTCTCCTGCACACATGCTGGACAGCCTGTCACTGCTTGGATTATTAGCCCTGATCAGCTCACAGCTCTAGGTGGTATAGCTGCAGGCTAAGGCAATGGACTGTATACAGATGGACCCCCGTGCTCATGCAGAGACCTACTGAATGTATATGGGCTCCCTATAGGGACAGATATGAACCCAGCATGATCAAGGAAATTGTGAAGACCCATACTGTAGAATAGCTTTGTTGCCTATGCTGCCAGTGCATTCACCACAATTTCCTAAAGACAAAATGAAACAAAGATATGTTAACAGAGGAGTTGTTCAAACAGAATCAACATAAATCAGAAAAAAAATCTTATATTGGGAACAAGTTAAATGAGCACCTATGCCCTCGGTGTAAACAGCACAATTTCACACACGTGCGCACACTCTGTAGCACACAAACCAAATCTCTGGAGTTTTGACTGCTTAATTACACAGCTTATATTCATAGCTTGTAATTGTTTATAGCATAAAGAGCACAGCCTATTTACTTTGATTAACACCCATTCCTGTGCCCTAACAAGCCAAATTTATTCTGGGAATAATTTCACAAAGAGATGATAAATTTGCCTGTTCTCAAAACTACTTAAGCTTGACTTCCTGTGCCTTGCTTTCCTTCCAATGTATATTAAAAGAGCATAACAAAATAACCAAACTGATGCTACTGCCTCTTTCTTAACAGGGGCATGAATTTCGGTCTTGCTCATCTATTTGATGATGAAAATTGCACCAGAAATATTCAATTTGCACCTCTAGCTTCCATGCAACTTCCACAAGCCTCATTTTCCAAAGGATGAACTCTATTCAGGGAAAAGAATTAAAATTATAGTTTTGCCTAATACCACAAAATTAATTCTGATAGTATTTTTCTTTAAAATCTATGGAGGAAAAAAAAAAAGAAAGAAAGAAAAAAGGAGGAAAAGGAGGACCTGCAAGGGAACTGTACACAACCCACTGCTCAAGAATCTGCAACACTGCTTGCTGCCACATAACCTTAAGAAGTTGAAACCCAGGTCCTCTTCCTACATGAAGAAAGTTCAGGAGAAAAACAAGAAAATCTCAGAAAAAAACCCTCCCACCCCCCCATGGACTCTGATCTATCCCCAGGGTTAATAAAAAAAAAAAAAACTATACAAATAGCTTTTTATTACTTCTAACTTACACTCCTCTTTCAATAGATCACATTACTGTGGCAGTTTTTCTTATTTTTTCCCCAAGAGGAACTGAGTTGTAAGGTAAAAAATAGTAAATTCCTCCGACAGCACTAGAAGTTACCCATCATCTGATCTCATTTCCTTCTGGCAGATATTCCCAACTCTTTTCCCACTCTCACACTGCAAAATTCCTATAGCACTGCTCTATTTCGTTTTTAAGTGATTAGTGTGAACCCCTAAAAAACAGTTTTTGAAAACTGATACATTGTAGCTAAACTTGACTCTGAAATATTTGCCATTCAAGGGACAGCTTCACACTACTTTATCTGTTGGAGACCAAGAAACCTCAGGAAATCAACCTGAAATGCTGAAATTCTCCCTGTGACTTTTCACAGCAGTGGTTCTCCAAGTATTGCTGCCCTGGCTTCTGCAATATTAGTTGTGAATACCTGTGATGCTTGTTTTCTGAAACTGTATACTACTGTTCTCAGATTTTCTTTTATTGCTTAGGCATCCCATCTCGGTCAGAATGAGCTGACTTTCCATGTAACTTCCTCACAAGAGCTCAATGACATTTTGACCTAGGTTACTAGGGTCTAACTTTCTCCCCCTGCAGCAAACCTTCTTTCAATCTTCCCAGTGGTGCTTTCTGTTTTGGGATCTAGAAGCCAAGTAGCAAAGACCCTCTATGGGAAGCACAACACTTGTATGATGTGCATGACATATATTTGGATGAATCCAGAGCTCAATTTCTTCCTTTCACTCTTACTTCCTTCTTGCAGCAACATTCTTGACTGACTCAGGTGTGTAGCTCTGTCTTTCTGGTACCCCCAAAAATGTGCAAAATTCCTTCCAGGAACATATGAGTAGCAAAGTACCAGGAGTAAGTGTTGATATCAAGTGTTGATATTATCAAGCTCCTTGGCCACTACCTTTCAACAGAAAATGAAAACGTGCAAAAGCAGATACATTAACCTATCTGAACTTCTGTCTAACAGGGCAGACATTAAAATATTGGGGGACAGGGAAGGAAGCAGCTAGCAGGAAATATATAAATAAATTCATTATTTATAAGGATGGTAGGAGGTCCTTCCTAAAGGCTCACATGAGGTAATTCCATTTCTGTAAGTACTGAACAGAACTTACAGGAATATAATTCTCATGGTGTTCTGCCACTACATATTCCAGACACAGATGTGAAAAGTTCTCCATCAACCACACTAAATTCCACAGCTCTCGTGTCCAAGTTGTGCTGGAAAACAGTCCACATCACAAAGCAGCCAAAGTCAACGTGACTGTTTTATATGTTGGTTTCATGCTGAATGGATAAGATGCAGATCATACATATTAATTCTCCGACTATTTGACTTCAGAAAAAAAGGCATTACATTCACAACACAGAACTGACTATATCTGATCTTCGATGAATATTTCAATCTTACCTTGCACTTGATCTGAACACAATTCCTTGGCCTTTTCCCTCATTATTTGTGGAATCAAAACATCTTTTTCTACATGTCTCAGCTTAGAATTCTCTGTGGGAGAGAGAGAAAAAAAAAGTTTTTTCCCCACATATCAGGAAAGTCAATCTACAGAAATAACATAGTACTGTTATAGAATACATATTGTGCTTGTTACAAACTAGCAGCAGAACATACTGTGGAAGCTCCATCCATGGATCAAAAGAGAGGAAAGTCCAAAGACTAAAAATGATTAACAGTAAACTTTAAGCATTTTGTACAAATATACATAGAACACAGAATTTAAAACCAAATGCAGTCTTGCAGGTGTTAAAGCATCAAAAGTCACTGGATCCTAAAACTGCAAATAAGGAGTGAGCCAAGGAATCGTGGTAAAACTACTGAAGGTTTTCTGAAGACAGAGAGAGATCAGGACATTCCAGAATACTGCCATTCCATGTGGATATGAGCAACAGAAGAGACAACAAAAAAACAGATCAAAGGTATAAACTTTGCAAAATTACAAATAAAGTGAGTGCACTGTGAAACAGAAACTGGTTTCCCTACCATTTCAGCCCAGCGTAAAGAACTAACAGAAAGAGAGATTACTAAAATGGGACTTTTCCTATTCAGCAAAACACTTAAAAAAAAAAAACACAAATACAAATAAAATGTGTGGGTTTTGGCAAATCTCAATGCTTGAAATGGTTTTCTGATTGAATACAGTATGTAGGGCACAAGACTGCAATTGTAATAGCTTCCTGTGGTTGATTAAAAGCCTAAGATGCAGAAACTATTTATTGTCTTGCAAGCCGAGGACCACAGCCCTGGTTTAATGATTTTCCCTATTTTTGTAAAAATACATGCATCAATAGAGAGTTTGGTCAACAGGGTCTTGCATCCTCACCATTAGAACAGAATACAGAAGAAATTCACTCTGCCTAGAAGCTGGGGATTAAGGAGACTGCTGGAATAGTCTCCTTGCTTCCTATTTTCTCCTCACCACAGAACCCAAAGAGACCTTGAGAAGAGAGAACCACAGTGCACATCTATGCAGTAGACAGCAGCCCTTTAAGGAGCCAAGAGGAAGATGAAACAGAAAACTGCTTTATGGACCCAATGCTTAAAGGGTCTGTGCCAACTTGTCATATTAACGAGATGACTATTACCAAAAGGAGATATCAAGAAAAAAGGTTTTCCTAGAACGGTGTCCTCAGAAAAGTCACGTTATTACCCTCCCCACTCAACACAATTATCACTGACTCTTTTGTCACTACATCCTGCTGGTAGTTTATGTCCCACTGTAGCAGGGATAGATAACTCAGAAGAATTGAGATAAATACACATGGAGAAAATCTGGACCAGAATCCTTGGAAATATGTTCCACTGACAACTGAATATCCCTGATTTGTAAGAGGAGGTCCCAGGAGCTACTTTTAACTGAAGCTTATTCATTGCAGGACCCCAGGTTGCAGCTTGCCAAACACGTTCAGCTGCCTCGCGCCACAACTACTACCAGCAGCAATTCCACAATTGACATCTTCCTCCTACCACCATATTTCATCTTCTCTACTCTGCCCATCTTATCCACTGAGCATTGATAAAATTGTTACCATCCTCACATTAATATATGCTAACTTATGTGTATATATGTGTACCTTAAAAATATTTATCAAAAAAAAATAAAAGTTTCCATCATTGAATATTTTGTTAACTACATAAAACTCTTTTCTAAAATACTAAACCACAAACTGAATCTACATTGGGACAGAGCCATTGAAGTCATGTGTGTTGGGGGAAACAGATATTTCTAAAATTGAAGGCTTTCCTATAATCATAATTAAAAACAAGGCATATCTGAATGCTTCTTAAGATCTAATACTTTAAGTACCCAAACCTATCAGCTGCGATGGCTCCTGTTCCCTGCCCCCAAGGATTTCAACGGGGTCAGAGAGACAAATCGTTTCACATACCAGTTTCTAACCTCTGTCCCACAAAAACAAAGGCAACGGGTGCTATCACTTAAAAACAACCAATATGAAATTTACTGATGACAAAACAGGACCAAATATCTGCATGTGACACGCTATGGAGCTTGGTAACTTTACTGGCACAGAGGTGTTAAATTATAAAAGGGCAATGTAAAAAGCAGTATAATCCAAGCGTCGTAACATATGTGATAGTCTGAAATCCTAATTCAGAAAGAAAAGAGGCTGATCAGTCCAGCTTCTCTATGTAGCAATATTATTATTTTATTGAAATACATGACTAAATATCTTTTGCATTAAAAAATACATATTTTGAGATTTTTCTATCCAATACACCATTTTAAATTAAGATCGAGTACAGGGATGACAACATCAGGGAAAATTTCCAAAGCTTTAACTTCTCACCATTCTATCATCACCTCAAAGTCAATTTTCACCTTTTTCACTGACTGAATTTGTTATCTTACATTTTGCTTTGGGGCTCATGTGTTCTTGCAATATGGTAGTACTGGATTACAAGAATACCGACAAGCCTATGTACTAAAAATGAACAATGGCTATCACTCCAGGTCTGTGATCTCCAGAAAGACAAGGAAAAGCATCCATATTCGTTAATTACATATGCATTGATTCTGCCCCTACAGCTACTGAATAATAAGCTGAGTTACTTCAGAAGATCTCTTACACAGGTAGATTTTTACACTTTGGATCACATAGCTAAGCCACTTACAAGGCCAAACTATGGCCAAACTTATTACTGAAAACTCATTAAAACCCGGGTTCATTAAAACCCAGAGTTAGCTACTGTTCAGGCATGACAGACCTGCCAGTTACAGAAAACTCAGGGTGGGAGCAACCTAGAAAGGGAAACAAAGCAAGCAAAAAGCCCCAAAGCCCTTCTGACAATTAATGACGAGGTTTCTGCACCTCTTTCACCTGTAACTTCTGCAAATGAAAAAAAAAAAAAGCCTAGAAATCTTGGATGTGATCAGAACACACCAGTAATAATTCAACTTTTTAAATGTTATGGGAATGAGGTGTTCTGGCACAGAAAATGTCTTTGGGTTGCGTTGACACAAGGACTGCAGAGGTAATTCTGGATTTTTAATTTTAAAGAATCATTTCAGGCTCACTGGTATTGTAAAATTTTTCAGTGTCCAAATATACCACCTATTTTTTTAACCTCTTCTTCCCAGAGCTCTTCTCTGAAATATGTCGTCAAGCAATTTCAGGAAATCACAATGATCCTTTCCTTTCAGCTTCCCAATACAGACCAAAGGTGGTACAAGGATCATGAAAGTCACCCTGATCCAACTCCCTTTTCAGTGGCAGCACATTAAGTTCCTAATTGACAGTGTTACCTAAAAGCAGTTAAACTAGAAGGTGAGACCATTCTATCTTTTACTTATGTATTTTCCCCCTTTAAATTCAACATTATTGTATCTACCTAACATTTTTTTTCTTTCCTATCTTTTCCACCTACTGAGTAACTTCCTTCCTTCAGTTAAGTCTCCCACTTCTGTCTTACTGCTCATGCTACGTCAACCCAAGTCACACCCAGGTCCAGCCAGGTGCAAGCCCAGTTCTCTCCTTTCACTGATTTATTTAACTGCATTTAACTACCTCCATTTCCACACAACCACCGGACAGCCAGAAATGGGCATTTTAAATAGCTTAAACATGGGCTATGAAATAAGCCTTCCACCCCTTTGTTTTTTTGGATCCCTAAAGATGGTCAGGGGATGGTGCCAAGACCTGCACGGTGTATTTAAATGACTGCCAATAACCTTACTTTTCTTTTTAAGCTGTCATGAATCTTTGAAAAGGGATCCGTACATCACCGTCTGTAAATAACAGCTGTAGCCAAATGCATGATACACATATTATGAGCTTTCTAAAAACCCACTGCCTATACTCCTGCACAGAGCTGCCTATAAAGAGAGGTTTGAAAGTGCTGAATACAAAAACAAACAAGCAAGCAAACAAAAAACAAGGGCACATATATTTTTAAGACAGGTGAAATGAAGTAGTAACATGCAATTTTGTCAAAGGACTTAGCTGGCAATTCATTTTCTGGATGCAATGAATTAAAGACAGGACCAGAGGCCTTGCCCTATCTGTGCCACAGAAACTCCTCCCACACAAAGTACGCTGCAATTCACAGTTCCCACATCCTGAGCTTTGTGAGGGCTCCTCAGTTTTCACTCCCTGCTGCCTGGCAAAGCCACAATATTGATGGCCACAAAGTAAAGCATCAGCTGCGGTAACAATTTATTAAACTGTGATTTCTTTTTTTCCTCCCTCATATATGAGCCAATAAACAGTTACCAATGCTGACATTTAAAACCACCACTCCAGGGTTAATCTGCGTTAACACCTTGCTGAAAGGAGCGGGGCACCTCACACCTCTCACAGCTATCGCTGCAGGTTCTCCGCGACCTCGCCGAGACGTCTCCGCTCACATTCTGCAGAGCCGGGCACGGGCTGGGGGGCAGGAAGGAGGCGAGCTGAGGTGGCAGAGCGCAGGGCAGCACGTTTAGGTGGGTGTCAGGAAGCAACGCTGCTGCTTCGCCCATGAACCGGGGCTCGTGCCACGCAGCAGCCATGCGGCCCGCGCTCAGCAGCCCCATCGCTGCTGAAACACAAGCACAGCGTGGGTTAGGAGGGACAGGGGACATCTCGAGGGCCACAAACACGGAAGGCCAAGGCTGTGCATGGAGCCACCCTCGTCGCTGCACGCAGAAAGTGAGGTGGCTCAAGCTAAGCTGCTGTAACCACCACCAACGTGAGCCCAAGGAGGAAGCAGGCACAAAACTACCGTGTGGGTGAACAACCACTAACTGAAATCTAGTGACAGAGTTCTACGGCATTTTATTAGTTTATTTAAAAAGAAAGAAAAACGAAAACCTTAGGCGACGCTTCCATAAGAGCGAACCGTGACTATCGCCCCCTTATCCTACTTGGGCGGCCGCGGGCACGGCCGCCCCGGGCCCCGCACGTGCGGCCCAAACGCGCTCCGCCGCGCTCGGGCTGCTGCCCTCGGGCTGCCCTTTCCACCCAGGCCCTTCCCGGCGCCTCAGGCGGGCGGGCCTCGGCGGGGAGCCCCGGGCGGGCGGCAGCGACCGCCCCTACCTGCGGTGCCGGCGGAAGGCTCCATCTGCGGCTCCGCACGCGGCCGCAGCGGCGGCGCCTGCGCGCGCAGCGGAGCCGCCCCGCGCTCCTCGCGCGCAGGCGCGGTCGCCCCGGCGGCCCCGACGGCCGCCCGCTCACCCGCCCTGCGGCGCCTGCGCGCGCGCTCCCCGTTCCCCCGTCGCGCAGGCGCCGCAAGGCGGGCGAACAGGTGGCCGTTGGTGGCCGTTGGTGGCCGTTGGTGGCCGTTCGCCGCCGTTCGCCGCCGTTCGCCGCCGTTCGCCACCCCGCGTCGGAAGGGACCGTTCCCTGGGAAGCCCCCGCGGGTCTGGGGGCAGATGGCAGCAGCTTCTCACAGTACCGGGCAAAGGTCTCAGCAAGCCCAGCCCCTGACAGGAGCCTCGGGCCCAGGGAGTCCTTGGGATTCAAGGCTCCTGGAGCAGTGGTGTTAAAGCACATGATTAGAACAGTAACAAAGGCTTTTTAATTGTTTTTTGTTTGTTTGTTTGTTTGTTTGTTTGTTTTTTCAAAATTGACTTTCTGGTGTCAGGGCAAGAGTCCCTGTTTACTGTCTTTACATATTCAGTATTAGAGCTTCAGGGAGAAAAGAATGAGTAAATATGGTATCCCAAGAGCAAAATTATGGAAATGGTCAGTATACTTCCTTCTAGCTAAATAGGGGAGTTACGTTATTTTAGCTAACAGTTACTGTTGCCTTATGAGACCTTTTGCCCCACCTATGTGGTTCAGCACAAAGGCCTAATAAACCTTTCCACCGTATGTTGTTTAAAGACAGTCCTGTTTCATTGGACATTGCACAGCTAAGAAGGGCTGGTGATATGTAATGTGTAAAAAGTGATGCCAACCAAAAGGTTAGAGAGGTGCCTTTGGTGTGCTGTAGAGGAATAAACACGGACTATAAGCTGCCTTGTTCTATGCAAAAGAACCGAGCCGTAAGCATTGCATTCTCAGGTGAGTGAGAACTTCAGGACTCTTCCTAAAATGCCTTACAGTGTTGGGTTTTTTTCTAAACTGCTGATGTTATCTTCCAGAAACATATAAGGTATAGACCTATAAGACATATGGTCCAGGTGACATAATGCAAGCATATGTTAACATATCTAAAAAGTACCTAGAAGATAACATATCTAAAAGACGACATGGTGGAGTCACCATCCCTGGCATGTTAAGGACATGATTTAGCAGGTATGGTGTTGAGGGGCTTATGGTTGGACTCAATGATCTCAAAGGTCTTTTCCACTAATTCTATGATAAGCAATTTAGAAGAAAAAGCATCAGGAAGAAATTTCATCACAGTTCACCATTATATTTATCCTTAGCACAATTTTTCATTGAAGTAAAGGTCCGAAAATCAGAGCCCACACTTACTGCTTTCCAGATTACACTCTTCTCCCTGACTGAATTATAGTTCAATCCTTGTATTTGAAAATGGATTTTTTCAACTTGTGGCCTAACTAAGGAGTAAGTTCCTTGAGCTGATACATGCACAGAAATTAGTAGAGCGTGATGTAGGCAAAGCCTTCCACACGAGTGATCTAGAGCATTTCTGTTAAAGAGCATTGTATGTCCTTATTCTTTTCTTAATTCACACGTTTCATATCATTCCTTAATGTAGAGTATGGATTTTATAACTGTTATCTGTAACTTTAAACTGTACCAAATCAATTAATGTTTATACACAGATTAAAAACTTTTAATCTTGCAGGGCTAAAAATGCAGCATATCAGGTTATTTGTATTTTATTAATTTTTGGGAGGGCTATGCCACTTCCTACAATGAATATAAGAGTAGAGTTACCAGTCCATATGAGAAAAGTTCTATTTTGCATTGAGAACATACAAGAAAACACGTGGTATAAAAAGAAACTTTCAGGATGAAGACCAAAAAGGAGACTGCAATCACAACAGTAAATTGAAATAGATGAAAATGAACGAAGTGAACATGAAATAAACGAACCTAGTCGCTTTTACTTCTCTTAACTCTTGGCTGTGTACCCCTGCAGAATCAGAACTATGAAGAGTTATTTAAGATAAACAACTTTGAACTTAAATGTCAGCTCTGTGTACTGCTTTGTTAATTTGATCATTTTCAGAGACAGGATACTAGTCTTGCTTTGAACTAGTTCTTTGGTGATTGCAGTGATGAATATAAAAAGAAAAATCCAGCAACTTTGTACATGGGGGAGCCACCCTCCCCTGCTTCTTCTCCCACTATCAGGTCTGACAGGCAGAAATAGGATTTTTCCTCAAGATGTATTCTCATATGTGAGAAAAAATGAAGAATGCTAACAACTGAAAGAGGAAAGGGGTCTTGGGGAAAGAGAAACAAATAAAAGGGGAAAAAATGCATATACAAACATTGTTTTGGAGATTGGAGGGACTAAAAGAGTTTCTGAGAAAAGGCACAGGTGCAGATGTAGATCTGATAGTAAAGCTTCATGCTATTTTTGGCTATTTTTAAGTACTAGAAATGAGAAAGCATCAGAGAAAGTGTTGCAGGTTTCAGTAGACATCTTAGCAATTAAGTAAATGAGACTGACATTATGTGTAGCAGGTATGGCATAAATAAGAGAGGGAGATAGAAACTTGCCAGGGAGAGCTTTACCTTAAGATAAATAACTTGTGTCTGACTTAGCAATGAAATGATGCCAAAAGGTGGTACAGCGACTGACTCAGCAGCATAAGGAAGTGTTGTTGTTTTTAATAGCAATTTGAATGACTGTAAGTGGGACACTCGCCACAGCCAGAAAGGCGGAAGTTACTATGTTACATATGTGAAATGATAAGAATCTGGTAAAGAATTTCAGTAGTGTAGATTAAAAAAAAAGCTAAACATTATGTAAGTAAAAATTGTGTGTGCTTTTAGTAAATTGCAGACTAGATATAAATAAAATCATCCTGTAGAGAAAGAAAAGGGAGTTTTACTTCCTTTGGCCACATTAAAGTGCTGTTTATGTGATGGATGCATCCTGTAGGAGCATTCAAGGATATATGGGGGTGATTTCGTAAAAAAAAAAAAAAAAAGTGGGAAGGAAGACGGTCTTCTGTAAACATGAAGCCTACCTTGATGTCTATCTTGGGTCTTATCCTCAGCACTAGTTTTTAAAAGGCATTTGAAGACATTTGGATTATATATTTTATGTTTAATAAGAATTTTCTTTAGATAAGAATCTTGCCACAAGTTTTGCATGCATGCATGAAGTTATTCTGAAATGTGTGGGCCATTTTGTCATAGAGCAATCGTGTATAATTTAGGACTACGTACTTCATTTAACTGAGATACTCATCCAGGGAACTTGTTAAATTGGGATCTCTCCTGAGGCACTGATACACTATCAGTAGTACTTAATACACACAACTATTACAGCTTAATAGGATAGTACCTATTGCCTAATCGAATCTGCTTCTGGTAGTTCAGTGGTGTCTGCATCATCTCGCTGTTACAGTCTCTTTGAACTGGTCTATGTGAGGAAAATGGTCCCCAGAGTTAATTCCCTGAGAGGTCAGCTGTGGGAGCTGTGGTGGAAATAAGATGGTGATGGTGGCCACAATTTTCTACATAGGTTACAGTGGGGAAAATCAGGTAAATTCCCTCATAGTCTTGAAAGATGCTTGAGGTAACGGAGAAGTTTCGTTTTCAGCCTTTTTTTTTCCTTATAAAAGTAGAAATAAAAATACAGTTATAAGTAGGATTGGCAGTCATTTCTGTGTTCTAACATTCATATTGTCATTTGATTAGTTAATCGCTCATTTTCAAAGGTGTGAATGTATTTTCACGCTTCAGCCAGGACAGTGTTAACAGCGAGACTATAGATAGGAATAGAGATTAATTATATGTTGCACAATTCTCTGCACCTTGTTATTACCAGATAAAGAGAGGCTCTCCGTCTACACACAGGTGTGATTTTTTTTTTAAACTCCAAACAATAGCCTTGGTCAAACGAGTTCAGAGGAATATTTTTCACATGACGCCTCTTCTGTGTGGTGGTTGATAGCATTTTTGATCTTGTTTCATGAGATATATTTTTTTTCCAGTAAAAGACTCCGATTCTTTGCTAAGCTTGCCCTTGTGAATTGCATTTACTCATAGGTGAGAGATGTGGGCGAGCTCTAAATGAAAATTAACATTTAGAATCAAAGTAAACATTTCCTTCTGATCTTAAGGGAGGCATACTTACACTGAAGCCACTGCAAGTTCTTCACGGGCTCTTTTGCAGTTGCCCTCTGAGATTTTCACAGACTGGAAACATCTTTTTTCAGAAGACAGAAGATGAAAGAAGACTTAGACTTTTTGTTTTTGTTATGCATGTTGCAACATTTGTATTTATTATCCTCTATAAACATCTGCCCCATCAATATATCTGGTTTCTAAAAGTTTAAAGTTAACAGGTTCTTCATAGTAAAATCTATTAGTGCAGAAAGAAGAAGCACAAAGCATGCATCCTGTTTAATTAATCTATATTTTCCTTAATCTAATGAGTAGATGCCAGGAGCTTGCAAACCTCAAGTCTCGAGTGCTATAGGTCTGTCAAGGTGCATATACTGGACTTGAGACCCTGCAGTATCTGCGCAGCACAGGCATTTGTTGCGGGTTGTTTTGGCCTCTGTTGCTGCAGAGAAGCTGTGGCGGGCAGGCTGCTGGCTACTGTGTGGTCCAAGTGCTGTGTCTTGTGGCCTGTGTTTTGTCACCTCACCAATGTTGAAACCTTTCCCTTGCATGGCAGGCACTTCTGTTCGGGTTTTTGGGAAGCATAAACTATTCTGTCGGGGTGGCTGCTTCGTATAATTTCTTTTGGTTCCGGGAGCACATCACTGAGATAATATCTAGGGTTATCTGCTCAGTCAGAAAAAAAAAAAAAAAAGGCATAAAATAACATCTAGCAGCTACTAATTAGATCTGTGTGACTGAGTGAAAAGCCCTTGGGTTCCCTTCCCTCCTCAGTGTTCACATACAGACACACAGAGTCTTTCAATGGCTTTGTTTCCTTAAAATCTCCTCTTTTATCTCAAAGGGTTCAAATGTGTAAACTATATACCAGAAGTAGATGATTGGACTGGCCTCCAAAGCAGGCCAGCCTGTATAAGTATTCGTCATTATCCTGCTTACAAGAATAATTGCTTTACAGGCTACAGTCAGAATATTTTCTCAATTGCGGGGTGAGTCTCATTTGGTCTGGAGGTTTGATTCAGAAATGTATTTAAACTCTTACTGAAGCTTCAGATTTTCAGTTTCCCTCAACTTTTCTTTCCCACTTTTCTTTCTGTTAATGATTTCCTTCAAAAAGCTTCTTAACCATTTGGTTATTCTTTCCTTTTATTATTATATGTATATTTTAGTGCCAGCAGAGATGGAATTTGTGATCATATTTCTAGGCTACAGGAACCACTGGCAGATGTAACCCTATCCGTGCTGCTGTCAACGTCATTGCCCTGATGTCTTTCCACTGGTACTAGCCCAACTGTTTTGAAATCATTCCTCGCTTTTTGTTTGGTTTTCAGCCACAGCAGAGAACTCCTTTATGCATCCAAGCTCTGAAGCTCTGTGCGGCTTTCCATACATTTTTCAAGGCAGGCAGGTATTACAGCTCCATCCTCGAAGCTGTTACAAGCACACCTAGAGCAACAGAGCTAGGTCTTGACTAACTGAAACACAGTCTGTAATCAGTTCTGGCTGAGTGGCAATTTTGTTTGTACAGGTTCTTTTGATGTAGTAAATCCCGTGGAAGAGGCACAAATCCTGTTTTATTGCTAGACGGCTCGCTAGGAATGTTTGTCTGTTCTTTAGTGATGGAAAAGCATGCTTCTTGCAGAACATGGCACCCTGTAGTGCCATAGCGTGACCACTGTGTCTCGAAGTTCAACGGTAGGATTTACTTGTTTCATCTCTAAGCCTCAGAATGCCTAATTGATTGGAAAACAACAGAGCAAAGAAGTAAAGCAGTTTACCCACATCTTGCAGGAATGCCAGTAGCAGTGTGGAGATCTGGAGAGCAAAGTCCATGATTTATAGTCCACTAAGATCGTAGCAGCACTCACAGTTCAAAAAATAAGGCCTAAGTATGATCTAGGGTTTTTGCTTGAGTTAGTGTATCACTGGAAATGGTAAGGCTCAAATATGAGTTACTGGAGACAGAAAACAAAGGTGAAGAAATAAAAGATACTTATTTATATTGAGAAGGGTACAGATATGAATGATAAAAACGTCTCTACTGATTTTGATCCTGATACAATCTAAAAAATATTTCTGCCATCTCTTGGATTATTTTTCATATATGCAGTTCTCAGTATTTTGCTTATAGTAAGTCTTCATTCCTATTCAAGCCTAAATTTATGATAGGACAGTATTTACCTAATTGTTAAGACGTTGTATATGCAAGCGCCCTTAGATTACATCATTACAAGTCTGTAGGTTTTTATCTCTCTCACAATAAAACTTTAACCCAATGAAAGATAGTGCTTTATGTTCTTTAAAAATTCTAATAACCAAATACATTTACTAGACTTGGACTTTAAAAAAAAAAAAAAACAAATTCAGACTTGATACTTAAATACAGATAAACAGAATGTGAGTAGAGGAAGATGCTTTTCCTGCCATGACAGATATGATCAAAACATGTTGTTTGTATAGAAGCCTCTCCCCTCCTTTTAGTTTTTTGGAGTGTAAAGGTGATGCAACAGTAATAATGCTGAACACTTAGCTGCTTCATACTCACCAGGCTGGAAAATTCAATCTGACTTTAAGTTTAACACTGCTGTGCTAAAGAGCCTCAACTGACCAGCACTGATTCTATGCTCTGACTTACTGAGACACAGACCTCATCAAGAGGCAATATTGACAGTCCTAAAACTCCACAGTTTGGACTGAAATGAGAGAAAAAGCGTTAGGTGCTTCTTTGTGTTCATCTACTGCATTGGAAAAGAACTGCTTAATTTATAGTAGGTTACCTATTTTGGGCAGTTAGTCACCTTGTTTACAAGCACATGAGCATTATTGTTGAAGGCAGTGAAATTATTCATGTCACATATTTAATACTTTAGTTGATGAGAAATAAATTCCCTTTGTAGCTGCAAACTAGTGTGCTTTCTATCCCCATATTTCTTTTTAATGTTCTTTATACTACTGAGTACGGCTACAGAGCTGCTCTGCTTTTTTCTACAGACTTTCATTTCAGTGCTAAGGGAGAACTGAATGCAAGGAGGGGAGATTTAAACTGAAAACTCAGCTCTTGCTGTCTGTTTCTCTGCAGTGTGATCTTGATATGTTACTAAATACTTACTTTATAGGTATATTTAGACCCTTAAGTAATAAAGGCTTTTTTGTTAGGAGGTTTGGTTAATTGTTATCAGCGTGGCAAGCTGCAGTATCTTCTGTAGAATCATGAGATATTTTTAAGATTGATTAATATGACATGTTGTAATACACAGAATCCAACTGTAAAGTCAAAAGATGTCAACCCATCAATTCCAGTAGGTTACAGAAAATTTTAAGAGTTTAACAACTTCAACATGCAAACTCGTTGCTACAAACCATATAAGTAACTATCTCCTTTGCTTTAAACAACTAAAAGTGCAATATTTAACTTCAGTCAGAACTGAATGTATGATATATAATGAAAGAAAGCTGACGTAAATGTGGAAAATCAGTGGAAACTCTTCACAAAGTTAGTAAAGGAATGTTCTTGTCTTGGACGTGCTGGACAGTTCTGAAGTTCGAGTGATGGCTGTAAAAATTCAAGCTATGACAAACTAGAGTGGAATAGAAATGCTGTGATTCAGACTTTCATAGTCACTGCCTTTGCCAATGGATTTAATAAATGATTATGGTGTGCCCTGTATTTCTCCATTTTTCCTAAAGAGCTGCAATTTGGGATTTTACATAAATGCTTTTATTATTTGCCTGTCTTCTCCACTGTCTGATCCTTGTGCATTACTGATTTATTTATTTATATCAGCATCAGGGTTAGGGTCTGTTTCTTCAGGCATTATCTGCTTACATCTGTTCCAAAAAACCTGACGGTATAAATAATTGACAGATACAACAGGCAGAACTGAGTAAGTGTAGAAGAGAGCTAGACAATGTTACATATGTCACATTTAGTAGGAGCACATCTACTGTTTATCTTTTATCATGTCATATATATGCAATGTATGTAGAATGTGGTCTATGTATTGTATACTTTGCTACCCATCCTGTAGAATTAGGAAGGAGCCTAGGATGAGTGAAGATATGATTGAATAGTGATGTGTGAAAGAAAGTGTAACTGAGGTTTAGCTTTCTGTCACCTTTTTTTACGTAACCAGGGCTAAGTGTTAATCAACTCAGAAGAACAGGGATTTTCGGTCAGGCTATTTTAAACTTCTTAGTTCTAGGAGGTTTCTTTACTCCACTTTTTGTAACACCCTTATTTAATTTCAGTAACTAATTCACATTTTAGAGAGAAGAATACTCAGGACTCAGACCTTTTCATAAGGTTCAGAAAACCAATCATAATATCTAATATCTCTGAAATTTCTAATGAGTTCTCCAAAAGAAAATATGAGAGAGCAAAGTTGACATTTCTGGTAATTCAAAGGTTTAAACCAAGGAAACCAAGGAAATACTCTTAAAAAAATAACAATTGCATAAATTAACATAGAGAAGTAGAAAAGCCCCGAAAATAATTAAATCACCATCACTCTAAAATCCAAATCCTTCTATGTTTACTTTTAAGGGATATTGGAACTACAACTAAAGCTGCTGCAGCGGATAAATCAATGTTTTTTCCCAAGCATTGTGTTCTGTGGCACAAACATGTAAATCTCTCTTGATATCGTAATTTGTATTCAGTTAAGTATCGAAAAGTTGATTGCAGAGTGTGATGAATCAATTCCCATGCTGAGATAAGCTGTAGAAAAGGGGAGGCTGAAATTTGAATTTCATCATTGGCTCATATGGAACAGCAGATTAGGAGCAACAGCTAGATTTTAACCCCTGCATTTGGAATTTCAGGATAACTCTCACTTCTCTGTGGTATACACTGTTGCTAGCAACTATGGATATAAAGCTTCTCTTTGCTCTGAAAGTGCTTGCTTCATCTGTCTCTTGCTGTTTTTTAGAAGAGAATATTTAAAGACATGGAAATTTGCATGATTTGCTAATTGTTTCCTGAGCTAGAGAAACCTTAGAAAAATGGAGATGGCCAAGTTAGGCCAAGGTAGGTGGAGAAATCATTTTGCCCTTGAAAAGTCATGATTCCTATTTTATTCTATTTTATTTTATTTTATTTTATTTTATTTTATTTTATTTTATTTTATTTTATTTCATTTTTAACTATTTTTGCAGGGTTCGTAACAAAGAGGTTCAAGCAGAACTTGTTACACTTCTTAATTTTCAATTCCAGAAATATGTACAGGAAGTAATACCTTGATGTTATGTCTTTTCTTCCATTGCTATTTCATGCATAGTAAAATACCTCTTACTCTTTCCCTTTCCATTACAAGTGCAACTGTCTGGCTTTGGAATAGTTAAGGACCACTTTTTGTCAAATTTAGAGGGGAAAAAAAAAGTTGTTAATTTGCAAAGCTTTATCTAAGACCTCCTCACAGCCTGCTGGCAAATGCTGTCCTTGTTGCAGTCCCATTTAGTGCTACTTAGCTTCATTCTCAACTGCCTTTTTGCTTGTGCATTTACATAATAACTTGCTTTTCACCATAAAAAGCAGTCCCTAAACTAGAATGTCAGAAGTCATTACAAATGCTATGTGTGCGTGCATGCTTCCATTTTGAAGTATTTAAGTACATCTGCCCCCTCAGGACAGTGATGGTAGGTGTTAGCATTACAACTAAATACCCTTGTCATTCACTTCTATATTCCTTTAATTGACTAAAAATTGAGAAGTTAAAACTGGCTAGTCAAAAAATTATGGGGATTTTTTTTTCTTTTTAAGCTCAAGCTGTGGTTTGCTCAAGCTGTGGTTTACACAAGCAAGAGTATTTTTCTTTGTTTCTTTTTGTTTTGTTTTGGAACCAGCTTCTTTTTATTTGAAAGCTCCTGGGCTAGCATGATGCTGGAGAAGATCTCCCACTGATTTCAGTTCTAGATGCCTTTGTGGTAGTTACTCATACGTAGGAGGCTTAGATAACCATAGCTAGGACCATGAGGCTCCTGCATAGAGGCAGTTGAAGGACCTTTAAAAAGGCCTAAGCTGCTCTGATAGCACTTCCAGCCCAATTGTTGTTTTCTTTTCAACAGAGATAGAAGTATTAAACACTGTTCCAAAGAAAATATTATTGTACCTTTCCTTTTAAAATCAAAAAAGCATACCGAACAATTTAGGATTAAACTTAAAATGACAGTTCAAATGATGAAGAAGGCGTCCACCTGCTGAACGTCATCTTCATTGAATTGTCTTGAGCTCGTCTAGAACATGACAGCTACACAGGCTTAGTTCCCTCGCTCTCCGTGAAACAAATGTTGGCCAGTTTATTGACTTTCCTTTACTTTGAACAAAAAGAATTTACATGACAGCTGTCAATTAAAAGATGTATTTTTCCTCATAGTTGCATTCCACTGGTACAGCAAAATACAGTGTCCCGCTACCTGGAAATTATGAGGACTAACCAGCTTTGGCTGCTGCAGGCTTCCAGCTGAGGAGCTCTGCTTCCCTGACCGACGTGGCACTTAGTCTCAGGGGACGAGACCACAGGAGGGTCTCCTGATGGTGACCAACCGGCCCTGGGAAGCTGAGGAGATGCTGCGGAGAGCGCACCTCGGCAGCCCGCGTGCTGGGGGCACAGGGCCACGGCAGCCGCGAGCCGGCCTGCAGGAAGGCAGCAGAACCTCTGTGCTTGCCAGCTCAGGGAACGTGCAGCAGAGCAGCTGCTGGATATGCAGTGACAGTTACCACAGCCACCCTGCCTTTGCTGGCTGACTGCAAGTCTCCCAAAGGGGGGTAAAACGCGGGCTGCTCTCATCAGATGTTCAGCCAGAGAAAAATGAACTTTCTGTCATTCGAGTCCTTGTGGGTCCAGCGAAGAGAATAGAGGAATACAGTCATTAAAAAAAAGTCACTGGCTACTGACCTGCCTGTCAATAAGCATTAAAGGAATGTGATGCTACTGCTGTGGAACTATCAAATTTGCTTTAAAGAGCAATGCTAAAGGTAGAGGTGGTGCTGATCTGCAAGCTTCAGGTGTTTGAAACCAAGATGCTTGTCAGGATTTTTTTTTTTTTATTTATTGTGAAGGAGATGGTGAAGTAAAAATTCTCCACTATAAACACATGCACTAAGAAAGGAGAGAATCCGAGGCAGAACTAGGTAGAAAACATGGACAAAAAAAAAGGTGGTTTTTAATTCCAGGCATAGTTTAGATGTGGTATATTCCTCACAGTACACGAGAGCAATTAGGTGCTGGAAATTGGCATTAAATGCAGAGAAATGGCAAAAAGATTGTACCAGTGGTTTTTGTTTTAAAGAGTTGTATTGAGTGTGACTTGGAGAGAAGCTGGAGTTCATGCTGAAGAAGGAGTAGCAAACAGCAACATATTTTAGGACTTGGAGTTGTAGTTAAGATTGTTGGAGTTACAGTTGGAGTTAGAAGCTGTGTAACTATAGAGCAGCTTTTAGTAGGAAGTGTTTGTAAAATCCTTCTCTGAAGAGGACATGTGAACGCCAGTTACATTTCTGCACACTTTAATTCCTGTCCTGCTTCAGAAAAGTAAAAGAGCTTTTTGGTCTCACTTCAGCTTTTCCTGGTTTTGATGTACCTCAGAAATACCCTTTACTGTTTCTGTACACTATTGTGCTCCCGCATGGTGGTTTTGTTGCAAACCCTTCTCATCACTTGATTGCTGTATTTCTGTCTCTCCATCATCTACTTCAGCCCACTTCTGATTTGAAACATCTTCTGCAGTAAAAAACTTGTGCTGTATGTCAACATGAACGATGCTTGTTTAAAACAAGTTTTCTGTAGTTCTTTCCATTCAGTAGTCATGTATGAAGCTTCTACATTTTCCTTGTATTTTGATGATTAGTCAGAAGGCCATATAGACATGTGGGCCTTTGGGAGAGATTCTTCATGCTTTTCATGTGAAAGCAGGTCACTGCTCTTATTGATTTCTGGACTACCAGACATTGTATATGTCAGTGCCAAGTTTTAGGTTTCCTCTTGTGTTGGTACTGGAGATGAAGAACCCAATATTTGGGTGATATGGGGGCAAACCTGGGTCATTTTAGCATTAAAAATATGAGAGAATGTCAAGAGCTCTATCGTTTTTATTTGGCCAGTCCCAGCATTGTTCAAAAATATTTAGACAGTTCATTTGGTTAATGTGTTTTTATTTCTTTTAGTAATTCCAGCAAAAAAGAAATCAACAAAGGAGACTTTTTTCTATGACTTTCTTATTAGATGGGTTCTAAGAATGTTAATACATTCTCTGGAAATCTTAGACAAAAGTTGAAATTCAAAGAGGAAGGATTAAAAATTCTAAGTGATGATGGTGAATGATGACAAAAATTTCCACGGGAAACACGTTAACCTGTTAAAGTGTGTGAGAAGTAAAAGGTGTATAATCTCTCAAAAATATGGAAAAGTTTTGAAGCATTCTGGAATATTGTTAGGTAGAAATGCATAAATTTCTGCCAGGCCCTGTTGTTTAATTGTAACTAACCTACATTTGCAAGGAGAGATCTTAAGTTTTCCTATTAGCGTCATAGGTATTTTTATGTATGTGTGTATATATATATGTGTGTGTGTGTATATATATATATATATATATATATAAAACAGGAAAGCTTGTTGATAAAGCATATAAAACATTTTAGCTAATAAAGACTTAAAATTTTCCTCTTTTTAGTGTGCCAGGATGAGCCACTTACATGGAGCAAATTAAAGCTGCAGCTAAGTGACGTTTATCTCCATGTTGCAACCCAGCTCAGGAAGGTAGTTTTGGAGTATCACAGCCCATGGGAAGAGGGGACGATGCAAATCCAGTTGCATTACTGTTCTGGGAATGCATGTATATTTAACTGCACTGCAGGAGCTGGAGTAGGAGAGAACTGCAGCAGTCCTAATGAAAGAAAAACCGATGGGAAGCTGGGAATGCCCCCATATTACCTAACACATTCTGCTGCACTGGATGTTATTCTGACAGGGAAGATTGTCTTCTCCCCAGCAAGCAGTACTGGGTATTATTTTGCAGCACCCAGCGAGCAGACGAAAAGCAATCGCATTGACAAGAGGATCACAGAGGATACAGATCCCTTGTAAACTTCTCAAACCTTCTAATGAAACTTAGGAGCACAATCCTGGAATAAGGTAGGCATATTTAATATTAAAAAATATATATATAGATATATATATGTATATTTCAGATGCACCTTTTCTGCTTTTGCAAAAATACAGCCTTCCTCATCAGGATAAAAATGGCCAGAGGAAGGCCATGTGTTCTGTTGTCTTCTTAAAAATTCAGAGTCTAGAAGACAAGAAGGAAGGGAGTAGAAGAATCCCATCCAGCAAGGAAGGAAGAACAAGAAAGGACTTGAGGTTCATTAGGACCTTATGCAGCTCTTGAGTTAAATAAAAAAAGAATGCTGCTAAGCATGAGCAAGAAAGCACACAAAACATGCACTGGGGCAGTCACTGCAGTGGCCAGAAGATATCCACTGATTTTTGGTTTGAAGCTGTACGAAGCCATAGATTTTCCACCCATCCCACTCCAGCAAGGCCTTCTACTCAGCAGGAGGGGAAAAAAAAAAACGATCATTGCTGTCCTGATCCATACATTGCCTAGCACCCTGTACTTGGTAGGGTGTTAAATGTCTCTTAGAGGTGTTTTGTTTATTGCTGAATCATTTAATTTTATTTAGTTTGATTATATTTAATTAGTTTTGCAGAAAGAACCTTTGAAACCTAAAATTTAGCATCGCCCATGAGATTTGTAAAATATGCCAGCAATTAATCTAAAATCTAGTACATGCCAAGACCAATGTGTTGTTGAAGTTGCACAAACTAACTTCAAATGATGTTACTCATGTGTGAGGCACATTGTTGGTGCTTTAATGCATCTCCTCTCCGCGCAGCACCTCAGTGTGCTCTCGCAGTAACCAGTAAACAGACAGCAACTCCATTTCCCATCCGCCTTTCTCCATGATGTGACCCTCCTCTCCTCCTGTAGCTTCACAGAGATAGTGTAAAACATGACACACATAAGAACAACGGGAGTATTTGGTCTAATTGTGCTATGTCAGTCACCAAATAGGCATGCAGGAGACATGCTGCACCTGTTGAGGGGGCAGCGCGCTGTCTCCTTGCTGCTATTCATTGGGTGCTGGTGGTAGTTACCTCGCCAGACAGAAATGCACTTGGTCTCCTCACATAAACATGGTGGGTAACCATTTCTCTCCATGTGTTTTGAAAACACTGCAGGAGACAAGGTACTGCTCAGAAGAGCAAGGGACTCTTGAGATAGGTACCCAGGTAAATGCCTTGTGTTTTGATCGCAAAATTCTTAATGTAAGCAAAAAACGTTGATTTGGTGAGGACAGGGAATAGTTCATGAACTCTAAAGAGACTGTAAAGGCTGTGACTGTCTGCCAGCAGCAATGCACTGATTTTTTTTTTTCCTACTTTAGTCCTAGTTTTGGTGGCAGTTTCAGTTTGACACGTTATTACTCACTGAAAGGCTTAAAATTAGAGAGATGCTCATAGTTATGTTGCATAATCTGATCAGTCATTTTGTTTTCATTCATTCTGCTCTCTGTTGTTTCCTTCCATATTCTCCATGACTTGTTTGGCAGCACAGAGAATCAAAGTCTTATGTAGTGGTTCCTTTATAAGAACAATGTGCTTCAGTTTGTTCAGAAAATAAGTACCTAGCACTTCTGATTTGGGGATCCTAACCATCCCAGCACGAGTCCCCAGTGGTTGGTTCCATTATACACTAATGCCTAGCAGAGAAGAAAATCTCTGCTACAGATAGTTACCAAATCAGAAATAATTCTAACCTGCACGAAGGAGAAAAATAAAAATAATTGAAGCTCCAGACAAATTGGCAGGCTGGCTTGTGTAAATAAAATGGCCAGCTAATTGTATTCCCTGGTGAATCCAGTCCAAATGGACCAGACGGGTTGAGTGCATAATAGAACACATGCACCACAGTTTGAAAATCTCTGGGAATACTGAGCTGTCTTGTGCCACCCCTGATGGAGCTGAAATTGTAGTGAACAGAATGCTGGAACCATGTTGTATTATCAAAGGACATGGAACCACTTATTTGAACTAAACACTTAGTGCTGTCATGCTGCTGTGACAGAAAATGGCACTAAAGCACAGCTGAGTGGCTATTTTTGTCTGGATAAATACTCCAGTTTGTCAAGCTCTGTCTTCAGATCTGTTAAAGCACACAGGTGTAGTTCAAAATTAAATGTTAACAACTTTATGTTAGCTCAGGAAGAAGCATCGCCTCCATTTTTTGTTGTTGTTGTGTGCAATTCCAAGTTGTCCAATATATTAAAATAACTCCTGGTGCTTCAGTTATCCAAAGAGTATACTTAGGACTATGTTTGGTGTTTGCATTCCATATTACCAATTTTTGTATAGATTTACGTGTTACTTTATTTAGTTTATGAACTTGCAGCATTGCTGTTGATGAATTTAGATACCAGTTTAAAAAAGCATTGTGTACATGAACATAATGAAAGAACATGTTCTTAATGATATGAACATGACTATTTACTGATACAATCCATACTTTGCTGGAGTACTCAGAATATCTGCTTTTGTGTCCCAAAGATAAATGGATAAGAACGATGTGAGCTTGTGGATATCAATGTTGGAGTCTTACTGGCTGAGCAACCAGGCTCAGAACAGAAGTAGAAATTCAAGATTTCCATTCTTGAACTAAAAGCTAGAACTTAAGACTCGTTTGATAATTCTTTTGGGTGTTTTGTCCACATTTGGCAAATGTCTAAGGTGAATCAGGGGAAAATTGAAAATTTAGCATTCATGGTTTCTTTGAAGGATTTTCCAGGCCCTGAAACTGAAGAGTATTCCAAAGAGTATTCCTATTTCCAAAACTTGGTTTTAAATGGGTTTAACAGCTAGGGCCAAGATTGCCAAGTATGTGTACTTAAACTCTACAGTTTAGCATATGTTTGAATCCTATGCACCTAATTTATGAATTTGAAAATTTATTAGTTCAATACCCACCACAATTCTTGAATATAACTATTCAGTGTTGGCCAGCCTGATAGCTGGATAATGTACATAGACCAAGAAATACTGAGTTACTGTAGAAGTAGAGTCATTTTTGTTCATGGACTTGCTTGTGCCATTGCTGTGAAAGATACAGGAAGCCAAGTCAAAAAAAGATGGGAAGCAAAAAGGAAGCATGATGAAGAATCAGAATATTTTGTATCTATTTTGCTTGTCAGTTTTTTTGTTGTGAAAACTCTTGTGAATAACTAATAACAGTCCTGTCTGAAGCATGTAACTTTTCACTATTCCACACTGTGTTTTGGAACAATATTCTTTCTGTAGTCTTTAACATTTTTTATAGGTTAATACAGATATTATTTATATTATAGTCTTAGCAGGAAACTTGAAAAATTGTAGTTGCATTGTGCTGTGCATGCTGTTCTTGTCCCAGTGTCAACAGGCCCACAGCTACGATAGCTTGACATGCCTTTAGCTTTTGCCTTTGAGATGTAGAAGGCATTCGGTTCAAAACTCTGCCTGATAAGAGTCTCATTTGAGCCTTACTTTTGAAGAAAAAAGCAAAACAAAAAATCTGTTTTCTGGAAAAAGACTGAGGGAGAATATGTTGTTTTCACTGTATATGTTTCTTTGCTTAACTGCTGTTTTACTGAGAAATGATGGTGCTTCAGTGCTTTAGAACATTATTTTAATATTTTCAAATATTTTATTCTGTGAAAATCTGTTCAAATGCAGTGGCATTTTGCTTGGTACATGTGTATAAGGAATGTGTATTTTAAACAAATGTATTTTACCGTTTTGCCTTCTTTGTTGCATGTTCCATTCCCAAGAACCAGGGGTGTACTGAAATAGCCTGCAATCTTCCTGTCTGAGGGATCCATTCACCCCTAGTCGTGCTCACAGCAATATTCAGTGCACAGCAGAAGGCACAATTCAGTTCTTGGAGGAAATCAGAATGTGAGATCCTGATCTGGTTAGCCCTCTTTTATTCCTGTGATTAGATCAAACGGTAGTGGTCTGAGAATATCGTACATTCATATATTCAAATGTATAATGCAGATTAAAAAACACTGACTTTGTTACTGACCTATAACTTGAATATCAGCTTAGTAGCTATTTGCTTTTCCTTTATTCCAGTAATGTGTTTGCTTATTTATTTTAAGGAGAACCAAATGCTAATATTTTGAGATAGCTGGCTTGTAAATATTTATTTAAGTTTTTGTTTTCGCCTTTGATCAAGAGATAGACTCCTATGCTCCTTGCCTGCATCATGTTACTAGTAACACTGACAGATACCATTTCAGAATTACTGTATGTACCTCGGGATAAACCCAAAGCAAGTGTAATCTTCAATATATATTGTGCTTTGTACACAGTTTTACATAGCTTTTCCACAGGCTACACAGACATTTCCAAATGCTGTGATGGTTCACTCTGGAATTACATGGTACCAACCTAGAAAATTGACAGGAAGCAATTACTCAGATTCTTCTAAATTTTTAATTTTTTAAAGCACATTGTTATGTATTTCTGTATTAGGTAGAGGAAAGCATCTTCCTGGCAACACTGGAATGCCCTGAGGATCCCCAACAGCCTTTTAAATAATATTTTATTTACTGTGAGGAAGACTTGAGATAACCCTTCTCGGTGCCCCTGCAAGTTTTGTAAAGTATGGTGAGGACAGACTGATAGTGGATTCCTTCATCTCAGACTTGACTGCATAAGGTTTGCTGTGTATAAGTTTGATGTCCATATGAGTATTAAGAGTGTTTTATGACATATTTTTGGTGACCTGAGAGCTAGTATGCAGTGCTAAAGCTGGTCCACCCAAAAGAAGTACTTCTGAGCTCAGAAGAAGGTAGCTTTCTTTCCTTCTGTTTTGTGTTGTCACATTTGTTAAATACAGAGAAAGAGATTCTGGGCAAAGGCTTCATCATGTGGAAGTGCCATGAATATAGTGTGTCTTTATGAAATTTGTCAGGGCAGGCAGATCATGTGGCAGGGCACTTTTTGCTTATTGCCAGTTTGAAAATAAGAGTAAAGTTGCTTTCCTTTTCTACTGTGAAGCAAATTTTCTAAGCAGTGTCCAGCCTTTGGTGGCAAGTAGGAGATGTCTGTGAGGAAGAATAAGGAAAAATTGCTATCTGAGTTGGCAAAAGAAGAAATGGCAGGCAGATTGCTGGAAATTAGAAGTATTTTAACTTTAAGGAGATTGAGCTCTGGAGCAACATCGTTAGAATACTAGTAGAGAGAAGAAATAGGCTTACTATTAAGATAGCGTTTCATCAGTTTATGAACAGGATTAAAGGGTACAACTGTCTTCAACAACAGGAGTCCAACATGAACCTCCCCCTCCTTGTTTTTTTTGGTCTGAATCTTAGGCTGCAGAGGATGGATAGACATGATGTTACATGAAGTCTTCTCCAAGTTTTCTCCTCTCTAAACTTATTTGATAAGTTTTCATAGCTGGATACCTCTGTATGTAGTCAGATACGATAGGGAAAAGGTTGGGAGATGGGTGTGTTGTCAGATGTCATAGTTCTCATTCTGTCCCATCCGTTTCCTTCCAGATGTGTCTCGAGGACCCTGGTTTAACTGAACCAGCAAAAAGACAGACCCATAGCATTTATGATGTATATACAAAAACACATTTTCACAAATGAACAAATTCTGTGGCATTTGAATAATTCTGCTGTCCTCAGGTCTGGCACCACAAAGCAAGGTTATTTCTCCAGTTCATGCGAAAACCCACAATCAAGGGGTAGGTTGCTGAGGCATGTCAAACACAGCTGATCAGGCAGCATAGGTATAGTCATTATGTTTAAATGACATTCATAACCACATAAATGCTTTTGCTTCAAGTAGTTGAAGTGTGTTTTCTGAAAAATATAGTTATTGAGTGATGAATTTATAAGTTGACTCTGTACTATTAAAATTGTAGAATCATTCAGTTTGATCACAGAGTGACGTAAGTGTCAGTCAGAAGGGACCTCTGAAGATCCTCTAATCCAGCCTCCCAATCGAAGCAGAACTATTGCCAATGTTAGAGCAATTTGGATATGCTGGTGCCAAGCTGAGTTATGAAAATATCCAAGGTTAGAGATTCCGCAGTTGCTCTGACTAACCTAATCCAGAGTAGTAAAGTGTACTACTGCACTAATAAAGAAGGTGCAAGGGAAGACTAAGCTCGGATATCTCCTGAGGTCTTTCTGTGCCAAGAGTTTAAAAAGTAGAAAGGAAATATTTCCTGTGTGGAAATGGTTACTTTCCCTTGAAATATCTCCTACCAGGAGAAGCAAATTATCAGACAGTAAGTGCTAGAAGAGGAATAAGTACACACAGATTGTGCTTTGTTTTGGAATTTGGCATTTAAATTCAGTATTTCCTACCTATAAAATGTTGCATTTCTCACATTTAATGTTGCATTGACATTACTTTTTGGTATAAAACTATTATAAAATCCTCTTTTTAGCAAGTATACTGAACTAATATCTATAAAGCAATTTCCATAGTTGCATGATTTCTTAATATAAACCACTCTATTCTGCTTTGCTCCAAGGAATATATGCTAGTGTGTACTGATTCATTCCACATCAAAGGCAATTTAAGTTATTTATGGAATCCATTCTGGTTTTGTTAACTGGCATTTAATAAAACATTGTAATGCTTTTCTATGGCATAGGACTGTGACATGCACAAGTTGAAGTTATATTAGTTGAGAAGTTTCTCCAAAAGATTGTATACCGCTTTCTCCACTGAGGCAGATATAGGCCCTTCCTATAGACCTCTCCATTTGCCCTTAGCCTGAACAATAGGGTTTTTTTTTTTTTAGTTTTCCCATAGAAGGTTTCTGTACCAGACCTCATGCAAATGAAGCTTCACAGGTATTTGCACATCTACTGATTCTGAAAACCTGTGATCATTGTCTGAATTTCCTGCATGTATACAGACTATAGTTCAACTAAATACACAGAGAATTAATTGAAATTTTTAATTTATAAGTATAAATGGAAACATACAAAATATGAAATAAAAAGTAGACACATATTCTGCTTTACAAATAAATAAATACAAATGCATTATTTGATATAGTATAGAGTATCTAGATATCTCAAGCATGCAGAGTGTTAAGTTTCTAACAGACGGAAACAACCCTCATTTTTAAAACAATGCTAGCCACAAACTCTTCTAAATCTGATAGTTGCATTACGAGTATGGGTTACATAATTTTTTTTTATTAGATGAGACAAACTGTTTTCCAAATGACCAGAGACCACAGAAGATATCTGACTAACTATAGGGATAAAACTGTGAGATTTAATTGCTTTACAATGTTGACTGAGCTCATGATATAAGAAATAAGAAGTGTGATTTAGATAACATAGCAAATGCCTGGAGTCCTATGAAGGGTAAAAACAGACAAAAACATCAAGCAAAATCCAAGAAGGCAAAACCTTCTTCAAGGTAAAATAGTTTTGTTTTGTTTTTTAAAGGAGTTTGAAAAAGGTTAAAATACAAGTCCATTCACTATCTTTATAAATAAGATGGGCACCCAAGCTTGTAGTGCTTCCTGAACCGTTCACAAGTGAGTTTCTGAACCAATTCAAATTCAGGTTTATGTATTTCCTCTGAAATGTTGTATATGCTGTAATACCTTCTACTTCATTAGGAGAAACTTTTCTCGCTGTTGTTTTTAATAAAGACTAACACTAGAGCCAGCTATAGTGTAAGTAGATCTAGACTGTATTCTACAGTATTCTGTAGCCTGTATTCTACAGTATCCTGGTTGACACCAGGTTAGCCATGAGTCAGCAATGTGCCCTGTGGCCAAGAAGGCCGATGGGATCCTGGCCTGCATCAGGAGGAGCGTTGACAGCAGGTCGAGGGAGGTGATCTCTACTCAGCTCTGGTGCGACCGCACCTGGAGTCCTGTGTGCAGCTCTGGGCTCCCCAGGGCAAGAAGGACACGGAGCTTCTAGAGAGGGTGCAGCCTAGAGCCATGAAGGTGATTAAGGGACTGGAGCATTTTTAGTATGAGGAAAGACTAAGCGAGCTGGGCCTGTTTAATCTGGAGAAAAGAAGTCTGAGAGGAGGTTTGATTAACATGTCCAAGTACCTCAGGGGTGATTGTAGGGAGGATGGGGCCAAGCTTTTCTCAGTGGTGGCCAGTGACAGGACAAGGAGTAACGGGTGTAAGTTGAAACATAGGAAGTTTAATCTCCGTATGAGGAAGAACTTCCTTACTGTGAGGGTGACAGAGCCATGGAACAGGCTGCCCAGAGAGGTTGTGGAGTCTCCTTCTTTGGAGATCGTCAAAACCTGCCTGGATGTCACCCTGTGCCACATGCTCTAGGTGTCCCTGCTGGAGCAGGGGGGTTGGACTAAATGATCTCTAGAGGTCCCTTCCAACCCTAAGCATTCTGTAGTTCTGTATTCAAGGTTCATCTTAGTTCAGATATTTTATTGCTTATTTTTCAAATAAATGTGTTCATACACTTGTCAATTAACATCATAAATGTATTCTTCTGTCTTCACACACTTGTCCATTAATATCAATATACTCCTTCCTAGCAAATGCTGGTAAACATATATTTCCCTTCCAAATTACTGTATCAAAAAACATTATCCAAAGGAATTCTTTAACTGTAATTTTCAAATAATCCCATGATAATAACAATAACTGGCTGAATAAAACCTTCCTCCTCTTTAGCTTTGAAATTTTCTCTTGGCCAGCTTACATGTACCATATGAGTCAGATAGAGGAAAAAAAAAAAAAGAAAAGATGTGCAAGTTCTCTGACTCAGGCTATACAGCATATGATTGAAGTAAAGAACATCATCTCCTTTGTTCACTAGGGTTTTTTGTTATTATTATTTCTCTCTGGTCTTCTACTTTTCTGCTCCTCAAATAAGGCTAATTACAAAGGAAAAAAGTTGAAATTGGTGGAGAGAGATCCTTTAAAGCCATTCCTTTTGCAGCATGGAACAAAAGAAAGTACCAAGGGCATGGATAGGCCTTGAAAAAAAGAAAAGAGAAAAACCACCTAATGAGGATGTTGAGATAAGTGCTTGTGAAGAAAACTGGCAAAAAAGGGCTTTTAGTCTAAAATCCATAAATAAGTGGGCATTAGATGGGTACTAGAACATTTTTAACAAGAGAGGCCACCAAACTGTAGCATCCTATGCAAGAGCTACAACCCTAAAAACTCTTCTTCTTAACAAGATAAGGGTTTTTCTCTTTGAAATATTAATTTGAAAAAGAAATACTTGAAAATTAAAGAGTATTATTCATGTCTCTGAATCCATTATAGAGGAGGACACCACCAGAGTGCTTTAGATGTAATTATGAATGCCGTAGACTTTCTAAAGGTCAAAGATCCTAAACAGTAGGAAGAAATTGTTCACAGTGTATGAGGGTTCAGACAGGGTTTGACCTCCAATCTCTCTTTGGGTCTTCTGGGCCGGGCTAAAGAAGAAGCATGTACAGCGTCAACCGGAGAAGAGTTTAAGAATCAAATCATTTGCCCATCCTCCAGTCCTATTTCCTAATACTCCTGGGTAATTGGGCACTCAGACATGCTTGATATCCATAGATGTGCAGGTCAGGTGTTTGAGACTCCATCTAATTACCAGGGAATGGCTGCCAGCTGAGCATTGTCCATTGCAGCTTTCAGGACTGCTCTTATAACACATAAAGGAGAAAAACAAATCTGAAAGGGAAGGAAGATAAAAGGATGGAGAAAAATAAACGACAGGACCTGATCCAAAGACTGTAGAAGTTAATAGAAAGTCCCATTAGCTTCAGCAAGGTTTAGATTAGCCTCCCTGTTTCTAACAATACTGACAGTTCTTTATCCCATCATGTATTAGATTTCCTTTCATCCATGTGTACCAAGACGTTTGCGTTTAGTACCAATGGTAAGACTTTTGCACATATATCCTGGCAGATCTGATATTTCTGAATCAGCCAGGGAAAATTTTCTTTAAACTTTGTTTCTTAGAAGCTCCTCATAGCGTGGAATTTTAAGGGCTTTTGGAAAAGTCCAGCACAACAACTATGTTCGCCGAAGTACAATAATACTAGTTCTTTAGCTTTAAAATCCCTCTGGACATAGCAGGAAATCCAATCATTTTGCTAAACCTGGTGCATTTTGATCATGAATAGGGCAAGTATTATAATACTTAGTGCTGAGCTATGAATAAAGTTTTTGCTAAATGTACAGTACATTTTACACTGCTCCTTTCCTATTCACCTTTAGTGAAACTTTTGGCACATGTTCTGTGCTACAGATGGATCAACAAAATACACATGTGTCTAGTGATCAGGTGCTTCAACTTGATTGCCAGCGAGCAGCTTTTGCTGTGACACAGAACTCGCCCACAGGTGTCCTGCACACAGGACAGTAATCTTTTGGCACTAACTTTTCACAGCAGGCTACCTGCGAGGCGGGCAGCCGGTGGCCCTTTCATCTGACTTGCCACAGCATTTCCCAAATTCTGGATCAATGACGAATAAAGATAGGAGCATAATTCCAACCAGTTTGGTATATCTCCTGCAAGTAATTCTGGTTTTATTATTACAGTTAAAAGGTTGCTTTATTAAATAGAAAAGATTAATTATTATGAGTCTTTGGTGTTCTTCTTTATAGCTGTGGTTTTGGATTTGTTTTTGTTTTTCTTGATACGGCACATTCAATATCAGTGAAGCACCAGAAGTTTATTCCATAATTAAATTGTCTTGGTACTTGCTCTTAAGGCAGAATTATAATTCTTCTGTTTCACACATTAAAGATTCAATTCAGTCTACGAACAACACAGAAACTCTTCAGAAGACAGTGGAATTTTCTTTATCACATTTTAAGAACAATATTTACCTACCATAGCAGAGGAAATATGCTTAACTGCTCTCTTATTGGCACTTGGCACATTTTTCTCACATATCTTCAAGTTCAACTAGCTGAACAACCACAATTCCCACTAACTGCAGACTGTGTAAACTCGAATAGCACCCTGAGCATAAGATGCTTTTGAACTTTGAAAGCTGTGTATGGAGAGCCAGTTCTCTTATTCATTGTGACCTATATGAGTTTCACCAAAGCTGATCAATGAAGCTGTTCAGAATCAAGAGTTATTTCTGTTTTCCATGGGGAAAAAAATGTAACTTTTTAAAAAAAGTTTACTTTAAAAAGTGTGTTAAATTGCTGTTTGTTCAAAATAGCATGTTTCTGATCCTTGTGAGTTTTTTGACCCAAGGAATTGTAGAGAGTTGGGCTAAGATCCTTTATTATTTTGTACCTTTTCTTTCTAGGGTGATGGAATGCCCATTAATTTCATGTGAATGTATTTTTCCTCCTGCCAGTGCATATTGTTTTCCTTAAGGAGTAATTCAACTTTTCTGTTGGATGCAAACAGTGACATGAGTTTTGTACAAAAAAAAAAATAGTACAAAATTGTCTGAAATTTTAGGACTCTGAGATTAGTGAGTAGTGATTTCGGCAGAAATACTGACAAGCAGATGCAGTTTGACTTTTTTTTTTCCTAAGGAAAAGGCCCAGCTAATAAAATACATCTCTCTTAACTGGGAATTGTGTATGTCAGATAAATACCAAATGCACTGCTTGCTATAACAGCAAACTAAAGGGTGCAATGGGAGTAGCCGAGAAAGGAAACGCTTTGACATATTCCATTTAATAAATATGGGCACGCAAATACTAAGCAAATTATTCTCAGCTCTGAAATTTGTATGAAGTAGTTTTGTAAACAAAAAGATCTGCTTGTGTTTATAGTTGAATTATGAATATTTCTTAATGATAATGTGACATAATTAATTGCATGTGACTTTTAGAAAGCAAACTTATGCTTCTCAGTGTACTTCAGCTGCTTTATTTTGCAACAATAAGCACTCTGTCTCATCTTACTGCTTAACAAAGTAAGTCAAGCGCTGCCTGTGATGGTTGGAAAGCTTGGTGCAGACTGGAATGCCATGATATTGTTGCTATTGCACCACTTAATACTGAAGAGATGGAGACTATAAAAACTGCTAAAAAAGTGTGTTGAATTGAGATTTAAAGAAATATTCAGTCTTTAAAGAATTAGGCTTTAAATATATGTTTTGTTAGATACAATAACAAATATACATAGATGATGATGGTACCAGTCAAAGTATTTACAGCCTGTCACACAGAGATATTTCAAACTCCTATTTAAAGTAAACTTTGATTTTCTGCTATATATAAATGGCATTTTGAGTTAGTGTGGGATGGTGGGAACAAACATGAATTCTAATTTCAACTGGTAGGAAAAGCACGGTCTGTAAAAGCTCCTGCTCTGTAGCAGAGCCAGGTTACTGCGCTCCTTGTCAGCCTGTCTGCATCGTGGCCACCAGACCCTCCCTGAAATCTTTCTCTCTGCAGAATAAACATGGGCAGCTGGTTCAGGAGGCACCCGGGAATGCTCCCTACAGCAAAGGGACTTTTCTGCTATCTACTGCTTATGTGGCGTGAGATAGTCTGCATAGTCATTAGGCAACGCAGATGGAAGAGAGTTAACATGATATTAAAATTATCTCCTGAATCCTAATTTTCTGTACATTCCTAGCCTGTGCTTTTCAGGATGTGAGTGAAACCTTCTCTCAGCCAACCTCAGGTGTAGCAGAATGAGAGAGACCAGCAGACCAGGCAGGTCCAGACACCACAAAGGCAAAAGCAGACTCCGACATGAGGGTACGCCTTTCCCAGACTCTCCTGGATTTTTCTAGCTTCTATTAGAATAGGATATTTTTCTTCTGCCAGATGTGGAGCTTTTGCAAGTCTCTCGCGCACTCGGACGTCCAAGTGGTCCTAAACCTTTCCATGGGTGACTAGTAACTAGGCCATGGGATTTGGTGTGGTGTAAACACTGCACAAATGTCGTCTGGCTACTTGTCAGGTAGCTCAGCTTGAAGTGGACAGCAGGGGATATTAATTAGTATTTTTTCCCGCTCAGTAGATCTGCATCGCTCCTCCCCTTTCTCTTATCATTAGCCAATACTTGTTTTAACCATGCAGGTTACTACTAAAAGAAGCAGGGGAGCAGGCAGGACCCCATCAATGCTAATCTAAAATAGCACTAGAGACCTCCCTTTTAGATCTGGGGCTGCTCTGCTGCATTTGACCAGCTATGCTGCCAACTTTACAAATAATTACGAATGAGCATCTCTTGTGAAAGCAAGTTGTATTCAAATATGCAATGCTGTTGGACTGAAGGTATAATATGGATAACTACATGTCTTTTGTAGTAAGTGAAGCAGAAACAAGTGGAATAGAAATGGTTTTCTGAATGACATTTGACTGAGGACTCCAGAAAAGAGAGATTCTAGGTATGCACCCTAAATAGTGTATCCTCCCAGTGTATAGTGCTCTTTTCCTCTACCAGTATTGCAAAGACTTTAAAAAATAGGGTAGATAATTTTCATTTGTTGAATGCACAGGTTTGCAAGCGTATATCCACTATAGGACCAAAGGTGTGATGTATGTTTTCATACTATGCAGGTTGCACTAGTAGTCAGTGAATCACCCTATAAATTAAACCAGTATATTTATCAGATTTTTTATGTGTATGTGTACACAGCCAAAGGTTTAAAAATATTGCCAGCTTGCTTCGAGAGAATTTTCACTGAGCATCCAAATATGGCTACTTTGAAAACAGAATGATGGGCATTAACATCACAAAACAATGTAGGACAGAAAGCGAAAGAAATGCCCAGTCCAATGGGTCTGCAGAAGTTTCTCTTTTAAGATTCCCATGTTTTAATTATGTATGACATTTCAGGGAGTGAGAGCTGTTTGTAGCCTATGGCAATGAGTTAGTGAAATGAGACATCTGAGATAGAAAACAAAAATGTGTCAGCGCATCAAATTACACAGATATTGGTAGCCTAGATGTATTTACTAGTTTACAAAGCTATGTTTGATATGGTGATATTAAATCTCTGCATGCTGGTTTTAGATAGCAGTACCACATATATTTAAAAAGAGCATTGAAATCGTTGGGTGAAAAGAAGTGGAATGCTCATCTTGCAGAACTGCTGCAGAGAAAAACAATACGAATATTTTTTCTTGGCCTATTCTGCTAAAAAAAAAGAGAACTACTGTAATAAATTAAAACAAATAGTAACCTTCTCATTCAACAAATTAATGAATAAATTTATTGGGGATATATACCACTTATTAATATTTCCCCCCTCCTTTTGAAGAACATCTTTCTCTAGGAGTGCACTTAGCTACAAAATTCTGAAGGAAATCCTTCCTTCATAGATCCCCCAACTTCCTGAGGAGCACTCATTGTTCTAGTTTAATAATGCGTTCTTTTAGCGTTATTTTTACTGCCTATTGGTTGTTCTCTTTATATCATTTGATTCCCTGGAAAGAGGGGCTATTTTTCTCAGAGCCAAAGACAAGCTGCTGAAATGGCTGCCAGCAAAACTGTGGTGTTAAAAAAGAGATTCTTGCAAACTGGAAATGGTGGAGCCAGTGGGAGGTCTTTAACATTCCTCCTACCCTACCCACTTGGGTGCCAGTCTCCCTCCTCCTGATGTGTGAGCTTTGTGAGTATTAAAATAACCACCTTACCAATAATGTCTGATGAAGAGTTCCTACTAGCACCTGTGATATTTTAAGGACTTAATATTTACCCTCCTTCATGTTTCTGTGATCCATATTGTCTCTTGCAGGACTTGGATGGGAAATTTTCACAGTCTCAGGAATCAGTGCTGCGCAGTGCAAGATGATCCACCATAAACCTGTGCAAGTTCCTCTGAAGTGCTTAAAGCTTCTTCCTTATCTGCACTGGTCTTGTGAAGGATTTTTGCAGCCCTACAACTCATCTCAGAGCTAAATCAACTACAGATATATAATGCTTCATAAACTAAACATCCCGATTTATCAAAATATACAACACTCCTTACCTTAGTGAGCAAAAATTTAAGGTAGGAATCACTGTTCCAATAAAACACAAAAAGTGTGGTTATCAGCTTAAACATCAATGTCTGTCTGGATGGGCTGCAGCAATTTGTTTTCCCCGCTGCCGTGCTTGGAGTGCCCTCATCTGTGCTGTTTCTACTCAGTACTGCCAGAGCTTCCAGAGTCTTTATCCTTACCAGGGGCTTCAAATCTGTAGGCAAACATTAATAGCTTCATCCATACTAACTTATTTTTTAGCTTTCCATAGTTATCAGGATTAATTTTGTAGGATCTTCTATCTCAAAATTTTAATTTGTTTCTTAATGTAATTCAAGAAAAATGGCGTTTGCTGATAATTGCCATTATTTTAACAGTTCCAAAGTACTTCCCAATGCTTTTCCAGAAGTAGTGTGCATTGTGCTGTGGTATTTCTAATGATTCTGTATTCAAGACACGTGCGTTACAGGGACCGTAAGTGTTTTTAATTTCAGGGACCAATTGTACTCTACACTCAGCTATCCTTTACAATGCTGAGGTTTCTCTCTGTTTGCACTGCTAACGCGCTTGTGGTCAACTCTATCTCTGCTAAAGTGTTCTGTTCTTTTCTTTATAGCTTTTACCTTTATATCCATCAGCTTTCCAACAGTGTTTTTAAGCAGTGTGGAGGTAGCTAATGTGTTCATTCCTGCATTCCAATCAGAGAGGCAGCAGCGTGTTCAAACATGTATTTTTATTCTGTAAAGCTTATATCAGAGAAGGAAGCTCAAAAGTACATACTCTAACTTGAATTGGCAAAAGTGAGGTTTGGGATGGTCTTTAGTCCCTCAAACTCATGAAATAAACAAATACTCCCAAATCTGTGTCTTCCCTGCAGAAGAGATTTGACTAATTTTCGAAAGGTCCATGGAGCCAAGCAGAAAAATGTTCTCTGACACGATCTTCTTCAGTGTTTATTAGGCTGTCTTTGAAGTTGATATCCTTTGTATAAGCAGCTGAATGTCCTAACTTCAGATATGCAGGGGGAAATGAGTACAAGGGCTAGGGGATGGATATGATGCACCCGCTCCCCAGTTGCCAAAGAGGACATATCGCTGTGCTATGCATTGGCTTGTGTCGTGCCATCCTTGTAATATTGCTACTGCAGTCCAAGAGCTGCATGATCAAGGTGCAGCTTTGGAGAACAGATCATGGTTTAGCAGGATGGAGAAGTCTCCTCGCCAGTTTAAGACATTGCTCAAAGAGCTGCAATGTAAGAAGTTAGTGTCAGCATCCTAAGCTATATACTAAGTTGCTTGACTGTGGAATGAGAGTCCTGAATTGTTTAATTGTATAGAGGGTGGATTCTTTTATGGTAGAAATGTTTGTAAAATGTTCCTCTAGAAAAAAAGAAAAAGGATTAACTAGTAAGGAGAATTCTACCTCATTATTATCTGAGTGCCCCAATTTAACAAGAGGAATGGTAAAAGTAAAAAAAAAAGTAAAAAAAGTAAAGAGGAATAGACTAAGCAATAGCTATAATATCTTAACAATTTTTTTGAGATACTTTGCACACATGTTGAAATTAGCTGACAGAAAATATTGTAAGAGTATGACAATAAGAGAATATTGCAAAAGTATGGCAATTAAAAAGTAAAATAAGGGTGAAATGTATTGTTGATTCTTTAAAACAACAGCAACAATTTTTCATTTACCTTTAGTCAGCATAAACAAAAGAAAATTTGAATAAAATATGGAAGGAAAATTGACTTCACTTTAGGCATTTATGCTGCTCTTCTCTATCGTTTGGAATTGTGCTCTCTATTCTATGTAATAAATTTTAAAAATGGAGCCTTGTTTTGATACAAGGCAGGGAAATATCTGTGAAAATTGTTTCTTGACAGTGAAAGAGGAAAGTGCCTCTTGCTTACTAAATCTTCCTATTTTTTTATGTCCACAAGGACATACATTACTTCACTCTTGTTTCCATGTCATCCTCCTCTTCGGTCCCTGCTAATGTCTTCTCCTGGCCTTATCCTGCTGTGACTGAGCATTACAAAGTTTTTCACGCCTCCATGCGCAAGTCCATCAACCAATTAGTTTTCAGAGCATATGATACATATAGATGGCATGGCGGTGGGTTCAGACCTAGGTCAGCTTACTCCAGGCTTTCAGTCAATATGAAAAAAGTATAGGCCTGCATTATCAGCTATATCGATTTAGAGAGTGGGTTTTTCGTTGCTGTTTCTTTTTCAAATTCACTTCCAGCTGTGACCACCCTTGTTATTCTGATTTGGTCTTGGCATTCACCACAGAATTTCTCACTATGACAAACACTGATTTTGAGTAAGCACCTGAAAAATATCAAAGTATGGATCTCTTATTGACTTTTTATAGATTTTTGTTGCATATTTTGCATACCCATTTTTAAGCAGTTTGGTAAGGTATCCAATTTTGGCATCTAACTGCTTTCTGTTTTCTTCTGAAAGAGTCTGGGGGCTTGTTTGGAATTCTTGTGCTGGCCAATGGCTTCTTAGGCATAGTCTGCCTCAAAAAACTGTCTTATAAATTAATGTAAGACACAATGCATGTTGTATTTTAATTTATCTGGAGTGTGAGATATTCCAAATCCAAATGAAAATAACCAGGGATCAATTATGATGGATTGTATTTAGTATAAATGAAACAAACACGTATAAAATAGCGAAACGTGTGTTGAAATGAGCTCATCTTGGTATTTCGGTCGAAGCAAAGAACTGTTGTTCAACTATACTGAAGATTAAATTTGGAATCAAGTGTATCTCTTTTAGTGGAAGAAAAGGAATATGCTTTTCTGAAAAATATGATATCTATTTTTATCCTCAGTTGCTGTCCCCAACTTTCTGTTAGGAAAAACTTTTTCTTGGGGAATTTTTCTTCTGGGATTCTTCTGGCATTTTACTTCTCATTTTATAGGAAGGAGTCATCATATCTTTGATCCGTTATAAAATTTTGTGATTAAAAAACCTATCTATCTGGTCAGTCTGAAAGGTTGATCTAAGAGTGAAGAATGTTATGACTACACTGAAACAGCATAAATAATATTAATCTTAGGAATTTTCTGATCTACCCAAAATCCAGATGAAGAAGCTGTTATACATCATGAGATTCTTGATAAACCAGAGAGGTTTGAACATTTTTTTTTCCCTGGGGTAATGTTGATTATAAGCGATTGTGATAAAATGGAGGGCAAAAAAAATGTTTTTTTTTTATACTAGTTAAATAAAAAAGCTACTCAAGATCAAATTTCAATCCATATTTAGGCATCCAAAAATGAACTGCTGTTTTAGAAGCAATGACCTCAGTAGGGAAGGCAAATGGGAGCTGCTGGGTAACCAACAGTGTTGATTATTAGTCCAGCAAGCTGAGTAATCAAATATGAAATACAGATATTTAAATTTAACCATCGATCGACACACAAAAAAACCCAAACAAATTCAAGTTTCCTTCTTTATCATCCACTATGTCCTGCTTTGCCTTAATTCCTTAATTCCCAAATTCAAAGAACTAGATTGTTGCAACTAGTCACCTCCATTCTGTAGGTTCTTTTTTGAGGAAAAAAAAAAGATAACTTTTGCCAAAATCTCTATTTAAAAAAAATATAGAAGTGGAGCTAGATGGGGTATCTGTATGGGAAAGATGGTCATGGGAAAGATGATCTTGAGACAACACTCCAAAGCCCTCTTTTCTATTTATTTTAATTGAACTATTGACCTTGCAAAAATATCCTTTTTTTTTTTTTTTTTTTGAGTGGCTTTTGGTTCCTGAGCTTTGAAACATGTATGATCAGACTCAGCTTCTCTCTCAGGCTGTTGGGTTTTCTAACTCACCGTGCTGGAAAACACACCAATCTTGGGAAATCAAGCTAATGTCTCTCAGCTGTGCAGAGAAAGTGTGAACAGCTCTGTCAAATGAGCTACCCCCATCTCCTCCTTTCCAGGCAGCATCTTATACACAAGCAGTCACTTCACATTTGCCATTTGAGCAGTTGTGATATAACTGCTGTTTTATTGCCTATAGGAGAGTTTCTGTGAGGAATCAGGAGCTGGTCGTTCAGCTACCCTGGCCAAAAAAGGTTTTAGTCACAGGACTCTATTACTGGTGAATGAGTAAAGAATCCTGACAGGATAACAAGAGAATATGAACACACAGCTCTGGCCTAGAGGTTGCTAATTGACCAAGTGGTAATACGAGGGGAAGTATTTTCCAGCCTTGGAACTCTTTACCCGCAGATAAGTATATTAAATGCCATCAGTTAACCCTTTGAGTGCGATGACCCAGTGCTGCCAGGGACGTGTCTGGTAGCATAGAGCCTCACGCTTCCTAATCAGCAGTGATGTGCAGAGTCCAGCTGCAGGTCCCAGGGAGTGTTTCTTTGTTGCATGCAAGGATGTCTCTGGGCATTTAAAAGGTTAAATGCAAATTTCTCAGTGTGTGGCTACAGTAGTTTAAAACACATGAAATACGTGGTAAAGCAAAAGAGCAGCTGGAAATGAAATTACAATGATTTAGGATGAAGAAGTCAAATAAAATCTCAAGAATTTTATTTTGGAATTCCCTTGATGCTCTTTTTCATTTGTTGTCTTTTGTTCTTTTTACTATTTTTTATTATTTTTCTTTCGGGTTGTCTCCAAAGTGTGCTTTCTGAGATATCTCCAACTTATTTTTTTCACATTCTTAGTCTCACATCATGGATGTTACTCAACTGAAAAACATCAAAACTATTATGTCAAATGGGTATAAATTTATGAATAATGAATTAGACTTACTAAATGTTGCAAGTTCTATAACATACATTTTCTGTACTTTTTTCCTATGGCATCTTTCATTTGATTAACCGACTGAATATTTCTGTTGTCTTTTAAATCAGTGATTTTCCTTTGGTAAAAAGATGTAAGGATCTGCATCAGTCTACGTGTGCAGAAGACATTGACGACTTCTCTCTCATTATCTTAAGAGAGATGCACAAAGTTAGAACTGCCCCTTTTGGGCCCTTCTGTTTATCAGAAATGAGATTCTGCTCTGCACTTTCATTATGCAGGATTTTACTTCTTTTCTCATATCACTGAAATTACTGGGGTTGCTCATCTAATATGGTACCAGTCACAAGAAATATGGTTGGCAGACTCAGCCATGTGGAAGCTGTAGTCGTTTAACAACAGTTTTGTATTCACTGACATGGAGGAATTTCTTTATATTTTGCCATGTGATAAGTAATTGTGTTGTTCATGGTGGATGTCTTATAAAAAAAGAGTCTGTTAGGTCCCCAGAAACCGTCTCAGTTGTCTTAAGTCACCTGACATGATTGCATTAATGAACTTCACAAACTGGTTATTGCTTATTCTTCTCAAATAAACTGTCCAGAAATAACTTTTAGTATCATACTATAGGCTCGTAGAGTAATAAAATAATACAGGGTACAGGTGACTTTGTCACTTTCAAAATTATCATGTTTGAAATAGGTGAAAATTTTTAGAGGCAGTGTGGTTTTCAAGGCAGTATGAATCTGAAGTTTTTTCCTATGTGGGCAGTCGACAGGTTTCGACCTGAGTGCTTGCCTAAACCCCAGAGGGTCTCTCCTGCGTGTGCTCGTTCTGGTGCCCTGTAGCTTTGTATCCATCCTTGACAGAAGTTCCAGCCTGCTTGGAACCATCTGAGGAGCATGGCAGCAAGCGATCCCCAACTGCACTGCAATTGCCCTCTACTACTCACGTGCAGATGCCGCACGACCTTTAGAAAATGCAGCTTAGGTGGCAAATAAAATGTATGTCCTAAATACAAAGGAATAGTTGGGCTTGTGTTTGCTTTGCCCACAAAGTTCCACTGTAGGTGGATGAGGTGTATATTTTCCTGCCATCTTGCAGCTTGCTGTTTTTGGCTTGGAGAGATACTTATAATGCAAATACTATATTATATTAATATTGAGGTTACCTGTAAGCTCTTAAAATGTGCCTCTCATGTCTTTAAAATATTAATAACTAATATGCCTATTAGCCCTGTCTTCAAATTGAATTTTTTACTACTTGAAATTTAATTGATGTAGCTTCTGATGGGTATTTTCTGGGAAGACTCAAATTATTCCCCTTTTGAAATGCTGCTATTGTTGAGTTTTAAACAGGACCAGTCCTAGGTTTAACTTGCATACTTTCAAATCCTGAGCTGTCTGAGAGCTATTCCACCTTCCTCAATGTACATATATTAACAAGATCCCTTTCTTCCATGAGGCATCAGAGCTGGCCAGTCGGAAGTCATACTTTTTATAATTGTTTTAATAGCTTTTGGTTTTTGCATTATAATAAATTTAGTCAGAGCATGGTCACTTGACCCCCAGGGGCTCAAGTCTAATTTGCCGCTACTGCCTAATCATTGGTTAACCAGATCTAGACATGAACCATTCCTGGCAGGGTTCCCCACACATTAGTTTAAGAAGCCATCATTTTTGTCTCTATCACCCCTGCCTTCATTCAGTCACACCTCCTAGGTTTCCCAGTTATACTAGAGGTAGAAATTCCCATATCAAATTCCCCTTTTCCATGTATGCCATCTTTATCCCATCATACAGTACACATCACTGTGATCTCCCTCATTTCTCCTGGGGGTAGAGTGAGGTTTGTTTTCACTCCATGTGCCAATAGAATTTGTGTGGGATGTGCTCTACCTTGCTGTTAACGATAGAGCTCTTTGTCCATCATTCCTTTGAAATTTATTAAGGCAAACTCTCTACAACCGTACACCCAGAAATGGGCTGATTGTTAAACTCACATCATTTGGATCTGATTTTTGCATTTCTCCTTTATATTTCTCTTTTCTTTCCTCATTTTCTGAGGATACAAGATACACGTAGTTTCCTGGGGTAAATATTTATGTGTTTGTCTGTCTCAATCAAATCTGACAGGTCTGAAATTGTGAAGTCCCTCAAGTTTCCTGGAACTAAGCGTCTGGGAAGTGGTGAAAGACTCTGCTAATGATCCACAAGAGAAATCATTTATTGTAAGTTCAACTAAGATTAGATCCTAGAGAATTCACACAGGGGAAAGTAATTAGAAAGAACCATCATAGAAGAAGCTGCACTTGCTGATTAAACCCAAATTCAAGTAATACCAGGAGACATTACTTCTATTTCTCATGAGACTAACCATTATTTTGCCATTTAAATAATGTATCTTACTATTCCAAATAAAGATGTGTAGGTGATCAGTAAGGTATTATACTTAGCTCTGCCATAGACTTTGTTGCACGGCAAGTAGCTTATAAGATGACCTAAAATGTGAAAGAATATATCTTCTGCTTTTTTATCTTTTCTTATTAAGAACACTGTAATAAGAGAAGACATTTGTCTATAGGGTCCAGTCCCTGCAAACAGTGATCACACCATATAATCCTTTCAAATGGCTGGTCAAGCTCCACATAAAGAGTAACAGTTTCTTGCCATGCATTTTGTTCTAGCTGGAGAAACTGGATGCATTACAAGGTCAAGCTGATAAAGGGAGAAAATGCTATTTAGTAAGACTTGAAACTGTTTGGTTCATGTTTACTGCTTATATCTATTAATCTCAAACAATTGAGAGGGAAGTTCACTCTTTAGTACTTCTCACAGTTTGTTTTTTCACTTCAGGACAGCATTGGACTTGAAGGAAATGACAGCAAAGCCAGAGGTGCAGTAACATTAGTTTTTATAATAGCAATATTATAAGCCAGAGGTGCAGTAATATTAGTAATATTATTACTTGCAAGGCATAAAACAAACAGTACAAAAATTTAAAACCTATACATAAAGCCCAGATTTGAAAATACAATGAACATAGCAGGAATAGTGAGAGAGAAAAGATTTCATGGTCACTTTATATGTAACAGGATGAAACTCTTTGCTGAATTCTTTGCTTGTTTGTGAATCCCTATATCCAGTAAAGTGAGACCAAACTTTTTAAAACTATTTCTCACTTGTGTCACTTTCTTTACACTTGTGTGGCTCAAACAGGGCAAATCTACTTTGCTTGGTATGTTTTAATGCTTCCTAAAACAAATGTAATTAGCAAGCATGAAGTGCTTTGCTCTTTTCTTTTCTAGTTGAATGAACAGTTGAAGAAAAAGAACCATTCATACTTCTCTTTTAACAACCTGGTTCCATTGGCTTAATTAGCATTCTTCCTAATTTGCACAAATTTAATTTGTTTATTTTCTGATAGAGTTTACAATAGAGCTTAAGAGAGTAATTGTCATTTTCTACTGTAATTAATATGTCTGAGTCTGCAGTAAGAAGGTAACTTTTCTATCCTATCACTTCAGTCATTGGGAAACCTTTCTCATTCTTCTCACTTCTTTTCTTTTTAGATTTCTCCCCCTGCTAATTCTAAATCTACTAGATTTTTTATTCATTACCCTTTGTCTCTTCTTCATTAGAAGTTTCTCTCATTAATTTGCCCCAATTTTTCCTGATTTTTCAGACTGCAATAAACAATTTTCCAATTTCCAATTCATGACAATGAAAACTGTCATGAAACATTATATTCTAGTTAGCTTGTATAGTCATGAAATCACAACAGTTATCTGTTTCCTTGATGTGGAATTGCACACATAAAAATAAATCTTAACAACAAAAATCAAATGATTCCAGAGTCACTATTTGTAGGTAGAAGCATGAATTAACCCACATGACTATATGACTAGGAAATATAAAATAGAATTATACAGTAAAATCTTTCCCCGAAACTTCCCAGAAGCCTTGTTGGAGGTTTTCATGGCAAATATTAAAAGCCAAGAGGCTTCTTTTTTTTTCCCCTTGCTTCCTGTACATGAGGCAAAAGGGATTTCAAAGGATGGCACAGTTTCAAACATGAAACACAAGTGTTGCAGCCACCGTGCTTCTCTTGAGTAAGAATCTAAAATCCAGAATTCAAGAAGATAGGAAATAGTTATCAGAAGATGCCTGCTTAGTCCTCTTAAGTATTGCAGTAGTATAGATAATAATATTCCTGTATCTAATTCCAACTCAATGATCGCCACATCTGGAGAAGGGTTTTGAAGATATTAATGGCCTAACAAATTCAAGGAGCTCCACAGTTGTATTGTGGTGTTATCACAGAATATTTTGAAACATTAAGTATGCTATTGCAAGACTCTATTTTAGCCCTTACTTTCATTTTCAGATACAAACTATTCAGTGAAATCATCGTTAGATCTACAAACAAATTCTGACAATGTAACACCCTTAGCCTGGCTCATTCACTCATCACTCCATTCAATACCAAACAAAAACGAAAAATAAGTAATGTACAGAGGAAATCCTGAGGAGATGAGAGACAGTCAGGCCTGATCTCATAAGCCCTTGCACTTGCTTTGATTCTTAAATGTGCAGGTAGACCTACAGTGTTTATCATTTGCAGCTGTCACCAAATAACAGCATTTGTCAAATACACCTTCTCTGTGGCTCTCAGTTGCTGGAGAAATGAATAAAACTGCATTGGCTCTATTAACAACGAATTTCTCTTCTTTGAGCTTTATTGAGAGTTATCACGCATTATAGTTTGGTGACAGTGCTAGAAAAAAGTGAAGACAGAACTGACCTCTCCTAGCATTTTTGTGACCATGGGGCTCACACAAGCAGCTTGGCATCTGCCGGCACATCTTTAGCGAGTTGGCAGCCCCAGCGCCCTTTGCAGGTTGCAATCAAACCTGCCTTCTACAGCAGCCTCTTTCTGGCTGATTAAGTTTAATGTAATTTTAATTAAAAACCACAGTGTCAAAGGGTTTAGCTGCTCGAGAAATGAGCACAGATTGTGGCACAGTGGCAGCAGTCACTTGGAAAATGGAAATGCATCCTGACAATATTGTGTAGGGGCCAGATAAACAAAGCTGCAGCTCCTGTACCTTGCAAAAAGCTGGGAGAAACCATCGTTGCAAGAAACCGTGCTCAAAAATAAAGTATACAGCAGTTCTAGTTCTTGTCTTTTAGGAATTTTCAAGTGCATCTCAGAAATAGAATGGAGTAATAATTGCCAAGAATTAATTTCAGCCTTTGTTCTCTATATTTACATCTGTTCTGTGAGATATATAAATGTAAATTACATATTTCAGTGCTTATTTATTTTGAGCAGCAAAATGTTTGCTTCACGGAGTAGACTAATACAACTTTCCTCCTTAGGCTATACAGAAAAAAATGGTGAGATGAGAGATTTTACCAGCGCTGAAAACAGCTTCCATTTTAGAGAGAGTTTTTCTTTTATCTGCTTCCAGCTTTTCTTGTCCCTTGAAGCAGATCACGAGGAGATTTTAATACTTTACATTCTGGAGATATTGAGCAACATTTGGAGAATGACCAAAAATCACCTCACTGGCAAAAGGTTGCATTATATTTGCAAGGTTTAATTTCACTAAATCCCAATATACACAGATATATTGTTAATAATGCTTTCCCAAAGAAGTGTCTCTGTAATACTCTGTTTTCTTAGTTGCTGTATTTTTAGAGTAAAGAAAATTGCTTTGGCATTATTAAACACCCTTGTCTTGGCAGAAGTTCCTGAATTTTAAACCTGTCCTTTGAATCTGAGTATTTGTGAAATGAAGGCCCAATCCCAAGTCCACTGAGATCAGTGGAAAATCCCCAGTGACTTAGGCTTTGGATGCGGTCCGGAGCAGTGCGTTTGCACATAGGTAGGCATTGCGGTATTATTGCTCACAGGAATTCCTTTCTGTGAGAAGTCTTTTTTTATTGTTCTTAAATGCTACTGACCCTCCCGGGCCAAAACCCCAGGAGAATTCCTCCTAGTGACGTCAATTGTGGAGGGGAGAACTTCCTCCGTCCCATTTTGGGTTTGTGGGACGTTTTGGAACAGATGGAGCCTATATAGGTGGGATGGGTTCCATCTGAACAGAAGGGTCACAAATGCACCGGCTGAGAGGATAGACAGAGCTATGGGGGAGAGTTTAAAGGAGTGGACAGGGGGATGGGAAGCCTGTACAGGATCCAGCAGAGAGGAAGAAGCAGCTAAAATAAGCAGATGGGTAGACGAGGGGAAATAATATTAAGGACTGAAATATGTAGCCCACCTACAGAAAAATAGAGAAGGCTCAGGGAGGAAACTCAGAACTTCTGTCACCAGACAGTTTGGAGTCCTAGGAGTGACGTATTTAAATGACACACAGGAGAGGCATAACAAAGATAGGCCATTTTTAATAATACCAGTATCCTCGAGGAGGGTTCTCCTAGGCGTCATATGGTGGTTGCCGGTACTAAATTGTATTTATAAGCATTGAAATTGCTTTGGTACATAGAGCGCAGCATGATGGAAAGCTCAGTGAAGGCCTGAATTAGGCCCCATAAACTAGAATTTGTTGAGAAGTAAAGCATCTTTGACACAAATACATGAAAGTGTGATTAATTCTGTGTCCCCGAAGAAGAAAATTGAAACAGTCAGGGAGAAAAAGGAAACAGGAAAAAAAGAAAAAAAGAAATCACAACACCAAATCTGAAATTCAGACCACCCTAGAAGTAACAAGCCAGGGGATGGGCAGAAAAAGAAACTGACTATAACGATGTATACAGGAAGTACCCTACAAAGTTCAAAGTTAAAGGGAGGATTTGAACTTCATCAAAAGAAATAAAGAAGTGTTTCTCTTCCAGTTACACTGTCCCTGGAGCTAAATGGGAACAGATTTTTGAGCGTAGCTCCTTAAGCCAGATGGGTATAGGTATTTGTTTAAATAGAATTTTATCCCACCCTTTGCTCATCCATCATTTCTATCACAACCAAAATTTAGATAAATTTAGCCAGCTTTTTATTTAGTGGTGGCTATGATCTGATTATATGATTAATTTGTTAGTAGAATTTCCTCAAGTGTAAACGCTTCCATCATAAAGCAGCAACAAAGTCTCTGTTTCAAATTAAGAAGTGCTACCTACCATCCATTACACCTACCACTATTACTTTATGAATAAGCAGTATTTTGTTTGCTGCCAGGTAAATGCCCAAAGCATTTATACCTTATAATTACAGAGGATTCTGAATTCAAGTCTTAAAAAAATTGGAAATCTCAATCAAATCTGAATTTAATATCTGGCTTTACAGTGGAGTAGAGTGAATCCCCAGAGCTGAGTATTGCCAGGTATTTAAGAATAGTAAGATATCTCCCATTATTTGTAACACACTGCCACATACACCAGAGCCTTCTCCTTGTGGTTATTGTCTCAGAAATCCTTAGGGTGCCAGAATCACTCAGCTTTGCTTCTCAGTTCTCTATGTGCTTGTGAACAAGGTTCTAAGGATATTCCGTATGGAAACATGCAAGCGGTGCTTTTATGATCACCAAGGGAAGATGTTTCCCTGAAGCCTTTATATGTTTTCAGGAAAAATCTGAGCATCTGCCTCGAGCCCATTTGAATCACATATGCAGTTCACCTCTGCAACAAAATTTAACTACGAATCTGAAGGAAAATGCCCAGAGGTTTATACTGCACAATAGCAGGGTATAGGCAGGATTTCACTGGCATGCATGTAATCCTTTTATTTATTAATCAAGACTTACATGTTTATCTATAATTGCACTGCTAACTAGTTACATTTAAGGAAGGACTTGGCTGTATCTCAGCAATAATAGGTATTTCAGAACTTCTGAAAAGTTACGTGAAATGTTTGACTTTCAAAGCATGCTGAAGAGAAATGTTACTATTACCTTGTTAAGAATTACTTTGCTGCAAATAGAACGTAATCAGCATCCTTCTTTGTCTAGTTACTATGAGTAAACTAATGCATGACAGCAATATAGATTCAAAAATGACTGAATAGACTGGTAAATCTATATATTCTGAAGGATACCTCAAATTTTATTAAAATGAAAAATATGCAAAAACATATAGTTTTTTTATACTTTAGATGCTATCTTTTGTCTTTTGAATTTAAATCTTCACTTTTTGGATTTGATTTTTTTTTTCCACTATGTGGAAAAAACATAGAAAAAACATTTTTTGGACTTTTTTTCCACTATATCCAATCCTTCCAAGAAATAAAGAGGTTAACTGACTATCCAGCAATAGCTGTTTATTTGTTTAATATACTTACCTCACACAGGTTATATAAAATAAGCCACACTGAAACTGGTAAGTATTGTCAATTCCGATCAGCTGGCAATAGTCCCAGTACTATTGAATTACTTGGTCTGCCTTATATGTTTGTGAAAGTGTAAAATTGCAGATTTGTGGAAGATGCATTTCTGTGAGCACTAATCTAGAGAGTGCTGGTTTCTGCAGATATGATTTGCTAAAATATTTCCAGGGTTCTATGGCTTGTGAGTTTCTTAAGTTTCACTGTCATTGAGGTGACGTTGCGGTGTATGACAATGTTTGTCTGAAATGCACAACTTCTATAACTATAATGTTATACAAGTTGAATTGTTTTGGAAATCTCAGTTCTGCGTTTTCACTGTAAATATCCAGTATAGCAAAGTATTTCAGGTTTGTTGACAATATTAAATGAAAAATGAAAAAGTATTTTAATGTTATTTCTGTTTCACAGGTACCTTAGTAAGGTCAGACTTCATAATATCTTCTATCTGGTGTAAGGAGAAGAATCTATGTAAGTGAATTCCTTTCTACTTTGAAGAGCTCACTTCAGTTTTCTCTGTTATATTGCTTGCTAGGTGGGCATTGTATAACTCTGCTTTTCTTAAAATGTGTTTAGTTAGACTTTTTTAGATTAGTTATTTAGCTTTGTTTCTTCTCTTACAACAATAACAAAAACTGGTAGAAGACTGAAAAAGTGTATATGGTACACCATTTTTTTTCAGCCCTTCTAAATTAAATCCACTCAACATAGCAAAGGAACCCTCAGGCGTAATTCTACATAGTACTTATTTACAGTATTAAATATTCAGTATTTTTCCTTTTAAAAGCATATTTTTACAATTGTAATAAATTTTCATGCTAAGTCATTTGGGTTTGCATTTAACTTTGTTTTTTTTTTTTTATCCAACTTGTCAAAACTAAGCTTTTCATACTCATCAGTCTTTCCAACATATGAAAGAGAGTAGATACAGAACAAAATTTTTGAGTAGTGTTTTCTTTCTTTATTGAGCTTGCATGAGCTGTTGTTTTTACATAATGTAGAGGAGTGAATAAATGGGTCCATTAATCCAAGCAATTGTGTTAGTCCCATAAACTTCTGAACATCAGCTGTTCTACTAAGCCAGTAGGTGCCTATTTGAGTCAGTCTGATCTTCCATTTCTTATTGTTCTCCATTCACTGATATTCACTCTGCTATTTATATTAAAATCAAACCCAGGCATTCATAAGTGTAAAGTGTCACTGTTTGCAATTTATGGAATTTATTTGCAAAGGTACTTGAGTGGGGATTTCTCCATCCATTTTTTTCACTGTCATGTTGAAATGTATGTGCTTCTGATGCTCACAAGGAACTTACAGAACTATGTTCTTCTGTGTGTGTAAAACACATGAGAACTTTTCTTAATGATCCTAATGATCAATAACCAATCCCAGCAGATAAAAAATCCTTGTCTTTTCTAGGCTTATTCTATGTCACCTTATGGGTTGGAACTATAGGGCTTCATGCCAATGGCTGAATCAGCCTAAAGGAGGAGCGGAGTGTTTGGGACTTGGGGCATAACTTGGATTCACCTGAGTACTTAAGTCTTTATTTTCAACAGAATCTATCTCAAACCATGAACTGACATGGCAAGAAGCCCTTGCCCTACAGGTAAACCCTTGATGTTAGAAAGCAGGGGTACCACTGGTGTCATCCTGTGTAAATCCAAATGCCTGAGGAAGATGGACAGAAAGAAAAAGCATTGTCAAAGAGGTTGCTGCTATTTTATTTTCCTTCTTTCTTTTTTTTTAATATGAAAGATACATACAGCAGCAGTGTCTTCAAAATATTTTTCTGCTGAACCCAGAATTAGTGGCTGCAAACTTGCCAAATAGAAATGTTTTAAAGTCACAAGGCCTTCAGAGTACTGCAGAAAGCATCAGCAATGCAGTTTCATAAAAAATAAAACTCCTTTGGACTGGTAGGACCAACATATATGTCAAAGAGAAGGGAACGAGAGTGAAAGGAGCCCCATGGCAGAGCACACAATGTAGGCAGTGTTATATCAAGCTGAGCATGCCACTTGGCTTGTGCTGCAGCAACCGTTATTCAAAACCATATGGAATTTGTGAAGGCAACTTTTGTTTTAAACTTCTTCATCTGACTTAGCAAGAATGAATGCATCATAAAGAGGAACATGTATACTCTTGATAAGTAAAAGGTGTTCTAATATTCTCAAAGTAAAAAATCGTAATGCATCCGTGCATCCTAACATTCTGCTGACATAGATACTTGAAGACAAATAGAATAAATGTTTTATTTTGATGGACCATATGGCTAACACCTCGTCCTATCTAAAATGCCAGCTGCCAATTTGTTTGTTGGTGTTTGGCTTTAAATTACTGTAAGCACTGGGAGGCCAAGAATAAACTTTTAATTTCTGTCAAGTTTCTTATTTTACAATGTGGACTTCAGTTGAGTGGAGCAATAACCTGTAGAAAATCTTTGGTGATCATTCCTTTCTCTTTTAGGACATATTGTCCTACATATATTCCAACATTTTGATGTGAAGGACTGGGCAGATATTCTGAAAATATCCTTGAGGGCCAAAAAACAATTTAAGGTGAATTGCCGTTTTCTTCTAGTGATGACTTCTGACTGTTGTATTTCCTTCATTAATATCTACTTCCAGCAACTGTTCCAGTTATTGTTTCAATATATTGACTTTATAGAGAGGGTTCCTTATTACTGTCATGTTTTGAAATAGTCCAAAGGTGCTGCTTTTGCCAACATCGTTAGGCCATGCCTCTTAGAATGATGTTTCCTGCCCAAGAAAATATCTACATATATGTGTATATTTTTTTTTGTTTGAATGGACGTTTTGAGTGTTATGTTTTGGACAGTCTGCTCTAGTCTCTCATAACACAAACTCTCCTACTGACTGCCAAACTTTATTCCAGATCATGGCATAAGAACTTATCATTTTTCTTTGCGCTCAGAGAAACTTTGGATATGGATGACCATATCACTCCTGACTTAACAAAAAATGAAAATACTTTTTGCATGGCTTATGGAGCTTTGCATGACTTATGGAGCTTCTTGCTCTAACGTATGATTAAGAGTTATTACAAAATTAACAGCTTATATATTTTTATAGTATAGAATGCTTAGGGTTGGAAGGGACCTCTAGAGATCATCTAGTCCAACGCACACGCAGGGTCACCTAAAGCACGTGGCACAGGACTGCGTCCAAGAGGGTTTTGAAGATCTCCAGAGAAGGAGACTCCACAACCTCTCTGGGCAGCCTGTTCCAGTGCTCTGTCACCCTCACTGTTAAGAAATTCTTCCTTAAGTTCCTGTGGAACTTTTGGTGCTTCAGTTTGTGGCCATGACCTCTAGTCCTATCAGCGGCCACCACTGAAAAGAGACCAGCACCATCCTCTGCACTCCCTCCCTTCAGGTACTTATATACACTGATTAGATCCCCTCTCAGCCTTCTCTTCTCCAGGTTGAACAGGCCCAGCTCCCTCAGCCTCTCCCCGTAGGGCAGATGTTCCAGGCCCCTGATCATCCTTGTAGCCCTGTGCTGGACTCTCCCCAGCAGCTCCATATCCCTCTTGTACTGTGCAGCCCAGAACTGGACACAATACTCCAGATGCGGCCTCACCAGGGCCGAGTAGAGGGGCAGGACCACCCCCCTCAATCTGCTGGAGACGCTCTTCTTAATGCACCCCAGGATCCCATTGGCCTTCTCGGCCACAAGAGCACACTGCTGCCTCATGGTCAACTTACCATCCACCATGACACCCAGGTCTTTCTCTGCAGAGCTGCTCTCCAGAAGGTCAGTCTCCAGCCTGTACTGGTGTCTGGGGTTATTCCTCCCCAGGTGCAGAACCTTGCACTTGGCCTTGTTGAATTTCATGAGGTTTTTCACCACCCAGTTGTCCAGCGTGTCCAGGTCCCTCTGGATGGCAGCGCAGCCCTCTGGGGTATCAGCTACTCCTCCCAGTTTTGTGTCATCAGCAAACTTGCTGAGGGAGCACTCTGTGCCTTCATCCAGGTCATTGATGAATAAATTGAACAGGACTGGACCAAGGACTGACCCCTGGGGGACCCCGCTGTCCTTAGAAAAGACCACACACAAAGTGACCTGGGACAGCAACTGCTCACTGTTTGTTCCGAGCCATTCCTGCTAGGAGATGTTGAGCTCTCGGGCCTGCTGCCTCTTGCCCTGCTCAATTCTCATCCACCCCAGACCTCGGCGTGCTGCACTCACAAGATCTAAAAGCTGTCTGTAGGCTGGCCGTGGCTGAACAGAGATTCCTGTAGGTTTTGTGGCTGAGGGAAGTGGCAAGGGAAGAAGCCATTGGTTGTAGCAGCCAGAAGACCGTTGTGGTCTCTGCCAAGCAGCTGCTGGATGTTTAGGATGTGACAGAAGAATTATAATTGTTGCACACAATAAAAATACTATACGATAATAATATGGTGTATAATCAAGAATTATTCAAATCACTAGTAGTGAAACCAGAGTATTCAAAATCAAATCACTCAAATCTGCAAAACACATTCTGTACATATTGGTATTAATCAGGAATAAACTGATATGTTGAAGTGCACTGTTGTATAATTATATGAGAAAAATATCAGTTAATTTGAGTTTACAAGGACATGTCTGGGCTCTGATAATGTATATAAGAATGCTGGAGCAGATTTTTAAAAGCTATATAACTGCTAATTGACATTTTCAAAATGCTTCATACTGTACATACTTACTTCTACCCTGTGGTATGTCTTTAATTATGTAGGTCAGGTATCCTAAATAAGGAATAAGGTGAACTATGCTTTTTATTTTGAAAACTCCAGAAGACTGCTTCATCTTTACCTTCTGGCCTCTAAAAAACTTGAAAAGTGTGCATAAATCAGAGCTGATTTACAATACGGATTTTCTGTGTTAAAGGTGACACAATATATGGTTTTTAAAGACTTTGCTGACAAACAATATTATATATGATGTAGCAGGATTCTCATTTAAATACAATTCTGAAGTATGTAGATGAGCAGGAATATACAAATATTTTTTTTTCTTTAGCAGGGAGAGTGATATTTAGAAAACGGAAAATAGTTTGGTTATACTCAAAAGGGATTTTTTTTCCTTCGTTTTTTAAATTGTCTGTGGCCATCACCTATTTAAATTCCTTTTTAAAACATGCTAATTAATTTTGAAACAAAAATGGCATTGTCCATTTATTAAAATCAAAAATGTAATTAATAGGATTCTTTTGGAGGACAGAGAGGTCTTCATTTATTTTTGGCTAAAACTGGACATTGGTCTGTAATTGAGGCCATTGTTGTACAAGACTAGACTGTAAAATATCTACACATCAGGTTGTTATATATTTAAAATATTGCTATCATCAGTTACTATTTGCTTTTATTTTATTTAGGACTAAAAATAGACATGATTAATGTTAGTTTGTTTTTGCTTACTAACTAGGAAGCAACTGTAACTCAGTGCTGTGACTCATGAACATCAAAATAATCACCATCAGTAGTCCTATACTGTTAGATTCCTGTAAAAAAGTATTCCACTGTCACCAGCTCTAATGGGACCTGGTAATTCAAGGGCATTCAATTAGCACTTTTTAGGTTTTCCTTATCACATATTTTATAATGTTCACACTAACATCGTGTATCATTTCTCATTGTAGACTAGAAGCAATGCCTATTTTTTTCAGATTTCAGAATGTACTGAATTAATGTGGCATGATTTGCTTCTCTCTAGCAGCCTTATCAGCATGATATTAGACCATTTCTAGGTGCATCTCTTTTCCTCCCATTGGTTAGCTAGCTAGTTTAAAAACTTGATTCTACCCTTGGAGTTGAAATGCTGGCCCTCCAAATATAGAACGACTTTTGCATTGAAAGAGCTATTTAATGTTTATATGTTAATTTAATATCATCCTTTTGTTTTTAGAAAGTGTGCATGTATATTGGTGATATTCTACTGTAGTCTGCACACAGAGCAGATGAAAAGTGAGATAAATGTGCAATGTTCAAATGCACACGTTCTGCTGTCCAGGGGAAGCGGGATGGATCTATATGGACTTAGTGGAGTTAGTATAAATTACAGCTGATCTGACCTGCAGTCACTTCCATGTCTGTCTGTGCTCCCTGGTACTGTTAAGGAGCTGCACAACTGTTGTAAGTCCTTGACCTTTCACTTGTCTGAAGTGGTAAGTGTGAAATTTGCGACCAGCTATACTTTGGTGCAACTTCAGAGCACATCAAGATCATGGCAGGAGATGGATGAATTGAACTGGATAGCGTAAGAACCGACACTGCAGATTGAATATCTGATATAAGATCCTTGGAGAGGGTTCAACTTCATTTTATGGAGCACTGATATTGCTCAAGGCTTGCTTCTGTAGTAAAAATTTGTACTCTTACAGAAGGTTTCACCTACAAATATTAGTTAAGAATCACATTTTTTGGATCTGCTTGTTATTGCTATTTTACTTAAATGGGAAAATGAGACAGCTAAACAATTCACTAAATAAAAGCCCTGTAATAATATATTCTCTATAAAGCCTTCCTAAGGGCAGGAGGTTAAACCTCATTAATGACAAACTGTGAACGAGAGTTTGTGCTTATAACGTAAAATTTAAAATCATTTATGTCTTGACTTACCTTTATGATTTTGCACTATTAACACAAATTTATCATAGCACAATTTCATAAAAGTAAACCAATGCCAAAGAGAAATTCAAATCTCCATATTCATTTTAGTGGGATGACACCATTTCCCACTCCTTGCTCAGACAGATAGAAGGCTGCAAGTCAACAGACCTTTGAAGATGGTCATGCTGGAGATTATTTTTCTTTTTCTGAATGAGAGAGTAAGTGTGACGCTCAGCAGCATTCAAAATTTCTTTTACATAGAAAGGCTTCTCCTCTCAAAGAAAGAAAGAAACAAACAAAATCAGCATCTGAAATAACCTGAATAACCATCTGAAATAAGACCTGGGGAATATAATGTTCTATTGCTCTGTTTGGAAGATCAGTGAATTGCTACAGACTGGAAGGAGGGAACAAGAAAAAGACATGATCAGAAAGAAGCAGTCACAAGTTGTGGGCTAAGACACTGAAGGTGGGATCCAACTGTCTAAATGCAAGTCCTTTCCATTTGAGGTGCCCTACAGTATCCAAGATATCCACACATATGATCTTTGCCAACAGGCTTTAAACCAGTTACGTCAATGGATGGTGATGACAGCTTGCAGATAAGTGAGGGAACAGAAATCCGGGTAGTAAGTGCATGGGACAGGGTGATGGGAGCAAGAGAGCCCTCAGGAAGGATAAAACAGGTTAAAAGAAGGTTCACCTCCAGGTTCACAAATGCATACAGCCTGGGAAGCAAATAGGAAGAGCTAAAGCTCTGTATGTAAATGCACAGCCAAGACATCATTAAAATAACTGAGATGTGGCAGGGGCATTCATGTGATAGGAGCTCTGTGTTACTTGAATATAGGCTCTTTAGGAAAGATAAGCAGGGACGATGAGGAAGAGGGGGTTGTCATCTATGTGAAGGAATAGCTTGGGAGTATGGAGCTCTTCTGTGGGACAGAAGACAGGCTGACTGAGAACTTGTGGGTCATGATCAAAGACGAGGCCAGTAAGGGTGACACTGCAGTGGGAATCTGCTACAGATCACATGGTCAGTATGAAGAAATGGATGAAATCTTCTTCAAGCAACTTAAAGAAGTTGTCATCACATTCTTCGTTCTTATAGATTGCCTACCTAGCACTGGGAGACAAGCTCTGCTGAAAGGACCTGGGGTCCTGGTGGACAGTAAGCTAATAATGAGCCAGCAGAGTGCCATGCCAGTGATGAAGTACAGCACACTGGCCTATATCAACAGGAGTGTAGTGTAGCCAGAAGATCAAAGAAAGTGACTATTTCTCTCTGCTCATCACTTGTGAGAACACATCTAGAATGTTGCATCCCCAGTATAAGAAAGATGCTGTTGAACTTGAACAGTCCTAATGGAGGACCACCAAGACGGCCAGGAGGCTGGAGAAGCATCTGTTTAAGAGAGCCCGATGTAACTAGGATTTTGTAGAGAAAAAGAAAAAAAGTGCTTAGAGAAGGTTTGGGGGATCTAGTAGCATCTCTCTGATATCTAGGAGGAGGTTACCAAGAAGACAGGGTCAGGCTCTGTACTGAGAATGAGCTGCAAGTTGAAACAGGAGAGGTTCCAGCGGAGCACAAGGGGAAAAACATTCCACTGTAAAGATAAGTAAACACTGGAACAGGGTTGGGAGACACTATGGAATCTCCATCCTCGGAGACTTTCAAGACTCACCTGGACAAAGCCCAGAGCCCAGAACTCTTCTGAAGTCAGTGTTGATCCTTCTTTGAGCAGAATGTTGGGCTACAGCAGGACTACTACTGCTCACTGATTGTGTTATATGTAGGGCATATGTGGTTCAGAACGCACAGGAGACTCTAGCTTTTCTGTAGTGATGTATAGAAACCAGATGAAAAAAAGCAAGAGCACCTCAGATGTCTTTAAGGGCTTGCATTTAGGCAACTGAAAGCCCACTAAACTTAGCAAAATGTTCAGGTGACATCTGTCTTCTAAACACAAGTGAAGTATATGCCCGCCTCTTCTTTTTCCATCTCTTCTGTTAGAAGTCTTATCATTTTGGAATTCATTTCAAGGAAGTTTGTTATCATGGTCTTTCAACCAGCTAGAATGTTTTTTTCTGGTAAGTCCTAACAAGTAAAATTCTCCTTCTCGATTGCTATGCAAAGTGGGGTTGATGCTTCAAGACTGTATTAGTACATTATTAATGGTTTTCAAATCTATACTGTGTTTTACTTTTAGACAGAAGTAAAACAGATTTTAAGATGTTCAATCAGATGAATAATTATGCAATGAAAAATGGTCTAATTTATGATGTTATTGTAGACAGCATACTGATCTTTATTATGCTTTACTTCAAAAGCTGATGATGTCTTACGTCACTGTATTAAGGGTGGGTCTGATAAAGCTTTCCTGACACAGGTCTTGTCAAGGCTCATTTTTCATGTTCCCTTACGAGTGTTTACTGGTGAGATGGTTTATTACTTCAACTGATTTTTTTTCATTTATGAAAATATAGGGGAAATAAAGCAAAGAGAGGAGATTTTGTAACTTCAACAACTTAATGCGATTCAGAGCAGATTCAGGATTTCTTTTACTTTTCTATATCTTATGCTGTAGCACTGCCTATTAAACTCAAGCCGAGCAGAAGAAAAGGACAAATTTGCATTTCCATTTCTATACGAGTTATGGACATTTAAATCCATGTTGCTTGTGTCTATAGACTAATGAATGCACCATTATGGAAGAGGCTTAGCATGTCACTGCACTTGGCGTGTCCAGGTTTTTACTCGGCATATAATATTTTGAGAGCCATTTTTTTCAAGCATAGCGTAATAGGCTTTAACTTTGCTAAGCTTTTCTGCCAGGCCTCCAGTGCCCTGCTGTTCTATTATATTGAACTTGTAAGCAGGACGCTCTGCCAGGCTCACCCAGATTACTGCTGCAATAAGGGCCCTGCTGAGTGACTAGTGTCATGATAAGTGCTAGGGAGGGAGTTCACCATCTTGGCATACTGTTCTCATCTTATTAAATTCAGCTTTGTGGAAGCAGGGAGTCTGCCTCTCGGCCTCACTGGCTCTGGCTCAGTCCAACTGCTACTGTCAGACAATATGAAAATAGGAACCACCACAGCTAATGGCAGGTGCTGCACCACCACAGCTGAGGAAAAGAGAGAGCTTTTTTTTTTCTTTTTTTTTTTTAAATTTGGTTTTATAGTCACTTGACTGGATGGACTTAAAAACATTCAGCTTTCTAATATTCTTATAGTCCACAGATACTTGCTGTGACACTGTTCTTTTTGAACACGTTTATTCCGTTCACTTTATGCAGCTGCTTTTGTCCTGGTTTACTTATATTTGGAAAGCAGGATGCAGCAACAAACCCTCCTGTATGAATGGTCTGATAGGATTCGGATGTGGGAAAGGATGATACGCTAAAGACCCAGTCCTGACATCCATACTGAGGAAAATCTCTCTACGGGCTTTTGCCTGAGAAAAATTTCTCAAATTCCAGTCTTGGATTTTTAACTGGGGGTGAAGCGAGTTAGTTGTTCAAATCCCATTGGAACTCAGTTTACCTGATTCCCATATTTTATTTAAAACCTAACGCTTAGTTTGGGTGGAGGATTCAGGAAGGCAATTCCTTACAAAGCCCCTGAAATTACCAGCTGGGTTCTGAATAAAAGCTGCGTTGCTGAACGCAGCAGAAAAAGTGCAACATTTATAGAGAGGAGAGAGAGAACAGAGGAATATGTGTTTGCAAGTCATCCCTACTGAGAGAAAGAAAACAAAAATCTCACATTTTGTAGGATGAGTGTTCATAGAATTAAAGCATGCTCTCTGAAAGAGTACGTGCCCTTCATTTTTGAGCTTAAGGCTCTTCTGAGCTAAGAATAAAAAAAAACTCATCCCAGATTCTTTGGGGAGAATGGATAAGTTACCTCTGCATTTGCTGGTATTTGGGCATTTCCAATCTTCCTTAACAGCAGCAAGTGCTTTGTCTGTCATTGTTCAGCAATAAACTTTCAAACAACTCGATTATTGTCACTTCAGCATTTGGCAAATTGGACATGAGCAACACAGGCAGTGTAACCTTTCTGACAGAAATATTGATGTAGCCAGCTACAGGAGTTGTTGTAAAGCAAAACCAAGTTGGGATCAATAGAAAATCCGGATTTTCAAGTGCTTTTATGGCAAGAGTCGCTAAATGTGGCAGGTTGCAGTTCAGCAGCACACTTGTTGGCCACGTCAGTCTTCATAGGAGTGACAGGTTTGATTAGACACTTTGAGAGGGGCTGATGTAAAAAAATCAGACAAAATAAGATCTCTCTGCCAATTTGCAGTATCAGACTCACAATCCATTCCAGACTCATCAAAGGTAAGGAATAAAGGACTTAACATTTTAATCCCCTTTGAGAAAATGAATAAGGAAATTATGTCTCCAAAAAGTGTGATTTTTTTTTCTTTTTCTTGAAAAACAAGAATGGGGAACTATCAGTGAAGCTGTCTATCATGAATATTGTGTCACAGACCTTTCAAATCCCAGGCAATTTGCATGCAAGGGAATGCTTGTCGAAATTCAAGGGCAAATGAAAGGATAAAATAAATCTCTCTGGTTAAGTTCATATATATTAGACAAGTCCAATTTTTAATACTTCTTTTCTTTTCTATATCACACATAAAATTGTAATTTCTAAAGGTTTTAAAAATTCCTTATAAAACACACTTTTTTCCTCTTTTTTTCTTTTTTTTTTCTTAAAGGCTTTCTTGTTATCCTGGCTCAGTCTGATGGTACTGGGAGTTTGAGGGTTTTTTTTGGTTTGTTGTTTTTTTTGTTTTGTTTTCCTGTGGTCCCTGCGTGGTTTACAGAGAACAAATTGCCAAGATAGACATCATTGATTTAGAAGAGAGGGGGAAGGCTCATCGTCTTGACTTTGCTCTTGTTCTCTACCTCTTTCACTATAGAATTAAAACGTTTACCCAAAATTCAAAGCCCTGCAACAGTAGAGCAGGTGTTGGAAAAGGAGCCCAGGAGAAGTGGTACGTGAGAGGTAAAGAAGGAAAGGTAACAATCTCAAGTGAAGCTTTTGCAGTATTTGAAATTGTCCTTTTTGTTGCTGTTGTGAGAAAACAGAAAGGATCTCAGCTCAGATTTTTGCCACTCTATCCAGGTGTAGAATTAATAAATGGGGAATGACTGTGGCATGATCTGGAAAATAATTTCTGAGGAATGCATGGAATATACTCAGAGCTACTGAATGCATATAGTTCTAGCCTTGTGCCTGCAAGCATGGAAGAAATAACCTGTTTGTTAGTGCTAATCAAACGGGTTTACCTTTGGCTTGGATGCTGTAATTTAAATGACTCAATAGGGAGTTGCTCCTTCTGTCATATTCCGAAGGATTAAATGGCCTTGGGATGTGACAGCAACAGTCCTATCTTTGTGAGCAGGGACATCCTCTCAGGATTCAGTTGTTTGAGATTTTTCTTTCTTTTAATGTGGAAGAAGGATTCCAATGAGACATTCCAACTGGATAGCAAAATTGTAACAGGAGAGCAGAGTTAGAACCACCATTTCCAATGGCGAAACTGGATTTTGAAACTTGATTTCATTTTTAGTTACTTTGCAGGTGAAGAATGCAGTGCGTTAAAGTTGAGAGAATCAGGTGGACAAGATCTTCTGAATGAAGGTGGATCTAAAAGTAGTCACATTTCTCTCTCATTCTTCATACTGACAAAACACAGGGTGCTTTGCCACAGTTAAGGGCATCATCCCATCACATCTCAAGCATCTTTTCTCCTGGGCAGCCGACAATCTCTTTTTTCGCAAAACATGTTTGTCAAGCACAACAGACACACACTAACTATGAAAAAAAGGGATGCCTGTGGTATGTCGGGAAAAGCAGTCAACAAAAAAAAATGGAAACAATGATCTAACCATGTTGTCATTTTAATAAGATCAAATTGTCTGTGCTTGTATGTATATGTATATGTACACACACGCACATACACATACATATACATATATTTACACATACACACAGAGATGTATGTGTGTGCGTATATATATGTATATACACATACATATACACACAGATATATATATGAATGTGTATATATATGTATAAATATACATATATGTATATGCATATATCTTCTAAATAGATTAAAACATCATTTTTGGATATGGCAGTATTCCCTTGCAATGTTTGTGTCAGAAACACTGCATCATTATGGCAGTGCACAAGAGTGAGAGAGAAAAACAAACGAATCTATTTTCACTGTCCAAGTTGAATGAAATGTGAAAAATAAACAAACAGCACAGATGGTGAAACAGTTTAAATTTTTAATACTCTTCCAGTGTTAATCATTTCCGATGTTTATAACAGCATGGTAGCAACATATATTAGAATATGTTATTTTATTCTAAAAAATAAAATCCCTCTACGCAGATAAGCAATTTGCAATGTTCAACAAAGTTATGTTTTAAAAATATTTTTGGAACAAGATGAGTTTAAATTTTCCTGTATAAATATTAAACAGTCTGCTGAAAAGCAAAATCTTTGGCAGGATCTTATTTCTGCCTACTTTGGATAACGTATCTGAACACTTGCAGTTCTGTATGCTCATTTCTTTGTGTCTATCAACTTGCAAAGTCCATAAATGTAAGCACAGACAAGCAAAACTAGAATCCTCAGTAACTCTCAGCATTCTTTTTCTGTATTCTCACAAACAGAACGTACACTTTGGAGAGAATCCCAAATGGCAGGTGCTGACACTAAGTAGAGATAGAAGCAGCCTTCTTGTTAACATATTATCTGCTCCTCACCTACCACAATTCTGTTACAAAACTCATTGTCGATGAAAGTTAAATGAACTATATGAAAGCTAATTCAGTAGCTACAAATGTTTTAGACAGCTGCATAAACCTTAATGCAGCTTAAATGCAAACCCAGTGAAGAACCTCTCAAACCCTCGATATGCCTTGCCATGCTGGATAACATCCAGGCAACTATGTTTTCTTTCCAGAACAAATTTAAAGCATTCTTTGCAAAAGGTGATGTCCTGGAGAGATGAACTGGGAAAACAGAAAGACAGATGGAGGGAAGCAAATGAATCAGGTACTCCAGCTTGTGTGGGGAAGTGAATGAGAAGGACAGGTCGTTCATTTGGCCTCAGCAGATCCATATTGCTGTGTAACAGACTCATTAATAAATTAATGCAATGTTAGAGGGTACTATACATTAATTTGTGATATAGTCTCCTCTCAGTTCACAAAAGACTGCATGTTCTTAAACATCATATCTGATTGCTTTCCTTAACCCCGCTATGATTCCTAACTCTTGAAATGGAGAGGAAGTCAGGAGGAATGCATTAGTTGATGCAGGGTTGCAAGTAGTGAGTGTAACTGTATTTTTAATACTTTTTAAATTACTTCTGCCTTAGTCACTCAAAGGGCAAATACTGAGAGGCAAACATTTGTTGCACCAGTTAAGAGAAGAATACAGTTCTCACAGGCCTTACTCTTGTGTTCAGTGGTTTACTTCGAATTTCAAGAAACATGCACTCTTTTGGATGTGTTGCTGTTTCATGGCCCTCACATCCTAGAGATGTCTGTGGCTGGCTTGGTGGTCTTTGGCAGATTTATCAGAGATACCACATGTCCAGGGCTGTAGAGCTGAACCTGCCTTGTCAAAAGCAATGCAATGGTTCACAGTCTCCTCATTAAGCGAATTTGATATTTATTGAGAGGATAACCAATCTGAACTTTTCACCTGGCAAAAGATTTTTTGTGGGAAGGGGGTAGGGAAGGATTTTTTTTGCAGTGAGATTTTGATTTATCGTTTCCACATACATATTCTTCTTCTCATCCTTTTTTATTTCCCATTAGCAACAAAGAGAAGGGAGAAAGGCAAGTGAAAAGCATCAGCTGTTTTAACCAGGTCCATGACAACGGCAGATGCAATGGTTAAGAAAGGAGGCAGAGGAGCTTTTGAGCACTAAGGAGGTGCTTATACAACACCATGCTTCTGAGGGAGCGAACACCCTATTTTTCCATACCCCTTTTTAAAAATGGCGGCCTTGTCACCTTGGAAATTTTGCCGGGTAAATACAAAACTGTCGTCTCAACCTGTTCCCGGGCAAGTCATACAGGGAGAGAAGATGCTTTGTATCTTCTAACTTCATTGGTGGGTACATGTTCCAAAACTGTTAGTGGCTGACGGTGTTTTGGCTAGTAGATGCCCTACCTGAGATGCTTTATAAGGAGCCTGACTTTCAGGGAAAAAAAAAAAAAAAAAAAAAGTCTTTGAAACCAGACCTTTGAACAACAAGCATTAAAGACTGTTGGATGCTTGGGCTCATTTTCCCATTTTTAGCAGCCCTCAGTGTAGACCATCTCTAGTGACTGGTGCAAAGACCTTCTGTATTAAAAAATATTTTAGTCAGTACCTGCTGATAGATTCCTATTCTGTACATATCAGCCACCAGAGGGGGATGTGGAATACTTGCTGAATACATTTGGGTGCACTTTCTGACGGCTGTCAGTGTTATGATATGATCTGTGATTTTTACCATCAGGCCACTTTTAGCACCAGGTTTCTTTTCCTGGAGAACCTAGCTCATAACTGTCTATTTTTAATTAAGAGCAATCTTTAGAGGGGGTTTGGTGGAAATATTCTGTCACCTAAATTTGACCCCATTTACTCCCTGAGAGAACGGTTGTTTCAGTTGCTTAACACTTTGAGAGAACCGTGCAGCCATCAACGCGGAGAGAGGCATGAATGGTCCAGCGTGAGCTCTGCAAACAAATATTCCAAGTGATACCTCAGTTCTAATCACAGGGAACCTCATTTACAACTGTGCTCCGACGGGCTATTTGGGGGGTGTGCTGTATATACTGCGGAAAATTTATAGACAGTCGCTTTTGGGGACTGGGCAGATGAGTACATCATTGCATCCTAACAAAGTGCTAATTGCTCCTTTTGACCACAGGCCCAGTTTAGAGAGCTTTAGTGCAAATGTGCCCTGTGCGCTAAATTACAAAACTAACACTGCATTATTTCTCGGTACAGCTTGCAAATTCTTGTAGGGCAGTACGCAGTGGCCTTAATTGGATGTAAAGAAAAAGGATGGCATAGAGACACTCACTTGCAAGTTAGAAAGCACAGTCCTGGTGCTAATTACCCAAGTTACAAATGTTGCATTTGCTTTGCAAAGATACTACGAAAAGCAAGCAGCATAGCTATATTATTTTAGGATTATGTATTGATTCTGTGTATAATAGCTACACAAGCAATAATTGGTCTCTATTTGATATGTTAGCTAAAAAAAAAAAAAAAAGGTGTGAACTATTTTCAGGAGGTTGTTGGTATTGATTTCAGAGAAAATTTAAAATATCAGCTGTTTAGTTTCCCAATTAGTTAATGTCTATTTCATAATAAATTATAAAGTAGAAGAGAATCATGTACAATAATCTCCCTTCTTTAGGGAATCTTACTCAGAAAGTTAGGAGAGTAAATATTTTCTTTGCAAAATAACAAAAACAAAACAAAACAAAAAAAACAAACAACAAACAAACAAACAACCCCCCCCATCTTCCTGCTCCTGAACGGAACTTTTCTAAAAGTCAGGAATTTTAAGCTCTTTTCACCCCTCAAAGGATAGTCGAAAGAAGTGGCATGGGTGGCTGCATGAAGACCCAGCAAGAGTCTTCACTTATTTACAAAAGGCATCAATCCACAGGTGTCATTCCCATTCTACTGCACATCACTTAAGCTTTTCCTGCATCAGATTCTTGTTTTATTGCTATCAGAAAAATTTAATGGTTGGACTTCTTCCATGCACTTGTTTGCTTCATTTTTTTTATTTTCTTCTAGGACTTTTATTGTCTTCTAGGACAATATAATTTAATTATATCAATTTATTATAATTTAATTATAGCTTTTCAAATTCTTCATTCAGGATTTGAATACCCCAATACTAGAAGCCCAATCTGAAACTTCTGGTGTGCATTGTGATACTTCAGGGCAGGGTGTATTTTATAGTATTTTAATAAGGAGATGGTATTTGTAAAGGAAAAGATGCTATAAAAATAACCCAGTGTTGTGATAAGTATGATCGAAAGTATTTCACATTGCTAAAATGTGAATACTGAATAGCACAAATTCCAGTCTTTAATCAATCTTAGTCAATAAATGGGTTGATAAATACATATAAATATATGTATATGTATATATATATAAATGCAACTGAAGAGGACAGGTATGTGTCACCATAAGAGCACTCTGTGTCACAAAGCATGCGCACCTTACATCCAGCCAAAACAACCACCCACTCAGGGCAATGAAAGGTAGTCATGCTGTTATGACCCAGATTCAAATGGTGAGAGTAGGAGTTAAAAAGTGAAAGTGTTAATATTGCAATGCCTCAAGCACAGAGCCCATGGTAGGGGAACAGCTGGGATTCCCATTTCATTCCCATTCTTCCTCAAAAGAAAATTATAGAATTCCCTCAAAAAAACCTCTCTGGGTTACCTCCAAATGTTGAATTTTTAGACTGAGTGATGTGCATCAGGATTATGTACCTGTCCTGGCTGAAAATAGATGTGTGAATACTGAAGAGGGACAGATGAACTGAGAGGTATAAAAATCTCAGAGGGCTTGAAACTTTGCCTAGTGCTGAAACGCTTTTTGAGAATGGGAAAAAAAAATGGGTAATTTAAAATACTGACATACTTCTTTGTTTTGCTGCAGCTGACATAAATTTGAAAAGCAATAAATCTGTTAAAGCAGTCAACACCAAACCCAGCAGCCTGCCCTACCATAGAGCTTGCACAATGGCTTTTTGGAGAAGAGGGAGCATATGCTTAACATAATGCTGCAAAAGTTCCTTTTTCTTACGCCTTCTTGTGCCTGGTTCAGTTTATTCTTATTGGAATGATCATTGTTTTATTGTTGGAGTATATAATGTTTATGTTTAACAAAAATTTTAGGAAATCTACCAACTCAGGTAGACTTTGTATCATGTTAACACCAAGCACATTAAATAAGAGTAACACGAGGGGATTCAAGCATTTTTTGGTGATTGCTCATTTTATTTTCCATTGTCTCTTGCCTTGGATAACTAAGAAACTAAAGCTTCATCAGACTCTAACAGCTCCTACGATTAATAGACAGGAGTTATTTGATCCACTGCACGTGGATGATTTAGATAGGTAGATTCTGTACAGCAAATATGAGGACTGCAGTATCAAGCTCTGAAAAATTCTGCAGTTCAGGAATTCCTGTATTGAAGGCATTTTCCCATAGTAAGTGTGCAGCAGTAAAGATAATGACAAGGTAATCTCTCTACCTTGTTACAAATGAAGTGGGTTAAGGGGCTGCCACTATCTCTTTCTGTTAATGTTTTCTTCCTTTGATGTAGGCAGCTTTTCAGTCAGAAAGAATAAGAAATGTCAGTATGTGGTTGTTTGCTTACAGTGCTTAGAATGACACCAATAAATACGACCTTTCTGCAAAACCAAAATGATTTATTTACATTATCAAATAAACTTTCAAAGAGACTCCTCTAATGTAGAGTATAAATGAAATAAAAGTGGGGCTCAAGGATGATTCATTAGCCTGCATTTCTCTGCAGTTTTCCAGTTTGCAGGAGAGGGTGACGGAAGGCTGAGAAGTCGATTACCTCCTTTTGTGAAGGCTCTTGTCACAGCTTTTTCTCCCAGTGACTGAGCACAGATATTGAAAGTCTGTTCTATCTCCCCAAAGTCTGATGTCAACATCAGATGTCATCCGCAGCAGCAGCAGCAGCCGCCACCGTGACAGCAAAAGGCAAACAGTGGAAGACACAGCCAAAATGTTTAAGTCCCTGTTTCCCTGCTCAGGGCTAATAAAGCATGCAGAGACCTATATTCTGAGCTTGGGACACAGCTGTTAAAAGCACTTTAGTTTTCCAACCTGTATGTCTGGGAAAGTTCATGATTGCAAGTGATTCGGACAAGTCTGGCTTTTGAAGCAAAGCAAAAATGGAATTCTGAAAGTTTGAAAGGGTAACAACTGAGTAAGAATGGCAGAATTTCACACCTCTTATTTCAGTTTTTCAGAAGAGGCAAAGTAATGTGCTTACTCTTTTAACTCAGCTATGTTTTTAATAGTGATAATATAAAATTGCAGGTAGGACAATAAAGCTATATAGATAGAACTAAATGAAGCATACAACATACTCAAGAAACCATAAAAAATTGCATCTTTGTGGAAACTTTTTTTCCAAAGGGCAGTTTGGTAAGCATTCACCTCACACAAAACTGCTCATTAGTCTTACGCAGCTACATTTTCGGGAACATTGGGACTGTTAGCAATGCACAGCTGTATTGGAGAACTATTTAAATGACTGTATACAAGGACTGGAGTGAATTGCCTTACAGTAAGTTGTCGTGCTGGTTCTTTTTCTTTTTCTTCTTCTTCTTCTTTCTTTTTTTTTTTTTTTCAACTGCCATCTGTGCTCCAGAATTTAGGTTTCCATTAAAGCAAAAATCATCTGAAAGGATTTCAATCTCATTCACATTAAAACTCCTTGGAACAAATGACAGCAAGGTCCTATGGTTACAAAAAGTAACTCTTAAATCTCATCCTATTCTTTTCCAGTTTGCATGCACTAGTTTTGTGTGCACTAGGTTCGTACTAGTGGTCATCACTAGCATAAAATCTGAGCAATTTTTAAGTTGTTTGGAGTTACCTGCACACAAAATCAGAAATGAAGTACCTAATGTTGCAATGAAGCATCTAGGCTCTTCCGCATGCTTGCAGAAGCTGCATGTTTGCATGCTTCATCTCTGAGAAGAAAGAACTATCCCTTTAATCTCAATGTAGTATTAATTTGGGGGTCTAATGACAGTAACTTAAATGTGAGCACTATTAACCTTATCACTTTTGATCAAAATACATGAGATTAGGTGTTTGGGGATTGACACAGGTTGCACTACGCAGTAGCATGAGTAATTGGAGAAATAAATTACTAAGAGTCTGAATTACTTATTAAAAAAACTGTGAAATTTCCTGTGATAACTTTAAAAATATGTTTATTTTAAATCTATTCAGTGGTTTTGTGGGTGGATTTTTCAGGAGGAGCACCATTATTTTGTTCCATTCTTGTGTTTGTATCATTTTGAATTGTGGAGGAACATAGGCTCAAACCTCTTCCTTACTAATGTTTGCTATTACTATTTGCATCAATCTCATTGTCCAAACCACGGGGGGAGCTCTATAACTCTATCCTCTTTAAGAAGTAAGAGGCCACCTAGTGGTGCCGGTGTCCAAGTCGTCAATGACGTCAGGAAACGACGCCATCAGGACCTGTTGCAAGAACACATGAAGACTGAAAAACAAAAAAGTCAATGAAGCAAATTGCCTTTAAGCCTCCCCCTGCCACCACCGTTGATCTTTTTCAGCAGGGGGACTCATTTTCACACATTTTTATCAAAATTGTTTGTGTGTGTTTCCTAACATTTTTACCTACCGCTGTTTACTGTTGGTTTTCCATTTGCAAACACAGGTTTCTTACTGTTTGAAGAAGTTTTAAAAAGCAGCATTGACAAAAAAAAAAGAAAAAGAAAAAAAAAAGATTCTGTATAGCTATAGCAATACAAAAAATCAAGTCATGTTAATATTTTGAAAGTTTGTACTGTGCAATTATTTATTTCCCTTTTTTTCTGGGTAGAACCCTTCATTGGACATCTCAAGTAATTCCCTTCTGAACTTCTGGGGTTTTGTGCAGGGAAGGTCTCCTCTCTGTATATTAACCAGGCATGACCCTATTTAACTTGCAAAATCTGAGATTCATGAAGCCTGAAATAATGTTTGCACAGCCCTTGGAAAGTATAAAGTGCATTATAATTGCTGAGTGCAACATAATTGTTAATTATTATGATGTGGCTTCAGGCAGCATAAAAACAGCAGTGTGCTCACATTCTTCATCTGCAGGAGACAAAACAAATCACAGTATTATAAAAAATACTGTATTCCATAGGCCAGTTGACAGAAGTGGTGTATTTTATGGAAGTTTGGATCTTGTGTAACATCTTAAGGTAAAATAATTGTCATTAAACTATATAGCACCTTGCAAGTAAAAAATATCAGTTCTACAAACAAAATAAGTGAAAGGATTCAAGGTAGGTTCATGGTGAGAAAACAGTGCACTGAAGATATTTTTTCTTCTGCTAATGCAAAACAGAAAGAGGCACCGCTGGCACAGGGCAAAAAAAAGTTTTGTGAAGAGAGGAGCCAGTAGGTTGACCAAGTGGTTGTGCAGTTCACACCTTTTCCAAGTAAATTCCTTAGAAACCTGTGTAATTGGTGAGTAATGTTTTACTGTTGGATTGTCAGTGGAACAAAGTGAGAAAATGCAGTGTGTGAGTGCCAGTTGCAGGCTGCAGCTGCACTTCTTCACGAGGCTGGCTCTTCTTTGCTAAACTGCACTAGAGAAAATGTCCTAGGGTGAAATGCTGATGGTCTTGGCAAAATTTTGCCACGGTCTTTGGCCGTGGCAAAATTTTACCCCAATATTTGGTCATAGATGAAATTTTTGGTCACACAGATATGGAGACACGGTTCAGGCTGCTCTGATGTCCCAAAATTTTTTAGATCTCAGCTTGTAAGTGTGAACAGGGCAGAAAGAGGTGATATGAAATCACACTCAGAAAAAAAGAGGTTCCTGATCCACATGTTCTAGTGCAAAATGTATTAAGTAAAGAAAAGGTATTTTCATATACCCAGTATAAATGAAACAGAATATCATTTCTCAGTACAAAGGCACTATGGGATTGCCAGGCCTCATATTAATTTCGTTTATATCACACAGGCTGATGTGTACCAGTAAAAAAATTAACAACTGGGTATTTTGGAAGGAATGGCACATATTACATGTTTTTAGGTTTCAAGTTAGAGACATTTTTCTGACCTTGAAGGTACTTTTTATGCAAAACTTCACCCACAACAAATGACTCAGACCTAAGAAAGCAACCCCAATGAGTAAGGTGCTTGATAAGTGCTGAACTGGCAGGGACATAATGATTTTTATAGAAAAAGTGGTTTTAATATATCTTTTGTGACTAATGGGATTCGCCATCGCACACAGTCTTTTTACAGAATATAGCATGTGTGCAACATCAAAATATTTTGCAATTTTGCAAAGTCTTTATCTAAGAGATTTTTTGTAGAACACTGTATTCGTCTATTAATACATAAGTTTATATTAGATCTGTTCGTCCTCATACCATTTGTGCAGGTTTTGCGGGGATCTTTTTCTTAGCCACAGTAATTATAGCTTCTACCAACTGTTTTCCATCATCGTGATACCCGTGCAGATTACCACATTTATCGGAGGAACCAAGAGGGAAACCAGCTAGCGCACAGAATTTCTGATGAGTTTAACAAAGTGTGATATTCAGGGTGGTTTAGATCATCTTCTCTTGTTTTTACTGTGCAGTGGGGTTTAGAAAGAATTTTAGATATTACTGTAGGGATGTTTAAGTTATGTTAAAAAAACCATAAGTATAGATGTATTTGCTATATCAATACTAATACAGATACTAAATGTTTATCAGTAGGGTGATTCAGATCAGACAGTTAAACAGTTATAAATAATGTTGTAGTCAAATATGACATAGCTGCAATGCCACTTTATAGTCAAAACAAATCAGAAGATATGGAACAAAAATGGCTGATTAACCAATCCCATATTGATAAAATAGAATTTGAGTGATGATTTAATGAGGAAAAAAAACTTTAATTCTGCTCATACAGGAATATGGTGAAATATTTAAAAGGAAAAAAAATGCTACGAAAACATATGTTGCTTCCAGAAATAGAAAAAGCAGACAGAATTGAACATACAGACTTGGAATATATACATTAACTGTAGAAGATATTCTATGTAACTAGAGAGATGGTTTTCTAGTGTAGTGATAAAATGATCTTTATATTCACTCTAGACTTAAGTGAATGGAATTACTTATAATTTAAACCAGATTCCCTTACACATTTTAGAAATACGATGAAAAGCTCTACATCTCCATGTCTAGAAATACACTAGCCATATCAATGTAGTAATCATTGTGGCTCTTTAAAATGAACTAGAGAAAAAAATGCTTATTTATATGGAAAAAAGTGTCAAGCAGAACAATTCAAAAGTCTTATTTAAAACAAAAACACAACTACTTTTCTCTATAACCTCGTATATCGATGCTATTCAGAGAAACACAATCCAGTGAATGTATCAGTTCAATGATTGTTTAAAACCTGAAGTTTGAGTTGTTGTGGAAGAAATAGAAGTCCTAATTCTGTGTTGGCTATATTTGGTATTTACTACTGGATACCCTTAGGATGTGAGGGATAGAATCCCAGGAGAGAGAAGCAATACCAGAAATGGCAAAGTTCTGAGGCAGTTGATGTATACACCAGGAAAAAAGAAATGCCAGTTGGACAAACATGGGAAGTATAAATCTGTCATTATTTTTTTGTTTTGTTTTAGTCATTATATTTCTGTCACGTATGGAAGTAGGATAAAGCAAGCTCTCTGTTCCTTCTATCTCCTGACTATATCACGCTATTGATCCCTTATGATAATGTTGAAGTGATTGTCTATTCTGTGTTGATGATAGTATTTTCATTTGACTTCATTAATGTTTTAAATATAGATAGATTCATCAACCTTTATTCCAGCTTCACTGTTACAAAAAAAAAAAATGATCACTGAGAACTAAATTCTAGGCATGTCACAGTTGGTTGTCCAATGCTATCTTGCAGCTGGTTGATCAAACCATGTTACTCTACTTCTTTCATAAGAATGTCATAAAATATAGTGGTAGACTAAGTGAAGTTTAATTATATTACAGGTGCTGCTTCTCTCCTTGGTACAAGGTCTGTTATTTGTCATAGATGGAAGTTAGGTTGGTATGACCTGATTTAATCTTGACAAATGTATTCTGGCTGTTGCTTTTCTCCTCATTATATCCTCAGCTTATTAATATCTCATGTGATGATTCGTTGAGCTGAGTTAGGCTGACCAGCTGCTAGGTAGGATTCTGTGGTTGCATTACCAAAATAAGCTTGCACTAGGCTATCTTCCTCCTCACACCCCGGCTGCTTTTTCCTTTTTCCTTCTGTGGCACTCGTGTCCACCTAGCCATGCAGTAAATCAAAATAAGCATTTAATCCCTCAGAACTAACCCAACTGGGAAGAGAAGGGTAGAGAGGAAGCAGGAAGGGGTTTTCAGCCAGATCAGTTCCTTGACCCAACTTACCACAGAGCTGCAAAAATGCCAGTGCTGACACTCAGGCGAGGGGCAGATGTGTGGGACAAAGTAGGACTGCCCTGTGCATTGGCTACCCACAGATATGTTGAGTTAAAATGACCATCAACCCTTCTTCTCCCTGTAAATGCCAGCATGGTACCTGCCTATTTGTAGTCTTTTAGAACCTCTTGTATTTTTGATGTAAGAATAATTGTTTATAGTTTCAAATTACTTTATCCAATTACCTATGAGCTCTCCTTTGGTAAGCTGAAGGCATTTAAATTTGATATGGCTGATGAAATTTCCTATGGCCTAAACTCTTAACTTGTTGCCTCCCTTGGCTAGCCAAAGAGCCTTGCTTTGCATCAGTTTGCTAGCTCTCTGAGCACTGGTAACCTCCCGAGGCTGCAGTTTCATGTTTCTTGACTAAATAGTATGCCTGTCCCAGTTGTTCTGGTGTTTGTCATAGGGCATCACCCTCCAAGTTGTGCTGGTGCAAGTGGTTCAGAGTCAGTTTTTTGGATTAAATCAGGGAATTGATCCAACTTGAAAAAGTCATGTTTTATTAATTGTTTTTTTTTAAACCCCAATCCGCAAGGGAACAGCATGTCAATGAAAACAAGACAGGAATTGGGAATACCTTAAGCCACTGACCACTTTCTATTGTGAAAACAAGCCCCTGCAAAGACTGAGGAAAACAGCTTCAGATTTACATGATTGCAGCTGAGATGATTAAAATTTGGCCTCCATGCATCAACCATCTGTTTCCATCCCAAGAAAAGTGACTTTGTAATTCTGGGGGCAGGATTCCGCTTTCATTCCTATAGCTGTATGTGACAAATAGCCCTACTGACAATGCTGATCTCTTGTTTATTCCAGTGTACATTGTATGAGTATCTACTCAACAGAAAATTACAGAATGAAAGGCATGCTTTGGGAGAGATCTGGATTTAAGTGTGTCTGGGTTTACACCCACACGACTCCAACAGAGCGCTCTAGATTCATACCAGCCCAGCTCAGAATACGGACTTTTTAAAGAAAAGTGAAATGAACATAATATTCTCTCTAAAACTATAGTATATTGCATGTCACCACTATCTTGGTAGCCCTGATTAAATGTGACATTTTTTCACTCCTTGAATTTTGCCCATATTTGAACTGACCTGCACAGGGAGTTTCTTAAACCTGTGAAGCAAAAAAGCACACAGTTTCCTATATTTTCATTTCCTGCAAATCCAGTGAAAACATATAATATAGAAATGCAAATAACAATGAGATTCATTTTAATGAAAATGATGATCAAGAGTTGACTATTGTGTTGCCTATTGTGTTTGCTAGCACTCACAGTAAAAGCTTTAATCTCAAGAGGGTAGTAACATTATAGAAAAAACAAGCAATGCTCTTTTCTGTCTGTTATTAGATCTCAAATCTTATGTCTGCTGCATAGTGTCTCCCACTGGCTAATGTAGCCAGTGGTATAATGAAGTATGCACTTCTGTTTTTTTTCAGATTTCCATCCACTTTTTCAGTAGGAATTTAAAGAACAGGCACCACGATCTTTATAAAACAAGTTGTAAAAAAAGTGCTGTATATGTACTGTGGAATTTAATTGCTGACTGAAGAGCTTTTATTTTAAAAATAATAAAGCAAAAGGTAAGAGAGATGATGCGCTCTCTACTTTTGTATACTTTGTGTGTATCTAGGAGCACGTATTTGCATATAAGAAGACACACGATTTGAAATGCCTTAGAAAAAGGTTTGCCTTCTAGCCTGATTTTTGTGTCTTTCAAACATGCATGTAGATATGTTTTTTCTAAAGTGCTGTCTTTTCTTGCATTCAATTCCCACTCCCACTTAGTAGAATCCTAACTCTATCTTCATTTCTATCTTGTACCTCCCTCCTCCCTTCTGTGGAGTCTTTATATTTGCATATACAGCCAAATATTAAATACCTCAAGAAGATCAAGGAGGTCAGACTATTTTAGCTCTCTGTTCTGGAACCCAAATATTGGGTATATTTACAGATGTTCCTCTCTCTGCTTCTCAACACGTCCTGCCACCTTCCCCCTCTGCATGACCACACAGGAACCATCTGTTTCCCTTGCAGGCTTAGCTTCAGCCTCTGTGCTTCTGCAGCTTCATCAGACATATGCTCCTTCAGTTTGCAGTTTCCCAGGCCTGAATCTCCACTCTACCTAGAGAAGGTTTCCTACACGACACCACAGGCGGACGATGTCTCTTCCTTCTTCACAGACCAAGGCAGGTTCTTCACTGAATCCCTGCATGTGGCTCAAGGATGGGTATACCCCAGATCCTGCACTGAAAGAGGAAACTTTAAATGGAATCCCATGTAACATCAATTAGTACTAATGGAGAAGTGAAAGAAAATATCATTGGTTAATCTGTTAATCCACAATTTCTGCTTGCTTGTTTTTCCTCAAGTACATCTTAATATGTTGTAAAATACTACTACTTTCAGGTTTTCTTTTGTTTTTCAAAATTTGTTTTTGCTCCCATTTGTCATTTTTATCCACAGCAATCTGAAGAAGAAGAAAACTTCACGTATTGTATTTGGTATTCATTAGCATGTGTGATAAGTATATCTTTTTTGATATGTGCTACAGTTCTCTCTGGCAGGTCCAGGGAATTTCTCAGAAGATATATGTGTGCTAACAGGAATATTTGTTGTTCTCTTTAAATTATGAGTGGTCATACACATAGGTGTTCAGATGTTGCCCTGCTCCTCCTCCATGAGTCAGCAATGTGCTGGTGAAGGCTAACCACACACTGTGTAAGTAAGACTGTGAGTATCAAGTCAAGGAAATTATTTTCTCCTCTATTTGGCACCTGTGAGACCATTTCTGGAGCTTTGTGTCCAGTTTGGGCCCTCTTGTGAAAGAAAGACATGGATATACGGTGCAGATCCACCAGGGGATACACAAAGATGATTAGGGTGCTAGAACATGTGTTATAGAGCTTGAACAGAGGAAGAAATGAGTTTATTCAAACTAGAGAAGAAAAAGATGAGGGAAGATTTTATTGCTATTTTCAGCTTCACCGTGGGTGGTCAAACACTGCAATGGGTTCAAGGAGGTTGGGGACTCCCCACAGAAATTCTGAACATGAGTGGACAAGGCCTTGAGCAACTGGATCTAACTTCAAAGTCAAGTCTGACTTAAGTGTTGGTCCTTTGCAACTTAAATTATTATATGATTTTACAATATTTTCTACCAAGAATTTGTGAGAGAAAATAATCTTTTCCCTGCTTTGTAGGTCTAAATTATTTCAGTCTTGTCTAGAGCAGGAAACAGCTTGAAACCTGGGATCTGAAAAATGATAATAAAGCTGTGAACCAAGGTTAGTGGGATGTGTGTGTTTCAGTATCTCTATTACTATTTTTTTTTTTGCACAGGACTGTTGAATGTGATCCATGGCTGGATGTGGTATAAATAAAATCAATTTATGGAATATTTCACAGAAGAGTCGCTGAAGATATGACTGTGAGAAGCTGGGGTATAGGATATGTTAGACAAACGATTATTTTGATGAAGTGCTAATACTACAGAATTTAAAGGTATGACATTAACAAAAATTTCCAGAGAAGATCTAGACACTTATACAAAAACCACCTATGATAGATGCATTTCATCCTGCCATTTCAGAAAATCCTTCTCTTCTGTGGCTCATATCCATATTTCAGTAATACATGTGGGAAGAGCAGTTTTCCCTGCACAGGAACAAGAAGTTGGGCAACCCTAGTGTCCTTGCACTGTTCCAGTCTTGATTCTAAATCCAAGATTGGATTCGTAGGATCAATTCCCTTCTGATAAACTTAGATATTAACTGATTAACTGTAGATATCAACTATCCAGAAGCCAAGGAGAAGAAAGGGAAGTGCTGAGAAGGTAGTGTGCAAAAGTTTCCAAAGGATAAAATCTGAAGATTGTAGTTCTGTTGAATCTGCAAGAACTGATAAACCCAGGACACCAGGAGTCTGCTGAACGAGTTCAAGTCTACAAGCATACACCAGCCTCAACAGCAGTTTGTGTGACTTGGACCACATCCTAGAAGGCAGTAGCTGCTATCACACACCCCAGGATTATATACACACCCGATGAAGCCAAGGGCTCCCTGGAGCACTTTCTCAACAACTACCTAAAGCCATGGGTGCATTGCTATGACCCTCTGCTTCTGCGTATACAGAGGGTTGGTCTCCAGCTGGTATCTATGAATCCATGTGTGAGTGAACAAGTGAATGTGTTATGTAAACAGTTATCTGCTATCAATAATAACAGCTTAATGCTGTAAGAAAGATTGGTTGTGATCTGCATCTCTCCTGCTCAAATCCCTCTTAGGGAAAATGGAATTTGCAACACTTACCAAAAAAAAAAAAAAAAGAAAAAAAGAAAGAAAGAAAAAAGGAAATATAATGATGCAGAGAAGGATTTTAGGCTGCCCTTTTAAATTTTTATTTCCAGTAGAAAGTTAGGGAAATAAATTGAGCATTCAATAAATACCTAACAACGAAAATACTCACTCTACAGAGCACTAATCATTGCTATTACTGTTCCAACAATTATCCATTAAAATGTGCAGAATAAATCAATCCGAGGTCTACTGTCCTGCCTTGAACAGTAGCTAGTACTAAATATGTCACAGAGAAGAACAAAAACCTGACAGAATGATGCTAGGGCATTGCTGATCTCTTACCGAATGTGTATTTGTGCCTCCAAAAGTTATAGCTGCACATTAATATGTGTGTCTGAAAGAATTACCTAATATTTATAATTTAGCACTGTAAATCTATATTCTCATTACCTAGATATATATCTAAACCTAGTAAATTTGTGTAGGTTTTCTGCCATAACAATGTTCTATGACAAGGAGTACATAAGCCAATTTTTTTTTGCATGAAGAAGAGTTTCCTATTGCCACTTTTGAAGTTGCCACTAAATTTCAGTTTCATAGATGTTCCCTTGCTCTTATAATAAGATCATGTATTTTATTACTGCGATTCTTTTCTCATGTCTCCACTTACTTGTCTCTTATATAAGGCAAACACAGGAGACCCTTTCAATGTTTCTACTAATTTTTATCTATCTATCTCAGATAATTCTTCAGTGGTCCTTCTGATAGAGGCAGCTAAAATTGTGCACAGTGTTTCAGATGACAAAATGTCATTTATTTAGCTTATTAACTTGCAATACATAGGCAGTGGAGTTACCATATTTCTGTACTATTACCATTCCATTCCTTGTACAGCCCACTTTTCACCCCCACTTCTTCATGAAAAATTGTCTCTTTTGAGCTATGGATAGTGTTGGTTGGATCTTTTTTTGAGACACAGTCCATTTAGAGTCCAAGAAAGCAAACTCTTCAAAAGATTCCTTTTAAAGTGTGCTAAAGATATTTGCCAGCATTTGGTTTCATCTGCCATCATCTTTTCTATTCACTAAAGTTGCTTAGGGCCTTCAAAGTTTTTCACAGTTTCTCTGGTCTTGATCAACTTAAATAATTCTGGAACGTCAGCAAAACTCTTTCCAGATAGTTGATAAACAACAGATGCCCAATATGGAACCTTGTGGCACGCCCTGGATAACCTCATGCCATGGCAACCATTTTTCTTTTCTTTTTTTTTTTTTTTTGCTTATTACTTTACCATTTTTGATCTGTGCAACTACTTTGTCTCCTCCTCCTCCATGACTCTCTAGTTTCTTTAGTTACTCTATATGAAGGGTTTGGACAAAGAAATTTTGAAATCTTAATAAATCTTAATCCGTGTCAATCTTTTCTTTTACCTACTAATTTTTACTAATTCATTCAGGGAAAAAAAATCATCAAATTAGCTCCTTTACAGAGATCACAATGCCTAGATCCTGTTATACTGTAAGCATTTAATAGTCACCATTGCAAATTATTTCCCGGCTTTTGGAAGCAAACTTTATTGGCTTGCAGTTCACTGGATGACTCCATGCAGTTTTATGTAAGTGCATGTGCCACACTGGCTGTTCTCCAGTCCTCAAGTATGGTAGCTGACACTGTTCTCCCACTCAGAAAGATGGCATATTGTTTGTAAAAGATATACTGCATAATATAATATAATTGCAATAATATAATGCAATGAAGATGGGTTATTTGGTGCAAGTACATGCAGGCACAAATCAGTACTCCTTTCATGTGGATCTCACATTTTCCCTTCTCTATTTCCACATATATCTTCCTATCAAATTTATGTTCTTGCACACTATTTCTATAGAAACAATAACACCACTCTTAAATTATGCCAAGCAGGAATTCGCACATCCCAATTTGCACCTGAATTTGATTCATTCGATACATGTTCTTTTCCAAAATTTTCAATCCCAAACAAGTCTGCCTACTTGTTTCCTGTCAACTTTATGCTCTTTCCAAAGACCACATTGCCAGCTTGTCTCCTACAGCTTGTCAGTACTTGCTGCCCTAGCACAAATAATGTGATGTCCAGCCTCTTCTGGCTACAGGGACTAATCTCTCCGTAAGAGAGCCTCATGTACTGTATACCAACCCGGCCTCTTTGACTTCAGCGCTGTTAGATTAGTCTACAGCACCAGATGGCCTTCTGTCTTTTTGGCACTCTCACAAAATGGCCAATCTTCCTCTGTTGCTCCTGGGATGAGGAATATTTGCATAGGGAGGGTGACTGCTGCACTCAGAACTCTTTCCTTTTCTGCAGGAATGCTTTGGATTTAAAGCAGTTAAAGTCCTGGATGCTCAAGTAGCACACACACTGATCCAGCCAGCCCTCAGATCCCCATCAAAGGAGTGTCCCTGAACACTATAGTAAAAAAAATCTGATTTGAGATTTCCACTGTTCCCTTTAAAAGATACTGTAAAGTTTCTCTTCTAGGCACAAACCTATATAAAAAGGAGATTAGAATGAGTCAAGATATCTGAAATCAAAAAAAAGCAAAAGAGTAAAGGAGTAAAAGTAATAAAAAAATGTTGCAGGCTGCTAGAGATTGCACACTTGTGTATGGTTATGATGTGAGGGGAAATTACTCACTGAGTCAAATCTGCTGCTGGAAAGTGACTCTAGAATAAGCAGATTCTTCTCTCTGGAGGATGCAACTGCTCTGATGGTTCCAATGCAACTCTAATTGCAGCTAGTGTCTGAAGAAGCATAGCCCTTTACATGGTTCCCTACAGCTCTCCAGCTGCAGCAGCAGCAGCTCTTTGATTTGTGGTTGTGACCAGTTTCTAGTCCACAGAAGAACATAAACTTAGCTCTGAATAAAATATTTACAATTATATATGACTATTAGAGACACTACTGGTGACACATTTTACCATGCATCTCTCTAAGCAAAACTACAAGTTTTGGTATAAATTTTGTGATTGGATAAAGGAAAGCTCCTTTTCTCCACTAGGCCAGAGAGAGAAGATCTCTAGCAAGGAAGATAAATTAGCTTAAAAAAGTACAGACACAAGACATGACACGGAGTTTGTCGAAATGTAGAAATCAGAGTGCAAACTTTAGTTTTCCCAGGAGGCAAACTCCTGAACTCTTGCACCTTGCCTCTTGAGTGACCCTCACCTCAGCAGTCCTTCTCTTTCCAAAATGACCTCACACTCGTTGTCTGGTCACCTTCTGTCCAACCAAAGTGAGAAAATAAGATGGCATTAGATCTATTAACACATTTGCTCAAGTGAAATGGAGACATGAGGAGTCAAGGCCTTGTCATGTTCTGCACTGAGCTGGTGCAACAGGCTGTCCTTGGGGCCTGAGGTCTGCAACAGTACCTGGCTAGGGGCAGTTAAAACTTATTTGTCCATATTTTTGTGCAATGTAGTCAATACAGGTCATTTTGTGGCTTCCAGAATAAATGACAAGACAAATAATCTGCAGTGAGCTCCTCTGGTATGTGTGGTCAACACACATTTCATTACAGAGCAACCAACTAACATATCAAAAGTGAAGACCTGGTACTTCATTAATTCACTTTCCTTCATGTTATTTCCAACTGTTCTTTTTCAGCATTTAGCTAAAGAAATCTCTCTGCTGACTTTATGAAGGGATGTCTAACAAGGGATTTATGGTCTAAAGGCACAAGGAGTAAGCGGATGCCTCTCCTTGTAGACATACTCTCTCTATTTGACCAAAGATTTTAAGGAGTTTATGCTGTGAATGTCAGAAAAGTCCTTCTTGGCCTAGCTTGTCACTTCTTTTCTTCTTTAAAGCTGTTGAGAGAAAAACTTAAATAGAAAATCAAATTTTCAGAAACATATTATTTTCATATAGGGTGGGAGAGTAGCTGACTTCCCGGACTTATCCAAGGTAACTAGGATGCTTTTGAAAGCAGATCAGTTGATCCATCTAGGCAAATTCATCCATCATCGTGTACGGGAATTTCAAAGTGCTCATAGGATACCCAAGAACACGGATGTGACTGTTTAAAACACCTGAAGACTCCCTTAGAAACTGCAGTCCCTATCCAGCCAATGTCATCAGAAAATCAAGCTTTTCCTTGAGGGAAAGAGCTTAGGAGAGGGACTGTGTTGCTCCCGTGTTTTGAAAAACACTGCAAGTCATTTTTTTCCTCTGTTCGGACAAAGATGTTGAAGTAATTTTATTTTGACATCTAATGTTTCCTAGTTCACTTTAAAGTTATTCCATAGCAATTTGTTTTTATATTACTTTGTTGATTTTTTTTTCTTTTTTTTTTTGAATGTGTGGTAGATGCTAAGTTCATTCTGGAATTTTTCTCCTTCTAAATATGAAAGCAGCTCTTTGAAGCTTATTACTGTGTGGGCACTGCTGTTATAATGTACATGAAGAACATACACAAAGTATTTCCAGCATTTTTTGGAGCATCTTCAAAAATGGCTAAAAAAAATGAGCTATAAAAACAGAACTGCTTGTACACAAATGAAACTCCAGCCTTCCAAGAAAAGCGACTCTAATTCTAGGGGTTATACTTTGAATATGATCTAAAGAAGCAAAGCAAGGCAGTGAAGACATTAGTATCCAATAGGGAAGATTTAGATAGCAAGAGATAAGGATTAGAACTGTGAAGTGGGAAACTACATGAAACCAATGTCCTGCATTATTACTATAAATATTTACTCGTAGGAATTAATTCCCTTTTTCTTGAAAAATAAAATATAGACTTTAAAAAAGCAGTAAAGTAAATCTTCTGTCAATCTCTCTCTTTTTTTTTTTCTTTTCCTTCTAAAGGCTCCTTTGAAAGAAAGAAAAAAAGGATCATATCATCTTTTTTCTCAAATTCCTGCTATTTAGATAGAGCATAGTACTGAATTGACAGGACAATGTTTGCCTGTAGCTTACTACTGTAAGATTAAGGAAACTGTGCAAAGACAAGCTAAATGTTAGCTGAGTGCATGAGTAGATTCTGAGCAATAAAGCATCAGTGTATGACAGAGGAACAGAGCACTGAAAAGGTATCATATCACATGGGCTTCTCTAGACCAGAAAGGCAATGTAGGTTAGCTAAAACCAGGCAATGTTATTGCTTGCTGTAGCCTCAGAGGGAAGTTGCTGGTTGAAGGGATTTTTTTCTGAAATACTTACTCAAAAGCTAAGTTATTGATTAATGCTAGATATTCACTTCTTCATATGAAATCCCGGTTTGCTTTGCCTGGTAGTAAGCAAAAAAAAAAATGAATAAAAGGTCATTTTACCCTAATCTATCAAAATAAATGTTTTTTAAAACTAAGTCAATAGAGTTCCTTTGCCAAGATTTTCTCTTTTTTGAGCATTATGGCCAGCCAAAGATCACCATCAAAAAGAAGACTATCCCTATTTAGATCAACTGGCAGACATAAAACCCCATCTGTGTGTTGCTTAACAGGTGCCATTTTAGATCCATAGGGAGCAAGGCACGCTTTGTGCAGATGGACACTCATTCATCGGACCCTTGCTAGGAGTGGAATATTTATTCAGCATTGCCTGCCTACTAACTCAACACTTGAAAGGGATGGTGAAAAACCTTCCTGGTGGAATATTTCATGAGAAGCAAGTAGGAACAACCAGAAGAAATTCCAGTAAAAAGTATTGGCTCACATTTGCTACTAGTCCCATTTTGATCAAGGACTGCAAGATCTGGCAAGTGTTCTGGGGAGTCGCTTGATGTTGTCCAAAGGCTTTAATCATTAAATAGAAATGCTATTAAACTGTATATTTTTTCAGGGAAAGCAAGTGAGTTCCTTCCACTGACAGCAGCTGTGTTAATTTGAATGGAACCTGATCAGTCCCACCTGCTGTTCCCAGGACAGGAGGGCCCTTCTCCCTGCTTACATCATCACTTCCATGTTTTTCTTTATAATTGGCCTAGAGAAGAGGAATGAATGTAGGAAATGATGAATGAGCTATGAAAAATTTAATTTATGTAAATAAAAAAGGTTTATTTTGTGAAAGATGCCAAAATTTCAAAGTGTACTTTGGTAGAGGTAGTGAAAAGCCATCATTAAGGCTGACTTGGTAGTGAAGAGGAATACCTTTTGCTGTGGAAATTGCTACCAAAATTCTGTGTTTTGTGTTGTTGTGAAAACAGGCTGGGTGATTGGAGTAGATTTCTTACTCCTCCAATGCCATGAAACCCTGATTTCTCAATCTGTGAAGCTGAGACAATCTTTTGGGTCTTCTTGTTCCTACAGTGCTTTGCAAAAGGCTTTTCATAGCATCCTAAGGATGGAATCTCATCTGCTTTAGCCAGAGCTTTGGAAAAGCAGTAATGGAGGGTAGCCTGACTCTATCTGTGAGGTCAACAGTGTTTTCAGTGCAGCAGTCATTCACGACTGTTGGAATGGCAGGTTAATACACCATGAGTATGTTGTACACATCTTTGGAGTGACAGTCTTGTCTTGCACTCACAGAAACGATGATGCATTCAGTAGTTAAAATATCCACCTGCTAATTTTTCCACAGCACCGGGATACATAGCTCCTCTGTGATAAGCATGGGCTTATGCATGCGACATGCATATTTTTTATGCTGTTTAAGCTTAGCAGAGGAGTCTCCATGTAATGACAATGAGGCATATACAACAAGGTATGGCAAGCCAGGCAGCATGTCCTTGAAGCTAAAGGGCTGAATCTGAGCCTGCAACTAGCTGCACTATGATTAGCACTACCTGCAATTAGGTGAAAACAGACCCAACCGATTAGTACCACTGTGCTTTTGATTTTGCATATAGTAAGCACCCAGGTTGTTAAAACAACATATGTACTCACAAAGACCAACATAAAATTGTTCATTACAAGATATATTTGCAGACCTGACAATTCTAAAATACTGAATTGAGCTTCATGCCCTTGTCCCCTATCTCTTTTTCCCCATTGCTTCTGACATGTAGGAAAAAGAGTGCAAGACATAAGCGCTATATGTTTGATCTTAAAATAGAACTTAGGAGGCCTCAGTCAGGTACCAGGCCTAACTGCTCTTTGTCCTTCAAAATTTAGAGTCTTAATTTTTAAGATATGAAAAAAAAAAAGACAAACAGCAATGAACAGCAATGGAGCTTCAATTAAGAGCCAAGTGCTGGATCAGGTTTTCTTCTAGTAGAGGAATCCAGAGAAAAAGAGGAAAAACAAGTGCAAGGGGCAACCAGAGGCATGCATATTATGCTTTAGAAAAAGAGCTTCTGAGGATATCTTGAAGAGGTCTCAACTGTGGCTATCATGTTTCTGCAATTCCCCCACTGGGGATTTTTCTAAACCATGTAAACTCATCTGTCAGAGATAGGGAGGAAGAAATTCAAATCAGCATTAACTTCACATAGTTGCTAACTGTGCCACCTGCCATAGCGAGGTGTCACCTCTGTTTCAAATGATCCAATTCTGTCATTGATAAAAACAATAGTATGCGGATTTTGTAAAGGAATGAGCCTTGGTCACTCATCAAAGGCGAAAAAATAAGAGTGTATAGGAAGATGTATTGGACGGTCCCCAGATTTTCAGTAAAGTTTTAGGAGCTGCAGGCCTCCACTGTTCTCGTTTTGTATGAATGCTTGCACATTTCTGGAGACCAATCACCTATTCAGTGACTTTTGCATTGTGAAATCACTAAGTGTTTTATTGTGCTTTTCCCTTTTAAAAACAGAAAGGTGTAAAGGAAAGGAAATGGTGAAGGAGGTACAAGATGATGAAGTCACTCAGCCACAGAGAGGAAAAATACTGTTATTCTCCCATACCAGCACACCACTAAATTACAGTTTTTGCTAGGAGAACAATACAGTTTTGATAGTTTTATTCTTTATTTTTATTTGTAGGCTTCTCTATGGCATTCTGATCTGTTAGGGATCATGTCTATGATTCAAATATAAGATAAAGATGAATATGCACAAAAATATATTTTGAGATACTTCTATCTACCTTATTACATGGAAGACTGACATTTCCAATCAGCACTAAGAAAAACTCGAACACAAGAGACTCTTGTTTGGCTGCAGCAGAACACAGCAAAACGTTCTTTGGTATCAGCCCCGGACAGTTTGGCCTCAGAACAGCTTTCACAGAATCAGAGAATGATTGAGGTTGGCCAGTCTCATTAGACAACTTTAATCATTCTGTGATTCTGTGACATTGGAAGAGACCTTTGGAGATCATCTAGTTGAACCCCCCACTCCAGCAGGGACACCTAGAGCACGTGGCACAGGGTGGCATCCAGGCAGGTTTTGAAGATCTCCAGAGAAGAAGACTCCAGAACCTTTCTGATTAGCCTGTTCCAGTGCTCTGTCACTCTCACAGTCAACAAGTTTCTCTGCAAATTCAGGCAGAACTGTGTTTCATCTTGTGGTTGTTGCCTTTGCTGGCTACCACTGAAAAGAGTCTGGCCTCATCCTCTTGACACTTTTCCTTAAAGTATTTTTACACATTGATTAGATCCCCTCTCCGCCTTCTCTTCTTTAGGCTGAACAGGTCCATCTCTCTCTCAGCCTCTTCTCATAGACCAGATGTTCCAGTCCCCTGGTCATCTTTGTAGCCCACGTTGGACCCTCTTCAGTAGCTCCATGTCTCTCTTGTACTGGACACAGTACTCCAGATGTGATCTCACCAGGACTGAGGGGGACAATCACCTTCCTCAACCTGCTGGCAACATTCTTCCTAATGTACCCCAGGATACCATTGGATATCTTGGCCACAAGGGCACATTTTTGGCTTATGGTCAGTCTATGGTTCACCAGAATCACTAGGTCCTTCTCCTTCGAGCTGCCCTCCAGCAGCTTGTATTGGTGCATCAGGTTTTCCTCCCTAGGTGCGGGACCCTGCACTTGCCTTTGCTGAACTTCACAAGGTTCCTCTCTGCCCATCTCTCCAGTCTCTCCAGGTCCCTCTGTATAGCAGCACAGTTCTCTGGGGGAGCCATGCCTCCTGTTTTGTATCATCAGCAAACTTGCTGAGGGTGCGCTCAGTCCCTTCACCCAGGTCATTGATAAGTAAATTGAACAGAATTGCCACAATATTGATCCTGGGGGTCACTGCTAGCTACAGACCCCCAACTAGAGCCTCCGATTGCAACCCTTTCAGCCAGTTTTCACTCCACCTCAATGTGCACTCATTTAACACACACTTGCTGAGCTTACCAATGAAGATGTTTTGGGAGACAGTATTGAAAGCGTTGTTGAAGTCAAGGTAGACAACCTCCACTGCTCTCCCCTCATCCATCCAGCCAGTCATTTCATCACTGAATCTATTAGCATGATTTCCCCTTGGTGAATCCATGCTGGCTCCTCCTGATCACCTTCTTGTCCTCCACATGCTTTGCTCCTAGCCTGCTTTAGTGCCTCTCCTGCTTGGGCTCCTGAGACTTTCTTGTGCTCTCGTGTACAATCAACCACTTGGTCCCATATTCCGCATTTCTTTGCCCTTCGATTGTCAGCCATCTTCTGGTGTGCATTTTCTAGGGGAGCCCTTCCTCATGCTCCCTCTCCTGGCAGGTATGAGAGCGCCCTGACGCGCTCAGTGCTTACCTTACCACCCACTTTTCATTTCCAGGGCCTTCTCTCTTCTCCTTTGGAAATCATGCGAGATTTTCTCAATAAGCTCCATTGTATTTCATATCCAAGTTCACTTCTCATTTTGTGTTATGAATTCATTTGTTTTCTTTGGGTCTGCTAAGTGCAGCTAGTCTATGCATGGCTCATTAAATTACTTCGAAGCAGCTACAGGCAAACCTCAGCCAGTAGCTTCTGTTAAAGAAGTGGTATTTATTCTAGCTCATTCTCTCTGCCCAAGTAAAAAAAGCATGTCTGTATGTAATTCATGTTTGAAGTTCATCCAATAAAAAAGCAGATTCTCTGACCTGTTTTTTTTTTTCTTTATTCTCCAAGTGTGAAAATAAAATTTATCAGTTATTAACTTGTTTATTTTTTTAAGGTATCTAGCTTTGTGTCACTGTTGATTTCACTATTTGCAAACTGGCTTTGTCATTTTATTGATAGCACTTGAGTGAAGAACTCTCAGATAATATATGCAAACTCACAGCTCTCAACAAGCTTTACAGCTCCGTTAATGAGGGGATTAACAAGAGCACTGCAATGTATTTAACCTGCGGCACTAGCTCTGTTTCAATAAGACTTCAACAGCCTATTAAATGGAGTGGGGGCTCAATTAACCCAGACAAAGGCCACTCTACTGAACATGGCAGGGAGGACCACAGTTAGCATCTGCCTAAGCAGCTTGTTCTGAGCTGGAAATAAAGAGGGTGACATGTTCTCGCCCCGAGCTATGATATAACTGAAATAGTGATTCTAGTTCATCTGGGCTGACTGAATAGGTGACGGCATTGAAACCCACCACTATCTCGCCATATGACAGTTTGTAAAATCAGAGTGCACTCAACGGTCACCCCAGAGCCTCCTGCGTGGTAGGACTGCGGTATTGTTCTGAGCACGCTGGGAGCTCTCGCTAGCACCAGGCTGCAGAACCAGCATGGTGTTGCCTTTGGACGTTCAGGGGAACATCCTGTCTGTAGATCTTACAGGGAATGTTATACCAGGCTCCTGTTGGAGAAGGCTCGGGAACAGAGGCCTTTACCTAATCTGGTATTTCATTGGGGTTTAGTATATAAACTGAAAGATGACATAGAACTAGGGTGGGAGATAAACTTTACTTAAAAGTGCAGGTAATACGATATCCATGTCTACATTTCTCTCTCAGTTCTTGCTTAAATTTCATGATTTTGTTTCAAAAGCTGCTACTCGTCCTTATTGCTATCTTTCTGTTAGAAAGGCTTTGCTTGATAAAAATCAATTTCTTCCCTTGTTTCTTGGATGAGAAGCAAAGGTTTATGCTACTTCTGGGGCAGAACTCTTCCTGTAAGTCAGCTAATTTGCCTGCACTGGGTATTACTTTATTTGGTAGATCTAGGTTTAAGTTTCTCCATGGATATTGTTCTTTATTAGGAAATTGTCATTAATGAAGAAGGAGGCATCATTATGATGCCATGGTATAAGAATCTAGGTGTCACATTGCAATTATATGCAAGAGAATTGAAAATGATAGCAAATAGCATTTTTTGCTATTGAAAACAATAGGAAGTTAGCAGAAATATCTGCCTAGCAACCATTAAAAATGCAACTAACTTTTAGTTATGTACTACAAACCACACTAGAGACAGTAGCTAGAAAGGGGACATTATGGATTAAATCCTGGATTAAATGTAAATTCTTTCAGAAAACAGGGGGGGTTTTTGACCCCTGTGTCATGATACTATACCACAGCTCTGCTCAAAAGAGTGAGACAGTATTTAGCACATCTTCCATTCCTTGAGGAGTGCAATGAGTATGTTCCTTAAAAAAACACATCTTTGTGAGCGTACATCAACTAGTAAGTCTGCCAGTGGCACTTGACATAATCCAGTGACAGGACTAATAAAAATAGTTACATTTTTAGAGAAATTCAAAGAGGAAGCAGGTCCACTGAAATATTTTGGAAGGATGCATCCTGGAGAGTGCAAATGATAGATCCATAGATAAATGATAGATCCATGGCTTAGCTGCGGCTGGATGTATATAAATGGAATTTACCTTTGTAACTCACAGAATACAAAATGCATCTGTTTCCCACAGATATTAAATATATGAATTTAGATTCTGCTTTGTATATAGTGAGAAACGTGCATACTTCTTTTTGGCATGACTGTTTACTCTAGTGCTCTGTGTATATCGGTTATAGGTGAGATTCACACTGAAAGAATCAGAAGAATCCTTCTCTTTACCATAGGCCACTTCCAAGTTTTTGACTCTTGTGAAATCTTAGTTTTTAAGTCTTCCAAGGTAGAAAACATTTCTAATACACTAAAACCAAAATCTCCTCCAGAGGTAATTAAGAAGCATGAAGAGCAGAGACCAAATTACTTTCCTTTTAGAGTCAAGTTATAGATGATTTTTAATTATGATAATAAGGACACATGCTGCTAATTCCATACTTTTATATGGAGGGCAAATTTCTTTTCTTGGATCCATATTTTTTATAGTTGAAGATAAAATGCTGAATTGCCATAGTAATGTATTGGACTTCCAGCAGAGAAAAATAAAGGCAGATTTTTAAACAAAAAGGTTTTTTTTTCTCTAATGGAGAGAATTTGTTCTATTTGTTGTGCCTTTTTAAGGCCTTGGCCTAATCGGACGACAATATCATCTCTAACCACATCTAACTAAGCAGACTTCCTTAACAGTATACATCGCATTATTAAAAACACTCATTATTTTAAAAGGGGAAAAAAATATTAGAACAACAAATTGTGTTCTCAAATAAATAGGAACTGCATTCTGCCCTCCGCAATCAGGTTTCTACAGACTTGGGTGCAACTTACTAATTTTATTTTGATCTTTGGCTCTATGATACAACGAGGTTCCTCTGCTGGGCACTGTACAAATCAAGAAATATCAAAATCAAGATGGAATGATGATGTTAGTGTTGGTCTTGCCCAGCTTGAAATTTTTTATGTCCTTTTCCTCCTATCTAGTCCAAGGTTAGTATTTGGTCCACAGTAGTGACAATAACAGAAGCTATTTGGGAAGAGCATGCAAACTTGGTTACTTTGGTAGTTCCCTGTACTTTCACCAGCATCCACAGCTTTTGGACTTCAGAGAATACATTCCTCATAATCTATTTTAGTGTCTTCTTATGGATGTGTTGTGTACGAATTTTTCCAGTCCCCTTCCAACCCTAAGCATTCTATGATTCTATGATTCTATGATTCTATTATTATTTGCCGCCAGAAAGAAGGTGGCAACAGATTCCGTAATTTCACTACTGTTTTTAGAAAAAAATAAAATAAAAAGGACTTTTAAAAATGTTTATAAATGGAGTTCCTATTTGTTGTGTGCAGCCTATTTCAAACTATTTGAAATTTTCTGAAGAACCCTCATGTCTTCCACTGCAATCATAACTTTGTAAACTTGTTATTTACTTCTCACCCATCTTCTGCCCAACCTGGAGTCCCAGTCATTTAGTCTTACAACAAAGGAATGCCCTTTACTTAATTATTTTACTTGCTCTTCTTCAACATCTCACTTCCATGTGCACTCTTTTCTCTTCATTCTTTCTTTTGAAAGCATGATCATAGAATAACAGAAATTAATTAGTCAAAAGAAGAAAGTGATATAATATGAGAAAAAATACTTAACATGCCTTTCTATTGCTCTTCTTCAAAATATCTTTTTTTTCATCAGAAAAAAATATATGCCTATATAAGCAGCCCACAGATCTTTGTCCCCTGTCATTGCCATACTGGATTTACTGGCTTTCAGACAGGTCAAGTTAACTGGTCAGTTAATATCTTTAATATTTTAAGTAGTTATTTTCTTTAATTTTATTGGCAGCTGATTCCCTGAGAGTTGAATTGCACAGGAATAAAGATGTCTGTTAATTTTTCAGCTTAATTCATGGCTATCAAGAGGTGACATAAGTCACTGTGGTAGTAGAGGCTGAGATGGTACTGTACAGATGGAAATAGGATGAATTTAGGTCTCAGTAATATTTCAGAGCATCAAGAATATAGAAATTGATTAAAGTATAAATCATAAGAACATGGGTTAGGAAATCCATTAGATTCATTGCTAAGGAAAACTGTGAAGAGTCTTTAATGCATGCTGAAATGTGGATATTTAAATGAAGGGGAAAAAGAAAGAGGGTGAAGGCAAAATTGAGAATGGTATATGAAAGGAAATATGCAAAAACTATCAGGACGTGGGCAGAGACATCTCACAGCCAATTTGTACCCACAATTAAGAATTATGTTTTATGGCCCCAAAAAACCATTCCCTTATTTTTAGACCTTCAGCTGTGGATTGTTTCCTATTGAAGATCGTCAAACCTAGTGAGACCTTAGATTGTGCAGCTTATGGCTGTCACAACAAACACCGAGTTCAGAAAGAGACTTGGAAGTCTTCAAGCAAAGAAAATGAACATCTTTCTGGGATTCTTGGACAGCTGCCAGCTCACGCATTAAGCTCTGTTTTCCAAACCAATTGTTCTGTTGTTTTGAGTGTAAATAGACTTCATCTTCTGCCAGGACTTCATGTTTTTCACAAAATAAAATTGCTGGGCTAAACGCGTTTGTTTGTTTGTTTCATTTCATTTTTCCTATAACCTTCTGATTTATCATCATTTGCCATGATGTAAGTTGTATGTGTTGGAAGGGAAAGGTGACAGGTAAGCTTACGGAGATATCCTTAATCAGGAAGGACTTAATCAGAATCATGTTTTCTACTACCTGTTATATATTAAGCACTTTCAGTTTACAATGAACATAATTGCTATTAATAGCTAACACTTACAGCACTGCAGTGTGTTTCACAGCTAAATACTGCAGCTCACCATATCAGTTGCCCAGAATTATATGTATTGGCCAAAAAGAAATCTGTAATAATACTATTGATCATTTGTATCCTGGAAAATATTTGCAATTGATGCCACAGATGGTATTAAGTATGTGCCAGTGAAGTCTGACTTACAGCTGATTTTCAAGAGATGTAAATTACTTCATGGCTATCAAAAAGACAAGTATATGAGATAATGTGTGAATGGACCTTGAATCTTTCAGCCAAATAAGAAATGTGCAAATTGCTTTACTAGGTTGGACCTGAAGCTTGAGCACAGCATCCAGTAGATGATAGTGAGTAACAGTAAGGTCTATCTCACCATCTACTCATTAAGTTTCGGTGGATCAGTTTTAGCATTCCTTCAATATTTTTATAAATAATATTTAATATTAATAATTAATTATGATATACCTAGATACTCTTGATATCCTAAATACTCTGCTTAATAAAGTCCAATCCACTTTTGATTCTTCTTGCATTCTTGATCTACTGGCTTTCAATGAATATTCCAGTCCAAGCAGACCTCATGTGAGAATGACTTTCCCTTGAATTTACTATCGTGCAATGTAAATGAATGTTCTTCCCTTCCTCACAGTGTAGAACTTCTCTACTATGTATTTTTATATACTTCCACTTTAATTTTCATTTTTCTTAGTTTCTCCAGATGCAAGAATCTAAATGTCAAGTAGATGTCAAGCTTTCTAGGCTTCTGAATGCTGTCTGCAAGCAGGAAGTTGAGTGGATTAAGCTGAGTGTGTCATGGTTTTTTCTGTGATTCTAATCAAATCATTTACTTAGGATTTTATTAAGTAGTACTGGAATTACAGAGCATTTATGATAATGGGAACTAGATTACTGTCATTGACCTTTGTGCTTTTACTTAATTCGAAGGAACTGAGATTTGAGAGAACCAAGAAATTCATTCCTCTTCTCAGCTTCACCAAACTATTTTATGATCTTTTGTCCTCATTGAACCTTTATCCATTTTTTCGTTCAGAAAGTTTTGTGTTTGAAATTTGAAAACATGAAAATCCTGAACGTTTATGAAGAGAGACGTGAGGTCTGTTGTACTTAAGATCATGTAAGTGATTTTAATTCTTTTAGCCACTTATCTATTGAATGTGAGAATAGATGCTAGCCTATGTACATTCAAATTAATACCTTAATTAAGCTTTGGTGTGTTGAGCATAGTAACAATAAAAAATGAATAACTTCCCATTAACAGCTATCTCAGGTAATCTGATGGAACGATGGTAAGTTGGTCCACTGATTTACAGTGTTTTCTACACATGCCTAGAGTGTACATTGTAGATCTTTGTGTTCTGAAAGCCCATAGATAGTAATGTACATTCCGTAACAGTTATTGTGCAGAAAACACAATCCCCTTGGCCCCGTCTTGCGTTGTGAGGTTCTGGCATTGCCTTGTTGTGTTCCAGTTGCAGATGAGCACTGCTTACTGGAACCCGTTAGACCCTGTTAAAGTGCCTGTAACTCCTGTAAAGTTTTTGTGTTGGCCTACTCAAATGTAGTTTGACAAGGGAAAAGGAGCTGAGAAAACTAATAGCAAAAGAAAAAATGAGGGAAGAAAAGAGCTATAATGATATTGCCAGGCTTGGCCTATTTGTAAAGGATAAAGCGCGTAGATTTAGTAAGGTTCTCTTTATTTTGACATAGTTGATTTGCACTTTTACTTTGTATACTGCTACATCCTCTGACTTTCTGTGCTGTATGGATCATTGGTGTTTATTTTGTTATTTTGTAATAAATAAATGAAGTGTAGATTTGAATGGACTGTCATAAAGTTAGGTTTCAGCTTCCTAATTTTGAGTCCTATGACTTTTTTTTTCCTTTATTCACCCTTTTTTCATGAAGGAACATCTGACCTTACAAGCATCTCAGCAAGATAGGGGTGTGAAATAGAACTCACTGAAGGCAATGGAAAGTCTGGAAGTGGATCAATAGAGTTTGGACAAAGACCTATATGGGGAGATTTGTGTTAGACGCTGGCTTGTTTTTATATATAATTTTCTTCTCTGGTGTAAGACATCAAATTCATCCCCAGGGACAACACTTCAGAACATACAGCAGTAGGGAAGTTTTGTGCTGAAGGCAACCTCCACTGTATACTCAAGCTTTTAGCTGAACACGGCTGAAGATGAAACGCACTTTTGCTTTTGCTAACTTCCATCCTTTCATTCAGTTGCAAATAAGGAAACAAAGGGCTCTTCTAGATATTATTTTAATCAATCAGAAGTGTTACCTGTAGCGTAGTTACTGGGGGGAAACTGTAGCATTCATTTGGCTGAACAGGAAAAGATAGCAATTGCAAAGGAAACAGAGTGGCTTTCTTTTTTTTTATATTCTTGACAACAGTAGTCACCGGAACATTATGATCTTGAAAACAGTGAAATAGTGGCCACCATAGTAGTTTTCATACCCTTGCAGCGCTATAGCGAGGAGGAGAAATGCAGATGTTATTTCTTTGTCATCAAAAGAAACTGACACTTCATAATGTTAAGATAAGACTGTCAGACTCCACTGGAAATAATGAAGCTTGACAGTTCCTGAGTTAATACTGCAAGTACCAATCCTGTAAATTTCAATTAGCCCTGACAGCGATAGGATTTAGCGTGATGTTTATGTGAAGTGGTATGTTGGTAGCTTTCCTTCACACCTACAAGGAAAAGGATCTCACGCACATGTGTGCGCATACACACACACACACACACTCCAAATAGGGTTCAACCTTCATTATAGTTGTTTTTTTGAGATGTGGTAGGGATATTTTAAGTGTCTCAGACTACACTGTGGACAAATTTAGTATTCCAGCTATTTAGAACATATTTATTGAACTTGAGTACCTAAGCTAGCCACAAAATATTCATATTTTGGCATGTAAAATTTGTCCAGATTACACTGGCTTTCTAGAGTTCTGGTGGTGTTAAATGATCAACCTTCCTGCTTAAATCTGGTGCTGGTAGAGTCTTGCTGCTGAATTTTCTCCTTAGGGACACAGTTTTTACCAAGATTAGTTTTGGAAGCAAGACCAAGGAGGCTTTCAGCCCTCCAGTCCGTTTCCCGTGTTACAAACCCGTCCAGGACATGTGCCTGTGTGATAAGATTCGATCATGTCTCTGCAGCCCCATTTAGATATATATGGATGTCCACCTTGACTTCTATCAGCAAGACACCTTTTTCACTACCTTTTGTATCAATTCCCTGGTTGAAATTAGCTTTCACAGCCAAGAAGTAAGGTTTTTGTAACTGTATCTGTGCTAGTGCTTGTGCTGACATTAGCAATGCTGCACTAAAATCACACCTTTAACCAACTCTGCTACGTGCTGCTTTACCAGCAGCCAAAGTTTCTATGCAGTGCCGCTGTCTTGTAGTCTTCCATATCAATTTGGTGCTAAATATAGGTGTTATGTGTGAAAAAGTTGGCTCACTGTGTTAAGCTGCTTAAGAGAAGGCAGCAGTACGTCTTGGTTTGGCTAAGGTTCCTCTGGCAAAGTACGATATGCTACCAACAAAAACAAATCACATCTGCACTTGACATGAGTGCAGATACTATTTTTCTTTAAAGAACAAACAAATGCAATGCACATAAAAATGCGAGACAAATAACCCTTAGATGGACTTAGAAGCCACTGTGCAATATGCTTCCATGTGTGGCTTTTTGGTAGCTGTCAGGACAGGCGTTTTCTACAAGTGTTAGGTGAGAGCCTGGTCCTGCCAGGGCTGAGTTCTCTCTAGTCCCACTGAGATTTGCAGCAGATGAAGCTGTTTAGTACATTGAACAAATGAAAACTAGCTCTAGGACTGGATTCTCTCACAACTGATCACCACTATTAAAGATACGTGTAAGAGCCTGAAAAGGTCATCAAGTTTTAAAGACGTGTAATACCAATGAAGCTGATCTATTGGCTCCCTTTTCTCCCTTCTCAATTCTGTGCCAGCTCTTGTGTTCTTTTGATCCCATGCTGCAGCGATTTGGCTCACTAAACAATCAGAAAATCATCCAGCAAAAGTATGGATATTTTATTGCTTATTTGGTGAATCGCATTAACTCTAGTGCTGCGACTGGAGTTGCACTGACTGGGACCATAGGCTGGCAGAGGCGATGCTGAGAGTGGAACACGCTGGTAGCAGTGGACCAAGAAGCAGGATTGACAAGTTATTACAGTAACTCAAATACATGTAGTTTCACCATACTTTCAGCAATGCTCTATGTAGCTCTACTCAAATCTCATTTCATTATGTGATTCTGTCATTCTCACCATCTGGGAGGTATCCATAAAATTTCATGCTACCACCATAAACATAATGAGGCTGTATTGTGGGTGTTCTTACTTTTTTGTAGGTCTTGGACACCCCATATAGCTGTAGGTATAAAGATTATTTGAGGAAATAGAATTTTCATTTAAATGAAAACTTCGCCATTTTAGTGTGACTCCTGCATACAATATCATCAGAATAAGTTACTGAAATTAAGGAAAACAATCTGAAAAATCACAAATGGAAAAAGGTGGAACATGTAAACATTTTAGATTTGAAACGATCTGATGTTAAAGTAGAAATTAAATTCCAGAATGACTGAGAATTCTATCATTTCAATCAATTGAGTTGAAAAGGTGGGATGATTAATCAAAATCAACATCTGCATGTGGAAAATGTGGAATAAATAATTTTAAAAGAAACAAAAAACAGCTTAATTATTGATGTACATATTCATTATGGCATTCTGTGCATGCTTTAATTTGGTCTATCGTCTGTCTGTCTTGTATGCTTCCGTTCTTCCTCTTCCCACCTCCCTTGTTACTTGTAGGTGATTTACTTAGCACTTTGCAAGTGCCTCTCCTGTGCTATGCATATTCAATGTACCCAAGCTCCTCAGAGCAGGTGTCCTCAGGAGGGGAAGTCTTTTCCTTCTTTGTCACATTTTCTCTATGCAAGCAGCAAACTGCAGTAATTGTCCTCAGAATTTAGGATCAGAGAGCAAAGAAGGTGGTCCTCATTTCGGCCGTCTAGCAAACGTGCTGATTCTCTGCCCTTTTTGTTTCAGAGCATTACTTCCTCTTCACAAGTAACTCACTGACAGTAAGAAAAGGGTGTTTTCCCTTGATGTTTGACCAGATACTCATACCAGCAGTCCCTAAGTTGAATTTCTTTTAAAAACTGAATTTTAAAAAGTACTCAGTTCTGTCTCAGCTTTACTCTACTTACGTGACGAAGGCTTATGGTTAGCATCAGGGGGTGAAATCAGGACAGCAACGAACAAAATCCGCACTCCAAAATCCAAGCCTGTATCTGTTGCATTTCTTATTGTTGTTGTTTCTTTTTTTTCTATGCATTCCCCTCCCCCATTTTTGCAGTTGACTGCTTCTGGGAAGACACACACACTGGAGATAGTAAAGTCATGTGATGGGCGAGTGTTGAACTCAGAAATAATTTCCCACTCTTTGCTTTCACCAGTTGGGGCATTCTGGCTTTTCCAGCCTCTCTTGCACCAGCATCCTACTACATTGCAGTGCCACTGTATTTGCTTTGCTCTTCAGCCTCTATGTATGGTTCTGCTTAAAGCACTGAAAAATAGCTCCTGGAGGTTCCTGCCTCAGAAAAAAAAATCATATTGCACCATTTGATTCCAATGAGTGCAGTGAGGAAAAGTAAAATGCTCCATTTCTACCTCAGGAATTTTTGGCATGTTTTAACTTTAGATTTTACAGTGGTGACACTGTAAAACTTTGGTACCTGTAGATATTTGCATAGTATGGGATTTCATTGTTTTCTTCTTTTACCTCTTTCTTTTTCTCTTCTATAATTCCTTTTCATCTTTTTTGGCACATCAAAAGCAAAGGAACAAAGACAACAAATGTAAAGCTAGCATGATGGAAATCACTCACAGGTTTCAGTACTGAATTTGAGTCAGGATTTCATTCTTTTAAACTAAGGCATATACGTGTGTATCGAGTACAAATGTAAGGATGTGAATTTTAAACTGTCTAGCTAACTGGCTGCCCAGTGCTAATACTCCTGGGTGCTCTACAACTAGTAGTGTATTTGTTTTCATCCAACCTTTGAGATGAGTACCCTGCACTCAGCAAAGGAAGTGGAATTTTCATACTACATCCAGAAATGAACTTTCATCTTTGTACCATGGGAATGGTTTGGACTCAAGGCTTATTTTAAAGTCATTTAACTGATGCTACCATGATCTTATCTGAATAAGGCTCTATCCTATTTGTTCATCCACATGAGATTCAGATAAAAACCTGAGGTACAGCAAACTGTAGGCCTGTAGCTAATGTGTACAGGCTGCCATTCTGAAGACTGTTCTGGAGATTTTCATCTGGTCTCTTCTCTCAGTTTGTGCCACACTATCTTAGCCTCCCTTGGCCAACCTGATACCAGGTTGATACCAGGCTGACACCATTACATTTCCCTCTGCCATTCACAGCACAAATACTATACGTAACATTCATTGAGGTAATGCAAGAATGAATGAATAGAAAATTGGGTCCTGGTGGGGAAGACAGGGCTAGAGTACCCTTGTACCTGGGTCATTTAAATGGAAATCTCTAGCAGCTCACAGACACTGCATCATTGCCTGCCCTCTTCCAAAATGACCTCAGATCCCTCTTATTATCCTTGTAGTTAGTCCCATGAGGTGTCCTTTCATTTGTATGACTCTCAGTTAGAGAGTTTTCTTAACTTAGGTACACAAAATGTAAACACTCAAAAGGGATGCTTCTAGAAGACACTATACTTCCAAATATGCATAGGCTTAATTTCATGCAATGTAAATTTGATTCTGCAAAAATACTGTTTCTGATTCAAGAAGCTCTGCCTTTAACCCTATATGTTTATAACATATGTGTTATATACATTCAGCATTAAGGCTTTATTCTGGGTCAATATCCAGATTGAAAGTGTGACTTTCCAGACTACAGAATATGTACAGCTGGCAGTTCTTAAGGCTGTAGTGGATGAGCAGCTTTGAGAAAACAGACCCAACTTTCTAATTTGGACATATAAAAATATTGGCACCAAAAATCAGAGCTCACTTGTGATGTATTTTTCTGTGTTCTACCAGAGCCAAATAGCGAAACTATTAAAGGAATTTCCTTCTCATAAGCAAGCAGTCATTTAGAGTAAATATTGGTTGCATTTTCAGTCAGTTATGGCTAGTGCCAAAAAACAAAAATTGAAAGTAACGTAGGTTTAAGGCAGTGTAGCAGTCAAGAAAAGGAAGGATTAAGGGAAGGCTTGATATTCCTTCAGAGATGGACTCTGATGGATTTACCTGGGGTGGTTTAAGACATTATTGACCCAAACATCCCTTCTGCCCTTTGACAGGAGAGTGTACCTCCATCTGAAGGTGCCAGAAAGGAACGGACGGTGCTTGTGCATCAGCTCTCCTAGGCCACAGTTCAGCATTTGAATGGCTGCCCACTTTTTCTGGTAAGAGAGCAAATGGGGAAAAGGAAGTAGAAGGCTGATGTGTAAGTGAGAAGTCTCAGAAAAAAAATAATTTAAATCATTACTATCCCAATCTGTCAGGAAAAAAAAAAAAGGAAAGAAAGAAATAGAACGGCAATTTTTGTGAAGATGAAAACAAAAGGATGCTTCCTCGTTTTCTTTCATCATTCAGGGACAATATTCTTCAAAGTGCAAATGAGCACATTAACAGAGAGAAATGAATGGAAGGCCAGCTCCTGTAACATGACAGCATTCTTTTGCTTCAGCACAACCTTTTGTTTTAAAGGTAGTTGAGTCAGCCCCGCACAGATTCCCGAGATTCTTTTCATCCTCTACTGGAGAAGAAACTATTTGCTATGGCTTCTATTGCACTCAGTAATGGCCTGTTTTAAAGGAAGGACAAAAACAACATGGTCAGGTGCAGGGGCTGTTGCTGAAATGATTGCCAACCATTTGTCTGGCCCTCTGGTTATAGAAGCACTGCAAAAGTTTCAACAAGTAAATTGCAATGGATTCAGTTCTGCAAGAGAAGCACACAAAATCTATCAGAGTGACGTGAATTTTATCTCCTCCTGAAACAGGCAGTTCACTATTCACCCTCTGAGTTTGGAGGAAGTTTGACTGCAGTCAAGAAAGGGGGAAGTGGCCTCCCGAGTTCAGTTCTGTTTTGGACACGTCTGCCTTCTTGCCATTGCAGCAATCCCAATGCACTTTCATTGGGCCTGGTGATATCAGTTACATGGCAATGTGGCAGAATTAAGGATGACAGTTTTCTATTAAGGCTTGTCTATCCTCACCTTGACTTCTCTTTGTATTGTAGCACAAGCCATGATGAGGCAGGGCTGTGAAGGGTTTTACCTCACAGTGGGAAGGAAGAACAGAGGAGGAAAAAAAACGACCGATGCCTTCAACAAGAAACGTTGTGTGGGAGTCTGAAGTCTTGCTAAGTGAGGTTTCCCTAGTTATATATTTGCTCAGGGTGCAGTATCTTCAGTTATACACTTTCACTTCTGTTTGAGCTCACAAAATAAGTGCATAATTGGAGTCACTTTTTTAAAGTGAGTAATTGGTAGAAAGATGACAGGGCAGATTTTTTAACAGCCTTCTATATTATTACTTCAAACTCTGTTGGTTTGGTTTTATTTGGTCACCTCCTGCTACGTAGTCATTATGGTATTTTTCAAAATGATGCTGAAAACCACAGGCTACTGCAATAAAGGAATAACTAGACCTTCCTTGCTCTTCCTTCTCCCTTTCTCTTGTTCCATGCACTTCCTTTGCAACAGCTGTAGCAGTCATCAGACCCTTCCATGAGCCAATGTGACTCACTGAAACAATGGAAAACTGTCCTTTTCCCTAAGATTGTTTTCTGCCATTTTAGAGAATAAAACTGACTCAAAGAAGGATTAGATATACAAAATGTTTGGTATGAAGTCATACATGTTTTGTAAAACTAAGTCCAAAGAGTATGTCCTCCCATAAACATGTCATGTCAATGAGGTGGGTTACTTTTATTTATTTATTTATTTTTGCAGGTGGAGAGGCAACAGTTCTGCTGATACTTTTCTGATCTTACTGTCCACATCCCTAGATGCTCCAGAAAAAGATCCATTCACAATTCTTAGATCTCCCAACATTAGAGAGACTTAGTGATAAGAAAGAAAAAGGAAGGTAAAGGGAGTTTCATTAATGTCTCTAATGTCTGCATGACAATCTTAAGCATCTTTCAGGGAGGTCAACGCTCACTTCTGGCAGGAGGAAGTTACCAGTTTGCCGTGATCACTGCATATGAGCAGAGAAGCATCTCAGTTTTTCAATGTCTCAAGCATTAGGGTTTCAAATCATATGTGAGGTGGAGTGTCCGACTGTGGAGAGCACATTTGAGAGTGCATGCGAGAAGCAAGGCATGTGCATGAAAAGCCAAAGGCAACCATAAAAGCATTCACCTTAATGAGATAATAAACAGTGCTTGTATAGTATGTCTGCTCTCAGTGTGATGGGATTCCTACCACTTTCTTCATTAGATGTGCTGGCAGATATGAGTGAATTCATTGAGTACATGCAAACTCTGGTTTGATTATACATATCTGCTATTGACATAAAGGATTAGGGTTACTCTTGAGTATAGACAGGGGCTTGGTTATCCTCTTACCTTAAGAGATGTTTAAGCTACAAGCAGTGAACAGGTGAATCATGACAGGGAAAATAAATGGAATATGTTTTCCTGGCATTTGTTCAGCTGTATAATTTGGCCTGTTGATAAAAATCATCAAGTGTCCTTTAAAAACAAAAAGTGAATGAAAGCCCCTAGGGAGGATTAATTGCTTACTTGCTGAGCAAATAAAAATAAGATTCAGGAGTGTGCCTATTTTTTTGTATAACTGCTGACACAACTAAAACTTAGGATTTACTCCTCTTTCAATAGACTGTAAAGTCACACCGAAGAAAGAAGAGCTGAGAATAGGTTGGAAAGTGAGTGACCTGAAATGTCACAGTGTTAAAGCTAAGCCTCACTTTATCCTGAAGAAGAGAGGAACAGAGGACTGTGAGCCCCAAAAATAATTTAGATGGTCATCCAGAATGGATGAACAGGATTAAAAAAGCAATGTTAAAGTAGTATCTTCTTTTGAGATTGATCAATCTCAAAAGTCAATACCACTGAAAACAGACAAAGCTTGGTGCTTTCTTGGTCTGAGACCTTTTTTGTAGGGTCCTTTATGTGAAAGTTGTGCAAGTCTCAGAATTTCAGAAACAAGCAGCTAGAACAAAAGGATTTTTATGCAAGTTAAAGAAAGATGCCTGTTGTCTGTTAGTAGGTTTGTCCCAGATACAACTGTCTGTCAGTTTATGTCCATATTCTAGAGGCCTGTTTGCAGACACAAAAGTTCCTCCTGACACTATTCAGTCCTGCTTGTTCCAGTCTATGCTGCATGAAAGAGACATTTTCCAGCACCTGTGTTCTCACTGTGCCTTCAGCAAAGCCCTGCAGATGAACCATTCGAAATACATGCTGACCTTAACAAAGAAGGAACCGACATACTTCACTCATAAAACTCAGAGAGCAATCAGATGGCATCCCAGTGACATTCATCACTGCTGCTGGCAACGGCCTTTAATTCATCTGGTATTTAACCAGGGTGAAATGCCCTGTAGCTATATCATGTTTGTTGGTGTTAGATGAACCCAGCTCATCGCCCGCTCACTAAAGTTCAGGATTTAACACCAATCTATGGTTTGAAGGCAGTTCATCTGCTTCACAGAATGCTTGTCTCCTCTTTGTCCTTTATTATATTTTCTGTTCTCTGAAGCTTGTTTTCTAAAGTCTTCTCTACTCACCTCCAACAGCTAATTGACTACCTTCACCTGGATTTGAGAGTTGTGTTACATTCCAGTTCAAATCAGGGATGCAGCCCATTGGTGACATAATTAAGCCTGGTGAATATGAGGAAATTTCTCTGCTTTCATCATTAAAGTTTAAGAATATTCAAGATGTGAAAAATGCAAGTGTGCTTTCAAGGCTGAATACTTAATTTTTAAATGATGTGGCTGAAGCATCCTTTTAAAATGATGGATCGGGATGAAAGCTAATTAAGAACAATGGCTTAAATAAAGAAGAGTTTTATCTCACACATGCATTGATTTGTCTTTATATAAATTAATTAGGCTTTATTTCAGTGTGAGTCTGACTCAGAGAAGTCAACATAAGCTATTTTTCCTTTACTGAGAGCTAGAAAAAAAATCAGAAGTCATCTATGGCCTGTTGCAATTGCATAGGAGTATTGCCTCTGATTTCAGTGAGACTAAGGTCACGTCCTAAAATTTTTAGAACCTGCTCTAACTAAAGGCTGTAATACTTGTAAAGATGGAGAAGAAAAACTTTCTCAATTAAATGCTAGTTCCACTGAAGTCTAAAAGCTCCTACTGCTTTTAATGAAGCCAGATTCATGTCCTGTTTAACTGGGTGCAACCCACACCCGTGGCTCTGTGATAAGTTTACCAAAGTAGGCTTGTGGCCCAGCTTTTCTCACCCCGCTTGTACTGCTTTATCTGCTTTGGATCTAATTTTGCTTTCAGTATCTCTAAAAGCCTTTAAAAGCTGCTGTTGCTCAAAATTAACCTTCTGTTTGAAATATTCCCTCTGAGCTCTCCTCCCTGCTCTACAGGTAGGTTTCATCAGGTTCAGCTGGGAGCCCTGGATAAATAATTTTCTTGACCTAGGAAACAAGAGTAGCTTGTACATAGCTGTACAGAGAACACAAGGAGGAAGCTGTAGATCTTCCGTGAATCATGCCAAAGGCAGAAGAAAATGTACATCACTCAAAGGTGGATCAGCTCTTTTGGAGTATCTAAAAAGTTAAAAAGAGTTAAGTGCATTTTATGATTCCCAGTAAAATGCATGCGCAAACTTGCCCAATCATTGAATTTTAGGCAATAATAAATATGATTACTTTTTAGAGCAATGACGAGATTTGATTTCTCTTTCAGATATTTTTTTTTCCTCACAGTACTGAAAGGTAGAAGTGTTTCTTGCTTTTTTTTTTTTTCCGCCAAACAAAAGAATACTGAGATTGTCTTGACTTTGGAAATTTGATATATAGGCAGAATGTCATGTACTGTGAAATTTATGTTAAATCAATAAAAGGTAGCAAAACTGAACATAGTTAAAAATGTGGGAATAATTTTGCCAAGGTGCCAAAGAAGCATAAATCAGTAATTAAAGGACAGAGAAGAGTCAAAAGTAACTTTTAAATGTCTCAATCATAATGCTCAACTTAAAATTATTGAACTAATTGCATCTCATCAAATTGGCTTTCTTACAATCATGCTAAACTTCCTTTGTAAATAATAACTGTTATAAATATAAACATTTTTTCCATTTATTGTCAGCAAATTTAATTTTTCCAGTTCTATTCAGGAGTATTTGTTGCACATTCCTTTTGGTAATGCCTTTTTAAACCAAATCCCACCTTGACATTTCAAATGAGTCTTGTGGCTGATATTGTATGAATGCTTTTGGGGGACCCAGATGAGACATTTCCGAGCATCTTGCTTGTTAGCCAAAGGGTTCTTCAATATCTCTTAATCATAGGAGCCAAAATTGCAGGCTGTCTTTTATTTGCCCTTCCATTATTTGAAATTTTATTTACCCTTCTATTATTTGCCCTTCAGTCAATTAAAATTATTTGCCCTGCAAAATGGAGAGGTCTGTGTCTAAAAGCTGAAGGAATGATTTTGAATCTTCTTTCTTGCCAAATGCCTGCAAAGCAAAGATGTGATACAGAATGAGTTGATATGTATGTCATGCCAGCTTCGATCTAATTTGTGTAGGTAAGAGCATAAAGAGGACATGTATCTGCTTCTGTGCTGGGTGTTAGCGTATGGCACAGGCTCCATCAGGCTTCACTGCTGCTAATATCTATGCTAGATTACTTTTTGCAAAGCAGTATCTCCTTGGAGTGTAGTTACTTCCAGCACAAACAATCACATTTTGATGCCCTTGATTCAGAAGTTATATTTCTGTGTTCATCAAAGCTGAATATGTTCATGACTGGGTCACCTGACATTGCTCATCAGGCACGCTTGCTCAATGGCTTGAATTGGCCAGGGTGCTTGACAGCCACTTTATGTCATTCCTGAAGGTGCAGCACTTTTGCAATGACTTTTGCAATGGGTATGTGGGAACCCCCATGTACCATATTATAGCCACTTGCTCGGATAGTGTTTAGCTAGTGGAATTCCACTGGTGAGGAGATCTTTGTATACAGCGCTATTTACTGAGGATTGGACAAGAGGTTTAGAAATTGCTACACAAGATGAGATGTTTATCCAAAGAGAGTGTCATTATCAGTAAAACTCCTACAGCATAAATGGCCTTGTATATAGTGCTATAGGCCCAGATTCACCTCTCCAACGTAAGTCAATTGTCATGGGTGAAAGTGTTGTTACTCTTGCCTTTCTACCCCTCTCCTCGAGATTATGGCCCAGAGCAGACATAGCAGAAAGAATGATGGACTTGCTCGTCAGCTTCTCTGATTCACAGTCTGGTGTGTTAACATAAAGCAAAACCAGGCCTCGGTTCTTAGGTGGCTGTGCAAAGGGGGGATCGCCAGCTCTGACATCCATGTGAAGGGGGCTCCGACCTCTGATAGAGAGGCAGCTGGGCAGTGGATTGCAATAGATCCTGGGGCTGATCTATCAGAGATGGAGACAACCTCTTTGGGTCTCAGCCTTTAGTTGAGAGAGCTATTGATCAACCGACTCTCTGCAAATATAGATCGTCCATAATGGAAATAAGGTGACATTATTTTAGGCAAACTCTGTGAATCTGTGAGTTGAAGTATTCAGATAGTCCTGTATATAACATCCACACAAATAAACAGATTTGAGTTCCAGGTAAGACTATTAAAAAACAGTGATTATAGGGCAAATAAAGCTGTTTATTTGATAGTATCAATCCTCTACTAGCTGTACTTCCCATACTCTAGAATTGCCATTTTATTAGCATAATTTTTTTTCTCGGGCTTCATGTTCTGAAATGATCCTCTTAAATCTTAACAGGATTGGCCAGGCATAAAACAGTATTGAGTGGATCATGGATTTGAAATATACTCTTTTATTCCCATATATATGTGATAAATAAACTTGGTAAGCTCATCATGACACAAAGATTTTCCTAAAACTTGTATTTTAAAAGCACGTGTAAAAAGCATTTATAGAATATATCTAGCTATATGGTGTTTCCTATGCACTTGCG